>NC_067400.1:443771751-444384608 GCF_016432865.1 Antechinus flavipes
CATTTATTCTTTTCAAAAAAGTTCTGGGGTGGGGTAGAAGGAATATGACACATTTGGCCCTCAAAGAGCAGAGCCAGAACAAACACAAAATGCAACTTTCTTTTTTTTTTTTTTTGATTTTCAAAGTTCAGAATTCCATTTATTCATTAAGTGTTTCCAACACCTGCTGCAATATCTATAATATTTAAATATCTTGCTACCATTAGAAACACATTTTTTAAAAAGAAGAAGAAATAAAATTCTCATGTTTCTATGTATTAATTTAATATTTTAAATGAGGTAAAATAAATCTCTTAAATGATGAATAAACTATCCCAGTAAATGCTTTTTTGTATGTCAGGTAATTAAGAGGACAAAAAACCTCCAAACCTCACTCACTGATTTTGCTTTTGACATGATATTCCTCTCATTCTCACTCAAAAAAGAATTTTTCAAGAGTACCAAAGGTACTCTACTACCTAGATAAGTTTCAACCATCTTACCTTGACATACAAAGCCTTTGATAATCCATCTCCTATTTATTGCTCCAATCTTATGTCCTGTTCCTTTTTACATGATACTTCTGTTCATATCAGAGATACCATGTATTTCAACTTTCATACCTTTGTTCAGTCCCCTTCTCTTGCTCTCTATTTCTCTAATTCCTTTTTTTTTTTAAATAACTTTTTATTGATAGAACCCATGCCAGGGTAATTTTTTTTTACAGCATTATCCCTTGCATTCACTTCTGTTCCGATTTTTCCCTTCCCTCCCTCTACCCCCTCCCCTAGATGGCAAGCAGTCCTTTACATGTTGAATAGGTTACAGTATATCCTAGATACAATATATGTGTGCAGAACTGAACAGTTTTCTTGTTGCACAGGGAGAATTGAATTCAGAAGGTAGAAATAACCCGGGAAGAAAAACAAAAATGCAAGCAGTTTATATTCATTTCCCAGTGTTCTTTCTCTGGGTGTAGCTGCTTCTGTCCATCTTTGATCTGAATTAACTCTCTTTATCGAAGAGATCCACTTCCATCAGAATATATCCTCAAACAGTATAGTTGTTGAAATATATAATGATCTCCTGGTTCTGCTCGTTTCACTTAGCATCAGTTCATGTAAGTCTCGCCAGTCCTCTCTGTATTCATCCTGCTGGTCATTCCTTACAGAACAATAATATTCTATAACATTCATATACCACAATTTACTCAACCATTCTCCAACTGATGGGCTTCCTTTCAACAAATTGCAACTTTCAAGGAAATCCTAGCCTAATCTGCACTATCCTCCAGCAGAAAAGACAGAGAAATCCTTTTTTAAAATGACTACAGTACCAAACCACTATTGATCGGAGAAATGCAAATTAAGACAACTCTGAGATACCACTATACACTTTTCAGATTGGCTAAGATGGCAGGAAAAGATAATGATGAATGTTGGGGTGGATGTGGGAAAACTAGAACACTAATACATTGTTGGTGGAACTGTGAATGAATCCAACCATTTTGGAGAGCAATTAGGAACTATGTTCAAAAAATTATCAAACTGTGCATACCCTTTGATCCAGCAGTGTTATTACTGGGCTTATACCCCAAAGAAGGGAAAGGGACCCACATGTGCAAAAATGTTTGTGGCAGCCCTTTTTGTAGTGGCTAAAAACTGGAAACTGAATGGATGCCCATCAATTGGAGAATGGCTGAATAAATTATAGTATATGAAATGTTATAGAATATTATTATTCTGTAAGAAATGACCAATATGGGGCAACTAGGTGGTGCAATGGATAGAGCACCAGCCCTGAAGTCAGGAGGACCTGAGTTCAAATCTGGTCTCACACACTTAACACTTCCTAGTTGTGTGACCCTGGGCAAGTCACTTAACCCAAATTGCCTCAACAACAACAACAACAACAACAACAACAACAACAAAAAAAAAAAAAAAAAAAAAAAAAAAAAAAAAAAAAAAAGAAGAAGAAGAAGAAGAAGAAGAAAGAAATAATCAACAAGATGATTTCAGAGAGGCCTGGGGAGACTTACATGAATTGATGCTAAGCGAACTGAGCAGAACCAGGAGATTGTTATACATGGCAACAAGACTATATGATGATCAATTCTGATCATCTTCAACAATGAGATAATTCAAACCAGCTCCAATTGTTCAGTAATGAAGAGAATCATCTACACACAAAGAGGGGACTATAGGAAATGAGTATGGAACACAACATAGTATTTTCATTCTTTCTGTTTTAGTTTGCTTGCATTTTTGTTTCCTTCTCAGGTTTTTTTTCTTTCTTTTTAGATCCGATTTTTCTTATGCAGCAAGATAACTGTATAAATATGTATACATATATTGGATTTAACATATATTTTAACATATTTAACATATATTGGACTACCTGCTATCTAGGGGAGAGAGTAGGGGGAAGGAGGGAAAAAGTTGGAACAGAAGGTTTTGCAAGGGTCAATATTGAAAAATTACCCATGCATATGTTTTGTAAATAAAAAGCCATAATAATAAAAAAGACTACAATATTTATAAATTAACTACATATAAACTTATGTGCCTTATTAACTATATGAATAGATCCATAAAACACTCTTTATATAAAGACAAACTGAAACATGAAATACTACCTAAACTGGTTTTCTTATTTAGTAACACTCCAATCAAATCACCATAGGATTCTTTGTAGAACTAGAAAAAATAATAATGAAATTCATCAAGGAAGGAAAGGAAGCAAAGAGTATCAGATTTTAGATTAGACCAAATAATCAAAGTGATTTAGTACTGGTTAAAGGATGATTAGTGGAACAGATTAGGTATACACAGCATATAAAAGCAAACATATTAGACTTATGTTTGATAAATCTAAGCTTATTGGATAAGCACGCACTATTAGATTTTAAAAGCTGAGGGAAAACTTAAAAGTCTGATAGAAACTAGGTCTATGTCTACCAAGATAAGCTACAAGTGAATACATATATTAGACATAAAAGGTGACATTTGATCCTTACCACAACTTTGGGTCGTAGATGCTATTATTATCCCTATTTTATAGTTGAGAAAGCTTAGGCAAACATAAGCTAAGTGAGGCTGGATTTGGACTCAAGTCTTCCTGATTCCAGGCTGAGTGCTCGATTCACTGTATAAGGAAAAAGGAAGAAATTACCTTTCAGATTTATAGACAGGGTAGCAAGAATCCTAGACCAAACAAAGGATAGAGAGAATCACAGAAAATAAAATGTACAATTTTGATTATATAAAAATAGAAACAAAAACTTTCTCGCATAAACAAATGAAGTTATAATTAGAAGAAAACATAACTGGGAAAAATCTTTATAACAAGTTCCTCTTATAAAAGTCTCATATCCAAGATATATAATTAACTGACTCAAATTTTTAAGAGTAAAAGTCATTCACTAACTAATAAATATTGGGTCAAAGGATATGAACAGGAAACTCAAAAGAAGAAATTCTTTTTTTTTATCTTATTTTTATTATTGCTTAATGTTTTATTTTTCCCAGTTACATGTAAAACAATTTTTAACATTTGTTTTTAAAATGTTGAGTTCCAGATTCTTTCCCTTCCTTTCTCCCTACCTCATTGAGAAGGCACATGTAAAGTTATGCAAAACATTTCATAAAACTCATGTTGCAAAAGAAAACAAAGATTTCTACCCTCCCCCTCAAAAAAACTCAAGAAAAATAATGTTGGTTTTTTTAAAAATATTCTTCAATCTTTAATCAGACACAATCAATTCTTTCTCTGAGTATGAATAATATTTTTCAGCATAGGTTCTTCAGAATTGTCTTGAATCATTGTATTGCTCATTCACGTTTTATAGTATTTCTGTTAATTTGTACATGGTACATTTCACTTTGCATGAGTTCATGGAAGTCTTTCCAGGTTTTTCTGAAATCATCTGGTGATCATTTTTTATAGGACAATAGTATTCCATCATAACCACATACTATAATTTATTCAACCATTCCTTAATTGATAGGCATCCCTTCAATTTCCAATTCTTTGCTCTAAGAAAAGAGCTGCTATTGTTTCATAAATATAGATCCTTTTCCTTTAAAAAAAAATCTCTTTTGGGATACATACCTAGTAGTAGTATTGTTAGGTCAAAGGGAATGCATGATTTTATAGCCCTTTAGGCTTAATTCCAAATTATTCTAGAGAATGGTTGAATCAGTTCTCAATTCTGCCAACAATGCATTAATGTCTTATTTTTTCCATCCTCCCTCCAATATTTGTCATTTTCTTTTTCTGGCCTACTAGCCAATCTAATAAGATTGAGGTAGTACCTTGAAATTGTTTTAACTTGCATTTCTCTCATCAATAATGAAAGTTAGAATATTTTATACGGCTATAAATAGCTTGATTCATCTAAAAGCTTCATATTTCTTAATCATCTATCAATTGGGGAGTGGCTCTTTTTTTTTTTTTTTTTTTTTTTTTTAATAAATTTGACCTAGTTTCCTCTATGAGAAATGAGACCTTTATCCAAAAACATTGCTTCAACATTCTTTTCATAATTACTGTTGTTAACTATATTTCCCCATTTATTCTACTATCTCCTTTCACTCTGTCCCTCCCAAACTCAAAAGTGTTTTGCTTTCACTACCCCCTCCCTGAATATGCCCTCCCTTCTATCACTCTCCCCCATCTCATATCTGCTTCCCCTCCTACTTTCCTACAGGATAAGATGCAATTGAATGTGTATGTTATTTCCTCAGAGGAAGAAGTTCAAGCTAGCAATAGCCTCATGATACTGAAATCAAGGGCAATACTTCTCTCATTGTACCTCACTGACTACTACAAAAAGGATAAAGCTGGGAAGGTATTTTGGATCCAATCTGTAGAGGGACTTAGACTTTATTTGATAGGAAATTTGGAGCCAGTTAAAGTTTTTGATCTGGAAGTAGCATAATGAAAACAGTGTTTTAGCAAGACTAATGTGGCAATAGTGTGCAGAATAGATTAAAGTTGCAAGAAGAATGACCTACTAGTAGGATAAAGTAATTGTGAAATTTCAGAGATGAGGTGACAAGAGAAAGAAATAGAGTTGTAGGAAGTGCAAAGGAAGTAATAACTGAAGAAGCAGCTGAGTCACTGAGAAAGTATATAGGTAATATACCTCCCAAAGTTGTGGTAAGAATCAAATGTCACCATAGATATCATTTATAGCTTATCTTAGTAGATGGTGTGAGTATTGACATAGACTTTTTTCTACCAGACAACTTGCAGTTTCCCTCAATTTTTTAAATCTAATAGTGAGTGCTTATCAAATAGTTCAGGTTTCCCAAACATAAGCCTATTGAGCACTATAGGTAGACATTATTATTATCTCTACCTTACAGTTGAAGAAACTGAAGCAGAAGGAGGTTAAGTGATTTGCACAGGCTGGATTATAAACACAAGTCTTTCTGAGTTTAGGCCCAGCACACTATCTACTGCAATACCTAGCTACCTCTTAAAGCAGCTATCTCAGGGAGTAATCCAATATCTTTAATGGAATAAAGAGGCAAGAGACTTGATAGAAGAACGTGTGTAGAGTTGAATTAGTTCCTGAATGGGTCAAAATGGGCAGAGGAGGAGAGTGTAGTCATTGCAGGAGTTCTGAGAAAGGACTGAGGAGTGGAGGGATTGGAGGCTACACTGAGAATGAAGAACAGTATCAGGGGATACAACACAAGGACAGGTGGAGGGATGACAGATCATTATCAGATAAAGGAATTTCAGAGGTGAACCTGAAAGCAGAATACCTTTAAGTAATATTAAGATCAAGACTGTGACCATTTCTGGGTGGGGCAGATGGTAAGTGGTGGCAAGTCTGTGATCCAGTCATGCTGTCACTGGATTGAAGTATATGTTTTGAGGAATATGATGTAAGACTGGAAAGGTGGGAGGGCCCTAAATTATAAAGGACTTGGAATGTCAAACAGAGCAGCTTGCATTTGCTCCTAGAGGCAAATGGAGTTTATTGATTAGGGGAATTACATGATCAGAACTGCATTTTAGGAAAATCACTTTAGTGGTTGAAAGGAGGAGGGACTGGAGTGGGGAGAGATGAAGCAGGAAGAGTCTGCATCAGAATGGCTGTGTCAGAGGAGAGAAGAGGGATATGCCATAAAGGTGAAAGCAGCAGGCTTTGGCAACAGCTTGGCTACCAGGGTTGAGAGATAACAAAGAATCCAGGATGCCTCCTAAGGCTACAAGTCTGAGGGACTGTGAGGATGGTGTTACCCTCAACAGTTTTCGAGAGAATAGAAGGGTTTTGGACATATTAAATTGAATATGTAGGAGAGCTTTCCAGGAATGATGAACATGAAGCATCAAATTGTCATATGAGTTCCTTGAGGGTAGGTGTTGTCTTTTGCCTCTTTTTATATCTCCAGTGCTTAGCATGTTCCCTGGCACACAGTAGGTGCTTAACAAAAGTTTACTGAATTGAATTGAATTGCTCTTGAAATACTTGGTATTCTTCAAGACTCAGCTCAAGTGCTACCCTTTGGGAAGGAAGGAAAGATCTCTATAAGCCAATCTTACTAAATGCTGCTGCTGTTGTTGAGTCGTGTATGACTCTTTTGACCCCATTTGGGTTTCTCTTGGTGGAGATACTGGAGATTCCATGTCCAGGACTCTAAATGATGTGCCACTTATTACTTATTAATGCCCTTATTACTAATTACCCAAATCCTTTTCTAAGCCAACACTTTTGACTATAAATCAAATTTTTTCCTTATATTTAATATGCAACTTTCAGTTGAGAGAGACACATTCAATCGAAGAGAAGAATATAAACCTATGATGGTAAAGAAACATCACAAATACTTTAGAAGAGTAAAAGCATCAATTTGTTCAGTACTTAGCTTTCCAAATTAAGTCATGATTTCATACAATAGTTGTAGCAATATAAACTAAGGATTTGGGTTTTTTAATGTTATCAAGATTGAAGTAAAAATAAGATTATAAAAATCATATCACACAGAATATATCAAATAGATTACATCAAGAAAATTAAATCTGAAACCTTAAATACAATGAACCATGCCTATGAATGCCTAAAATGCCCATTTATTAGGAAACTGAAGGATTATAGATCATATGTCATAATAAATTAATTATACATTAACTTAAGATAGTCTTTTTTAAGAATTCTGAGGAATCACAAAACCAAGACACAAGCAGTTTTTCAAAGGGAATTAGCAATTTGGATTCTAAATAACATCTAATGGGCCTCTGAGGCCCTAGATGGCTGGTTCTCACTCCATTTCCCCTCATGCAAAGGGGTTTTTAACGTTTTTAGTGTCATGGACTTCACTGGCAAATTGATGAAATCTATGGATTCCTTCTTAGTAAAATGTCTTTAAATGAATAAAATATAAAGGACTAAAGAGCTAATTATATTGGGATAGTTACTAAAATATTTTTTAAAAAACTAATTTACATGTGTTATTTTAGGTTGAAATCCCTGGACTAAAATAATGCATTAAATGTGAAATGGAAAATTTAAGTTCCTTGAAAGTAAGGATTGTTTTAATTTCTTGTCTTTGTACCCCCAGCTCCTAGTATAGTTCCTAGTATGTATGCTTAATAAATGCTTATTGATTGGTTGCTGTTGTTCAGTCATTTCAGTTGTATTTGACTCTCCGTGACCCTATTTTGGGTTTTCTTGGCAAATATACTGAAGTGGTTGACCATTTCCTTTTCCAGCTGAGAAAATGGAGGTAGAATTTAATGACTTGCTCAGGGTCACACAGCTCAGGAAGAAGAGTCTTCCTGACTCCAGGCTCAACATTCTTTCCTCTGTGCCAGCTACACATCCTGAGAATATTTAAAGTACTTAAATTTTTGTCATCTTCTTTTCTAACCCAAGTTTACATTAAGAGAATAGAATAAAATAAGTTATTTCATCTTATTTCAATAGGCATTAACTAATATTAAATTCAATAAATTTGAGTAATATTGATTTCAATGCAATAAATATTAAATAATATTGAGTAATGAATTTTCAGCAAACCAAAAATCAATATTTTCTTCAATTAATAATTCTTGAATTGGAATGCCATGGTGTAGTGAAATAGCACAATGTAAAGAGGACCATTAAAAAAAATCTGTTAAAAAGAGAACTAGTTAAAATCTAATCTGATTTTATACAGATTAATAACTATGATCTGAACAAGTAATTAAATCCTGTTTGCCTCAATTTCCTCATGTGTAAAATGGAATAGAAAAGGACATGGTAAACCATTCCAGTATCTTTGTCAAGAAATCCCCAAATGGGATCACGAGGTATTGGGGACAACTGAAAAAAGATCAAAAATGGATATTATTTATCATTTAGTCAGTCAACAAGGACCACTCTCCAGAACACTCTATTTCCAACTCTCTACTACTTTGCTTGGTGATAGTAGAGCCATATATAACTAAGTCTGTGGCTAGGTTCAATTATCACTTTTATTCAGATGATCCTCAGATCTATTTATTGAGCCTGAATCTCTCTCCTGAGCACAAACCTTATCTCATCAAATGCTTCTTGAAGATCTTGAATATCTCTGTGTCCTACAGATATACTCAAACTCATTCTGTCCAAAGCTGAACTCATAATTTTGCCCTGCAAATCTTCCCTTCTTCTGAACTTCCCTTTTATTATCAAGGGCATTGTCATCTTTCCAGTTACCCAGTCTCATAATTTTAGTGTCATCTTCATTTCCTCATTTCCACTTACTCTCACACACACAATGTTGCCAAGGATTATTGTTTCTACTTTCAAATCTTTTATGTGTCTCCCTCTTTCCCTTCCCACAGTTGCCATAGAAGCCTTTACTGCCTAAGGCCTAGACTATCACAATAGCCCTCTGATTTGTCTTCCACCTCCCCATTTCAAAACCACCTTCCATCCAGTGCTAAAAGTACTTTTCTTAAAGCATATGTCTGTCACCCTTCCCTTACTTAAACTTCATTGCCTCCCTATATTACTTTCAGATTCAAAACTAAAATTTCTGGCTTTTAAAGCCTTTTATAAATAGGCCCTAACCTATTGTTTTAGATTCATTGAATGTTACTTTCTTCTTTGTCACTCCATAATTCAGCAATACTGGCCTTCTTTCTCTCTCACACACAAGACCCTCCATTTTCACTGGCTGTCTTCCATGTTTAGAATGCTTTCCTTTCTCTCCTCTATCTCCTGGCTCCTTTAAAGATAGCTCAAATTCCACCTTTTGCAAGAGGCCTTTCCCAGTATCCCTAATGTTAATGTCTTATTTCTGAGATTCTCTCCTTTTTACACTGTATCTATCTTCTTTGTTTTTTTGGCAGATTGTTTCCCCAATTGGAATGTGAGCTTAAAGCTGGTGGCAGGACCACTTTTTTTTGCTTTTCTTGGTTACTCGAAGAACTGGTAAAGTCTGTCGCACAAGTAGGAACTTAATAAATGTTTGTTGAATAACACCATACTTTTATATGATGGACAAGGAATGCCTGTTTTTAAATTTTGTCCAAATCATGATCCGAATAATTCTTTTAATCTTTCTCTGCAGTTGGTTTTGCTGATGTAGCAAGCTTGCCACCTAGTGGCAATTGCTGAAAGAGAATTTTTAAAAATTGAAATTAAATAACTTCCAAATGAGATAAAAGAAAATGTAAATAAAGCTAATTGTTGGCCACATAAAACTGCTCTTAATCTCCATTTTCAATGAAAATTAATAAGTTTTCAAAGTCAATTCAGTAGAGTTGGAGTTCTGCAAACATCTTTCTTTCCCTTTATAGGTATTACAACAAAATGAAACAAAAGCAAAAAACAAAAATATTGAATGTTATTTATACTACCATACTGTAGAAAGAGCACTAATCTTGGGGTCAAATGATCTGAGTATTTTCCAGTCCCAGTTCTGAAATTTACAGTGTGATTCTGGGCAAGTCATTTACCCACTCAGAAATTCAATTTCCTTATCTGTAAAACAGTCAACAAGCATTTGCTGTGCACCTACTGTGCTACAAATATAAACAAAAAGAATGACAGTTCCTACCCTCAAGGGTTGGACTGGGGAGGAAGAAGAACAATTTAGAAGAAAGTGCAAAAAAAGTGGGAAAGGGATGAAAGAAAAAAATACCTCCTCCAGGACATGGTAAAGAAATCTGTATTGCCATCTTGTGGGAAATGAAGAGATGTCTAGTCTGGACAGTCTTACCTGGAGGTTCTAGAAGAATCCATCCAAGCAGACCGAAGACCTGAGATATAAATTCTAGGGCTGAGGTGGTCTACTAGGATGAAGAGGTTTCTAGGGTCTGATAAGTAGAAAAGTCAGGAGGTCTGCCAGGAAATGAAGAAGGATAACCTTGTAGAATATTCTTACTTTTCTGGATCTGTGATTTCACCAGGTTGTTCTTTCCTATAATACCTCTCAATTATTACTTTTCATACTGTATGATTCTCATACAAATCTTCCTACATTTCTTCTACAGAGAAACTCTTTAATAAGGCTCCCTAATATTTCTAAATCAATCAGTAAGCATTTATCAAATGTGGACTATGTACCAAATACTGTGATAAGCACTAAGGGTATAAAGAAAGGCAAAAGAGGAACTATACACAAAAAGAGTTCAGTCTAATGAGGAAAACAAGATGAAAATAACTATGTACAACAAACAAACACAGGCTAAGTAGGAAAAAAATCAATAAAGGGAAGGCATTGCCTAGAAGGGGGAATAAGATGTAGTTCAAAAAAAGCTATACTTTCTTGTTCTCATTTTATCATTGGTCACCTCATGTTGGTTATTACTGCTGCACAGCAATCTTTTTTTTTTTTTTTTTTTTTAAGCACTAAATGCTTCCTTAAGGTAGTGAATGCCTCCCGGGATGAATATTTAAACCTTCCACTCTCTTCTTAAGATCTTAACTTACATTCTATCTCACTTAACCTGGGGTCAGGCTTACCTTAGCTCAGTTCAGTAGGGTCCTTCTGAACCAAAAGAATGAAATAAAAATATCTTTACTAATTAAAAAATTAAAAGAATGTCAGAGTTTAAAGAATATAAATAAAGGTAGTCCCCTCTGTCATAGTCACCACTTCGGGAAAACAGCACCAACTGTCTACTCCATCCCTTCAGACTATGGAAACTGAGGTGTATTATTCTCTAATGCAATTTTTTCTCCAAGCTTTGTCTCTTCTACTTTAAGTTTCAAAAAAAGTATAAATTTACTCCTAATGGACCAGCTCAGTTTATCTGCTGCTGGAACCTTGGCTCAGTACACAGGACAAATAGAAGCGCTATATATAGGAAAGGGAAATGTAAAAGGGTAGAGGAAGAGAGAGAGAGACAGACAGACAGACAGAGAGAGAGAGAGAGAGAGAGAGAGAGAGAGAGAGAACTAGAGAATAAAAACCCTTAGGGTGGTACAGCTCAAGAACTGTCATTCCTCCTTGAGTAATGATGTCATTCTCCCATCCGCCAAATCTCACTTGATGTCCACCCAAAACTAGCATAGGTCCTTTGCTACCCCTTTTGCAGATGGATAGTTTACTATTACCTCAAAAGCCTCACTTCTCTTCTTAAGCTCCTTTCATAAAGCATTAAGACAAAGAAGCAGAGAATCATTGATATGGAAGAATAAATCAGAAATCACTCTAGAGGTATCAGAAAGATCCCAGTATGGTCACAAATGTAACAGAGAATGGAGGGCTTTGTTTCTAGCAAGGAGATTGGCAAAGGGAATTTTTAATGCCCTATTGAGAATACACTAAGTTTGTATTTCAATACTAAGAAAAAACAAAATGCAAGTTTATTTCCATATTAAGAGAGAAGGAAAAAAGGCAGGAGGACTATTTAGGATCACAGATTCATAGATTTGAATCTGGAATGCCATCTAGTTCAATTCCATTTTACAAATGAGAAAACTAAGATCCAAGGAGTTTAAGTGACAATCATATAGGTCTTAATCAAATCTAAATCAACCAAGTAGTAAGTAACAGACTACTCTCCAGATTATTAAGGAGAATGAGGATTTACTTGAAATTATGAAAGAAATCCTTTAAAAAACTAAATCAGTCCTAGGGAAGCAAAGGGATCTTAACATATGCTAAGACACAAACAAAAAAGGTAGGACTACTGAATCTTTAGAGTTAAATTTATCTCTTCCAGGGAGAAGCAGCTACTTGTGCTTCGAGGAGTAATTTTTTAGACATGTTGGTAAAAACAAGAAAGGAAAATTCCTAGCACTGGTTGGAGTTAAATATGATGCTTTAGGATTTGCTGCTGAGCAGATACTGAAACAACTATGTATTAACTCTGAATAGTAAAGAGGCATGCTAGATTCCTGGGACAAGTAGGATATGATGGGAAACCCCTGAAGCCTGATCATATTTGCCACTGTTCACTTCTGATAATCCATGTAAAAAAAATGCCAGCAGAAGAAAACTAGAAAGCATTAATAGAGATTGTGTAGTCCTGAGAAAGAAACTGGAGACCTAGTGGGACACAGGCAGTTGGCTCTATCATTGCTATTGACTAAAGGAGCTACAGAGGAGAAAGGCAAATTTGGGAAGCTAATATCTGGATAAGAAAATGGTATGTGAGAAAAGGATTTGAATTTCTGAGCCATGGCTTAAATATAGGAATGATAGGGTCTTGTCTAGGGATGAAATACACCTAACCAGGAATGATAAAATATATATTTTCTGTAAATCTGATTAAAAGAGCTTTCATATGAAAATAGAAGTAGAGAAAAAAATACCCCATGTGTATATTTCAAGAAAGATACCACAGAGAATAGTAGATGAGATAGAGGAGAAAATATTAGAATTAGTTGATTGGTTGTTGTTCTTTGTCTCAAAGAGGACCAAAATGATATTATATTCGATTCGTGTTACAGTGTGTCTGACTGTGTCTGATCAGACCAATATGAGGTTGGAAATAGTCCATATGAACATTTGGGATGGCTTCTCTAATTTTGTACATCTTGTATTTCCTTTGGACTAATTCTGCTTTAGTTATAAAGGATTAGTAATTTACAGAAGACAATATTGTTGAAGGAAGTCTGCAGTAAAACTCATAGGCTTGGATATCTTTTCACAAATTTACAAATGTGGATAATAAAAATGATGTGAACATCTTAATTTAAGGAGGTAATTTAATTTCATAGATATCACTGATGTTTTGTGCAATAGGGCTCATGATTGGAATATGACCAGAGAAAGGCTTACTTAATTCAAAAGAAGTAATGGAGGGGAGAAATGGAAGAGATATTGTGAGAACATACCATTAGCCAACTATTTGACAGTTCACAAATCTAGCATAAAGATATGAGTATTACTAAGACCTTTCAAATATTCATACATTTGCAGGAGTTCGCTTTTTGCCAAAAGAAAATCGAAAATCTTGCTTTTATAATCATTTCATTCTCAAAAAAAGGATGACACAAAAGGATCTGCTATTCTGCATAAAATTCTGAAAATCAAAAAGATGATTGCTAAAGTAGACATGATAGTACTAAGAAGGTGATATACTGTCCTAGTCAGAAGATATAGTATATGTTCAATTGGTGGTACCATGTTTTAGAAAGTTCACTGATCAGCTGAAGTATCCATAAGAGGGCAATCAAGAGAGTGAAAGCATTTAAAATCTTGCTGGATCAGTTGAAAGAATTAAGGATGTTTTAACCCGGAAATAATAAAATTAATGGGAGAAAAGATGACTATCTTCCACTGTTTGAAATGATATAGTGTGGAAAAGAAAGTAGGCTGTTCATCTTGATCCCAGAGAAAAACAACAATATGAAAAAGTTTCAAAGGGGCAAATACAGGCTGAATATAAGGGGAAAAAATTACTGATTAAACATATATCCATTACTTAGGGAATAACGAAATAATTTTTTGTGGCATACGAATGTGATAAAATATTACTGTGGAATAAGAAAAAATATGTAGAGAGGAATAAGAATACCAATGAATCAATATATGGGGTATTCAGAGAGGACTATCTTCGAGCCTTTTCAGGGTTGCTTATCCCTTCAGGGCCATCTCTTACCCAATTCTTACCTGTGAGTCCCAGAAGCTATAATATGTTCACAGCCAGATCCTGAAAAAATTGTCAGCAGATGGACACAAGTAGTTTGAAGGTAACGGACAGGCCTTGAACCTCTCAGTGAGAAAGGGGGATGTCTACCCCAAGCATGTGAAGACTTCCCTCAGTGGAAAGTACTGATGATAACATGTTCTGACAGCCATGAAAATGGTTGCAGCAGGCACCATGGAAATCTTAAAGCATTGTCAGACATCAAAGATGCCAAGGTCATCCACTGAATCCTGGGCCATAGCCACTAATCCTGATTTTTACTTGGTACTAGACTTTGATGACTGGAAGAGAAAGTAAGGTTGATGAACTTGTGCAACTCTGTCTCACTTAAATCCAATTCACACACAAGGAATTACCCATGATCTTCTTTGAAATAGGTCCTCTTTGAAAATGATGAACAACAGAAACAAAGTAGAAGCTAAGCTAAGTAGAAGCAAAAAATATATATTTTATGTTTAGATATCAACATATAGTGTGTGTGTGTATATATATATATTTATATACAAATGTGTACATATATGTATATGTATCAATCTATTATCTCCATATACAATAGCTACAGATTAAAATGGGAAAAACAATTAGAAAGATTGAAATGGTACTATGTTGATCTCAAAGCTGACTCCAATGAAGAGATAGGAGGATGCATCCCCCTCCTTCCTTTGAAGAAGAGAGATTATGGACCTGGAACTATACATATACTGTCAGATTTCATATATTGATTAGTTTTATTGAACTGTTCCTTTTTCTTTTAATTCTTGACTATCTCAGTGGGGGAGG
The DNA here is from genome assembly GCF_016432865.1 of Antechinus flavipes. Taxonomy (NCBI): domain Eukaryota; kingdom Metazoa; phylum Chordata; class Mammalia; order Dasyuromorphia; family Dasyuridae; genus Antechinus; species Antechinus flavipes. The sequence goes on from NC_067400.1 coordinate 443,786,596, forward strand.
AAGAAGAGAAATATGCGGAAGTAAAGATACTCTATGAACATAAGATTAGCAATAAAAATAATTTACAGGACAATGAGAACAATTCAGAAGTTAGAACACACAGCTCTGGAAAGACTAGTGAGTTCCAGTTATGTTCTTTCTCAGGAATGTTTTGAAGCAAAATCTGGATGAGAACTTCTTGTCTATAGTGGAAGCAGATAAGTGGTGCAATGGAAAGAACACCAAACCTAAAATCAGCAAAACCTGAGTTCAAACTTCAGATACTTACTAGCTGTGTGACCTGAAATTTGTCTGTTTCCTCATATGTAAAATGGGATTAAAAATAGGATCTACCTTCAGGGTTGATTGGAAGAGCAAATAAAAGAATAATTGTAAAGCAATTTTGCACAGTGACTGACACATAGTAATATATATGTTAACTATTATTGTTACAGAAAACATCGAAGTAGGGACCTAAAATTCTATAGAGAAAAAAAATGTTCAAGAAACAAGGAAAATTCTCAAAAATAAAACTTTGATGATACAAATAAGTTACTCTGACAAGAAAGCAAGATAGAAGCCATGTAGAGAAAATTATGGAAATGCATATTTACAGTTTGAAAAAAAATGAACATAAAATATGAAAGGTGGCAAGAAGGACAAATAAAGAAAACAAATAGGCATAAACTCCAAAGTATATTCTTAACAACCCTAAAATTCAGAAAGGGTTGAAGCTTATGATGACTACTAAGAAAAACAAAAAGGGCATTTGAAACTACTTTGAGGACAGCAGAAATGTCAAAAGAACTAGGATTACTGCTGGACCTGAGACAGATGATAGCAGGCAGATGACAGAGATGTAAGAACTATTCACTCAATCAGCTTCACAAATAAGAGAAATGTGGCTACATAGTAATCTGGCCATTTTCTCCATAAATCTCTTCTTCCCCTATCCCTGATCTTTTTCTTTTGAACTATTATACCAAAAAAAAAAAAAAAAAAAAAAAAAAAAAAAAAAGCCTCTCTGTGTGTGTGTGTGTGTGTGTGTGTGTGTGTGTGTGTGTGTGTGTAACCCTCCTTTGTCTAATTGAATAAAGAGTGAAGTTCATGTGATGTTCACGCTCCCTACCCATTCTTCCATTTTCTTTTTTTTTTAAATTATAGTTTTTATTTACAAGTTATATGCATGGGTATTTTTTCAGCACTGACAGGTGGCAAAACCTTTTGTTCCAATTTTTCCCTTCCTTCCTCCCACCCCCTCCCCCAGATGGCAGGTAGACCAATACATGTTAAATCTGTTAAAGTATATGTTAAATACAATATATGTACACATGTCCATACAGTTATTTTGCTGCACAAGAAGAATCGGACTTTGAAATAGTATACCATTAACCTGTGAAGGAAATAAAAAATGCAGGACGACAAAAATAGAGGGATTGGGAATTCTATGTAGTGGTTCACACTCATTTCCCTGAGTTCTTTTGTGGGGTGTAGCTGGTTCAATTCATTACTGTTCAATTGAAACTGATTTGTTTCATCTCATTGTTGAAGAGGGCCAAGTCCATCAGAATTGATCATCATATAGTATTGTTGTTGAAGTATATAATGATCTCCTGGTCCTGCTCATTTCATTCAACATCAATTCATGTAAGTCTCTCCAGGCCTTTCTGTATTCATCTTGTTGGTTGTTTCTTACAGAACAATAATATCCCATAATATTCATATACCACAATTTATTCAACTATTCTCCAATTGAGGGGTATCCACTCAGTTTCCAGTTTCTAGCCACTACAAAGAGGGCTGCCACAAACATTCTTGTACATACAGGTCTCTTTCCCTTCTTGAAGATCTTTTTGGGATATAAGCCCAGTAGTAACACTGCTGGATCAAAGGGTATGCACAGTTTGATAACTTTGTGAGCATAGTTCCAAATAGCTTTCCAGAATGGCTGGATGTCCATTCTTGCATTTTCATATAATCTAATATACCTCAAATATGACAAATGGTAAGTTTCCTTCTTTATTTTCTAGTGTATTGCCTTTTCTTTCCTGTCTCAAGGTCAACCCTATCCTTCTGTCTTTCTTATTAAATTTCCTATGTAGTCTTAAAAGACTACACCTCAAACCAAGAGCTCCCTGGTCAGAAGGGAGAGCTGAAGGGAAGCTCGAGGAATCATGATCCCACCCCACAATTAGAGGTACTTATTTAAATAAAAGGTGCTTCTTATTTAAAAAAATGAACCAGCAAAGAAGAATAGCTCATCATTGAAACATATTATGGGAATGGGGAAGACTGGGATACATCTTCAGAGAAGGGCACTTTAGTAAAAAAAAAAAAAAAAAATGTTACCCCAATGAGTAACATGAAATGGCTCCTTGCCCAGAGAAAATTTATAGAACTCAAAAAAGAATTAAAAAATCAAATGAGAAACACTGAGGAAAAACGAAAGAAAAAACTTGAAACCATTCAAGAAAAACAAGATGATTATGGAAAAAAGTTAACTAATTAAAAAAGAAGGTACAGAGTCTCAAAGATAAAAATAACTCTTTGAAAATTAGAATTGGGCACGGGGAAGCCAGTGAAGCTTTGAGAGAATAAGAAATAACAAAACAGATTATAAATAATGAGAAAACAGAACAGAATGTGAAACATCTCATAAGAAAAACAACAGCTCTGGAGAACAGATCAAGAAGAGAAAATATAAGAATAACTGGACTGCCAGAAAGTTGTGATCAAAAAAGAGAACCTTGACACAATAATGCAGGAAATAATCCTGGAAAATTGTTTTGGAGTGATAGAACATGAAGGGAAAATAGAAATAGAAAAAGTTCACTAATCACCACCTCAAAGAAATCCCTTGTGAAAAGCACATAGGAATATTATTGCCAAATTTTGAACCCCCAGATCAAAGAGAAAATTTTGCAAGGAACAAGAAAAAAACAATTCAAATATGCTGGAGTTACATTTAGAATTGTGCAAGACTTATTGGCAGCTACAATAAAAGACCGTAGGTCTTGGAATCATATATACAATTAAGCAAAAACAAAAGCAAAACTAAGCCTGTGGCCAAAAATATCATATCCAGCAAAATTATCTATAATTTTGAATGAGAAAAAATGAAAATTCAAGAAACTTACAAATTTTTCAGGACTTTCTAGCAACCAAAACTGAACTTAACAGAAAATTTAACATAGACAAGCAATATCAAAGAGCAGTTTTAAGGAATTCATCATGGACTGTTATGGGCCAGAACTCTTGTACTTAAAACAAGGATTCTTAAAAGGTGTTAAGTCAGTGGAATTGATAATACAATGGTTATCTAGTTTAGCATGGTGATTAATAGTTCTCTAAGTTCAGTATGATTGATTTAATCTTATATAACAAATAATGGTTTCCTTGTGATATGATTGGTTTTTACTCAAAATAGAGCATATAAAGCTGTGACAAACTCAGCTAGAGTCAGAGCCAGAGAGAGACTCAGAAGGGCTCAGAGAGAGACTCAGAAGGGCCAGACACAGGCTTGGAAGGGACTCAGAGACAGATTCATCATCCCATCTCACACCACCATGGTGGCAAGGCTCTCCTCAGCTTCTCCACTGAAACCAAAACTCTGGAAGGCCTCTAAGAAAGCTAGATGGGCTCCAGGCAAGGAAACTAGAATGTGAAGGAGATAATAAAGGATTTGGACTTTAACACCTGGCTATTCTTGTCGTGATTACTGAATTAAAACGAAGACTGCTCCAAGACCTCCAGAAAACCAAACAAGAACATTACAATGGACAAATTATTATTTTTTTTTAACATGGGAAATGTTTACTTTATGTTTAAGATTTATATCAACAATAGGGTATGCTCAAAAGAAAGATTGGCAGAGTAAAATATGTGGCATAAATGAGGTTCAGAGGAAGAATAGACATAGAGGCATTAAAGGGGAGGAGGAGGGCTTGTAGTTCTGAAAACCTACTCACATCAGTAATGGGTCTAATAGGCAAAACCTCATATATACTATCAAGAGTTAGTATCCTTCAAAATCCATAAATAAGGGAGAAGAGATAGGTGAATGGGGAAGCAAAGAGTGAGGGAAGAAGACAAGAGATCACTGAAGGGGGGGGGGGGGTTGCGGTTTAAGTAATAGTAAGCCAAGTTTGGAGCAGAATTTAATGAGTCAGCAGGGATAGGAAAGACATATGTGTATGTAAGGTATGTGTGTGTATGTATGTATGTGTATATATCTACATAGGTATACATAAAGATAACTTTTTTAATGTGGTTTGTTTGGTGGTGGGGAGGTGGGAAAGGGAGATGTGTATTTGTTTGTATATATAAATATATCCTTTCTTGAGGGTGGTGGGGGAATGAAAAAAAGGGGGCAAAAAGAATAAAGTAAATGTGTGCAGCTGAAAACAAAAGAACAATTTACAAGGAATTAAAGATGGACACTGATAATTTCTTCTTATACTTTCTTAAATTGGCATTTGTTGCTAATATATTTTGAATCCTCTCTGATGTTCTTCTGGGCACATGAAATTTTTTTTGTTTTGTATTGCTTTTTTCTTTTTGCTTATTCTGTTTCTTCAAATAAAATAAATTTTGGGGAAAATTTTGGTATTGATATCTTTTATTTTGTTGTTTTCAGGGAGTTGCAAAGAAATTCTTAAATTGTCACTTCCTGACCAGTTTTTCAGATGAGTGGGTTTTAATAGATGATTTTTATATTTTCTTCTACTTTGTTTTAAAATTTTGTTACATTACAGAGTTCCCAAAAGCCTTAGTGCAGTTTGAAGCTTTAATAATTTTAAATTACATCAGGACTTATGAGACATCTTGTATTTCTAATTGTCTAATGAAGGCACTGGGTTCCTAATGTCATCCTAAATTCAAGAAGTTTGTTGCCTGAATAATGTTTTCTACTTTCTATTTCTAAGTTCCAGTTTTTATCTCATGCATAATTGTTACAAATATTCCTGTAGTTCTTATGGCCAAGCCAATTTTTTAAATGAAGCTTTTATTTTAAAAACATATGCATAGATAGTTTTCAATGTTCACCTTTGCAAAACTTTGTGTTCCAATTATTTCTTCTCCCTCTTTCCTTTCCTTTGCTTAGATGGCAAGTAATCCAATATATGTTAAACATGTACAATTCTTCTATACATAATAAAAATCAGGTCAAAAAGGAAAAAAATAAGAAAAAATGCAAGCAAACAACAAAAAGAGTGAAAATATCCTATGTTCTGAGCCACACTTAATCCCACAGTTCTTTCTCTGCATACAGATGGCTTTTTCCATTGGAACTGACCTGAATCACCTTGCTGTTGAAAAGAGCCACATCCATCAGAATTGATCATCACATAATCTTATTGTTGCTGTGTACAGTCTTCTCTTGGTCCTACTCACTTCACTTAGCATCAAGTCTCTCCAGGTCTTTCTGAAATCATCCTGCTGATCATTTTCTATAGAATAATAATATTCCATAACATTCATATGCCATAACTTGGCCATTCCCCAATTGATGGGTATCCACAATTTCTACCAGCCAAATTTTTCCCCCTTGAAGTTCTGCTATTGTGGAGTTACTTTCTTCTACTAAAGTTTCCTCTTGATCCATAATATATCTTTATAGAACTTGGTGTCTTATTTTCCTGTCTTCTGTTTCCACCCTCACTCAATTTCCTATTTGTGATTTGTTTCAGTATTAGGCTCAGCCCCCTTACACATTTTTGAATGGAAGTACTTATTCTTTTTAGTCTTGACTTTGATTCTCTTGGTTTCTGCCATAAATTTCTATTTTGTGTGTGACTGGATTCTAGCAGACTCCAGATTCCCTGTCAGAGCTCTATGCTTGGTTACTCAAGACTACTACCCCCCTTCTTCTTCCCAGGTTTTCCCAGTCACCATTGTCTATTCTCTCAACTCTAGATTTTGATAAGGAAGCCATCTTTAGAGACCTTTATGATTAGAATGCTGACATGATCTACTGCACTTTTTAGGGTTTTTGGAATCCCTAGTCTTTGAGTTTTATTCATAAAAAGATACAGATCATTTTGATGGATTTATTTGAACCAAGTATATATTTCTAATAAGCAGTAGCCCCCTCTCCCACAAGTTTGTTATATTATACTGTTTTAAAAATTTTGCTAAGAATACCATAATTCCTGTAAATATTCTCTGCATTTTTGTTTGTGACACTCCTTTAATCTAGAATGTCCTCTCCTTAGAAAAATTCTATACATACCTGTATTTCTCAGGGCTCAGTTCAACTGATATTTTTCATGAGTAAACCATGTACATGTCAATTGTGAATTTCCAAAGCACTCAATATTGGAATGCTAGTTATCTTGTATTTTATTTACCATTATTTATATATTTCCCCCATCTTTGTATCCTCCATAATTCTTAGCAAATAGAATGTACTCAAATGTTTGTTGAATACTTGCCCTATCTTCCAGAAGTTATACAATTGAGTTGTTCTGTATCACACAAAAAAATTGCCACTGGGTCCAGGGATTTAGTGTTTTGCCCTTCTTCACTATGGAGTAATGCTCTGGTTTCATAAATGTATCCAAATAAAATTCAATCCTGGGGAAATATAACTATCTACAAATATAGTCAGACTCTCTGGCAACTCATTGGCTCTTTATATTCCCCACCCTGGTGTTAAGGAGAAAATTACTTAATTTAGGAACTGACTCAAGTTTAAAGTTTCTTCAAAATAGGAGAGTAGTAGAAAGATACTCAATATACAAAATCAATCAGATGTGGGATAGTTATTTCTTCTTTTAAATTTTTAAAAAATTAAAAATCTCTCTCTCCAACAACTCCATTAAAAAAATATAAAGATAAAACCCTTGAAACTTATACGCATAGTTAAGCAAAAACAAATTCATGCACTATATCCAAAACTATATATCTTATCAAGTTCATCTCTATTTCAGAAGTTGAGTAGAATGTTTCAACAATGGTCCTCTGGAATTGTGATTGGTCACTGTATTGATTAGAGTTCTTAAGCTTTACAAAGCTGTTTACCTTTACAATGTTGGGTGGTGGTGGTTATTTTTTTAACTTTTTTTTTTTTCTTCATTACCTCACTACCTTGAGAACTTCACAATCACAGGAGTTTGTATTTTTGCATATGTGTGTATGGTAGATTCCTTTGGCAATCCAATGAATCTTATGGACTTATCAGAGAGAAGGTAGAAAGGAAGGAGGAAAAGAAAAAGGAAATAAAGGAAAAATGAAGGATGAAAGAAGGAAACAAACTTCTGTTGCCACTAGTTGCAAATTCATCTCAGAGTCTAAACATATTCTAATTGAGGAAACAAACAAAAAAAAAAAACCTATGTATAAACAAGATATATACAGAATAAACTGGAGAAAATCAAAAAAGGCAAGGCACTAGCATTAAGGGATATTAGCTAGTGGGAAAGGCTGATGGTAAATCATGATAGGAATTCAACCATAGAGGCAAAGGGCCAGACTTCTCTTACCTAGAATGCAAAGCACCTTAAATTCCTGCTGCCACAGGAGGGGGAGGTCTAAGGGCTCAGCTAAGATTTTCTATATCATACCAAAATGACAAATCCTTCAGAGGGAAACCAGTGCACACTATATAGGTCCCTATAGGTGAGAGGTTCCTTAAGGAATCTGTGAACTGGAATGGAAAAAATAAAATAGTATTTTTTTCCCCACTAACCTCTGTTTCCTTCAATTTAAAAACATCATTTGGAGAAAGTTTCACTGAACTGTCAAAGAATATATAACATAAAAAATATTAAGACTTCCTGCTATGGAAAAGATGTTGGAGGGGATGTAGGAAAACTGGGACACTAATGCTCAAAGGATTATCAAATTGTGCATATCCTTTGACCTAAAAATGCTTCTACTGGATTTATATCTCAAAGATATTTTAAAGAAGGGAAAGATCCACATGTGCAAAAATGTTCGTGACAGCCCTTTTTGTCGAGGTAAGAAATTGGAAACTGAGTGGATGACCATCAGTTGGAGAATGGCTGAATAAATTGTGGTATATGAATGTTATGGAATATTATTGTTCTATAAGAAACAATCAGCAGGATGATTTCAGAGAGGTCTGGAGAAATTTACATGAACTGATGTTAAGTGAAATGATCAGAACCAGGAAATCATTGTACACAGCAACAATGAGATTATACAATGATCAATTTTGATGGATGTGTCTCTTTTCAACAAGATGATTGTGGCCAGTTCCAATGATCTTGTGATGAACAAAGTTATCTATACCCAGAGAGGACTGTGGGAACCGAGTGTGGATCTCAACATAACATTTTTTGTTGTTGTTTGCTTACATTTTCTTTTTTTTTCCTTTTTGATTTGATTTTTCTTGTGCAGCAGATAATTGCATAAATTATGTATGCATATATTGGATTTAACATCTATTTTTAACTTATATTGGATTACTTGCCATCTAGAGGAAGAGGTGGTGAGAAGAGGGGAAAAAATTGGAACACAAGGTTTTGCAAGGGTTAATGTTGAAAAATTACCCATGCATATGTTTTGAAAATTGAAAAGCTTTAATTTTTAAAAAGATTAAAAAGAAGAAAAAAAAGAATCTCTGCTATTAGTCCATTCTACTGCGGGATGTCTTCCAATTCAATCCTCAACACATGTGAAATAGATTTGGAAAAATGAAATGTGTCAAGTGCTAACCTAAAGATACAATTATTAATAAATATACTAAACTATATTAGGGAAGAGTTGAGTGTGGAACAGGTAAGCATCTGAAAATTACAACAGTTATATAAATTAGTTATTTATATTTTTTAAATAATAGCTACAAGTAAATATCACCTATTTTTAGTATTTTTGCTAGGATTAAATGAAGTAATATCTGTAAACCACTTTGCATAGTGCTTAATAAACTTTTCCTTACTTTTGAATTTGTATAGCTCCAGAAAAGATCTATTTGATGCCTTCACAAAATAATTCTACATTCTTAGAAGCTGCGCCATACCATGCCAGCTAATTGCAGTATGGAAAACAGTATGAATGGTTGCTAAATATGTTTATGGTCTGAGAATAAGCCTAGGTAAGTTCAGTGAGACTAATCACCAATTTGGCTACAAAGTGATGAAATTTTTTGGTCAGAGTAACTCTTAAAAGCCACTCCTAATGACTGGGATTAGAAATCAATTTCGGTGGAACTAGCACCCAAATCCAATGTAGAAATCAACATTGTAGAAGTGTATAGGGTCTTAAGGTTTACAAATATATGAATTTATGCTGTAGAGGGTCGCAGATAGTGGGGAACTCTGGGAAAAGTATACTTGAAGCAAGGATACTTACAGCAGGGTGTTTACTCAGTGTGATTGATGAGATAATTGTTCTCTAGTTCACATATACTTAATGTGACATAATGATGTAATCACTCTAGTATGATATGATATAATCACTCATTTGATATAATGATATAATCACTCTAGTTAACATATACTTAGTGTGATGTAATGATATAACATATTGAGATATTTAAGGGTTGAGAGGACTGGAACCAAGAACTCAGACCCAGACTCAGACTCAGACACGGACACAGAGGAGACATAGAGGACGACTCAAAGACACATAGGAGACACAGAAGATGGAGACAGAAATAGAGATCCTCCTGATGGCTCTCTTGCCTTCATCATTCTTCCACTTAAAATCAAGGCTCGTCCAGAGATCCTCCGGAGAGCTAGTCCGGATATTACATTATGGTGCCTGAACATGTGCTTCTTATGCCCCACAAGAACTACAAGCCATTCCACAAGTCTGAGTTAGACCTCCAGCAGCCACTGCCAGGTGGCTCCCATATCACAACATGCAGAATTTGGATGGCTAGTATTAGAGGTAAATCAGTTATCCCTCTTTAAGTAGGTCCTCAATCTTCCAAATGTAGACTGTACCTTTTCCCCCATTTCTTCTTTAGTTAGTTTAGGGGCCATGATTTTTCCTTAGTCTATTCCATCTCTCACTCTGGAGTGGGCAAGATCCTTTGAACTCAATGAAAGAGCCTACTAGCTACTAAGGAAAACATAGATCAATCACTTCCCTGGTTCTCTTCCTGACTGCTTCCTCTGTTTCCTTCACTGGATTTTTATTCACTACTAACTGTGGGTATTGCCCCAGGGCTCTGTCCTGAGTCATTTTCTCCTTTCCCCCCCATGAATCTCATCAGCTCCCATGGATTCAATTATCATCTTTAAATAGATGATTCTCATGTCATCTTTCTGATCAGTCCACATCTTTCTCCTTACCTATTCTTATATTTCTTGATTGCCTATTAAACATCTTGAACTAGATGTCCCAGAGATATCTTAAACTCAATACATCTCAAACTGAACTTATCTTATTTTCCCAAATCTTCCTATCTTTTGATCTGTTACTGTCAAGTGTATCATCATTCTTATAGTCACCCTAGCTGGAATACAAGGTGTCATTATTGACTCCTCATCCTCCCTTATTTTCCATACAGTCTGTTTCTAAATCCTGCTGAATCTAACTCCCCAACTTCTCTCATATACCTTTTTTTCTTTTGCCTCCTGCCATTGCTCTCACTACTTCACAACTAGATTATTGCAAGACCCTTCTAGTTGGTCTAACTACCTGAAGTCTCTCCTCATTCTAGTCCATCTTCCATTTTAAAAAATGTCAAGATGATTTTCCTAAAGAACAGATCTGATTAGCCCCCTAATAAATTCCAGTGGTTTCCTTTTACCTTCTGGATTAAATGTAAAATCTTGCTGCTACCGACACGTAACACTCCATCTTCCACATTTCGCTGGTATTTCTCAGGCCCCTTCTCTCCTCATTTCTGTCCTTTTACCTCCCTTCAAGTCCCACCTAAAATCTCTTTTATAAGAAGCCTTTCCCAATGTCCCTTAATATTAGTGTCTTTCTTCTGCAATTATCTCTGATTTATTCTGAATATAAATTCTTTGTACATAATTGTTTGCATGTTGTCTCCTCCATTAGTCCATGTCTATTCCAAAAGTCCCTTTGCCTTTCTTGTATCTCCAGCGCTTAGCCCAGTGCCAGGAACAAATTAAATTTAAATTAAATGCGTTAATCATTAATTCATTTGTCAATTGCAGCTAACCGTCCCATTCCTACTGCTCTAAGTGGAGGCAGCTCCAGCAATTGGGCTTCAGCAGCATCTCTATCACAATTGCAGCCCCTTGATGTCCAACTTCCCAGATTCTACACTAGCCCTGCAAAATGCCGGCTGGAGCGCCTTTCTTTCTGGACTTCCACAGAAATCTCCTGTTTGGTGTCTGTCTCGACTTTTCTCTCTCTAAATCCCAGAACAATCCGTATTCTTTCTCTCAAATTAGGCGCAGCCAGCGGAACCTCCTAGTGCAGGTGGCTCCGGCTCCGCCCCGTCCAGAGCTTGAAATACACCAGTCTCTCTTCTAGAGGGGAGAAAAATACAAGGACTACATTTCCCAAAAGTCCCCGCAGCTAGTCCTATAAGACGCATTTCTAGTCTGGAGAGGTTTCATCCAAAGCATAAGCACTATAAACTAGCACTTTAGTCTCGACCCTGCAGTTAAGGTAATATTTCTGCATTTCACTGGGGAGGAACTAGAAGCTTCAGAATACTGACGGATCACACAATTGATCAAATGTCAACACCATGATCTGAACCTGGATGTCAGTCCACTGCTCTTCCCACTACACTGATCATACTGGGAGAATCAAGCCTGGCGGTCGAGGAGGGTCTAACCCCCATTTTCCGGGAACCCAGGGCCTATAAAGGAGGACGAGCGGTAACGAAATGCTGGGCTGGGATGGGCTGTGTTGTTTCAACCGTCTAAGGACCAATAATTCCCTGGTAGATTCCCGGAAGGGCGCAGGAACGACGTGGAAAGCCTAAGCACGAACGCCCCCTGCTGCCACCAATAGGCCTTTATGTCGGACTCTAGTCTACCTGACGCTCCGCTTCCAAGTTCCTGTACAACTTCCGGTCCTCGAAGGTCCCTATTCCGGAAAGGGTCCTCGATATTAGAAGGTGGTTAAGGTTAACGCCTGAAGACCGCGTGACTCTGGAGTGAAGGTAGTCGTCTTCCCTTGAGCCTGCTTACGGCGGAAGAAGCAGAGAAAGGACGCTGACAATCTATCTGGGTCTAGCCAAGGGAAGGCATAACGCAGGAGGCTCGGGAGGAGGTCTTGGCGCCTTAGGATCAGGCACGAACTGGGGCAGCTTCGTTTGCGGAAGTGGTGAGGCTGGGTCGGAGGACCGTCGAGGAAGCGGCGGCCGCTGTGTCGAGTAGGGGGGCAGGATCTGTTGCTGCCGCCGCCGCTACACCATTACCACCACCTCTGCCGTTCTTATCGCGCCTCACCGGACCTGACCTGGTCGCGGCAAGATGCCCTTGTTCACGCCCAATCCTTTTGAGCAGGATGTTGGTGAGTCACGGGGGCAGGCCCTGGGTTATGGGAGCGATTCTCCTGGAGACGGGGCCGGGGTGAGAAGGGGCGACGGCGGCAATGTTTGATGAGGTCTGGGAGTCTGGGGAAAGGACCCAGCCGCGGCGACTCTTTGGGCACTGGTCTTTCTTCCATCCTGCTGCCGCTTCTTTGTGCCTGGGGGATGCTATGGGACGAATGCCCTGCCCCAGACTTCCCCTCTCCCGTCCCCCAGCAAAGCTCCTTGTCCCATCGCGGAAGGACTCCGCAGGAAGCGATTGAAGCAGAGATGAGGGTAATATTAATTCTCCCGGAGTCCATAATAGGGCGCTGCCCTTCCCTCCTCCCTCTCCCCTCCTATTCCCCCCGCGCCCATTCTTCTCCAGCCCGTTCAGGCACATGATGCAGCAGTTTGAGGCGTGCCCCCGAAGGGGCATCTTGGCCTTCTCTAACAGAGCCTCCCCCCACTCCCCCTTGACGTGGAATGGAAGTTTCTCTGACTTTTCCCCCGGTTCCTGACGGTAGAACCTTAGCTCATCTGTCTGTCAACTCTCATTATTGTATCACCCAAAGGAGGAGTGAGAGCTGCCTTCTGATCGCTGGGATATTATAGAATGACAAAAGAAATGGGTCTTCTGGTTGTCATTAAGATAGGGGAGACTTTGATGCCTCATTCGGGTCTTGAGACCTTTAGTCTCCCCAGTATTCCAGGTTTTAATAGAATAATAGATAGGGCTAGAACTGGATTGTTTTAAAGTATTCATGGATCAGCCAAAAAAAAAAAAAAAGTACTTCTCAGGAACCTCTAAAATACATTTTTACACAAGACACGTCATCTTCTAAGTCTGGGCATTTCCACTGGTTATCCCCTGATGACAGGGATCCTCTCTTCATCTCTGTCTCTTGTCCTTCTTCAAGAGCCTTCCATAATACAATGAGCCCTTTCCCGGGTCTCCTAAGTATCAGTGTCTTAAATATCTGTGTAATGTGTCTTGTTTGTATATAGTCTGCATGTTGTCCCTTCTCCCCAGCCCCTCTCTCCACTTTTAGATTTTGAATTCTTTAAAGGCAGAGACATTTAAAAAAAAAATTTTTTTTTTTTTTTACTTTCTTTGTATTCCTGGCTTCTAGCACAATGGCACAAAGTAGGAGCTTAATAAATGCTGGTTGGCTTGTTGACTAAAAACTTCTTAAGATAGTTTATGGTAAAAAAAGATGTCCCTTACCTGCCTGAGCCATGTAGAATTTGGTAGTTATGTACTTGTTTTAGTAATTCAGATTTTCTCATTTGAAAGCCAAGTAAATGTTCATAGTCTGTGAGAGTCAAGCTTTTCAGTTTATTTTTCAGTTCTTTCAAGTTTTCTCAGTCATTGCAGCAACCCTGTAACATATAGGATATTTACAAATGAGTAACACTGGTGTAGAGGTTGTGACTCACCCAGTGTCATCCAACTGGTTTATGGTAAAGCCAAGACTGTAACAGATCTTCTAACCTAAGTCAACAATATTAAGTCCCTTTTTTTATATGTAATGAAAGGACTGCCAGATTTAGTAAAAGAATCTCAAGTATTGGGTTTTGATAATTAGCACTTTATGACTTTGGGGAGGTCATTCTTTTTGAGCCTCTGGGAAAGTTACATATTTCTGAACTTCAGTTTCTTCATCTGTGAAATGGGAGGTTGGTCTCTTCCAGCTCTGATCGCTGATACTATGAGCAAAGCACTGTCCCAACGCTTGTGACAACAAAAGTGGAAAAATAATGTATTCCTGTCCTCAAGAAACTTTTTCATGGGGGGATAAAGTTTGGCCGCCATTAGAATCTGTGAAGCTAAGTAGAATGAGATAATATCGGAATTTATCTTGATTCTACCCATCTATATGACTGTAGACATGATCTCTGGACCTTGTTTTCCTCATCAAAAAAATTATGGAACTAGTCTTTTAAGATTCCTCTTGAGTAAAACAATGTTATAAAACTGGAAAGTTAAGGGAGAATCAGATTTCAAGAAAAGGGACAGTTGAGAAATACTACACAATCAGTAGGGTTTCTTGGTTATTTAGTAGAGAATTATTTCTGTAGAATATTGGTGATATGTTTTGAGTTAATAGTTGTAAAGAAGCTCTGGCAATGAAAGTACAGTCAGGTAGTGATTTCTATAGGACTTAGTTTGAGGAAGTGGTGTCTATGAAAGGTTGATTGTTTCAGTCAACATTTACTAAGTAGATGTGCTAAATGCTAGGTATACAAAACCAAAAGAGTCTGCCTTCTAGGAACTTGCAGTCCTATGAGGGAAAACTGCACAACACACACACACACACACACAAAATTGAAAAGAAGGGGGAGAGGAGAGAAAAGTATTCAACTCTGGGGATATAATGGAAAAGTCAGAGAAGTCTCACACTAGAGTAGGAGGTGAGAAATGAGGTGGTTTGAGTTGAACTCCCTCCTTAAATGGAGGTCTGGAATTCATGGTCCCACCCTTCAAAAAGAGAGGCTGAGATTCATGAAGTAGAGTACCAAGGCCAAAGCCCACTTGTTTTACTTCAAAAAAGGGGAGAATACTTATATTACTTGTTTCATATCTAAAGCTCTTTGAAAATGTTAAAATTACAAAGGTAAACTAGTATTATTGGGGAATGGAAAGACATGAAGCTGCTCTCCATGAATGGCATCAGTCTTCTCAGTGAAACAGAAAATATGCTTAGAACCCTGTACTTCTGTATCTGGTGAGTGGGATATTTATTTGTGTTTTTTTTTTTTTTCCCTCAATAGTATTTTATTTTCCCAAATACTCATATAGTTTCCAATATTAATTTTTTTGTAAGATTTTGTTCCAAATTTTTCTCCCTCCCCAAGACAACAGGCAATCAGATTAGATATTTAATAATTAAGTGCCTGAAGTTCTGTATGTACTTAATAGAAAAAGATTTGGTTTTGTGGCTATCTTTATCCCTATATCTTTATTAATACTTAACTTTATTTTTATATATTTATATATTCCACTTTATCTTAATTTAAAACAGAGCAAAGCAATTGAATTTATCTGTCTTTAAGATTTTTTTTTTTCCCCTAGAGTGTCCATTAGATTCAGAATATCTTTTCAAGTCAGTTCTCTTCGATTCAATCCCATAATCTTATTTTCTCCTTTGTTTTTTCACGGCTGTGTGTAATACCTATATTAGCTACCATCATACAAATTGTTGCTTTTTTCCTTGAAGTTTATTTTCAAATCTTCCTTCAGAAAGTCTTCCCAGGTTAATATATAATAATTTGGTGAGTTGTGTGTCCAGAATACACTTTTGTGTAATACTTGCTTATTTTTTTTATCTAACAGTAAATGTTAAAGAAATCCCAATTTTACAAAGAAGTAATGTTAAAGTGTTTTGTAAATGATAAAGCACTATAAAATGTCAGTGTTCCAGGATGCTATATTTTAAGGATTCTCTGTTCCTTTGGGGGGAAAAAAAATCAAAAAAACAAAAACTTTTTCAGAATAAAATTTTCTAAGAGTCCTTTTTTCATTTCTTTATTCTACCCCCTCAACACAACATACTTATTTTCTTTTCCATTTGCTTTCATTGAATTATGTTTCTTTTTGCTCTCCTACTACCATTCCCCTTTCTTTTCTCCATTCACTCCACTTTAATAAATTTGTTATTCCTTGCACAAATATCACCTTCCGCTATTGCAAAACTTTTGATAATTGTATATTTTTCCTCTCCTAAGGAATTTAGCTCATTATCCGTTTGTACTTCAAAAATCTTCTGCCCAAATAATTGGAGGTTTTATAAACCTGATCAAAACATTTCAAAGGGAAAGGAAGTGCCAGATGTAGGATTTCTAAGATATAACTTTTGACCATTGCCGATATCTTTTTGTTGGCAAATATGTTGATGTTCTGAATGGTTCTTGTTTAATTTCAGGTGCTTGAAAATAGTACTTTATCAGGATGGTTTATAACTAAAATATGCTGAAAATGATAGTTTTATGTCTCCCCTTTATCAAAGAAACTAAACATATACAGTCTTTTTCAGACACCCTGGAAACCAACATACTGATAGCCTCAAATTCTTTATTGGCTCCCTTGAGACATTTAATTCATCTTACTTGCTTAGAATGTCATGGAATACAAGTAACATTTATTGTAGTTTTGAAAGTAAAGTAAGAAATAATTTTTTTTTTTTTAATGTGAAGTAGCTTTTCTTTAACAGAGTTTAAAATTAGAGTTTAGGTTTGGGATTAGCAAGACTGGCACTAAATAATATGTTTTACCAATTAATAGAAGATCATACCATCCTCAGTACTTAGATGGATGAAACTTCAGAACTTTCCTGTTATGGCCAAACAAGTCGAGAAGCATCCTAGATAATAAAATAAACTCCGTTAAAGATGTGATAATCATTATGCTTTTTATTGTATAATCCAGCAAACTGCATTACTTAGTGATGGTTATTCCTCACCTTTTTTGTAATGTTGATCTCAAAATATTGCATATGTATAAATGATATCATCCTTCCTTTTTGAGAGTCGGTTCACTCAAGATCTTTTTGGAATCATTCATGTGCTAGGCCACCTGTGAATAGGATGATGAGGGAATATGATAGGGCAAGTGTAGTATGGTGGTTGGTAGTTGGATGGTTCAGGATAGTGGTAAAAGGAGGGCAGTTTCAAGGTCGACTAGGAGGAATGTAATGGCAACTAGGAAGAATTTTATTGAGAATGGGAGTCGGGTGGAATCTAAGGGGTCAAATCCGCATTTATAGGGGCTAGATTTTTCTAGATTTATAGCTTCAACCAGTTTTGGATTTTCATTCAGTTTGTTTTCTTCCCTACTTCCCTCAAATGGTTTTTGTGTTTGTTTATACAAATCACTTTTAGGTGTTTAGTAATACCATTTGAATTTCTTTTTTTCTTGCTTCCAAATATTCACTATTGATTGGCCTGCTACACGGAAAGTCTTACTATGGTCCTGAGACAGTCTGGCATTAACCGTACAGATACCTTGTTCTTTAGCCTCCTTTTGCATGTAGTTTGACCTTATCCATCTAGACTTTTCATAATCTTCTTTAGGGTATTTAGCAATCTTTTTTAGAGTCTACTAACTTGATGTTTTGTGGAATGCTTTGAAAGGATGATTGAATTTTTTTTTTAACAATATTTTTCTGAAAAAACTTCCATAATTTGATTTTTCTTTACTATTGCAGTATGTCCTTTAGCTAGTCATGCTGAAAGGGCCATTAAAATACTTCTAAGTTTCATGTACTCTGAAATAGTCCATTGTAGCATCTAAGTGACAATGAGGATAGGTACTATTCAGGTCCTTAAAGAAATGTAAAACAGAATCTGTTAGAAAGAGATGAAATATATTTTATAACATAAAAGTGAAAGAAGTTCTTGCTAGAAAAGTCTGTCAGGTGATTTTAAATTCTCTAATATGCTTTTTGAGGAACTATTCTTAATATGGCAGTTTGAGTTAAACTTTTAAATATGTTATTTTTAAAAAAACTTTATAAACTTTTGTAAAGTTTATAGCGCTAAAGCTTTGAGTAATTGTTTTGTTTGAAACAGTTCACTTTGCTCATATACCACAAGATGAGAAACACTGAACTGGGTAACATTTTTTATTCTTAATTGCATTTTAATTGTTTCTATCTGGCTTAAAGAAGGATTTGGTCATTTACAATATTTTGCTTTCTTACAAGTACTATAAAAATCCAATTTTTTTGTATGGCAGTGGCCATATTAGGAGTGTTTAAATTATATTGAATAAAATTGTCTTTAAAATAGATATTTAACTTGAGGTTAAAGTAGTTGATATTGATAGTCATAGATAAAAGGGAAGCCTTCATTATCCTTAGAAAATATTGCCTACTTAGAAATGGTCATCCACTGTTGCTGCGCAACACAAAAGTCTTCTCTTGCTCAGCAAATAAAACCTACTTGCTCTTTGCTCACACTGCTTTTGAATGGCTTCATGGCAGAGAGGCTATATGTGTGTTTAGATATCCAGGTGGTCTAACCATTATTTTATTGGTTATTTCAATTCTCTTGCTGATTCCTTATTCTTACTATAATTTTTTGTTTTTATATCTGGAAGTTTTGAAGAGGGGGATTTTTCCCGCTCTATCCTACATTGAGTTCTTCTTCATAGCAGAGATAAATATGCAAAATTACTTAAAACAATGACAGTATCTGACAATGTGTAAAATATCCCCCTCTATGATGAGGAAGGAGGTATATTTAATTATATGTTTTTGAGTTCATCATTGTTTTTTTCAGTTATTCAGAATCTCACTTCCTTTTAAGTATTCTTTTATTTATATTATTGTATTCATGTGTTCTTTTCATTCTTCTTATTGCTTATTTCTCTCTGTATCTCTTCAAAGAAGTCCTTCCATGTGCTTCGAATATTTCATACTTGTAATTTACTTTTACACAACAATACTCCCTTGCATTCTAATACAGTAGTTTTTTCTCAGACACTCCACAGTCATTAGGCATCCACTGAATTTCCAGTTTTTTGCTTCCACAGTAAGTGCTGCTGTAAATGTTTTGCTCTTAGATCTTTAGTTCTCTCTTATGACTTCCCTGAGCATATGTGCTCAGTAATAGGATTGATCCATCAAAAGGGATATTAGTGATTTAGGCACATTTCTTGAATAATTCCAATTTGCTGTCAGAATAGTTGAAACAATTTACAACTCCTTAAGAATAGAGTATACCTTTGCACGTTAATTGTGTGAGTACTTTCCAAAATTTTTTTTTTGGGGGGGCTGGGGAGTGGGGGGTGGGGGTAGTGGAGAGAAGAGGAGGGGACTTAGGAGGTGAAAGCATTAAGGATTCTCTGTTTTCATCTGTCTGGGGGAATCCTATCAGAGCCATGATTTGAATTCAGGTCATCCTAAGATATAAAGCCCCTGTATTTGTACTACTCCATGATGCTTCTCATGATAATAGTAAATGGCATGATAAAAAATAAGACTTTTTTTTTCTTTTTACCAGTTTTGATCAAACAGAGTAATCTTCAGGAATACCGTTTGTTATACTATATACAAATACTGGTGCTCTGATTTATAAGACTGTTTATTCTTTTTAATAGCCCTAGGCTGCTCTGCTTTTTAAGATTTTGCATCTTTAAAAAAAAAAAAAGTTTTTCTGTCTCCTTTCTTTTAGTTTTCACTTCCAAATCTCTTACCCATCTGACCTCTGAACACTTTTCATTTAGCATATTGTGTAAAATAAGAGCAAACTAGGCCTAAGTAAATTACAGGCAAAGTAAATAACTTTGGAAATCTCTTTTGTTTATGAATCTTTCTGCTTCCAACCTTGGAGATCAGCTAGTCTTGGTTTTTAGCAGAATCTATATATTTTGGTAACTGCATTTTAATGTTATGGTTTCCTTTGTAATTTTATGTATTTTATTCTATGCATATAAAAACATTCTTCTGAGAAGGGATTCATAAAGCTTCACTAGACTGCCGAAGGGATCCATGGCAAAAAAATGTTGAAAACCCCAAGATTACCCTACTTTCTTATTTTGTAGAAGAGGAATGTGAGATTAAGAGGGTACAGTAGATTTCATTAAATTCAGTCATTAAGTAGAAGAGCCAGGATTTCAATTTGTCTTTCTTTGCACTCCATTATGTTTCAGTTTTCAGTATTAAGAGACTTTTAAGTTAATCATTTTCTTCAAAAGTAGGCATTCTTATTGTTTAATAGAATTTTTAATAATTTTACAATTCAAATTTATGTACTAAAATGCAGATATATTGCAACTTTAGAAGGCACTTCCTGTATACTTATTAAAACAGTAGTTTATTTTTTTAAAAATTTCCCCATAGTAAACTAATTTGAAACTGTTAGAAAGCTGATGGAATTGCAAATTTTACTTAAGTTTTACTTGAAACTGAAGCAGGTGTTACTTATTTGTTGGAAGAGGGAAAGTGGTTGGTTGATAGAAAATTTTGAAATATTTCTAATTTATTAGATTACTTGAGGAATTCAGTATTTAAAATACTTAATGTAATAAAGACAGCAGTTGTAGATGTAACCCTTGAATAACTGACTAATTAGTTGTTGTTTTTTTTAACATACTCTATATCTTCCATTTTTTAACTTTTAAACAAAAATTAGACTGTTTCCATCAGGTCAGTATGACAAACTTAAAATATTTTGTTATATAACTTAACTCTATTTCTTACCTTTTGTTGTATTCTCATATAATCTTTACTATATTTTTACTTCCCAAATGATTTCTCACTTTACAATGAATTTGTCAGAAGGAAGAAATAATTCTTTTTATTCGTGCAGCAGAAGTTCCTCATTGCTACTTGATGAAATAGCTTTTACAAACAGTTCTCCAAATAATAGAATTTCAGGCATGGAAAGAATGTCTGAGATGTCATAGAGTTATAGGACTTTGGAACTAAAAATGAGATCATATGTAATCTTACCAGGATGATACAGTAGAAAGAATGCTGCATTTGGAATTGAGTCATAAGTTCAAATCCCAATTTTGTCACTAATTATGTCTACTTCTGTGAATCTCAGTTGTGTCATCTTCACAAAGAGTTGGATTTGATGGACAACTTGAGGTTCTTTCTGGCCCCAAATCTATTATCCCCATGAAGTCAAAGTGAACTAGTAGTCTTTTTATCATCATTAACAGCATTTGAAGATTCCTAGTTATAGGGAACTTGTTGCCTCAGCAAGCAGCCCACAGAAAATTTTTCTTCATATTTATTTGGATAGCCTGTTAGCATATTTCATAGTTTTTCCACAGAGCCAAATGGAAATCTAATCTTTCTTCAGTATATTTATAAACAGATAACATGTTCTTCCTAAGTCTTTTCACTTTACTAAACAGTCTAATCTCCTTGAACTGATCTGGCCCAATTTCAAATTGCTTATTTCATGCTTCTGGATTATTGAATTTTTTTTTTTTTACTTTTTTAAAAAAATTGAATTAAATACAAAATCAGAAAAAAAAAAAAAAAACAATGGAAAAAGAAAGACAGAAAAGGAAAATTTAAAAAAAAATTGTCATGTGCCTGGCAGAAAATCAGAGAGAATTTAAAATATTTAACAATAAATTTCCATTTCAAGAAAGCATATAATAATAGAAGAGATTATATTCATGACCATCCATTTTTTCTTTACTTTTCTACTTCTTTACTTCCTTTGTTCTCTGCTGTGCACTACCTCTACCAAACAAGCTATAATTAAGCACAGATGTTTACATATACACAGATATCTATATATATGTATATTCACGTTCACTCACAGACCCACACATCTACATTACCTGTGGATTACTTATTTTTATTATTATTTATTTATTAATGATATTATTAATGCCAATATAGTCTAACTAAGGAAAAGTGCTAGGGATTTTTGGCCTCAATTGTTCTGGATCGTTTGTTATCATTTAGTCACGTCTGATTCTTCTTGGCCTCATGGATCCCTTTTGTCTTTCATTATCTCTGGAAGTCTGTTCAGGCTCATGTTCATTGTTTCTATGACACTATCCATCTCATTTTCTTGCTATTTTCTTTTTCTTCTGCCTTCAATCTTTCCTAACATCGGGGTTTTGTTTTGTTTTTTCCCACTGTGTGTCCTGTCTTTTCATTATGTGGCCAAAGTACTTAATATTTGACCTTCCAGTGAATCGATTGAATTGGGGGTTTCAATCTCAGTCATTCTGGAAGGTATCTTTCTGCAGTAGCCTCAATCAAATTAAACTTTTTGGTTGCCATGTCAAACTGCTGACTCACAGTAATTGTGCAATAAACTAAAATCCTTAGGCCAAACACAAATTATTGTCTTAGCCACATGTCCCATGTCCCGTATTTAAAATTAAGTCCCCTTCATTTTATTAGATTCAGTCTTTCTTTCTAGTCTTATTAGAAACTTAATGGATTCTAGTTTTTTCAACTATGTACTAAGAATCCTCTCTGCTTTGTGCATTTTGCAAACTTGCAAGTATATCAACTTTAGTCTGGTTAATAATAAAATATTGATCAACACAGAACCAAGAACAGAAGCCCATAGCATTAGGATGAGATCTTAAATATTTATGTTGAATGAATTGTTCATTATTCTTTGGGTTTGGTCACTTAATTAATCCTAAAGTCTTGCAATTATTATCTTGCTTATAAACCTCTGTCTTTTCCATTGCAGCAGATTTTGTCAAACTAGATATATGGTATGTTATTGTTCTGCCAGCCTAATGGGTTTTTTTTAATGAAACAAAATTGGAATGATATGATTTGTTTGCTTTGTGCATGTTTATTTTATACATTTTACTTTGACACAACAGATGCTTCTCAACAAAAACAGACTGCCTCCCAAATTTAATCCCTAAAAACAGTTAAGTAAATCTACCTAATAAATACGATTAGGGCAGATAGTACACATTGTTTTTATGGTTTACCGATTATTAACAAAAAGGAAACATGTTTTAACTTGTAAACATTGTCTGTTGTATTTGACCTGAGTTTTATTTACAAAACTTGTTTAGGCTGGTCTAAATTTTATAACTATAGCAAATATTACTGATGGTATTCAATTTTAATGAGAAAATGAAAGGACACTGGTTGTAGACTATAGCTGACATAAATGTTTGACTCTCTACAAACGATGGAATCACAGCCCTCCCCTTCCTCTACACTCCACTCCTCAACCCCCAAAATGAAATCTGAAGGGTTTTGAGTGAACAGTTAAATGTGCATTTGGAAGTATTTTAAACTTAAGTGGGAATATGAATATAAGAAATTATTCTTTTCTATCATGTCACAATACCTGGTATTAGGACCACTATTCACTATTTATAGGAAGACTATGCATCATTGTTCTGAAAGATAATTCCTTAATACTTCAAAAGTTCTTGCCAGGAATGGAAGTTAAGTGACCACAGATATATTAAGGAATCTTACCTTTCCTATTTTGCAAAGTGGTATAACACATCCAGGCCTGAGGTGTACTTTGTTTTGCCACAGTTTTGTAACTCAGCAAGATGTTTGAGTTCTTCATCCCCAGAATATAGTTTAGCTGGGGTTGTTGACTAAGTGTTTTGACTTTCCTCAATTAACTTGATTATAAATTCTTTGTGAACCATTTTTGTCCTTTATTTCTAAGAAACTTCATTCTTCTTTGGCAGAGAAAAAATATCAAATATGAGTTGAACAACTCACTCTTTCCTCCATCATTGGCTATTGCTATCCCCCTCTACTCCACTAGCATTGGTCCTTTCTCTTCTTTGATCTTCTTCTTAACAAAAACTAAAAACATTCTTTTTGTTGCTTTTAATATTCCTTTCATTTCTCAATTAATTCTGAGCTCCAGTATACCAATATTGTTAAAGAATTGTAATTTTTGTGTTCATGTTGTTATTTGCTCATTAATCCCATGTTTTGAACATATCTTTACAGATCTGAACTGGTTCTTTGAGTTTCCTATTTGGTTTGTCTATAGGAGTATTTTTGTATTCAGGGAGTCCCAAAAAGTCTTAATTCAGTTAAAACTTAAAATTTCATTAAGACTTTTGAGACACTGTATTGTATAAGTGAAACCTAGCTAATTTGAATCTTCATTGAACCAGAATTTGGTTTTGCTAGTTCAACCCTTAAAGGAAAAACAAGATACAAAATTAAATGAAAGAAAATAATATTTGCTGAGAAATTTATTTTAAAATAAATATTCTTGAGAATCATTACATCTAATTTTAGTCAGAAAGAGCTACATCTATACTAATTTTCTTCTAATATTTCTCCCTTCTACATATGTAATATTCTACAGTGATATATCATTTATTCAATCATGCATTTACTATGTCATAGGTTTTGAACTAGAGGAAAACTTCGACATCATAGTCTCCAATGTCCTCATTCTAAATCTTAGTTGTCAATCATATACCAAGCACATGGAAAAGACTGTCTTTAAACCCAAGTCTTCATTCTAAAATCAAGGATAATGACACATTCTAAGATCTTTGGGTATAAAAGAATGGGTTATGTTCAGGAGGCTGCTGCCAGCAGGTTACTCTAAGGCATTTTATTTTAAGTTTGAAGCAGCAAATAGAGTCCTTTTCATTTTTAAATGTTAGAAAAACCAGGTAAATTGAGTACTCTGTTCCCTGAGCCTTCTAGTTAAATTCAGTCTGTATAGTTCTAATTTCAGAATTCCATTATTGAATCATTATAATATCTTTGAGCCATAAGACATATTAGGTATAAAAATAAATATATAACAAATAAATGTAATTAAAATTAATACAGACATATTACATATAATAATTTTGTGAATTTTTTTTTTTTTTTTTTTTTTTTTTTTTACAAAAAGGATTAGTAAGTGTAAAAGCCTAGCTGTGTGAATTTGTTTATATAGATTTACACATGTGTGTTAGAATGCATCTTAAGATCTGTGGTTTCAGTGGTCTAGGTACTTCTGTCATTATCAGAGATTGCAACATCCTAGCAGGTTCTTGAGACCCTTGGTCAAAAAGAGTCATCCTTTGATGAATAGTTAAGTTTTTCATAACTTAGGCTAGCCTTTAGATAATTAATATATATATATATATAATTCAGATATTTTTAAAAAAGGCAACAACAAACTTAATAAGAAAATCAAGTAATTGAATCATATTATAAAAACTCTTACCAAAACAATAATCTTTTTAGTCATGGTGAAACATTAGTGACATAGTATTCAAAGATTAAGAGCAACAACATTTATAGTATTTTAAGCAGTTTGAGTTGAGATGGAATTTTAAAATTAGTTTTTGTTAATTTTTAAAGCTAGAGTTTGTTATCCTAGAAAGAGGAAGGAATTTTATTTGGAACCATGTTAGAACAACTCCAGATTTCATTGTGAGTTATGATGTAAGATAATTTGTTTCAAAGGCTGTTAAAAAATTCATTTTGAAATCCAATCAGAGAAAGATATAGAAAATACCTAACATGGTCAGTCTATTCTCAGAACTGTTTTTCTTTATAGTAGATAGAATATGTTTTTACCAGTGTTTTAACAAATGGGCTCAGATTTTTATTAAATCTGTATTTAAAAATATAAGGGGTTTTGGAGGGAGCTTTTTTGTGTCTCATGGATATTGACAAGAGTGTTTCTTTATAATGTTTTAATTTTTAAAAGTATCTCACTGCTTGTTCAAGGTTCTCTATATTCAGTAATAAAAAGGTAGTAAGGAAATGTTATGATTTACACCTACCAAACTCCTGGAGGTCTCTCTAAATACAGTCTCCCTCTGTTAATGTGAGACCAGATAATGGGAGATGCATGTGGTAAATGGTCCTATCACCAGGCAATGACATGCTCTAAAAGAATTTCTTAATTATAATATTTAAATTTTCTCGAGTTTAAAATAGTCAATCAGCTACTCAGTTCACTAACACATGAGCTTTCCTTTTGGTAGGCCTTTGTAAAGTCTTCATATTTGTGGAATCAATTTGGGGTTATTTGAGTAGATATTCTGGTGTTTGTAGATAGTAAAACATTTATTCCAGATATAGTGTGCAAAATAGTGTTCTTTAATTTTCCCCCCAAAATTGTGAATTATGAGTAACATTTGCTGTAATATATACTCACCTGTATTAACCCTCTGGGCTATTGTCATTCATTAAATTATGGTATTATTCAGTACACACGACACACATTATTTACCTAGAAGTTTCAAAGGTATCAGTCTATGATATTATCAAAACAGCTGAACCTAGTCTTTAAGCAAAGTAAACTATATATAGAATCCTTAAAACTTTTCAAAGATAGTCTTTAAATCAGATTAACACATTTAGGGATCTGGTATATTTTTCTTGTTCCATATTCACTTAGAGTATCATAGTTTTTAGTGATGAAGGGTAGCTATAAATTATTACTTGTTTTTTTTTTTACAAGTAGACTCTGCTTTTTTCTCATCTTCTATCATATATTGTAATTATCTTCATTTTGCTTTGATACAAAAATTAGTGCTGCTGATATAATTTTTGTATTCATCATGTATTAATACTTAGAAAAAGTAGTGTATTTTTTTATGATGTTGAAATTTTGTGAAAACTGTGGTAGTAATACTATATATATCCTTTCATGCTTTAGAACCTTGGTTTTTTATTAAGGTTCTCTCCCCTCCTCCCCTACTTCCCCTTACTAGTGTTTGGTAGGAAGTGTTTGATAGGATTGAGTGTATTATGGTACATGTATAGTTTCAATTTATTCAGATTAATAGTATTGTACTTTATCTTTCTGTATTTCTAATAGTGTTTTGACATTTAAAATTAGGATGAATAGAAATTAGTCAATATTAATGGAATTTCTCAATGCTGTTTTTGTCTTTAAATGGGTGAGAAATAGGCCTTTTCTTAAACTGTTGCTTCTTTATATATACTTTGGTATTCTGTAAAGTGTTTTCTCTTTTCTTGCAGAAAAAGCTACAAATGAATATAACACCAGTGAAGACTGGGGACTTATTATGGATATATGTGATAAAGTTGGGAGTACTCCTAATGGGTAAGATGATTGGTCATAATTGAGTATGTCTGAATCTTTTCCTTCTGGTGTCTAGTATATCTCTTGCAACCTGTTACAAATAAATGTAAGAAAAAGAGAGTTTACTGGAGGCTGGGAAATGAGAGACAGTAGAGACAAAAGTAAAGTGCTGACAGGGATGAGGTGCTTTGTTTGGAGCTTAGAGCAGGTGGGAAAAAGCTGAGTCTGCAGGTTTAATCCTTTAGCTCTGCTTTTGAAGGGTAAAGGAAACTTGGAGTCAATTAAGAATTCATTATCTAAATATGGAACAATCTTAAAAGATATAACTCATTATTTGGGGAATTTCTACTTAAGCTAGGCATTGCTGTTAGCCTTCCACAGATTAATTAGATTATAGCGAGTAAATTTTAGACATGGTGTCACTGACCAGTCACTGAGTGGATCATACTCACTACTTGAATAAAATTTTTGTCATACATGATTTTCTATCTCAAAATCAACTGCTCTGGGGGAGAGAAAAAACAACCACCAGATAATGTTTTCATCTTAAATTCCTTATGTTTCTCTGTTTTGACTAGATCTCATCATCTACCCACAAGTGTTCTACTTCCTTGATCAAAAACTGACAGTTCTCTCTGACTAAAATTTCCTCTTCCTATGCCTTAGCCCTTCTTATTCATTTTTTTCTTTCAGTTTTAGAAAGAAATTTGTTAGGACATTTAATAGGGAGAGAGCTGGAAAGAAGATATAATTTCCTCTAGGAGACTTTGTGAGGTTTCATTACCTTCAGTTCAAACAAAGACTTAAGGACATTTGCCTTGTGAGCAGTAGGGAGAGGGGTGATTTGAGATCTATGTCAATACATAAATCAATTTTCTTTGGGTCGACCCAAAACAAGCACTGGGTAAGATCAAAATAGTCCTTACAACCCTCTGACTTTCTTTGGAATATCTTTAAAGTCAGCCTGATATCTGTAGTCAGTTTTGGGGTTAAAAATTTTTCTAGCCATTTAAAGTGCTAAATTCAGTGATAGTAATAAAGAAATAATGTTTTTTCCACAATTGGGCTTAAATTCCAATATTCTTATACTAGTGAAAACAATTACAAAAGTAAAAAGTTATAATTTCAAAGAGAGTTTATTAAAATAATCTGACTTTTTTCCTCCTTACTGTATTTCTTTTTTACAGCTGATAGAATTCCTATGAGTAGGAACAGGACTGGACTAATGACATTGTTTCATAGTCAACCAAGTTAGTCTGAGTCTCAGCGGTTGTGAGTTAGAGGACTTAAACATAGTACCTTGTGGCCATAAGCATGTTTCCTTCAGTGTCATAAAAGTTGAAGAGTTAAGCAGTCATAATTTTATATGTCCTTTAAGGATACAAATCTCATTGGACAGACTCCAGGTAAATGAAAGTTACATATTAAACTACATTTAGAAGATTCACCAAGGACTGTGAGGAGAGATTTACATATCACCAAAGTAACCAAAAAACCTAGGATTGGAGAGATCTTCTCTTACACATCTAGGAGAAATTAAATTATTTTGGGGAGTTCATACTTAATTTTGGCTTCAATCTGAGGAATGTTAAATAGTTAACATTTTCCAGAAATCAAGTTTTAGTTAGGTGAGAGCATATTTATTTTATCTTTATCGTGACTGTGTTACTCCTGCTCTCATTTAACTTTCTTCTTTCTTTCCCAGTCTCTATCCAGTTCAACTTCACATTTTCTTCTACTCTCAGATCCCTCATTGCCGTATTTTTTGCCACTTATTACTATCCAAACTTTTCCCTAGATTAATCCTCTCTTTACTCCTTCCACTTTTACTTTGATGAACGTGCTGTTGAAAGGAGCTAGAGGTAGTCACACAACTTTTTTGACTAGATCTACTATAAGTTATTTAACTTCAATGGAGTCCTCCTTGCAGCAAGACAATCCTTTTATTCAAGCTTAATTAACTCTACTCTCACTTCCCAAGGTAGTATTCCTTAACTTTATTTTTTTCACTTCAAGTTTCCTATTACTCTTTCCTGCTCTCTCAGCTATGGTCTTTGTCTTTTTACTAGAGAAAATTGAAGCCATTAACATTGAATTTCTTCTTCCTTTAACTCTCAAAACCATAATTGACATTATGCCTCACTCTCCACTCTCCTCTAGTCTCTGATAAGAAGTGGCTGTTTTCCATCTTCATGAACCATTAATGTCATCTTCTCCCCTCTTGTCTCTAACAGATTGCCCCTCAGTCATGTTTCATTTCTTTCTCTGATCTTGAAATTCCTATTGTCTTTCTCATCTTCAGCTTTTCTCTGTCAGCTGGTTTGTTCCCTATACTCATCTCCCCTATCCTTAAAAAACTTTATTATATCCTGCTTTCCTCTTCAATAAGATACGGTCCCTTTCTCAGTCATACTCCAAGAAAAAACTGCTTGTACTTATTTCTTTTCCTCTTGTTCTCCAGCATCCTGCAGTTTGACTCCTGACTTCATAACTCAACTGTAACTGTTTTTACTAAAGTTCACATGATCCCAGATAGCATTTCCACATTCTTTTCTCAGACTTCATCCTTCTTGATTTCTCTACTGCGTGTGACACTTAGTCATCTATTTCTTCCTTCAAGGTTTTTATTTTTATTTTTTGACATTGCTTTTTCCTTTTTAATTTAATTTTTTGTCTCTTGAATCATATTGTATCTCCTAAATATGAGTGTTCTCCAAGACTCAATCTTGGGTGCTTTCTCTCTCTCTTTTTCTTTTGGTAAACTCATCAACATGTGGAAATTTAATTTATCACCTCTATGTAGGTGACCGTATATGTGTATATTCAGCTTTATTCTCTTTCCTGAGTTCTACTCCCATGGCACCAATTATATAACCCAGGGGTCCTCAAACTTTTAAAATAGGGGGCCAGTTCACTGTCCCTCAGACTGTTGGAGGGCTGGACTATAGTAAAAACAAAAACTTTTGTTTTGTGAGCCTTTAAATTAAGAAACTTCATAGTCCTGAGTGAGGTGGATAAACGTCCTCAGCTGCTGCATCTGGCCCGCAGGCTGTAGTTTAAGGATCTCTGACAAAACCTATTGAACATTTCAACCTATATACCCTGGTGACTTCACAAATGTGTCATATTCAAAACAGAACTCATTATCTTTTCCTCCCACATATCTTGATCTTTCAGATGTCTCTTTTTCTAGTAAGGACATCATCAGACTTATAAGACCCAGTTTTCAAACCCTGGCCTTCCTTTTAATTTTATACTTTTAACCCATATATCCAATAAATTCCTGACTCTTCCTCTTTCTGTCTTTATAATATCTCATATCTGACCATTTGCTCTTATAGCTACCATCTTAAATCTGGTGCTTATCAGCTTTTGCCTAAAAATATTGCAGTAGCCTCCTGGTTGGACTTTCTAACTCCAATCTCTCCACTTTTAAGTCCAATCTTAGTCTCTCCACTTTAGTCTATTCTGCCAAAGTGATTTTCCTTAAGTGTATGACAGAATGTGTTATTCCCTAATCAGTAGTTTTATTGATTAGGAATTTTAGAGTCTTTGCACTCTGACCTCAATCCATCTTTCCAACCTCATTATATTGACATGCCTCATATGTGGCACTTTATCTCTTGTCCTTGGGCCTTATACTTCCCAACCTCCATACCTTTAGTGAGATTTCTCTTAACCTCTGTTTCATACAGAATTCTTCTTATCCTTCAAATCTTAGTTCAAACATACCTTCTTCCAAAATGTTTCCCTATTCCTCCAATTGGTTGTACAGTGAATAGAGTGCTGGGCCTGGGGTCAAGAAGACCTGAGTTCAAATTTGGCCTCTGCCACTTACTAGCTGTGTGACCCTGAGCAAATCACTTAATCTTTGCCTCAGTTTCCTTATCTGTAAAATGGGCATCATAATAGCACTTACATCCCAGGGTTGTTGTTAGGCTCAAATGAGCTAATAATAAAATTATTATTTATAATTCAGTAATCATTAAGTACTTATTTAATACAGTTTCTGGCACATAGTAAGTGCTGTATAAATATTAGCTATTTACATTACATAGATTGTATATGTATATATTAGATATACATATTACATATAACATGTACAGTAGATTGTAAAGTCCTTGAGAGAAAATAATGTCAGGTATGTAGTAAGAACCAAATAAATGTCCGTTGATTAATTTGTTGTCTAGCTCTGTCAAAGATGATGGTTCTTCAGCATAAGAATGGGTATCCTGGATCGTGCTTACAATTAGCAATATTAATAGCCAAACTTTTTTTCAGTATTACTGACATAAGAAAGATTAAATAAAGAATTAACATGTAAGGTGCTTCATTTATAAGCTAGTAATTAACTAAAATTGTTTTTAAGCTTGAGTTAAATTCATAATTCTGTTTGAACTGATAGGATTATGGGAAAAGATATGCACGTATGTATACTAGTGTATTTATACAGAAATACTGAATTGAAATTGTTTAAATTTTCTCTAGAGCAAGAGACTGTCTGAAAGCCATAATGAAAAGGGTAAATCATAAAGTTCCTCATGTTGCTCTTCAAGCACTGACTGTAAGTTACAATTGATCATTATTTGATGTTTATATTGAGTATATTTCTTTAAATTTTAGAAATTAAAATTTTTATTTTAAAGTTATATCTTGAAAATTATATTTCTTTTTAACAGCTTCTTGGAGCCTGTGTATCAAATTGTGGAAAGATATTTCATTTAGAAGTGTGTTCTCGTGATTTTGCAACTGAAGTACGTGGAGTGATAAAAAATAAGGTAATTTTTGAACAAATAGGATTTTTAAGATCGACCCTTTCCTTCCCCAAAACATTGAAATGCCATAATTTCTGCACATTTGGTACATACCATTATTGAGATGATTTTCCTGTGACATGGAGATTCAGCTCTTTAACATTTAGGTGTCATCATGAATTATTTTCCTGAGAAATTTAATATCTATGTCAAAGACTTTGTCTTTCATCAGAAAACTGTTTTAATAGTTCAGTTTAACAAACATTAATTAAGCATCTACTATTTGCAAAACACTGGCTAGATATACTGATTACGAAGACAAAAAACTTCACAGTCCCTATTCTGAAGAAAGTCACTGTAGACCAAAAAAACCTCACAGTCCCTGTTCTGAAGAAAGTCATTGTGTAATTTGAAGATGAGGCAGATGCAATATATACATGAATGAATATGATAAAATGTGATGAGGTGAAAGGAAAGCTTAGACAAAGCTCTAATAGCATTTGCCAAAGGGAGAGATTACTTTCATCTTGTGGTATCAGGAAATGCTTTGAAGAGGAAAGATACATAAATTGGTAAAAAAAAAAAAAAAATGAAGAGGAAATACATTTTCTAGACAAATTCTTGTTTGGTAAGACATGAAGAATAGTCTTGCACATATGTGCCAACCTGGAAATACCAGTAAGAGAGTCCTTGTTTTAATACTACCTCTCCTGATCTAATGGTG
This sequence comes from Antechinus flavipes, assembly GCF_016432865.1. Classification (NCBI taxonomy): domain Eukaryota; kingdom Metazoa; phylum Chordata; class Mammalia; order Dasyuromorphia; family Dasyuridae; genus Antechinus; species Antechinus flavipes. Next base: position 443,818,964 of record NC_067400.1, read on the forward strand.
CAGAGAAATTGTTCCATGATCATTTTTGGCAAATGTCAAAAATTTCCACTCTAGTTAGTGCGACACAGTCTAGTAGTATATATCTTAAGTATTTTTCTTGGGAATATGAATTTAAATGCAATTGCTCATTGGGTTACCATGAAAGATATATATATATATATATATATATATATATATATATTTCTTGTGATGAAACTTCAGAATCTATGTAATTTTGGAAGACACCATATCTCTTCTTTTGACTTAATTGATATTTATCAGTCTGCTACCTCAGAGAGACTCTAGACTTTGTCACATTTAATATATAAGATGAGTTTTATATTTAAATGGCTACATGGGGTGTGCACAATCTCCTTTATGTATGTGTATGTGTATATTTGTACATGTATACATACAAATATATATGATCCATTGTCATTTGTAATTTAAGTACACATTTAGAAGACTACAAAGTCTTTTTTTTCTTTGTTCTCCTATCATATAAAAGGCTCACCCAAAAGTATGTGAAAAGCTGAAATCTCTAATGGTGGAGTGGTCAGAAGAATTCCAGAAAGATCCACAGTTTAGTCTGATATCTGCAACTATTAAATCCATGAAAGAAGAAGGAATTACTTTTCCTTCAACAGGATTACAGGTAAATCCAAAATTTACTAGTGTTTTTGTAGAATCTGATGTAAAAGCATAAAAATAGTTTAGAAAAATTGGAAAAAAAATTCTTTTAAACAAAAACACCTTCCCCCCAAACCATTATTAAGGAATGCCTATTATGTGCCAGGTACTACATATAATAGAAAGACTTAGGTAACCCCTGCCTTTATGAAGTTTATGATCTAATTGATAGGATATAGATATATGAAAAGATAACTAACAATATAAATCATTATAAATCAATATATTAGTAAATGATAAATTAGTTCCACAGATAATTGAGTTCTCAGAGGTATCAAAATTATGGGTGGTCATGAAATCTAAGCTATGACAGTTTTTGTGTATGGAGTGTATCTGTAGATCTCAGAATTTAAAAGGTTGGTATACTGGAAGCTTGGGCAGATAGATGACACCTGAGTTCAAAGGTACCTTTGGCCACTTACTAAATATGTGACTCTGGGCAACTCACTTAATCCTGCTTGCCTCAATTTCCTCATCTTTAAAATGAACCAGAGAAGAAAAAACAAAGCACTCCAGCATTTTTGCCAGAAAATCCCAAATGGCATCATAAAGAGTATAATATGACTGAAAATTATCAATTATGCTTTAAAATTATATGGTCAAATATTTAACATGTATAGGACTGTTTTCCATCTGGGGGAGGGGGTGGAGGGAGGGAGGGGAAAAGTCGGAACAGAAGTGAGTGCAAGGGATAATGTGATGACCGCGTATTTAAAATCAGCCGGAGTCAGGAATTCAGGTTAAGGGAAAAATCTTCAATCTTTATTGAAGTGAAGAGGTGAGGAAGGTGATAGCAATATGGGCAAACAGGAAGCCAGCTAGCAGAGGGGGATTAGAGGTGAAGGACGATCACGATAGCAATGCGAGGAGCTGTGTCAAGACGTCAGTCAGCAGTCTCTCTTTCCTCTTCCCTCCCCTGCCTCCACCCACTAAAATCATCATTTCTTTTTTATTTTTTTTATTTTTTTTTATTTAATAATTACTTTATATTGACAGAATCCATGCCAGGGTAATTTTTTTTTTTACAACATTATCCCTTGCACTCGTTTCTGTTCCGATTTTTTTTCCCCTCCCTCCCTCCACCCCCTCCCCTAGATGGCAAGCAGTCCTTTATATGTTGGATATGTTGCAGTATATCCTAGATACAATATATGTTTGCAGAACCGAACAGTTCTCTTGTTGCATAGGGAGAATTGGATTCAGAAGGTATAAATAACCCGGGAAGAAAAAACAAAAATGCAGATAGTTCACATTCGTTTCCCAGTGTTCTTTCTTTGGGTGTAGCTGCTTTTGTCCGTCACAAAATCGTCATTTCCTATACAACACATCAGGACTTGCACAAAGAGTGGGCAGGGGCCATTCTTTCTCCAAGCTTATATATTAATCTATTTAGTCTCACGTGCTTGGGACCTCAGTGCATCAACTTGAGCCTCAGCCCATTACATCTCCCACTTTCTTTTGTTTTAGAACACAGGTGGTCATGCCATCCCTGACTCCTCAGGGAGGTCAGAGGATAATGTTGTAAAAAATTACCCAGGCATGGGCTCTGTCAATAAAAAGTTATAATTCTTTTAAAAAATTTTTTAAAAAATTATATAGTCAAGAACTTCATTTGTTTTGAAAAAATGATTATGAATGGTAGATCTGAAAAAAATCAATATATGCAAATAATTTATGTATCTATAATTTTCATTTTAAAAGTAACTTTATTTTGCACTTGCCTTTATAGACAATTTCAAATGCTGCTAAGAATGGTACATCATCCAACAAAAGCAAAGAAGATGAAGATATAGCTAAAGGTAAATTTAAAAATGTGATTGTGTATTAAAATTATTGTATTTTACTATTTTAAAATGCCTGTTCAGGTGTTTTCTTTTAGAGACAGCATGAATAAGTTATTGGAGTTAGAATCAGGAAGAGCTGGGTTCAAATTCTACCTCAGACACATGATAGCTTTGTGACCCTGAGCAAGTGACTTCCCTATGCCTAAGTTTTCTTATCTGTAAAAAGAAAGAATTGGACTTAGTGTCTTCTAAGATCCCCCTCAGGTCTAGAAATCTATAAAATGGTAATTATTATAAAAAGCTGCATATGGACTAAAAAATGCAAAAAAAACCTCTGAAATTGCAAAAAGAAATGACTTGGATAAAAAATTAGCTCTAACTTATATGAACTGATGTTAAGTGAAATGAGCAGAACCAGGAGATCATTGTACATGACAACAACAAGATTATATGATGATCATTTCTGATGGACATGGCTCTCTTCAACAATGAGATCAGTTCCAATGATCTTGTGATGAAGAGAGTCATCTACATTCAGAGAAAGGACTGGGAATTGAGTGTGAACCACAACATAGTATATTCACTTTGTTGCTTGCTTTATTTTCTTTCTCATTTTTTCCCCCTGTTTGATTTGATTTTTCTTGTGCAGCAAGGTAATTGTATAAATATGTATGCATATATTGGATTTAACATATTTTTTTTACCATCTTTAACATATATTGGACTACTTGCCATTTAGGGGAAGTAGTGGGGGAAGAGGGGAATTGGAACATAAGGTTTTGCAAGGGTTAATGTTGAAAAATTATCCATGCATTTGTTTTGAAAATAAAAAGCTTTAATTAAAAAAAAAAAGTGAACAAAAAAAAATAAAAGGGAAAAAATTAGTTCTATTATACTCATCAACAATGTTGAATTTCATTACTTGATGCAGTACCTTCAGATGACTTACATTTTTGTCTCTTTTATATTCCAGTGTACATATTATGTCAATATCTTTATGTTAACACCATCTTCCTGATTTCAACACCACCAACACTTTATTTCTGATAAAAGTAGAGAACAGTCTTTAGCTACATGAGTTGTTCATAGATTTGTATTATATGGAAAATTGTCCAGACTCTCAGTAACAAAATCCATGTTGTATTTTTAAAGATCTGGACCTCACTTGTTACAATACAAGCTGATAGTCATCAGAAAGTTTATTTTCAAGGGAATTTTCTAGCAATTCTTCTGTGTGAATATTAGCATGAAGTTTAACTAAACCTACCATTACAGTATGACTCCTCTTGAATATTAAAAAGTATGTGAAACCATTTAGTTTTTATTTTTAGACTTAATTAACTATAGAATGTTAATTATTGTTTTTTATTTTAAAATTTTCCAAACTTAGCTATTGAATTATCTTTGCAAGAACAGAAGCAACAGCACACAGAAACGAAATCCTTATATCCATCTGCAGAAATTCAGTTGAATAATCATAAGGTTTCCAAAAAAGTCAGAGCCTTGTATGATTTTGAAGCAGTTGAAGACAATGAACTCACCTTTAAAAGTGGTGAAATTATTATTGTCTTGGATGACAGGTATGTTTTGAAACCTTTTTGTTTGTGAATTCTTTGGAAATTTTTGTAAGGAAACTTAGTTTTTCAGTTTTCTGCATTTTGATGTAACCTTTTAAACAAGTTCAAATTGTCTTTCAGTTACCATAAAGGGGCAAAAATGAATTTTAAAGTTTCTCTTTTAAAAACGTTTTTCTTAAACCTTGTTAGTTGTTGAGTAAAAAAAAAAAACAAAACATAATGTAAAAATGAAGTATTTGTGGCCATATAAGCATAAAGATATTTATTGATCCAACTTTGTCTACATTGGGAATTATGCATCCAAAATTACTTGACAGAAAACTTCAGAAAAGGAAGTTTAGATAGAATTTGAATTTCTCTATTGCTTAATTTTGCTTTTTGAAGACTAATTTTAGTAGTAACAAGATTTTGTCACATGACATTGAATAGTGAAAATAAGTTACATTTTATTAATTAGTAATTAGCAGAGTTGGTTAATTAGCTGGATAGATTTTTAAATAGGTAGATATAAAAATCTATAATGGGTTAAGTATTTAATATCTAGAGTTTATATTAGACACTGGCTGATATAATTATTAAATCTTGTCTTCAAGGCAGAACACTGAATTTGGAGTCAGATCTAGGTTCTGCTAGTTAACTATCAGTGTGACCTTGTTTGGCAAGAAGCTTTGCCTTGTCCTTTCTGACCCTCAAATTTTTAATGTCAATTGAAGGAGATGTAGTCCATGATCTGTAACTTTCTTTCTACACCAAAACATATGGGTTATTACTGTTAAGAGAAATATAAATAAAGTGATGTTGGGACTCTAAAGTCTGCACAATAATATTTAGGAGAATCAGCAGGGAAAATTAGTGAAAGACAGTTCTTGATGTACTTTTAAGAATGGGTTTAATTTTGCCAGAATAAAACACATTAGAGACAGGAAACAGGGGTAGGCTAGTTTGGTTAAATGGGAAAGAGCTATGTAGGTTAGGTGAATGGAGAGACAAGATTGGAAGGTGTCCTAGGTGTTTGAAGGCTCTAAATACCACAGTAAGAAATTTAGATTTGATTTGTTAGTACCTTTAATAACATTAAGTGAGCTGTTCTTGAATTTAAAGTTTTATTTTCTTCATAACTCTACTTTTTAATAACTTGTTTTATATTCTCTTATCTAGCTTAGAAGGTTATACAAAATAAATACTGTATTTTGACATCCATGATTACTGGTTTCAGCTGAATCTTGAAAATAAAAATTGAATAACTTCTTATCTGCCTGACCATTCTGAAAAAATAACACTTAAATGTTGTTTAACTCAGATTAATGTCAAAAAATCAATAAGACTAGAAAAAAAGGGCAAAGAACATAGGAAAGAATGTGGAATATTATATAGGGATATGTTTTTTTTTTAATTTGGACTTTGTTCAGATTTTCCTGTTTTAAAGGAGGATCCATTTGGGGGAAGGAGTAGTATTTTAATGATTTTGTTTGGCAAAATCCTCTTTCAATACATCAAAAGTTGATGCATCTTTAACAGTATCCACTAAATTTAATATCATAGTATGTGAACCAGTATTCCCAATAGATTTTTTAATACCAATATTGTTTTAGTTCTATTTAATATTTCTATGAATAAAGTTAGGATAAGCATTAGTAACATGGTTTATTTTTACTTTTTTATCTTCAGTGATGCCAATTGGTGGAAAGGAGAAAATCATAGGGGAGTAGGACTTTTTCCATCAAATTTTGTATCACCTAATTTAAGCATAGAGTCTGAAATAGGTAAGTTAAATGTTATAAAAAATTAGACCCAATGTTTTATTTATATTATAATTCTGCACTATAGTTTTGATTATGAAGTAAATATTTGAGATCTTTAAAATCTTACATTTCAGACATTAAATTTTGATCAAATTATTAGCCAGGAATTGCTATTCTCCTAGCTCATTTTTAACAATAGTGCCTTTAAAAAAAGTTTTAAAAGTAAAATTTAGTTTAAAAATTGGGCTTACACTGTGTGATCATCCATTTAAATAAATTAGTCATGGAAAGTTCTAATTATCTGAGGCAAGTTAATTTATTTTAGAAAATAAAACAATTGTTAATTGTATTTATTTATTTCTTACTCCTCTGTGGTTGAGAAGAAGAAAGAGAGGTTGGTAAACTTAGGATATTTGTATTGGATGGGACACTATTGTAGATGAAACTAAAACAAAGTGTGTGTGTGTGTGTGTGTGTGTGTGTGTGTGTGTGTGTGTGTGTGTGTGTGTGTGTGTGTGTGGTTGTAGTTGCTAATTCATTTCCTTCAAACAATAGTACAGACATTCCTTCCCTGTTTCTCCCTCCTAGTAACCTCTGCCAGTCATTCTGCAAATATGTGTGTGGCCAAACAAGAAAATATGGATAAATAATCTATCACTGGTATTGGGAAAAACAACTCAGATTACATGCTGCATTTTTGTAATGGACAGATAGCCCATTAAGTGTTGATGAGTCAGGAGCTATTACCAGAAATCTGTACTTTCCTTTAAGGAAAAGAGAAATGGGTGCTTCTCTGAGTTTTCTTTATCCTTTCCATTCTTTCCCTTTTCCATGCTCCCATTCTAACTTTGACAGTAAAAAATGGAATTGGGAAAAGCAATTCATCAAAACTTGTAGATTACATAGTAGGCCTCTTTTGAACCCACTCTTCCTGGGATTAAGATGAAAGAGAGCCATTGTTGTATTCTGAAACGTAATGCTATCTGGGGCCTATGCATGCAATAGATGTGATACATAGACCTCTAAATTCTTCTCTATGGAGTATATCATGTTTCAATGAACTCACAAAAGACTATTGTAGTTTTAAAAATTGTATTAGAATTTTATTGGGACATTAACTTTTAAAAATATATGTGTCAGGAATTGAAAATTATACAGAATTTTTCATTGTGAAGGTATTTCTATTGAAATTTAGTTGTACAGCAGAGTACATTATATAAGACTGGGGTGTGTGTGTGTGTGTGTGTGTGTGTGCGTATATCTCTCTCTCACACACACACACACACACACACACACACACACGTATATGTAAAATTTAGTAATGGTTGTATTTTAGACCTTTTCAGGAAGTGAACAGATTTGGGGCAGCTAGGTGCCACAGTTGAATAGAGCACCAGGTCTGGAATTAGTAGGACCTGAGTTCAAATGTAGCCTCAAACACTTGACACTTGCTAGCTCTGTGACTTGGAGAAGTCACTTAATTCCAGTCGCCTCATCCCCCCCCCCCTTCCTCCCTGTTGGAATCTTTACAAACTGCTAAGTCACTAGAGTTGATAGATTATTGATCTGATCTTACAAGAAGATGTTTTGGGCCAGAACCTGAAACAAGGTACTAAGTAGAACTAATTGATACAATGCTTGTGTTTGCACCTTTACTCATTGGAGTTCACATGTTTGGGAAATTTCAGGGTTTAGTAAGAGATATCTGAATTCACACCTCCTTTGAAGCTCTTAGGGCCAGAGAGCACTATGGGAAAAAACCCATAATCCCATTCTCTCAGAAGAGTCATATATAAGCCAGTGAAGAGTGATTCATTAGAATATTTTTCCACTTGGCTGGCTGATGGCGGAAGAAGAGTTTAGGGAGGAAGAAGCTACAAGTCGAGAGTTGAGCAGGAGATTGAGAAAGCTCTCTGTAGTGACTGGGCTCCTGCACTTCCCCCACTGAGACCAAGCTGGTCTGAAAGACTCGCCAGAAAGCTAGCCAAGTGAAGGAGACAAGACATTCATTCCATCTTTGTGCTGGCTGGAGGCTGAAGAAAGCAGAGGCAGAGGCTGAAGGACAAAACCTTTGGATTTGGAGACATTCGGAGGGAGCCCTTGGAACCAAGCAGAGAGAGAGGCCTCAACTAACCAGACTACTTTGGAAAGAGAAAATAAACGTTTGTATTTTTAACAGCTGGCTGCATTTGGGGTAATTATTGATCTGAACTGATACTAAGGCTGCCTCCAAGAAAACCTCCCCCAAGAAACCTGCTCTCTCTCCTAGAGAGAACCTTCTTATATTATTATTTATAAAGAAGAAAAAGAACACTACTCCCAAGTAGTCAGATATAAACCCTAAATAAACAGATTATTATTGAAACAATTTATTTATTGTGAATAAAGTAAGTTTTTTGTCTTAGATAATTTGAATTTTTTTTATAATTTTTGTCTAGCTATACTTCATATAAATAGAATTGTGGATATTAAGAACAGTTTTAATTGTCCCCCATTCTTTTGAATCTTCAATCTTTCACTATTAACAAGCTTGCTTCTCTTATGCTTTCAAAATACTCCCAATTTTTCTCCAAGTTTAAAAAATCTTTACCAGACTCCTTTCCCCTCAAATAATTTTTCTTTAAGTGTGAACCAGATGATCATGTGATTCCAGTGACTTCCCATTTGCTTTCAGATGAAATAGAAACTCCTCTGTTCAGTATTCAAGTTCCTATATAAGCTGACTCTACTTTCCAGCCTCATTCTCATCTTTTACTCTTCCATCTAGACAAACTAGACAAACTTAGTATTCCCCTGTCTTTTTACCATGCTTGGGATTCACCCATTCTGCTTCACAGAGGGATTTTCTTTTTAAGGAGCAGTCCAGGTACCATCTGCTGCATAAAGCCTTTCCTGATTCTCCAACTGCTTGTTTTCTCCCTCCCCAACTACAATTTGATACAATTTAGTATTGTATTTAATTACTTTGTGAGTATGTGTTTATTAACTTTGTACTGAATACATTTTTATATGTACTTGTTTTCCCCCAAAAAGAATGCAAGCTCATTGAAAGAAGGGATTGTTATATTCTTTGTTTTTAAATCCTGAGAGTGTAGGACAGTGCCTGGCCACATAGGTGTTTAATATGCATTTATATTGTGGAAATATGTATAGAAGAATTGGACATGTTTAACATATATTATTATAGATCTCCTGTCTAGGGGAGGGGATGAGGGAAAAAGAAGGAGAAAAAAGTTGGGAACAAGGTTTTTGTAGGGGTGAATGTTGAAAACTACCTTTGTATATATTTTGAAAATAAAAAAAAAACTTAATTTTTAAAAAATTCACTAATATATAGTCAGTAAGCATTTGTTAGTTTCTTATTATGTGCCAGGCAGTGGCTAAATTCTGAGGATATAAAGACAAAGATAATCCTTATCTGCAAGGAATTCATAATCTGATGATAGAGACAACAAACAAACAAATACAGGCCAAGCTGTATACAAGATAAATAGGAAATAATAGAAGATAGATTGGGATAGGCTAAATATGAAAACATTCCCAATTTTAGAAGAGGAATTCAATTAATTCCCTATATTAATGTGTTCATTAAGCAGTATTGTTTGGGAAATATATTTGGTTTCCACTTTTAGAAATACAGTTTTTATGTTAATTAACTACTGAATATAATGCTGAAATTAATGTTGAGGAAATTAAAATTTGATTCATTTTCTTGTAGCAGCTGTGGACAGAACAAATGTAATTGATGATGCTGCAGAAGAAATTAGAAAATCCGAGCCTGAGCCAGTTCATATAGACGAGGTAGAGACCTTTTATCATCACACTTTATATGTCTTTTCTATTGCTTGACTTTGTAGGAAGAGAGGTATTTTTCTATTCCGTAAGGTAAAAATTCTCTTGACTCTTTTAAAGTATCATCTTTCTGTTTTTAAGGATAAGATGGATAAAGCACTACAAATACTTCAGAGTATAGATCCTACAGATTCAAAGCCAGATTCCCAAGATCTGCTGGACCTGGAAGGTATTTAATGAATATTAGAAAAGAATTTAGCTTAAGAAAATGTTCGTGGCTATTATTTGAGTGTTCTGGTCTCTTGTTTCTTCTGCTTGTGTGTATTAGAGAAAAGAGTTAACTTTTCAAGGATAAGGGTGATCATAGTAGGATAATATATATCAGCTTCACTCTAAAATTAACAGTGTGTTTGTTGGTACAAAAGCATGCTCAAGAAGGACTAATTTATATTTGCTCTCTGACTTTCTAGTAAAGATGCTGGGAAAATTTAAGGTATAAAAATGTAGAGAAAGAATTGACTTAGTAACTGAGAGAGTCTTAAGAAAGTTTGGTTCTTTTGCAAGTTAGGAAGTTAAAAATCAAAGATCCATTTCAGAATAATATAATTTTCCCTAGAAAAACTTTATTGTATACCTTAGTAAGCAATTTTACAAAACTTTGAAAATTAGAGGATAATAAATGTGTTAATTACTTTTTATGGTTTTAGCATGTGGTATTTTGTAGGTTTATTTTAATTTTCCCACAGGGAGAAATATAAATGGGTAGTTTATGTTGTTTCAATTAGTGGAGACATGTGAAATAGTTTGATTAATCAATATAATTTGTAAATATGAAAATAAAGAAATTTTGTAGTTCATGTGTACAATTCACTTTCATGATTATGTATTTTTTGCAGTATAGCTCAGGTTTCTTAATTTTATTTAGATAAAATATCTTCCAATATGACTTCAAATTTTATAGTATATAAATCCAATTAGTAACTCCAATTAAATTACAAAGTGGTGACTTTTTAATTTTAATTCTTACCTGGCTTTTGTGTCACGTTAGAGATTGGAGGAACATAAAAATTAATTATGTAATTCTTTCTTGCATATAAAAATGGTAAGATGTTAAATCTGCATGTATTGTATGTTCTGTCTCTATTGTAACAAAACAGCTTGAAAATTCATTTGACTTGGTCATATTTAAAGATTTATAAGTGGTCTTATATTTACAGATATCTGTCAACAGATGGGTCCTATGATAGATGAAAAACTTGAAGAGATTGATAGGTAAGCCACAATTCTGTCAAAATTAAAAAGCATAATTTTTTAATGTTTCATTGATATCTGGCTGAATGCTAAGCAGAGGAGTATTTATTTTGAAAATTATCATTTTTCAATTAGCCATGCTTTTGCAAGAGAATATAAATGTAGAATCCTTTCATTCTGTACTTGTTTTTCAACAATCATTTATGTTACAATTAGAATCATAGAATCTTTGTTATTTTTCAGGTTGATAATATAAGAACACAATTAGGATAATACACTGATCTTTGTATTCTTTTTAGTGCTGAGGTAGAAATGGGTAATGAACAATAAAGGATAAAGAAGAAAGTTAATAGAGCAGAAAAAGAAATATGAGATATTAGGCAGTCACTGACTTCTTATATAATAGCTATTAAGTTACAGTTAGAATTTTCCTAATTTTGACCTGTTTTTATAGTAATGAGAAGAAGAATTTTATAAAATCCAAGAAAATTTAAAGTATTATCTCTTCATGGTCATTAGCTCTTTTCATTGATTCTCTTTTTCCCTGTATTATCTTTTGTAGTCCTCCCTCTCATCTATTTGTGTGTGTGTGCGTGCACATGCTTGAATGCATATGCACACATATGCATGCATACACACATGTGTATGTCTGATAAGATTTTTATTTGCCCAAATTTTGTGTGGAAATTGACTATTCATCTAGGATTAATCAAACCCTGAAAAACTGGGTTGGTAAATTCTGTTGCAAAAATTATATTAAAGTTTTTAAAAGTATAAAGAGTCTTAAAAAGTTGATTATTTTAAAAACTGAAAATTTTTTGGACTGCATTAGGTTATAGTAATATAAGGAAAATTACCTTTTACATTAAATGAATATTTAAAAGGAACTATTGATATTTTTCTCTAGACTAAGAGAAAAATCTGCCTCAAATAAGCTAACAAGAGTAGATTTTTTGTATTCCCATTTCTCCCTCAAAAGAAAGGAAAAGGAGCAGCTAAGTGGCATAGTGGATAGAGCATCAGCTCTGAAATAAGGAGGATCTGAGTTCAAATTTGACCTCAGACATTTAACCCTTCCCTGGGCAAGTTACTTAATCCCAATTGCCTTAGCAAAAAAAAAAAAAAATATATATATATATATATATATATATATATATATATATATATATATATATATATGGAAAAAAAAGAAATCTTACTATCCATGAATAACAAGGAACAGTTAATGAATTTATTTAATTTTTACCTGCATTATCAAAATTAATCCCTTATTTTAGATATGTGTTCATTTCAGATGTATTCATTTCATACTAAGGATCAAGGTTTATTCTGCCGTACACTGAGATCTGTAATGAAGATCAGTAGATCTTTATTAAATTATCAAATCATTTTTGTCACCTCATATATAATAGCTAGTATTTGTGATACCAAAAGGATGAATGATCACTGTCTTTTAGAAGTTTGCCATGAAATTGTTAAATCATCTCACTCTCTAAATTTATTATGATAGACTACAATTTTTAAGGCACAGAATGTTCTCAAGAATTAGGTATTTTAAGAATGGCAAATTGTAGATGAGTTATTTTTTTCCTCCATATTTCCTTACTGACTCTTCTTCAGACTTTTTTAACTATGCGGTTTTAAAAATAAATTGTCTAACAGATGAAATAAGATTCATCAAGCACCTTTAACTTTTTTTTTTCTTTCCTAAAACAGGAAACATTCAGAATTGTCTGAATTGAATGTAAAAGTTCTAGAAGCTTTAGAACTATACAACAAGTTGGTGAATGAAGCACCTGTGTATTCTGTCTACTCAAAGCTCCATCCTCCATCACATTATCCACCTACATCAGCTGGTGTCCCAGTACAAGTGAGTATATCTTGGGAGGAGGGCACAGTCTGTTGTTGTATTTTGTTTTGGTTTTAAAGACAAAGCAAGTATTAAGACTTTTTTGTGCCTTGTTAAATTGTACTAACTGCATGCAATTTTTAAATTTAGAATTAGATAATTAAGATTTTATTATTGCATATTAGTTTTCTAATTTGAAAAATTAGATAATTAAGATTTTATTATTGCATGTTAGTTTTCTAACTTGAAAAAAATGTCCTCAAATATAGGTGATAGATGCCTTTGATTTATTAAATGTAATTCTTACACAGACTTTGGAGTATTTGTGAATTGTATTGATGAAGCAGGATAACGGTCAGCTTTTCTTCATCTATAAATAAAGACAAGTTTTAAAATCATTAAGCTTTTTTACATAATGTTGAGTAAAAAAAAAAGTTGTGTGAATATTAAGTAATGCGACCAATTCTACATTCACATAAAATAACTAATCCTCTTTTAAAGCTTTTTCAAACAAATAAATTTAATAATTGCATTCTAAGTGAACTTGGATGGACAAAATACCTATGGGTTTAAAAAAAAAAAACTTATTTGTGTTACTTTTTTAAGTTCCAAGCTGTTTTCCTTCCTCCTTCTTGCACTAGATATGGCTACCATATGACACAGAAATAGAAATATGTAAAACCATTCTAAACAGGCGTCTCTTTGTTGTTGTTGTTGTTTTTCCAGGGATAGAGAACATCTTCCTTCATGTCCTTTGTGGTTTATTTGAATGTTTACAGTACTCAGAATAGCTAAGTTCACCATAATTTTTCCAATAGTATTGGTGGTACTATATCCAACACTTTTCTTGTTTCTGCTCATTTTATTCTTCATTGTTTCTTGCAAGTCTTTCTATGGTTTTCTAAAATCAGCCTGCTCTTCATTTCCTTTTTTCTTAATAATGTTTTATTTTTCCAAAAACACATAGATTTTCCAACATTCCAACATTTTGTAAGATTTCGTATTCCAGATTTTTCTCCTTTCCTCCTTTAGTTCTTCCCTCCCCAAGATGGCAAGCAATCTGATAGAAGTTAAACATGTATAATCTTTTTAAACATATTTCCATATTTGTCATTGTTGTATAAGAAGAATTACACTAAAAGGGAAAGGATCACGAAAAAGAAAAAGCAAACAAACCCCCCCCAAAAGGTGAAAATGGCTATGCTTTGATCCATATTCAGTCTCCATAGTTCCTTCTCCCTAGATGTGGATGGCATTTTCCATCCCAAGTGTATTGGATTTGTCTTAAATCACTGCATTGCTGAGAAGAGTCAAGTTCATCATAGTTAATCATCACAAAATCTTGTTCTCGTGGATCTACTCACTTCACTCAGCATCAGTTCGTATAAGTCCAGGCTTTTCTGAAATCAGCTTGCTCATCATTTCTTATAGAACAATTATATTCCACTGCATTCATAAAGTATAATTTATTGAGCCATTCCTTAACTGATGGGTACTCACTCAGTTTCCAACTTCTTGCCACTAGAAAAAGCTGCTCATCATTTCTTCTAGCTCTGTGGTGTTCCTTTGCAATCATACCACAATTTATTCAGCCATTCTCCAATTGTTGAGCATCACATCAATTTCCAGTTGTTTGTCATCACAAAAAGAGCTGCTCTAAATCATTTTGAACATGTAGCTTACATGTTATTTTACCAAAACAAAATTGGAAATTTCCTTTAGGCATAAGGAGAAAAGATAGAATGTGAATATAATGATTTAGATGCATTTTATATGACTATTAATTGTTTAGTGAAAAAAGAATAGCTAGGTAAATTGCCACAAAATAGAAGATGCAGTTTTTTGAAGATGTTGAAAGATTACTACATTGGGGAGGTGAAAAAGAGTTCTAGGTGCAAAAGAATTTATTCACTATCACAATTGTCTCTCAAAAATGATGCTAGCTGCTCCTAGAAAAATGGAACAAAATAGAGTTGTCTATGTTGTTATTGGATAAAACTTTTTGTAACCAGCAGTTCCTGAAAAAGAAAATGTGTACTTATACACCTATTTACTCATTTCTGTATGAAAAGCAGCTGATTTGACACCATTTGTTATGTGTATGTGTATGTTATATGTATGTGGTAGCACTGTGGCAGAAACCCTGTTTTCAGTTTCAGCTTGTTCTTCGTAATGAATTGTTGAATGATTTGTGGAAGTTATGTAATTGCACTTAAAGGTACTCACTTTGTATAAAAATAGAATTTAACATTAGTTTTTAACGATAAAAATATTTGGTAATTGCAATCCATTGTAACAAGAATAGAGTAATTTAGGAAAGAACCCATTTAAACGAGGTTATTTATAGTAGCTCTTGTAGCAAAGAATTGTAATTCAATGCTGTTGTTCTGTAAGAAATGATAAGTAGACTTATTTCAGGAAAACCTGCACAGGCATATATGAACTGATGCAAAGTGAAGTGAACAGAACCAGGAGATTGTTGTACACAATAGCAGCAATATTGTATAATGAACAGCTGTGAATGACTTAGCAATTTTTAGCAATACAGTGATTCAAGACATTCTCAAAGAATTTATGATGAAAAATTTTATCCATCTACTGATTGATTTTGAGTGCAGATTGAAGCATAATATTTTTCATTTTCTCTCTCTCTTTTTTTTTTTGCTTGAGTTTTTTGTTCATAAAATGGCTAATATTAAAATATATTTTACACAATTGTTTGTGTGCAACCTATATCAGATTGCTTGGCACCTCAGTGAGGGGAAAAGGGAAAGAAGAAAGAGAATTTAGAACTCACAATAAAAAAATGCGAATTGTTTTTATATGTATTTGGAGAAAAATAAAATATTTAAAAATAGGCAAATGTGGAATTGAAAAGAGAATAGACCTTATTATTTGCTATTTATGAGACATAGATAATGCGAGCTAAATGGTGTATGCACAGATAATCTTTTCCCTCAAGGAGTTTTTCACTCTGAAATTGGATTTAAAAAATAAAATAAAACCAAAATATAAAGTAAAATCATTTATCCAAAACACTTTATGGCTTTTGCTAATTACTAGATTGGGTATCTAATTAGTAGAATTTAAAAAAGGAAATAGAAACCATCTATATAGGTCTTCTCCCTATCTGTAACTGACACTTATTTTGTTAGCTTCTTCTTTGGAAAGAAGAGACTTATGGGTGATTTAGCAGAGGCATTCAGTTCTGTATGAAGACTGAAAAAAGGAGATGGTGTTTTTTCTTCCCTTTAAGGGAGTGTACAGTTTTGTGTGTCTCTTTAGCCAAGTCTTCTTTCTGACAAGAGGCAACTTGGATGGTCTCCAGCAGAAAATATCTTCCAGCCCTCCCCCTACAGAAAAACCAACAATAAACTAGGCATAGTCTTGGCACTAGGACTTGGAAGCTCTCCGTTGAGGGAACTTACAAAATCAAATACCACACACTTTTTTGTAGGTAGTTTGGTAGAAGAGACTTAAGCAATCTACACTGCTATTGTATCTTTGTTTTTATTTATGTTTGGGGGGCTAAATACAGTCCCAGAATCCATTGAATGAAGTTTTTTGTTTGGTTAATAGGCATATCCTGGTCAACACCATAGTGGAAACTACATGGTTCAGGGCATTCATCAAGTCACCATTCCCCAAGGATACAGTCTGGGACCAGATCACATTGGCCCTCTGAGATCTCTGCCTCCAAATATAAATTCCTCAGTAACAACACAGCCTGCTCATACTCCATATTTAAGGTGAGGTTTTGACAAGATTGATATTATTTTCAAATGTATTAATTTATACTAGATTGTCAGAATTGAACTTTGTTGGCCCCTTTTTTTATAATTATACAATTCAACTATTTGTGGTTTTTGTTTTGTTTTACTTTCTTATACAGGGATTATTGATTTGTGTTCATTTAGCTATATTCTCTTTGTGAGATAGCTACTCTTGGTCAGTGTAGACTATAATTCTGAAACAGGATAAAGTACAGTGTTCCTGTGCATGTCAAGACCAAGATCACGTTCTCTTCTTTAGCCATCCTAAGTAATCAAGTATAACATCTATAATGGTTATTAGAAACCAAATAAAAAATAGTTAAATCACCCTTTCTTCTATTTGAATCTAAATTTGTTCGTATTTTTTGGGCATATTTTTGTTCATATATTTTATATTTGGGCATACTTTTGTTGGGCATGTTTTTGTTTGAATCTAAATTTGTTCGTATTTTTTTGTAACTTTTCTACATACTGATCTCCCTCAAGGAGTTTACATTTGGGAGATTAAACCTGTACCTGTCATAACAAGACATAATTTGGCAAACCACTTTCACTTTTTGGAGTTTACTCTTATCTATGACATGACAAGAATTGGAATAGATCTCTGAAGTTCTAGTTTTTAATAGGAGTGGTTCTATGAAATGTGTCACAGGAAGTATGAGAATAAGTCCATATTCTAGTTTTAGGGGTGGCTTTTTTTTTTTTTTAATAAAATTTGCTTTTTTTGTATTATTCTATGGTCATTATATAATGTAATCTGCTGGTCATGGCTATTCCTAGAAGATTGTAAAACTTTGTCCTCTCCTAAATAATTTGATGTTGAGAACAGATCTTAATATCTTTACCTGTGAACGCATATGCCAGAAAAATAGAGACAAAATGTCCATAATGTTCATCTGGCATCTTCTGTGCTGTAGTGGGGTAGGTGTGCAAAAGGCTCTTTATGAGCTAATTGTATTTAAGACCTTAAGGGTTGGGATTTTTTGTTTTGTTTTTAAAAGAATTAGCAGGCTAGCCATCTCCTCTCCTGAATGTAAAATCAGAGTCAATAGAATGATGCTCTAGTTGCATGGCTTTGCTTTCTAAGTTAAGATCATTGAAGAAAGAAAATTAAGTATATATTTTTTTGCCTTTTCCCAGTTCTATCCTTTTTTCCATTTGAAGATTAAAGTTTGTTTTGTTTAATAGCTGATATCCAGAATAAAGGAATCTATTGTTTTCATATTAGAATAATTAACTTTTTTTCTCCTGAGGCAATTGGGGTTAACTTGCTCAGGGTCACACAGCTAGGAAGTGTTAAGTGTCTGAAGTCAGATTTGAGTTTGGGTCCTCCTGACTTCAGGACTGGTGCTCTGTCCACTGCACCACTTAGCTGCCCCAAATAATTAACTTTTAAAACAAAATGCTTGGTAAGTTTTGAAAGCTAAATTATTGAAAAGTAATAATGAATGCAAAAATTAGAAAAAACTTGAGAGGTCTTTGGAAAGTATCTCTAGTCTAACCCTCATTCTAAATGTGAAAACTGAGGAGATCCCAAAGGAACAAGAGATTTGCCCAAGATCCCACAGTTGATGGACATCTGAGCTGTCAGTGGAAGCCAGGTCTCCTGATACAGTCTTCTGCTCTTTTTATACCAGGTCACAAAATAATAGTCCATTTTGACAGAATGAATGACCTTTCTGCCTGGAATTCTGTGTAATAAAACAACTCGGTCTTAGTAAAATCATTAATTGTTGAAATGAGATTTCTCTGCTTTGTTTTCAGCACTGGAGTAGATACAGTTTCCAATCCCACATATATGAACCAGAACTCTACCCTTCAATCAGCTACTCTTCCAGCTTCTTACACACAGCAGATGGGAATGTCTGTGGATATGTCATCTTATCAGAACACTACATCCAGTTTGCCTCAAGTAACAGGCTTTCCTGTGACAGTTCCAGCTCATTCAGTTGCACAACAACAAACAAATTATCATCAGCAACCTCTCCTTTAAAACAGCAGATCAGACATAGTCTTGAAAACATTCATAAGTATATTGCTCAGCCTTTGTGATTTGAGTCATCTAAGAATGATATAAAAATACAACCATTTTTCTCTCAACTCAGAAGGACCATGAGTAAAGCACAAAAATATTGCTTACCTCCCCATTCCCCTGACATGAAGCAATTTTTGAAGTAATTAGTTATGTTAGACTATTTTTTCAAAGGTGGCTTAAAGATAATTTGAGTTAGTTGACTCTAACTTAAAGAGTTCCATATAGAATTTTTGGGCAAATACTAAGTAGCCTTTTGAATGTTAGTCTTTTTTTTTTTTTTTTTTTTTTTTTAAGCATTGTCAGACTTTGACAAGCTTTAAAAAAAACAACAGCATTCTTTTCAAAATGTACTTGGGAGGGCACTTTCATCTGTTTAAGTAATATTTTGTCTGTGTATTGTTTTCCATTTTCTACATTCTTGTTTCAAAATTTGAACATCTTTTCATTTGAAATATCTACCTTGCCAATAGATTCTTTTTTGATTAGCTAATTTGTAATTTTGTTTGGACTACTGATAATTTGGCTTTGATCATACTACAAGCATCATTATCTATTGAAGCAAATATGAATTGGTAGATGAAAATTGTTTCACAGTATAAGCACCATGTAAATAGAAAAATGTGAAAGAAACACTTAGTTCTAAAAAAAAGTCCTACCAACAGTACATTGAAGAGTGCCCCTAAATCTTGTTTCTCTTTGTTAGGGAAAAGCATTTCATTTCCTTCTGGGGTCCAAAGAGTGGAGAATTGTCATTAATGGCTCTTTTTTGCCCAATAAGGGCATTCCCTAGTGGAGACCTGACCTAATTTTATGCCCTCTCTGCTATATGGATTTCTTTTGCATGTTAAGTGTCCATAACTTCTTAAAAGGAGCTTGACATGGATTAGAAACTTTTTAGAGAGAAAATCAGGCTCACTGTTAATTATCTCGGTGTCAAGGGACCCTAATCATTCGATGTGTTGTATGTTAAGCATGGCATGTGCCCTCTGTTTAATGTGTTTAACCTTTCAAAATGTGGTTTAAGTATCATTGTTGTGTCACCCTATTTACAATACTGGACATTACTTTTAACTCATCATTCTGAACATATGGAGTGATAGCATGCAATGGATTGACAAATAAACTACCAAGACAGTTTTCTGCAAACCTAAATTTTAGGTGGTTTTATAGTGTTCATAGTTCCTATAGGAGTTGGAGAATATATTTCAAGAATGTGGGGTTTGTTGTCCCTTCTGAAAATTTGCACACTACTTCCTCATTTACCAGCTTCTTCACATGACAAAATAGAAAATACAGATAAATATGATTATGAATAACTGATGTTTACACTGGGGAAAAATAATGGTCATAACTTTAATAATAAAGATAGTTATATGCATGGAAGCAAGATTTCTACATGTGATTTTTACATACTTAATCCTTTCTACCAAAAAATTATTTGGTGGTATTTCACCGAATTTTTTGTTATTGTTTATCTAGTTAAAGGAATCACTTAGTAATTGCTCCTTTTTCAAAGTGACTATCCTGGAACAAAAGAGATCAATACTTGGTTTACATTCAGAAGAGGGAAAAAAATGCAAACTGGTATTTGAAAGCCTACTCCAAATCATTGTCTTATTTTAGGTACACATAACTGGAAAGAAATGTTTAATGTTTGTTGCCCCATATTCTGATTTTTGTTTCATATTTTCTGTCCATGTGAAGTTAAATATACATGTGTAAACATACACATGTATCCAAAATGGCACCTTAACTTTTTGTTAATATTTTTTGTTTAAAAAAATAAATAGTTTATTTGAAAAGCTGCTGTTCTTAATAGTTGCTGTTTGAAAACATGGAAGAACTTACACTTTCCAAACAATATTTAATAAAAAGTTATTTTAATGTTTATAGGTAAGTTCTTCGTGTATGATTGTGATTTGGAATATCTGAATAAAGCTAAATTGAATATTGTCTTTGAGCCAATATAAATACTACCCTGTCCATTAAATTTGGATCATTCAAGTAAGAGTTAAACTAATACAATTTTGGACTAATTTAGTTCTTTATAACATGTGAAATGTATATAAATATTGTATATGGGCATTTGTCTGTGGGATTTTATACATGTGCAGATGTATTTACTTCCTCTTAAATTAAAAATAACAATTTTATATTTGGCATATCATTTCCTTTCTTATAATGTGTATTGTGTAATCCACTTATTCAGATTGTAGATAGTGTAAAAAAAAAAGGTTATTAAATCTATGTCTTTACATGCTTTTTTGGTGTTTATAGGAGTTACAGGGATTTTTTCCCCTTCACAATCTTATGTATTGTATTTATTTTAAATCCTGTTCATAATTAAATGTTTGCTGCCAAAGGAATTGTCTAACTTCTACGTTAAGTACATACCTACTGTTTTATATCAGGAGTAAATAAATCGCTTCTGCTTTTTCATATGCAACCTTGTTACATTAGAAAGAATTCCTGAAACTTTATAATAAAATTAATTTTATTATTAATGTATATAATTTGTTCCTGGGTGTTAAAATAATTAAAATTGGGCATGTGTTCTTCCAGTTTGGATAATTTCAAATCTACTGAAAATTTTAACATGGCAGTTTATGAAATTACCTAAACATCTGTGATATTCACATTTTTGAACCTAAAGTAATGTTTGTAGGTCAGTTTATATGACCACTTGGATTATATATATTCAGCATAGAAATTCTGGTATTCAAGTTTTTCTTAAGATCACTTGATTGGAAAAATTTATTTAAAAAGTGTGGACTTTTTTTTTTTTCTTCTTTCTTAGTTTTTGCTTCATAATATGGGATATATATTTTCAAAGCTTCTGATGACCAGGAGAGTAATTCTTGACAATGTCATAATAGTGGGAAAACTTATTTTTACCAATAATAAACAATAATTTACCATCATATGCTTTTGACAGCAGGGCTTTTCCCTTATGTTTCCTTGCACTAATGCATTGGTAGTTGTTGAGAGCCTGGGATAGTGGCAATGGAGTGTGTTTTGTGTTACCTTTTTTTTTTTTTTTTTTAAATTATACATGGATTTTTTTTTTCATATTTTCATGAGTTAGTTTGGGAGAAAAAATCAAAACAAAAAGGAAAAAACCATAAGAAAGAAAATTTTTAAAAGAGAAGGTGAAAATAGTGTGCATTGATCCAGTTTGTTCATCGTTTTTGAATAAAACAATATTCCATTACTTTATATACAATAATTTATTCATCATTCCCCAATTGATGAGCATCTATTCATTTTCCAATTCTTTGCAACCACAAAAAGCTGCTGTGTATTACATTTTCAACTAAGAATTAGTATTTTTTTTCCTTTTCACAAAGTGGGACATAAGGGGGAAAAAATGGTTTATATGAATCTAGGTAAGCTAAACTTGAATTTGAAAATTATCAAGCTTGAAGATTTAGAAAAAGATGACATTGCTGATACTATCTTTTTAAAGGACCTTGTTCCAGTTAGCTTCATGCCATCTATTTCTTTAAAATGATTTCACATTGTTACAGCAAGAAGTTTTCTTTTTTTTTTAAATTATTACTCATAGACTACTGTTGAAGCAATAAACAACTTAATCTATTATTTTTGCTAACAGGAAAAAGATGGTATTCAATTCAGCATTCATTTATTGATAATAATTGAATAGGTACTGCACACTGAAAGAAATAGAAAATGAAATAGCCTTCCCCCTCAAAAGAGTTTACAAACATTGCTTGGGAAAAACAGCATGTACAGGGAAAAGTAAAAATATATCCTGAATAAACTTTAATTTTTAGGGAGAGGAGAAAACAAAACATTAAGACCCAAGAAGTCTTCCTCTAGTAGGTGACAACTGTTCTGTACTTTTGGCACAATGAATAGAAGGGCCTGGTGTTAGGAAGAACCGAGTTTAAATCTAGCTAAAGACACATTTGTTGTGTGATCCTAGACAAATTATTTCGGGGAAACTGTAAAATGGAGCACCTTCTTTACAGATTTGTGAGAATCAAATTATATCTAGTTTAGCACAATACCTGGCACATAATAGGCACTAATAGATGCACCTTGACTTTATCTCTCCCCCAAACTCCAATGAGAATAGAGAAAACAATTTTCAAACTGCAACAAAAATTTTTCTCTAGTTTTTGTGTGTTTCCATGCATAGCAAGAAAGTACTTGGACTGCTGAGTTTTTCTTGACTTTTGCTATATTACAATGTGTATCTGTGGCAGAGGTGAAGGGAAGGGAGGAGTGAAACATTTTGAGCTGTGTAAAAGTCTGGCAATAGATTGAATATTAATGTGAGGGTGATAGCTAGTGAAAAATTCAAAAATTATGAATTTGGAATTAAGAGGACCCAATTTTAAATTCTAATTGTCACTAACTACCTATGATACATTGGGGGTGTTAACTTAATTTCTCTGGACTTCAATTTCCTTATCTTTAAAATAAAAAGGTTGGATTAGATGGCTTAAAGTTGCTTCCTGCTGTTGATCTATGACCTGTAAAAATAAGTATTGACACATCATTAAAAATGTTAGCTTGTAAAGTGAACTCTAATTCTATCATTTAAAAACTAAACAAATTATCGCAGCTAAAAGAGACTGAATAAAATAAACCAGCTACTATCTATATGCCATTGTAAAAGTGTATACCTGTAATTTAATTTTAATGCTAAATTTCATCACAATATGTACTGTTAATTTTTTTATTTGCATGATTATCTGGGTCACTTGTGCCCTTTAAAATTGTACTAAAGTTGGGGCACCTAATTGGTGTAATGGATAGAGCACCAGCCCTCAAGTCAGGAGGACCTGAGTTCAAATTTGATCTGAGACACTTAATACTTCCTGGCCAAGTATTAGGAAATTGTATTTAACTTGATGTATTGATTAGTTTTGCTGTATTAATTTACAAAATATTATTTTTCTGTTACAAGGAATGACTAAGTAGAAAATAGGAGAGGGATATATTTAAAAAGTAAGGTGTTATGAAAACAAATCACTTAATCTGCCTCAGTTTCCTCAACTGTAAAGTAGGGATAATAATAGCATCTACCTCTCAAGGTTGTGATAAGAAAATATTTGTAAAACACTTAGCAAAGTGTATGGTACAAAGTTCCTTCCTAAATTCTTTAGGGTTAAAAAAGTAAACATGTCAACTAATTTTCTGAATTTTTTCTTTTTTTTTTTTTAATTGATAGTCTAGGTCTCCAGCCTTGTGAGTGTTCTAATACAGAGTAGTTACTTAGTTGCCAGTATAACATTTTGTTAGGTATGTGTAAAAACTAGAGTTGCTCGATTGTTATTGTGACTTGTTACTCTTATTTTAAAAGGGCTTTACTCCTAGGCAATTGGTCCCCTTGACACCATGGTGTGATAAGAATTTTGGATATATAAATTCTTTTGCAAAAATTCAATTTGAAAACATTTATTGAGTGCTTTCTTTGGCTCAGGCACTATGCCAGTAGCTGGGGATCTAGAAACAAAAAAGAATATCTTCCCTTATGGAGAATATTATTTTAATGAGATACAACATGTACTCAACTAAATTTGTATAATGCAAGGTAGATTGTGACAGAAGGAATGAGGAAAAATCTAGATAAAAAAAAAAAAATTCTTATATGGCTGAGTAGCAGGTGAGCCAGAATGGCTGGGCAGTAAATGAGGGAAATGATAGATTAGATTACAAAGATAGGAAAAGCTTTAAATACCAGAGATGATTATAAGTGGTCTGAGAAGTAATATGGCCCCACTGGAGTGTACTAAATAGATGGATGACAAGCATTTTAGGAAAATCAATTTAGGCAACTGTTAGGAGAATGGATTGGAATGGGGGGAGATTTGAGGTAGGAAAGATCAATTAGGAAGTTATTGCAATATTTGAAGTTAGAAGTGATGAGAGCCTGAATCAGAGTGGTAGCTATGCAAGTAAAAGAAAATGAATAATCTAAAAGATATAGAAAAATAAGTAAGTTTTTGACAACTGTTTGAATATGTAGAGAGTTAGTGAAAGTGAGAAGTTGAGAATCAATAAATACTCAAAGCCAGTTACTGTGTGCAAGGCACTATGCTAAAAGGGGGAGAGTGGGGAGAGGAGGGAGAGATACAAAAAAGAGGCAAAAGATAATCCCTGTCCTTAGGGAGTTTACAACCTAATAGGGGAGATAAAATGCAAACAAATATATACAAAGCAAGCTGTATATAGAATAAATGGGAGAATTAACTGAGAGAAGGCTGTGGAATTGAGGGATTGGAGAAACTTCCTGAGACTTAAAGGAAGCCAGAGAGATCAATAATCAGAGTGGAGAAGAGAGAATGTTCCAGGTCTGAGGAACTGCCAGAGAAATGCCCAGAGCTGAGAAATGGTTTGCCAATTAGCCAAGAGGCTAGTATCAATGAATATACATATTAGGGAATAAGGTAAAAGAATATTGGAAAGGTAGGAAGGATTTATAAAGGACTTTGAATACCAAATAGAACATTTTGCATTTGTTCCTGGAGGCAATAGGAAACAGCTGGAGTTTATTGGAGGGGTGAGGTGTGATAGGGCGATGGTGACCTGATTAGACCTGCATTTCTAGAAGTTTAGTGTCTAAATGAAAGCTAGATTGGGGTGGGAAGATTTGGGGGAGGCAGAGTTGCCAGCAGTCTATTGGAATAATCCAGGTGTGATGTGATGAGAGTCTGCATTAGATGGTGCAGTCAGAGGAGAGAAGGGAAAATATTCAAGAAATGTCACAAAGGCGAAATTGACAAGTTATTGGCAATAGAGTGAATATTGATGTGGGGCTGATAGCTAATGAAAAATTCAAGATTACTCCTAGATCATTATATACTTCAACAACAATACTATATGATGATCAATTCTGATGGACCTGGCCATCCTCAGCAATGAGAGAAACCAAATCAGTTCCAATGGAGCAGTAATGAACTGAACCAGCTACACCCAGCGAAAGAACTCTGGGAGATGACTAAGAACCATTACATTGAATTCCTAATCCCTCTATTTTTGCCTGCCTGCATTTTGGATTTCCTTCACAGGCTAATTGTACAATATTTCAGAGTCTGATTCTTTTTGTACAGCAAAATAACGATTTGGTCATGTATACTTATTGTGTATCTAATTTATACTTTAACATATTTAACATCTAGTGGTCATCCTGCCATCTGGGGGAAAGGGTGGGGGAAGGAGGGGAAAAATTGAATAAAAGGTTTGGCAATTGTCAATGCTGCAAAATTACCTATGCATATAACTTCTAAATAAAAAGCTATTAAAAAAAAAAAAAGATTACTCCTAGGTTGAGAGCCTAATAGAATGATCTTGCCCTCCACAATAACTGGGAAGGTAGGAAAGGGAAGGATTTAAGAGAAAAGAAATGAGTTCCATTTTGGACACATTGAGTTTAAGATGTCTGCTAGATAGCCAGTTCAAGATGTGTGAAAGGAAGTTGAAGGTTCAAATATGGAGGTCAGCAAAGAGTTTGGAACTGGATAGACAAGAGAGCCATTAGTATAGAGATGGAAATTAAATCCATGGCAGCTGATGAGAACACCAAATAAAGTAGTCTAGAGGAAGTAAAGATGACAGTCCATGAGAGAATGCTGAGGGACCCATTAAAGAGCATCATCTAGAAGAGAATTCAGCAAAGTAGACAGAGGAGTGGCCAAAGGGGAAGGAGAACCAAGAGAAAGTGGTGTCCTCAAAATTTAGGGAGACAAGAGTATGAAGAAGGAGTGAAAGGCTGCAGAGAAGTCAAGGAGAATGAGAAATGAGCAAAATCCTTGACAATGAGTTTGCAAGCCTAAGTAACTAAAAGGATGGCTGTGCTCCTTGATAGGGAAGTTTGCAGCAGGAATAAGTTTTAGGTGGGAAACATGAGTTCTATTTTAGATATGTTGTGCTTAAGATGCCTATGGTAATCCCAGTTTAAATGTCAACTAGCCAGTTGGTAATGGGGAATTGCAATTCAGTAGAGAACAGGGCTGTATATCTATCTTGAACTCTTAAAGAGATGATTATTTAATGAGAGTGAATATAGTGAGTATAATGAGGGGGAAAAAAGGACCAGGACAGAGTTTTGGGAATATCTGCCATTAATGGGAAGAAAAATAATTCAATTGGTAAAAATGTAGAAGTATATTCCTGGCTTGTGGAGGAGAATAATAATAACTATGAATAAAATGTCTATAGTTAAGTGATATGGAATAATAGTAATGCCATTAAGAGAAAGGGGCAGCTAGGTGGTATAGTGGATAGAGTAACTGAAGTCATGAAGACTTATCTTCCTAAATTCAAATCTGATCTCAGACACTTACTAGCTATGTGGCTTGGGCAAATCACTTAACCCCTTTTGCCTTTTTGTAAATTTGTAAAATGAGCTTGAGAAAGGAAATGGCAACAAACTCCAGTACGTTTGCAAAACAAACAATAAAACAACAACAACTTGAAATAGAGTCATGAAGAGCTAGACATTGACTGAATAACAACATTAAGAGAGAGGAAAATGAAAAGGATATCTCACATTCATATGTTAAAATGATTTTTAAAATTCCCTGAATGAGGGAACAACTGAGATAACTGCTGGTCCTTTGATTGCTACCATCAAAATTGACATAAAATAGCGAGAAGTGGACATGCCAAAGGTGTTTCCCACTGGTGATGGAGGAGATATAGTACCAGATACAAAAGAAGAAACAGTCCTTGTAGCAGATGAGCATACTCCTGTTTGCCAATGAGCTTTCTCCTTTGAGTATTCAATATGTACTTGGATTAGTTAAAATAAAATAAATATAGAGTCACATCAGCTTCCAGTAAGTGGAGATATCAGGAAATACATTTGGAGGATGTGGCACCTGGGGTCCCAAGAGGGAGGGAAAGCATGGAGTATCATGAATGTTGGAGGGGATGCGGGAAAACAAGGACACTGATACATTGTTGGTGGAGTTGTGAACGAATCCAACCATTCTGGAGAGCAATCTGGAATTATGCCCAAAAAGTTACCAAACTGTGCATATCCATTGATCCAGCAGTGTTTTTACTGGGCTTATATCCCAAAGAGATACTAAAGAAGGGAACGGGACCTGTATGTGCCAAAATGTTTGTGGCAGCCCTGTTTGTAGTGGCTAGAAGCTGGAAATTGAATGGATGCCCATCAATTGGAGAATGGCTGGGTAAATTGTGGTATATGAATGTTGTGGAATATTATTGTTCTGTAAGGAATGACCAGCAGGATGAATACAGAGAGGCTTGGAGAGACTTACGTGAACTGATGCTAAGTGAAATGAGCAGAACCAAGAGATCATTATATACTTCAACAACGATACTGTATGAGGATGTATTCTGATGGAAGTGGATCTCTTCGACAAAAAAAAGATCTAAATCAGTTTCAATTGATCAATGATGGACAGAAGCAGCTACACCCAGAGAAAGAACACTGGGAAATGAATGTAAAATATTTGCATTTTTGGTTTTTTTCCCAGGTTATTTTTACCTTCTGAATCCAATTCTCCCTGTGCAACAAGAGAACTGTTCGGTTCTGCACACATATATTGTATCTAGGATATACTGCAACATATCTAATATATTTAAGACTGCTTGCCATCTTGGGGAAGAGGTGGAGGGAGAGAGGGGAAAAATCGGAACAGAAGTGAGTGCAAGGGATAATGTTGTAAAAAAATTACCCTGGCATGGGTTCTGTCAATAAAAAGTTATTATAATAAAA
This sequence comes from Antechinus flavipes, assembly GCF_016432865.1. Taxonomy (NCBI): domain Eukaryota; kingdom Metazoa; phylum Chordata; class Mammalia; order Dasyuromorphia; family Dasyuridae; genus Antechinus; species Antechinus flavipes. The sequence goes on from NC_067400.1 coordinate 443,847,157, forward strand.
AAATTAAATTAAATTAAAAAAAAAAGAAAGAGAGAGAAAATTCTCTGTTTAAAAAAAAAAAAGCATGAAGTATCACTATTACAAAGACATGGAAATAGAAGAAGCAATGGATATAAACAGTGAGTAGAGAAAATAAGATACAGGGAATTATGAATGACATACTTATTTAGTTGTTTTTATTCGTGTCCTACTCTGTGTGACTCCATTTGGGCTTTTCTTCACAAAGATACGAGAGTAATTTGCCATTTCCTCCAGCTCATTTTACAGATAAGGAAACTGAGACAAAGTAAGTGACTTGCCTAGGGTAATCCAGCTAGTAAGTGTTTAGAGTTAGATTTGAACTTAGTGTTGAGTCTTCTTGACTTCAGGACTGATTCTCTACCTATTATTCCATCTAGCTGCCTAGAATGACATATAACTTTTTAAAATAGCTTTTTATTTTTTTCAAATACATGCAAAAATAATTTTCAATATTCACCTTTGCAAAACCTTGTGTTCCAAATTTTTCTCACTCTTTCACCCTTTCCCATAAACAGCAAGCAATCCAATATAGGTTAAGTCTTCTAAACATATTTCCATATTTGTTCCGTTGCATAAGAAAAATCAGATCAAAAGGTGAAAGAAAAAAAAAAAACATGAGAAAAAAAACACCAACAACAGAGGGTAAAAATGATATGCTTCAATCCACATTCAGTCTCCAAAGTTCTCCCTCTGGATACAGATGGCTCTTTTCATCATAAGTTTATTGGAATTTTGTTGAATCACCTTATTGTTGAAAAGATTACATAGCTGATCATCACATATTATTATGGCTGTGTACAGTGTCTCTTGGTTCTACTCATTTCACTTAGCATCAATTCATGCAAGTCTTTCTAGGTTTTTCTGAAATCAGCCTGCTTGAAACAACATATAATTTATCTTTAAAAGTACTGCTACGAACCAGGAGATCATTATACACTTCAACAACAATACTGGATGAGAATATATTCTGATGGAAATGGATTTCTTTGACAAAGAGAAGATCTAATTCATTTCCAATTGATCAATGATGGACAGAATCAACTATACCCAGAGAAGGAACACTGGGAAATGAGTGTAAACTGTTTGCATTTTTGTTTTTCTTCCCAGGTTATTTTTGCCTTCTGAATCCAATTCTTCTTGTGTAACAAGAGAAGTATATGGATCTGCACACATATAATGTATCTAGGATATACTTTAACATGTTTCACATGTATAAGACTGCCTGTCATCTAAGAGAGGGGGTGGGGAAAGGGAAGGGAAAAGTTGGAACAGAAGTGAGTGCAAGGCATAATGTTGTAAAAAATTACCCTTACATATGTACTATAAATAAAAAGCTATAATTAAAAAAAAGTACTGCTACTTCAGAATTAATTTTGATGATGTTCAAAAAACCCCACAGAAACATATATCAAAGCCATCTTGATCCTTACCAGAAAGAACCCTGATAAAAATTTTGATAAAATAAGTCCCTTTTAAAAATGACATTTTGAAGGGAGCTAGTTTCTTTATTAATAGCATTGATGCAGTTCTAATGGTAGAGAATTGCGGTGTAAGAATCCCCTCTGGTCAGTGCACAGGTCAATCATGAAAGAATTCACAAACCTGAAAAATCTGAATGGCAAAAATGGATTTTATTGTCATTGAGAAGCTAGCTTTGCCAGGAAGACAGGCTTCTTAGTGGCAAGAGGTCCTGTCAGAGAAAATGGCAAAGGTTAACACTGAGAAGAGGGTATCTTCACAACGGGTAAGAGTCCTGGCAGGCAGCTGTGCCAGGAAGAGAGCTTCTTGACAAAGCATAATCCTACTTCAGACTTATGCAGAGATTTGGAATTCAGAATTGTCTTTTTATAATAAGTCTGAGGCTGGGGCTTCTATTCAATGCTCCCAGGCCTAGATTTCCAGTTGAAAAGAGAGTACTTATCTTGGAGTTTCAAGCCACTCAATAGGAATTTTAGGTCCAAATCTCTAACTAAATGAGACCATTTAAGTTGGAGCTACTGGGAGTGGTCCTGGGCTAATCTTCAACTCAATAAAGGGTACAATTAGTCCCTGCCAAGATTTCCAACAGAATAAAACCACTTAACTGCCCTGAATGGTGGATCTCTGTCAGAGGAGAGTTTCAAAGTTCATCCCCATTGCTTTCCCCCAAAAGTCAAGGGGGATGGCAGTTTCAGGGTTCATCCCCATCAGCATTTAGTTAATCATGTGAATAACTGTTCTTATTCTCTAAAGCAACTCTTTTTCAAGTCAATAACCTTGGCTAAATAATTTAACTTGTTTCAGCACCCATTTTCTTCTCTGTATAGGTATTAATAGGCCCTTCCCTTTTGACCCCATAGAACATGGTGAGGATCAAATGAGATAAGGAATATAAAAGCATGTAAGGAAAAAAAAAAACTGTCATTGCCCTTTAATTTTTGTGTGCTAACAACAATCAATATTTATATAGCATTTTAAAGTTTGCACAGTGCTTAATAATACATCATATTTTTGGTGCTTCACAAAAACTCTTAGAGTTAGGTAGAGTAGATAGCTTCATTCTATTTTATGGTTGAAGAAACTGAGCAACTTATCCAGGATCAGAGTCCTATTTCTGAGATGGGATTCGAATCCACACTGCCACAGCCAGCAGTAACAGACAATGTTAGAGTTTGGAGGAGCTTGGAACATCAAATGGTACAATCCCCTTAATATACAAATGAAATCTAAGAGATAGATTGGACAAAACACAATTTGGAGTCAGATGAACTGGATTTGGATCCTTATCATCTGTAACTTTAGTTTCTTTATGTGACATGGCAACTTAAATGATCTAAAACTATGGTCCTATACTATGAGGATCAGAGAAGGGACTTTGCCAGAGGTCATGTAATTTGTAAATGTCCACAGAGTGGAAGGAACATAGAGGCCATCTAGTCCAACCCTTTCATTCTATAGGTAAGAGAAATGAGGTTTGGGGAAATTCAGTGATTTGCCTAAGATCACATAATATTGTGCTAGAGGCAGGATTTGAAATCAGATTCTGCAGTTCCTGAAAGGCACTATGGAATAGGGGTTAATGAATGCTAGAATCTAGTAAATTAGTGAATCCTACATCCTGAAAGACCTAGGATCAATTTCTACCCCTGAAATATACTGATTGTGTTATTGTAGTCAAGTCACAATCTCTCAGTGTCTCTGGGTAACACTGAAGATTTAAGTGGCCTTCACTGGTAAAGGTAAGTTCTTTACAACAAATGAAATTATTGGTCCAGTTCTATTAAAAGAGAATGATCTTTTTCACTTTACTCCTTGTAACTTTTAAGTCTAGTCCTCTTTCCACCCTACCTAATCCAAATTTCTTAGCCTGGCAATCTAGAATTCCTCCCACTATCTTTCCTCTACCTAATCTTCAATCTGGTCTGTTCTTCATCATTGCCTCACTGATTTTTATAACCTCTGCACTGCTTGTTTAGTGTTTGCCACTGATCCACATCCTATCTCTTTAACTAGTCTGTCAGCTCCAGAAATCAGAGACAAGGCCCCTTGATATTGTTTACCCAGGGTTTAGAAGAGATGTTCACTCAACAAGCATTTAAGTGTCTACTAAAGTGCCAGGCACAGATGTTGATACGTAATACAAATATAAAAATTGAAACAATTTTTCTCAAAAGGAACTTCTGCATCCAACCATTCTGGAAAGCGATTTGGAACTATGCTCAAAAGTTATAAAACTGTGCATACCCTTTGATCCAGCAGTGTCTCTACTGGGTTTATCTCCCAAAGAGATCTTAAAGGAGGGAAAGTTATCTGTATGTGCGAGAATGTTTGTGGCAGCCCTTTTTGTAGTGTCCAGAAACTGGAAACTGAGTAGATGCCCATCACTTGGAGAATGGCTGAATAAGTTGTGGTATATGAATGTTATGGAATATTATTGTTCTGTGAGAAATGACAGCAGGAGGATTTCAGAAAGGCCTGGGGAGACTTACACGAGCTGATGCTGAGTGAAATGAGCAGAACCAGGAGATCATTATACACTTCAACAACAATACTATATGATCAATTCTGATGGATGTGGCTATCTTCGGCAATGAGATGAACCAAATCAGTTCCAATTGTTCAGTAATGAAGAGAATCAGCTACACCCATTGAAAGAACTATGGGAAATGAGTGTGGACCACAACATAGCATTTCCACTCCTGTTTTTTTTTTTCCTTCTCAGGTTATTTTTATCTTATTTCCAAGTCAGATTTTTCTTGTGCAGCAAGATAACTGTATAAATATGTATACATATATTGTATTTAACATATACTTTAACATAATTAACATGTATTGGTCTATGTGCCATCTAGGGGAGAGGCTGGGGAGAAGGGAGGGAAAAGTTGGAACAGAAGGTTTTGCAAGGGTCAATGCTGAAAAATTATCCTTGCATATGTCTTGTATAACAACAATTAAAAAAAGGAACTTTTAATGAGGGAGATGAATATATATAAGTATTTACAGAGTAAATATAAAGAGATAAAGTGTTTAAATATAATATAGCATAGAAAGAAGGTATTAGGAATAAGGGGGAGGATTAGGAAGACTTCTTTGTGGAAGGTAACACTTGAAATGTGTCTTAAAGGAAAAAAGGGATTATTTGAGGTGAAGGTGAGAAAGGCATTTCAGGCAGGAGGAATGGCAATTGCAAAGGCACATAAATGAGAGAGTATTGGCTATGAGGAACAGAGAAGTTCTGATTATATGTGATGTCAGGCAGAGGAAAAATGTTTAATAAGACTGGAAAAGTAATTTGAGGTCAGATTCTACATGGCTTTAAAAGCTAAGGAGGGGAGTTGACATTTGATAGTAAAAAACAATAGGGAGCCACCAGAAGTGATTGAGTAGGAGAGTGACAATGATTAGATTTATTCTAAAAGGAAAATCACTTGGGCAACTCTAAATTCTATGATCAATTCAATAGTCAATCACACAATTCAAGTGCATATGCAGTTTGGAATAGTCATAAAGAATCTCACTAAGAGGAGGAAGATCTGTCTTTGATACATGTTATATATACATGTTATGTGATCCTGTGTAAGTCATTTAACTTTCAGTAATGCAGGCAGCTCTCAAAAGATTTTGTTATTCTTCTCACAAAGAAATTCCCATAAATGAAATTAATTTATGTATATTAATCACCATCCACATCTCAAATAATTTGTTCCTAAGCTATGAATTATATTATTGTAATGGAGATTTGGTACATGCCTAGGCAGTCATCAAGTTTCCATCACTCTGTGTTTAATGAAATTGGGGGTCACTGAGTTGCTGTATAGTTAAGTGATCCAGCTGTGATCCAAAAGTGATCCAAAAAGAAAATATACTCTTTTTTTTTTTTTAAAGGAAACTGAAGTCCTAGTTTCTAATTCTGGCTCTCCCATTAACTGGCTGTGTAATTTTGGATAAATCATTAAACTTCTGTGGGCCTTACTTAATTTCATCTGTAACATGAAATAATCTTTCCCTACCTCCCCAACTTCCCCTACTTTGTCAGCTAGATGGCAAAATGGATAGAGTAACATGCCTGCAGTCAGGAAGATTCATTTTCCTGAGTTCAAATCTGACCTGGACATTTATTAGCTGTTTGACTCTGGGCAACTATTTACCTCAGTTTCTTCATCTGTTAAATGATCTGGATAAGGAAATGACAAAACACTCTAATATCTTCCAAGAAAACCCTAAATGACTTTATAAAGAATTGGACATTACTAAAAGGTAGACAGACAACAAGGCCCTCTTCCACCTCTGATACTGTGTGCCTCCAACTTTGCGATTAGATTAGGGTAGTAGGAAGATATAAGAATGGACAGATAATGTGTGTAATTTCATCCATCAACATAGCTACATAATTGTTTAAAAATGAAACAGTAATTCCATCAAGAAATCCCAGATGGCAAGGTGAACAGTGAGAACAAAGATGGAGTGGGTTAGTGATTTGAGCTACTATGTCTGTTTTAATGGATTTCCTATGTAATATTTATAGATTTGCAAGTCTATGAAGAAAACAGAGCTCTTAAAAAAAAAAAATGTCTGGCTTCATGTTACTTTTTTCTTTTCTCTCCTTAGTTTATCTCTTTGCTTCCCACAGTTGCTAAGCATGTCCCCACCTCCAATGATTTATTTTAATTTTAAGTACAATTCTTGGTGCTTTGGGGACTAATTCAAGAATCAGACATTTAAAGGTCGCATATGCATTTTAGATAATTCTACACATTAGAAAATGGCCATCCTTGCATGTAGTATACATAAAGGCATGTGGCCAAGGGTTGCTTCAGCTGGTTGAGCATGACCTTCAAATCTCCTAGGACAACATGGTCTCAGCAGGGTTGGCTTCCCCATACAGGTTTAGGTTGGCAGCTTGTTCCATTATTGCTTACTATTTGAGTGACTTTTGGCTAACAAGTGAGGCTTTGCAAAAACAAAACAAATCAGTCATAAAAAAAAAACAAAAAACAAAAACCTAACTCCAAACCCAAACCCAAATCCATGCATCAGCAGAAAAGGCTGATGAGTGAAATCAGAGAAACCTTTTTTCCTTTACCCTTTTATACTTTTTATACAGTAGACCACACACACACACACACACACAACCCTCCTATATACCTTTGCTCTCTCAGCTGTATGCTACACTGCACCAGTCTCCATCTCTAAGTCCCTGATTCATGAACTGTGCCTCCTTTGTCTCTCATATAAAATTGTGCAGTATTTTTATCTCCCTCTCCCCCCCACCCCCACCCCTTTTCATCTTCTGGAAAGCTCGTGTGTGTGTATGTGTGTGTGTGTGTGTGGGGAATCTAAACCCTTTTTTCCTATAGCATCAGGCCAGCAAAACCCCTGATAGAAGCCCCTTTCCCTTCTCCCTCTTCCCAATACATTGCACCTTGAGTTTGTGCCACTCATACCCCGGCCCAACTGTCTCGGAGGGAGAAAGTGATTCTGCAGCTTTAAGGTGCTGCTCGTGCAAAAGTAGCACTGGAGGCGGGAGCCACAGCCAGCCATCCGCCCCGCGGGCAGGCAGGCAGGCAGGCAGGCTGGCAGGCTGGCAGCAGCGGCTGCTCTGGCTGCTGCCACCGCCGCTGTGCCCAGGAGCCCAGGGAGTGAGGGAAGTCGCTGTCCTCTCCTTCAGTCCTGGCCCCTGCCAAGCCCGCTGGCCCGAGTGAGGAGTAGGCAGGCAGCCCATGCAGCTTTAAACCATGTCCCAGCTCTCGTCTTCATCGTCGTCCTCCTACACTAAGAACGGGATTGCAGACGGGCCGCACTCCCCCGGCTCGCAGGTACCTCCTCCTTCGCAAGCTTTCGGAACCACCTCCATCTGCCTCTTGGCGTGCAGTACCCCCAGTTCTGCGAAGCAGCAGCAGCAGCCTCCGCTTCCTACCTCCTCTTTTGTCTCCTCCCCCTTTCCTCTTTCTCCTCCCTCTCTTCTTCCCTTCCTCCCTCCTCCTCCTCCTCTTTTCCTCCTCCTCCTTTTCCTTCTCTCAGTCTCTTGCTCCAGCTAGAGGAGCCGGCTGGCTTCCCCCTGTCCGATGCTAGGAGCTCCTGAACAAGCTCCTTCGAATCGTTGTTAATGGATGTGGTGGGTGTCTGGAGCTTCTTTTTTTCGTGTGTGGTGTGTGTATGTGTGTGTGTGTGTGTGTGTGTGTGTGTGTGTGTGTGTGTGTGTGTGTGTGTGTGTTGTGTTTGGGGGCTATTTGGACTCAAGGGTTTGGACCCGGAGCTGCCTGGGGCTCATTCAGATTGGATTAACGGTCAGGTCAGCCCTCTCAATCTCTTGGCCGGTGACCCTGCTGTTTAGCTGCAGGTTCCTTTCCTTCCCCAAGCCCTCACCCTCTTTTCTTATCTTGTCGAGTTCAGGTGGCCAGAGGCACCACGACCCGGAGGAGCAGATTGAAACGATCCGATGGCAGTACCACTTCGACCAGTTTCATCCTTAGACAGGTAGGAAGGAGCGGGAAGGAGGAAGAGGAGGATGAGAAAAAAGAGGAGAAAGAGAAAAAGAAGGGGGACGAGGAAGAAGTGGAAGAGAAGGAGGAGAAATGGGGAGGGGGGGTGAGAGATGAAGGTAGAAGGGAAGAAAGAGGGAGCAGAGTCCCTAGCCCAGGCAACCCGGGCTCCCCAAGCGGGCGGGGGCGGGTTCTGAAGTAGAAACCTCGCAGCCGCCTCCACGTGTAGGAAGGTGACTGTCGGTTCTTCCCGCCCCCCCAAGCAGACAACACAAACACACGCCCGCCTGGAGCTAGGGCTAGTTGGTTCTTTTTGGCTTTGTTTTTGAAACTTCTCTTTCTCTTTTCCTTCTGTGACTCGTTATTCCCCCCTTCTCACTCCTCTCCCCAGTCCAGTTCTAGTCCCTTATTGTTTCGGGGGAAGAATGTCTCTAATCCGGGAAGTATATTTGATCCACGCTAGAGTTGTGTGCGGAGAAGGACAGAGCTCAAAGGCTCAGGAAGGAAGGAAGTTGAATTTGATTTGGGGACTGGGAGCCCCAGAATTGGAACTTTGTCTTTTCTTCTCTTGGGTTTGGAAAAGCATCTTCGGAAGGAGTGGCCTCCCTTGTCATACAGAAAACAGTTGCAAACTGGGACCTCTTTTGATTTGGGTCACAGACAGTCATCTGGGATGCTGAGGGTGGAATGGGGTGGGGGAGGGTGTCGTCTTTCATTTAGACCATTTAACTAGGATCTTGAGGAAGAACTAGAAAAGATAATTTTCTTAAAAGTTTTCTCTCAGTTAAGGAAAGCTTCTTTGCTTCCCTTCACTTAAAAAAAAGGGGAGGGGGTTCAGGTCTGAATAAAATTGTAGTAAGAGAAATCTTTTGGACAGTTATCTTATTGATTTGGGTTTCTATTAGTACTTCTTGAATTTTGAAATTTAAGTATGGAGTGTATTGATTATATGTGTTATTGCCAGGAATAATGAATGTTTAGAGGATTTTAACTTAGATGAACTATCAATCTGTATTTATTTTTGTTATAATTGTATGGCAAATGAAACACTCCAGGGATGCCACATTTTTGAAGAGACCATGAAAAGGTGAGTCACCTTGACTCCAGTACAGCAGCTTTCATGGTGTGTGCTCTGGGGTTACTGCAGGAATCTGGTCATTAGTAATAGGAGGCTCTTTATAAACCCTGCTCTGCTGTGGATTGCTCGTGTGACCTTGAGAAGTTATATTTCCCCTAGGTCACTCATTTGCTTGTGGATGTATTTCTAACATGATTGCTAGTCAATTTTATTTTTTTTAAATTAGCCTCAAATTGAAAACAACTAATCAACATTGCATGGATACAAGATTTTAAAAAGTTAAATGGAGACTTTATCCTAAAGGTCATATTTGAAGCTTATTTACAGATTACTTAATATGTAATCTTCAGCTTTCTCAGAAACAGAGGTTTTATCACTTCACTATTCTTTAAGTATTTAGAGTCCCCAATACGTAAATACTTTTTGCATTCAATTAGATATTTTCCCATTTTCACCTTTTATTTATAAAACACATAAATGTTCATCTTTCAAAAGAATTTGAGTATTAAAAATATTTTGGTGCTTTCTGTTATTTATTTTGTAGAAGACTATTTTTAGAAGTGTTTTATTGATGCAAACTGTTGGAAGCTCTAATTATACAAAGGTGATACTTCTTTTCATATTACCATGGCATCCCATGAACAATTTGGCTCAAAGTTTTCTTTTTATCTGTATCTTGACTTCCTTCATTCTTCTATTGAAAGCTGCTGATTATAGCACAAAGATCAATATTTTTTCTCTGCTTATGGTTTTCTTCTCCAAGTTATATATATATATGCAATATTGTGTACATATATATATGTACAAATTCAAATTACTGCATGTCAAATGATTTTCAGGCTAATTGTAATTGACATACATATTTTTATATATCTATCAGAAATATTTCTGATATCGTTCCAGAAAAAAGACTTTATTGGTTTAATAAAATGAAAGCTTTTAAATCTAGAAGATATTTATGTTCAGAAAATCAAGAAAAATGAGAAAACTTTGCTCTCAAAAGAGATTATTTATACATTCTTCCTATTTATTTTCTGCACAGCATAGCTGTGCCTATCAAAATGGCTGCAAGAGAAAGCTGAGAAATTTCATATTTCTTCAGAAGAAACCAAAAATGGTAACATAAGTTTGCCTTGACCTTATGGAATGAAATTGAGCCATGACCTTAGCAAACAACAAATATCTTATTTGAAGACCCTGCACCTGTTCCCGGGAGTTATTACTCACTTTAATACATTTGTTGAATGATTGAATTCCTAATATTTTAATTCTTTATATACTGACAGTAATGATATTTCTTGTGGAAATTCTGTGAACTTTGTGTTATCTGCACAGAAAGGACTGTGTTAAGGTTGAAAATAATACTGCTTTTTCCTGTTTTGGGTTTTTTTGGCTTATGAAGTAATTTTCCTCTGAAGAGCTCAGGGTACTTTGGTGTGTTCAAGATTCAATAAAAATCAAAAGGTTCAATGTAGTTCTGTACTTCCATTTAGAGATCTTTTCAGTTTTGTCTCTTTTAGTTTTGCTCTAGTTCATAAATGAAAGGATGGGGTTGGCAGTGAGGAATGGAGAATGACCTTTTGGGAATGAAGTTGAGATTATTTATTGGGAAGCCCTCATCAAATCTGAAATTCCTTTTCTTATTCCTTGTAAAAACTAAGTGTGTGAGTATATATGTGTATGCAGCACAGAGTCAATTAAATCATGACAATGAGTATCTTTTAGTTTTGGGAGGGTCTCATGAATGTAGCTTCCTAAATTCCCTCAGATAATATTAACCTTGTTTCCTGTTTTGTTAGAGCACCAGGAGTCAATTCTGAATTCTGGAATTTTGGGAGTAGTTTTCTTTCAAGAGTCTTGCAGAGAATACAAAAGAAAGTGTCAAAAGGATTTCTTTCAGCAAATATCAGGAGGATTAGTTCTTATGGGAGAGAACTCTGAAAAGGTTACTTAATATGATGATTTTCAATATGCTTTTTTGATATTGTGAAATGATCAGATTACAGAAGGATGGATTAAAATAATTTTTAATAAGGTGGGGTTTTCTGACAAGTGGTTTGTCAGATATTAACAGGATAAACAGTGGGTTTCTTTGATGTAAAATTTTCCTGAAAATCCTTTGGAATAGATTATGTATTTTTACCTAAATATAGAGCATTGAGTTTGTTAACTCAAGAATTCTTTTAGTATTCTGATTTTGTGATCTAAATATGACAGGAAATGTCATAGGAATTGGACTTAGAAGGGACATTTGAGGGGATTAAGCTTTACTGCCTTTTTTTTTAAGGTGAGGAAAATATGATAGTCAATCCAAGGATTTTTTAAGCACTTACTGTGTTCTAAACAATTAATAAATATTTACTAAGCACCTACTATATATCAGGTACTGTGCTAAATGCTGAGGAAACAAAAATAAACAAACAAAAAAATGAAATAATTCATCCTCTCAAAGAGAGACTTTTTTTGAAGGAGTTACATATGTGAGAAAGATAGAGAAGACCAATCTGAATGGACCTTTGAATGGGAGAGGGGGAAGAGATTAATGTACAATGAGGCCAATTGATGAAATTGCTGGGTTTTTGTTGGTCCACTCATATTATTGTGGAATTACTAGATAGCTAACAGTCCTCCCACTCAAAGTGGAAGCTATCACATAAAGTTTATTCCATGACCTAAAAACTCCCACAATTTGGAGTGAAATGACTTGAATCAAATTATTTAAGTAGAAAGTAGTAGATTCTAAAATCAAATTCAGGTTTTCTTACTCCAAATTGTCTCTCTTTTAGGTCATGTTGTCAAGGGATAAACTTTAATAGTGTCTGATTTTTTAAAAAACTATTTTCTCTTTTACTCTATGAGGCTAGCCAGCTAGTAATTGCATAGTAATATGGGTTGACAAATAAAAACCCAGCAGTGAAATTAGAAAGCTTACTAATTGACTAAGAGTTAGATTGGGATTTTATAATGGACCAATAAATCCAATTTTGAACACTGATTCTGACCAGTTGGGTCAATCCCAAATTCGGAGGCTAGAAGACAATATGTTCCCTGGGTTCTTAAGGGAGTCAGATTGTTGTCTTGGGGCTCCTGACCTGGTGAGAATCTTAGACCAAGTTAGGCTAGAAGAAATACAGCTAATTGAATAGGAAGTTTTCAGTGTCACCTTATCTGGGGCTAAGGTTTTTTTTTAAACTTCTAATTATCTTACACTGGTATAATGCTCCTGAATATGCATGATCTCTTATTCCTTATAAATAAATCTTGGTAAGACCACTCTTGTGATCTGAAGCATGTGATGAACAAGGGTAAGAATAGAAAGGAGTGGATGGCAGCCAGATCCAAATGCCCATTTGCATTTGCAGATGGGATTGAGTGCAGTAGATATCTGAAATCAAGATGTCAAACACACTCAAGGGTCAGGAGACTTTAGGAGATATGCCGGCCTTGAAAATTTAGGCTGTAGTGAAAGATAAATGTCATTAGATTGTGAACTCCTTCAGGGCAGCAACTGTCTTTTGCTTCTTTTTATATTCTCATCACTTAGCACAGTGCCTGGCACATAGTAAGCATTTAATGAATGTTAATTGAATCAAATAGAGCCTTCTCTAATGACTTCCAAGGGAAGAGAGATGGATTTCCTGAGAAGCTGGTTCAGTTTAGAAAGGCCTAAGGATAACCAATTAGATATAAACACTTGGTTTGCTGAATAGGGTACGTATAACTTCCTATTCTTTGTTAGAATATAGTGGAACTGAATGAGCCCATCTCTCCTGGTCAGTAGATTTCATGTTTAGGTCAATTCCTAATATACTATTAAGGTACTGATTTTGATTCCGTATTTTAGACAAATTTCTTGGATAAAATAAAAGAATCCAATGTATGTGTGCTTATGTATCTCAGAATAACAAAAGTTAATCTACAAAATTTGAATCATAGAGTTGGAAAGAATGACAGAGATCATTTACTTTAAACTCAAACAAGGGAACTGAGTTTTAGAGATATGGAGTGATTTGCTTAGGATCCCATCATACATTTGATCATTCAAGATATGGCAAGGAAAAGGCCCTGGGTCTTTTAACCCTTAGTGCCCTCACACTATTTAAATTCTTCTTAAATAATCACATGCACACATTTTAAGCAAAAGAAAATAGAAAACAGGAATGGTGCTTATTAAAGTTAGGCCTTAGGAATATACTAATTTGGTTGTTCTAGAGGACACAACCTCATTCAACCTATGATTCATTTGGGCAAGTCATTTAGCTTCTCATTTCAGAAGTTCATATATGGATATATGTATTTTTAAAATTTCTTTGACAGTCATTTAAATATTGTAAACCAGTGGAATATTTTAAGAATTCATTTCCATTAGCAGGGTAGGAAGTTTTTACTCTATCTATAAATATAACTTCAATGTGACTTTTGAATTCCCTTCTCCTAGAGTGGTACATTCTGGTGAATGAACTTCTAGGAGAGGTTTATGTCAGTTTTCTCTGCAAATTCTCTATAGCACACTTCTTCCCAAACTGAGCCTTGACAGTGTGAGAAAGCACTCTGTCTCCTTTGGCAAGATATATTTGCAGTCCTATTAGATGTGAATAGAATTAGCTGAAAGTAGGAACTTATGATTCAGAAACCCAATTACTGGCAGGCAGTAATTTTAACCTAACTCTGAACCTAATTTTCTTGTCCTTCTGAGTTTAGTAAATCCTATTGATTTGTAGGAGACATGTGAGTGAAAAACCTGACTTCCAACATTCCAATGTAGAACATTACATCTCCCTCCTATCTTCTTAGAGCTCTTCTTTTGGTATTTATATATGTAAGACCAATTCTGACATAAGTTTACATCGTTTCATATAAATTATAAGGAATGGCTTTCAAATTAAAAGATGAATTTACCTTGAGTTTTTCATAGGATCTTTCCTCTAAACAACTCAAAAGTATTTTTACTATATCCTCGAGAAAGAAAAAAAAGTACAGAAAAATAAAGAAACCTAGATTGCTGAAACTATTCAGTAGAACAAGTACTCGTGGTAATCAATGCTTTGGACTTGAATACAAGTAGCTCAGAGTTTGATGTCTTTTAGGCTATGATGAGCAGAAAATGACAATTAAAAGAATCATCTGGGGGCTTGGCCATTTTCTGCTCCCATGCTAGAATGTCAGAGGTGAGGTGAAACAAAGAATGGATTATATAGATTTGCCAATTCTCCTAGACTCTTAACAGATGCCTGGGGAGCATGGGGAATAGAATCTATTCTTCCCTGTCATACCCACACAATTATCTGGGACATGGTGGATCATTCTCTTCATGCTGATTAAAGAGAATAGGCTACTGTATCAGTGTGTAGAGGGTAGTGGCACATTTCCCACTCTCAGCATAAAAGCAGTGATTTTGTCATTCTTTCTTGAATTCCCATTCCCCTCCCCATGATATATATATATATATATATATATATATATATATATATATATATATATTTTTTTTTTTTTTTTTCCCCAAATGAGAATATACTAAATTGTTAACTCTAAACAGGAGCTAAGATACAATCTCCAGTCTCTTCCCACACAAACAAAAACTGATATATGCATCTGGGTTTTATGGGTTTTGCCTATAAATACCTGGGTAATACTAGTATTCTTATGAATAGGGAAACCAGTGCGCCAAGAGGATTCTGCCATAACTTTGGAAATGTAATATAGCTTGTCTGTTATTCAGCTATGAGACTGGAAATACAATAAAGTTGTACCAATTGAACTAATCCCATACTAACCATGGGAAAGGTAAGTCTAAAGTAAGGAAAGATTGTATATTAAGATGCTTTTTTTTTTTTTTTTTTGCTTTCAAGTACTTTGAGTGACAAAATGTTTGCAAGAAGTATATCTTGGGGATCTGCTGTAATGAATAAATAATAATAATGATATTTAGTCACATCTGATGTACATGGTACTTCTAATATAAGTGAAAAGTTTATTCTAAATGGATTATTTATGAACTCTAGAAATCTTTTTAATACATTTATTGCACATAGCAAAATCAACTTCAGTCTAACATCTGTTCAAATTATAACAAATTGTAGGTTATTAGAGTATAAATTAATGAGATTTTTTGTATGAGTGCTTAATGTAGAAACAATAATTAGGTATGAACCATGACAACTAACCAAGCTATTCAGGACTTTACCTGTGATTGAACCATGATAATTCTTCATGAAACACAATATTCTCTATCTTGTTTTCTTTTTCTTGGTTTAGTATTTTGCTCTCTTGAGTGATGGTATTATTTTCTAGAATTGTAGAATAGAGTAGAAAGTAATTTTCAAATAGTTCTAGAGAGAATGTGTATTTTTCTCAGACAATCCAAGAGTAGTAAGAAACAGTAAACTCTAATCTTCTCTTTGTTGATAATTATGGAAATTTCTTTTAAACCACTTTCAGAAGTGCTTTTAGAAATATTTAAGTTCAAAGACAATAGAAATTCATGGAGGCTTATGAAGATGAGAAGAAATACATTTGCTTTGGAAGGCCAGAAACTTACATGCAAATTTCTTAAAAGTCATCAAGCAACTATCTTTGATAAGATGCATATACAAGTTTTGGTTAAGAAAAATGTAGCAAAAGGCAAAATGGGCAGGTCAAAATGACTTTTGGTGGAAAGTGACTAAAACCTAGTTTCATAGCATATGATGAATTTCATTTCATTTATTCAGGAGGTAAAAATCTTGGATTCAGATTCCCCTTTACTAGTTGTTTTGTCTTGGATGAATCTTATTTTTTAAAACCCTTTGTGTGTGGAATATCTTCCCTTTCCTATTTGACTATTGAATTCTTGTTCATTCTCTAAAGTTCAACTTAAATGCTACCAACTCTTCCAGGAAACTTTTTGTAACATGTCTCCCTAAGAGCCTATGTACAGCACTTTATTTTGCTTCTATAATGTACCTATAACATATTCATATGTATTTGTGTTTTATCCACTAACTAGAACATAAGCTTACTGAGGAAAAAGACTGATATATAGATTTTGCATCATCCCTCCTAACATGGCATTCTGTACATAAGTTTGCTGAATGTCAGAAGACCATGGGCCTTCATTTCTTATCTGTAAAATGGCATTAATAAGGTTTTACTTAACTTGAAAGTGAGGCAATTTGGAGTAGACTGGATGATGAACAGTGGTTTAACAAGTAGGGTAGAGGGGCAAATCTCTAGTTTAGGAAAGAGTAGAACTGAAGATATGGGGATACAAAAAATAGTTCAGGCACATGAGGACAGTAAGTAGTTGAATTTGGCTAAAGTGCAGAATGCATGTAAGGATAGAAGGGAGCAGTATAGAGAATGTTGGAAGATAGGGAGGATTAGCTTATAGGGGTCCTTGTATGCAAGGCTAAGAATAAGAATCCTCTTCTGAATAGGAGTATAGCAAGATGAAATCTAAGTGTAAGGACAAAGTTTAGAGGAATACATGTTTTTAAAGAGATTTCAGAGAGAAGAGCCAGCAAAGAAGAGAGGAAGAATGATGAGACAAAGTTGAATCAGGAGAATATGGTGTCTCAGAAGCTGAAGGAGAGAATAGTTAATAACAATGCCAAATTTTCAGAGGTATTGGTGACCTTTGAGAGAACATTTTCAGTAGAATGGTGGGGATGGAGACTGATTCAAATTACTGAGGAAGAGGCTGGAGAGAAATGGAGATATCATGTTTAGACTACTTTTTTTTTTTTAAATTTGAAGAATGGGGAGCATATGAGATGATAACTGAAAGGAGATAAAAGGGTTGAGGAAAAGCTTTTTTTTTTTTTTTTAACATGGAGGAGAGGCCAATATGTGGGAATCAATGGAAGAGAAATTAAATATGTAGGAGAGAGGATGATAGCTAAAGAAAGAATCTAGAGATGGAAGAAAGGCATAGGTTCAAAAGAAGAAATTGCCACAAAGAGAGGTTTCTTCCTCAGAGGCAAGAAGGAGGAGGAAAATAATAGGTGATGAAATGAAGAAGTTTTGAGGAATGTGGGGAGAATTAATGGATATATCATTAATAACTTCCATCGTCTTTGTGAAATTAGAGGTCAGGTTTTCTTTTCTAGGTGGGTATATAGCAGAAAACTGGGACTAAGAGCTTGAGGAAAGAAAAAATTTGTGGCAGGCAACTATGAGGAATGAGAAGGGGAATTATCAAGAGATATCTATGCATAATTTTAAAATAAAATTTCGGTAGTGGGTGAAATGGTTACTCATGAGCCAACTGATACTGTCCTGTAAAAATAAAAAAACATTGTTTTTCTCATTGATTTCTTCTGATGTGAAGGGTGAGGGAGAATGAAATGCAGGAAGATTGTACAGATGAAGGTTATTAAAAGTGACTTTTTCTTAAAGGCAGTCACATTTTTATGGGATTGAGGGACTTACTTGGAAGAATTAATCAACTAACATTTATGAAGCATTTACTGTCAAACATTAAACACTAGGGATATGAAGCAAAAGCAAAATTTGACCCTAACTTAAAGGACTTTATATTATAATGAGGGAGATATGTATAAATAGGTATAAACTAAAGATACACAGAGGAGATTGAATTAATTTTAAAGGGGCAAACACTAGCAACTCAAGAACCAGGAACTATATACTTTGTTTATATTTCTGCCAGAAACTTTTATTTCCCTTTTATTTGGTCTTTGTATATGGGGGGACTTATGCACAATTTATGCAGATTTGAACCGGGAATTAAAGTAAATGGCTGTCTGAATGGAACAGAACCCCCCAAAATAAAATCTATGAAAATTTTATCCCTCATAAGTCTCACATGGTGAATCAGCATGAATTGAAGCAGAATTGACATTTTTTTTTAAATGATGAAAAATTGAATCAAGATGAAACACTTTCAGAATCAAATCTACCCAATATTTTGTTCTATTGGAGTTTCTGGTTATATTACATGGTGACTTTCATATAGAAGATGGTGCTGTTGACTTGTTTCCATAATGATTCTGTGCTTTAAGATGTTTTTCCATAACTAAACACATCTCCGTAGCATTGGAGAGGTTTAAGCAGAAATGGATAGCCTTTTGTCAGACATGTAAAGAAATTATTCCTTTTCAAATATAGGTTAAACTAGTTGGCCTGGGAGATTCATTTTCTGCTCTGAATGTAAATATCACAGAATTTCAGAATTTCCAACACTTGGACTCCATTTTGAATAAATACATCACCTAGACAACCTTAAGCAATGATGTTTTAGGTTGTAGACTGCATATGAAAGTAAGTTTTAATTCTCTGTATACTAGGTTATCTGACCACTATAGGAATGAAATCTGTGATCTTAGCTTCATTAGCATCATACTTATTTAACTAGCTAAGCAAACTGACCCAGACAGGTAGAGAATGAAATTTATATAATAGACTTTAATCTTTGAGATTAAAAAGTAACAAAGCAGATTGTTGTTGTTTTTTCCTTAATATTGTACAATGTAAGATACTTAAAGGAGTATCTTTGGCTCTTTGATTGTTCCTTCCAGATGAAAGGAGTAGTGCAAGAGTTGTAAAGAAAAAGAAGGCATGGATGAATTGCAAAAGTGCACTGTTTGAGGGAATGCCCATTGAGGGGAGATCACAGACAAAAGGGTTGGAAAAAAGTTTTTTAGAAGGGCCAATTTGTGGGAGTCAATGGAAGAGTAATTGAATAGCTAGAAGAGAAGATGGTAATTGAAGAAAGAATCTAGAGGGAGAAGGAAGCAATAGGCTCAAAAGAAGAGATTGCCAGAAAGAGAGAGATTTCTTCCTCAGAGGCAAGAAGGAGAAGGAGACAATGGGTGATGAAGTGAAGAACTTCTGAGGAAAGTGGGGAGAACTGATGGACATGTCAATAGCTTCCATCTTTTTTGTGAAATAGGGAGATTAGGTTTTCTAGAAGAATCAAAGATCATAGCATTATGGATCCAGGGCTAGAAGGGATGTTAGACTCCATCTGGTCTGTTGATGCTGGATCCTTTTAGTTGTGTCTGATTCTTGATGACCCTATTTGAGGCTTTCTTGGTAAAGATACTGGAATGGTTTGCTATTTCCTTTTCTGCCTCCTTTTAAGATAAGGAAACTGAAGCAAATAGAGTCTAACTTACCTAGTGTCATATTGTTAGTAAGTAGGTAGGTAGATAGATAGGTAAGTAAGTAAGTAAGTAGCTAGGATTTGAACTCAAGAAGATGAGTTTTCCTGATTCTAAGCTCTGGGACCATTCAGATGCCCCCCCTTTTTTTTTCCCAGGTGAGCAGACTGAGTTTTATAGAGGTTGAGTTGCTCAAGGTTAGATGGATAGTAGAAATGATGTTTGAACAAGTCTCCAAGGCTAGTGTTTTTTCCACTGTACTACAACAGAAATAGACCTACTTCGGACATATATAAATCAAAATGATTCATTTATTTGCCTTGAAACACCTGGATGTTTGTAATAATTTGTAAGGATAGAAGTAGGGAATAATTTATGTCTTGGAGTAATTGATAATATTTCTCTTTTATGTAGTTCAATTAAAGAGATACCAGAACGTCTAGTGTTCAAAATAAGTACAATATTTATGGGGAAAATGATATATAAAATTGCATTTTTGTGTGGCAGGTGCTGCTCAACTATATTTGAGAGATTCCCTAGGGGATTAAAGTTAATTATCAACACACTAGTGTAGAGAAGGAAATAGGTCAGCTGAAAACATATGCTTCTAATTTCAGAGAGCTTTAGGAGTAATTCAGTTTGGGGACCAGTTTCATTTTGTAAAGTGTCTTAAATGTTGTTTTATACTGCAGTCTATAATAACATTTTAATTTTCAATTCAGTTGTTGATTGCCATGTTAATTTAATTTAGTGAAATATTTATCTGTAGACACACATGAAATAGGTGGATGTAAAGGTGAAAGTAATAGGTAAATGTAAAAGTTGAAAGAAAAGAAACTTTTCTCAAAACATCATACTTATAAAATCACCATTAGGATCATTATTACTATTATTTTAAAATTAATATAACTGGCTTAATATTTCAAAAAGTTGATGAGGAGCTATTTCATTCTTCCATGTTAACAGTTTAAGAATGTTTCCATGTTAACAAATATACTTTTCCTTCCAAATGTCTTGTCTCTATTTCTTTCAAGGGTACAACCATGTTTCCAATAATCCAGATTTACAACCTACTTCTTGCTTTCACTAAGCCAATATATCCAGTTTATTTGTCAAATGTTGTCATTCCCCTATAACATCTCTCATAAATGTCTACTTTTCTCCATTCATACAGTTACAAGCTCTCATTATTTCTTGCCTGGGGTAATGGATCTCCTGGCCCCAAGTCTTATCCCATTCCAATCTATTTTCCATCCAGGTGCCAAAGTGATTTTCCTAAAGTGAAGGTTTGATCATGTAATCTCCTTTTCAATAAACTTTTTTTTTTTTTTCCTGAGGCAATTGGGGTTAAGTGACTTGCCCAGCGTTCAGTGGCTCTCATCTCTAGAATCAAGCACAAACTCCTATTCTAGTATATAAAGCTTTTTCAACTGGATTCCAACCTCCCTTTCAGTGCCATTATCATTATACCCCTTGATTCACTCAATAAGCCTGCCTTCTTACTTTTCCTCATTTGTGGCACTTCATTTCCTATCTCCATGCCTTTGTTCAGGCTATATTCCATGCCTATAATACACTGTCTGTTAGAATAACTAATTTCTTTCAAGATTAAGCTTGAAGGAGTCCTTGCTGATCCTCCTTAATGTTAGTACCTTCCCTCTGAGGGAATCTTCTAATTTATCCTGTTTTTATCTTATTTGACATAGTTGTTTTTATATAGTCTTTCCCTTTGGATTGCAAGCTTCTTGAGAACAGGGATGTGTTTTTATCTTTTTTGTATCTACAGAAGTAGACTGTGACTGGCACTTAATAAATGCTTGTTGTCTTTGAGTAGGACCTTTGTTATGAAGCCTTTTATTGTTTTTTTAATTCCTATAATTTAAGGCATCAGAGTAGGACATTATGGAGGAAGATCTTACATATTAGTATTGGAAACATTTTGTAATGTCTGGGAAAGGAGTTATAGGTTCAGAAGCAAAAATTTTGTTTAGATCCTGACTATTTCTTAATACCATTGTGACTTTGTGAAAGTAACTTTGATTGGGCATTGTGGCTTATACCTGTAATTGTTAAAAAGATTTTACAGAGGCTAGTAGATATCTTGAGCTTTGGAGTTCTCAGCTGCATTGGGCTTTCCCAATCAAGTGTTCTCATTAAGTTCAGCATTAATATAGTGAATGAGGAAGGAAGGATGTGTGAGGGAGCAGTCATTAAAGGAGAGGTCAACTGGCTCATGTTGGGAAAAAAAAAAGTCAGGTCAAAACTTTGGTGCTGATCAGAGACTGATGCCTTTGCACCTTTTTATAAGGACACCCCCAAAAATCAATCTAGCTTACTTCTCAGGGCCATTTGCAAAATAAAGGGAATCAAAATTTTACACATATAAAGGACAGGATTTATTATTAGGTTAGCCTTTGAGCTCTTTTAAGGAGACTTGAATTTGAATCCTGCTGATACTATCTGTATGAACCTAAAAAGAGTTATTGTGAACAAGTTTAAAAGGAGAAAATTAAGAATATGATGAACTTAAAGCTCCTTCAAACATATGCATACAACATGAAAGAATGTGCAAAATTGTGAGTGGGCTGGTGGGAATGAAGTATTTGTGAAATGTGGTGAGATTTTCGCAGATATACATCCTGGAAGCTATTAAGGGTGGAAATGTGTGGTGGTAGAGTATAACTGGTGTTCAATTACCATGAAGAGCAAATGACTAATGGTGCTTTAAATATATAGTAATGAATAACAAAAGTTGCCATCTTTTTAATTTTGCTTAAGGTGAACAGAATGGAGACTCTCATTATATGAAACTACTGCAATTAGAAACTTTCAATCCTGATTCTTTTCTAGTTTCTCAGGTGCATGTGATTCAACACATATCCTACCAAAGAGGATAATGAGGAAGTCATGCTTTCAAAAGAAGGAAGTTCTCACTGTTAGTGACATTAGATAAAGCTCTGGTTTAGGTGGCAAATGGACCCTGAATGGAAAATGTTGTAAAAAGAGTGTTAATCTTTTCATGATTAATCAGTAATGTGTTGTGGATTAGAAAGAAATTCTAATTGTTCCCTCATATTTTATTCTCACTCCTTACTCCCAGATTTTGGGATTAGTTTCTATTCCCCTGTGTTCCTTCTCCTTGTGTTCTTTTTGTATGTCCTCTGCTCTATTGGTGGTATGAACACCTTTGAGGAGAGTAACTCACTAGATTCATATGAAGAGCCTTTTTGGTAGTTTATTTTATACTGTACTGTATAGGACTATGTATTATTTTGCTAAGCTACATAAGTTCAAACTTTGAACTATATATATTGTGTTGTTCTGTAAAGAGAAGTATAGTAATTGGAGCTCATGAAGGGGAGTTTATATTCTCTGACTGTAGATCAACAGTAAAGTTCAGAGGAGTTATCCTAAGGTAGGAAGGAACCTAGATAGGGCAAATGAGAGATTCAGAATTTAGAGAGAGCAGCAAACAGGGATCGCTACTCTAAACTAGTGGACTGGAGAACAAAGGGTGAGGGACTGAGGTAGGATGTAAGGCAACATTAAATTACGAGATTGGTTCTAAGACTTGAGTTGGCAGGAATTCAGGATATAACAAAGGCTTGTCTTGGTTTCCTCAAATTTTCTGCAAATTGGGGATAATAGCATTATTATTGTGTTTTTGGGTTGTTGTGAGTTTCTAATGAAATAATATTTATAAATCCCTTAACACAGTGCTTGAAAGGCACTATATAAATGTTAGCTATGATGATGATGATGATAACAATTAGTAAGTTGGAATGGTCAGCTGCAAAAATGAATCTTAATATTGAACCAAGAGGTTGATTTTGTGAGCCAAAACTTCTTATATAGATGTAATGTAAGCTCTTTGAGGTCTGAGACTATTTTATTTTTGTCTTATTATTCCTAGCACCTAGCACAGTGCCTGGAATGTAGTAGGTACTTAATTTATGCTCTGCTGAGTAATTTAATTGGTATCTTTTCTGCTCAGAGAAAGATTTCAAGCTGTGGACCTTGAGCATTCAGAGGGAATTGAATGTACATTTTTCACACATGGCTACAATGTGGATTGATGAAGTTGGAACAATCAATTTAACAAGAATTTATTATGTGCCTACTGTATGCTGAGCAATAGGGATTCAAAACCAAAAATGAATAGATGAAAATCTGAGACAATTTCTACCTTCGATGAATTTATATTCCAGTAAGGCACATACTTAAAAAATTTTTGACATCTGATAAAGACTGTTGATCCCTTTTAAGAAAAAATGTTTTTTGAATGCATAAAATAAATCAGAATACAAAGAAAATACGCTATGTTGAAAAAATTATCAGAATTTTTTTTTTAATTCATGGATCCCAGATTAAGATCCCTTCTAACAAAGGGATATGACACATACTAGGGAATGGTAACCAGTCTCAGGGATCAAGAGTAGAACCATGGGGCAGCTGGAAGGCACAATAGATATAACATTAACCCTGAAGTCCTCCTGAGTTCGAATATGCCCTCATAAATTTAAACTTACTAGCTGTGTATCTCTGGAGATGTCACTTAATCCCAACTTTCTCTCGAAAAAAATAAAGAGTAGAACCATACAGAGGCAGTAGATTGACATCCTTTTTCTAGAAGGAATGATAATGACTTGATTATTGCTCTCTGAGCTAAAGGCAAAAAGTAGGGACTGGGGATTGTGGAATGGGGAAGGAGTCTCTAATGCTTGCTGTTTTTCTATGTGGAATAAGTGTCCGAGGAGAGGATTAGGATTTGTGCCTGAACAGCAGCAGAGCAATTAAGATGAAAATTAACTCACATCCTAGCCCCTTTAGTCTCCAAAGTGAATGTATTAATTCTCTGCTAGAAGATTCCTTGTCCAAATTCTTTATTGTCTGGATTGATTGTTTGTGTTACTGACCATTTAGCTGCCTGGAATTACTAATTGTTCTGTGTTGACCTTGCTATTCTGTCCCCACCCACTTCCTTTTGGTTTTTATGGATTTCTTGATTTCCACCTTTATCTTTACTTTATATCATTTTTGTATTTTCTTTTTCTTGACTGTCAGCCTTGCTTCTACCTCAGGTACCTGTCCTAGATTTCCATGCTTCCTAGTTAGCCATGTATTTTCTTTAAATCCTACCCTTCTGCTCTCCCCACAAGATAGCACCTGTTTTGCAGAGAAGACTCACAGCAGGTTCAAGGAAGGAAACTGGTCAAGATTTCCTTTCCGTATAGAACTCTGATTTGAAACAATCAATAAGCAATTATCAATTGCCCACTATGTGCTAGACATCGGGGATTTAAATGCAAAGAATGAAGCAATAGACTATTCTATGTAAGTACTCTCTATGTTAATAGAGGAAACATATATATATATAATATGTAATGTATATGCATATACAGAATAAATATGTGGAAAATATATGAAAATGTTAAATATAAGGTGGTTTGGGAGGGAAGAATCATATTTGAGGAGAATTAGGAAAGACTTTCCCTATTCTTTTTGGATTCTGCAAGTTCATCTCCACGACACTGCTGAACACCATTTGTTGGGCATATATCTGCCTATTTTATGCCTCATTGGATAATCAGAGGATCATTTAAAAAAGTTGTCTCAGTCATTTATCAAACAATGATAAATCTGTTTGAATTTAACGTGATATTTTATTGGAGGAGAGCCATTAAGGTGATGCTTTTCTCTACTGAATCATATGATTTTTTTTTAATCAACTGATAATAAACACAGAAGGATCTTTGGTTCTCTAATCTTTTCAATGAATTGTGTGGAAAATGCACTGAAGCCAGAATTAAGCAGGGGGAAGAGAGTGCACAGGATTGCAGCTGGCTAGCCTTTTCTGTTGTCCCAAATTGTGGATGATTGGGTCACAATCTGTGCCAATGGAGGATGTTCTCAGATTAGTGGAATCAATAAAGCAGTTCAGTCAGTATCTAGTAACTTTAACTCATGCCAGAAAGAAAGAATAATATACTAACTAAATTATGAGAGAGAGAGTAAAGTCTCCTTCAATGGATATTTCTAATCAAAGACTAGATGACTATTCTAAATATATTGTAGGGAGTATTCTTAATCAGGTATAGGTTAGATTAAGTGGCCTCTAACCTTCCTTCAGTGTTGAATCTGAGATATTAAATGTTTGCATTCTCCTGAAAACTGTTTTCCTAAGATTTTCTAAGATCTTTAATTTTACCTTTAACTTAATAGTCGTAATATGGGATTCATTTACTCACAAGAATCTCTGCTCTGACTGAAGAAAAAATATGATAGACTTTTGTGAATGTGCATTTTTGTTTTATCTTGCAAAAAAAAAAAAAACCCTTAAAAGTTATTTGTGCATGCATGTCTGTGTGTATGTGTGTGTGTGTTCAGGTATGTGTGTGCATGGCTAAAGTGTGATTCATTTTTACTTTAAATTATTACTCTTATATTAGGGGGTTCAAATATTAGGCAGCAGGGGATGAAAAAAAGTAAAGAAAATTAACGTGAGTGCTGAGTTATTATTTCACACCTCAGTTGTTGAAGAGGAAAAGCTATACTGCTTTTTGGATAGAAATTTAGTGACAGATTTATGGAGCAGTTACCACATTTGTAAAATTTATGGAGAACAATGGTGGAAGATTATGAATGGAATTATCTTAAAGCAGGGAGTAACTGGAAGGAAAAAACATTTTTAAGGATGCCTGATGAGAGACTTGACCAAGCAAAGATATCTTGAGGGCATTTAAAGATGGGGCTGGAAAGAAAATAGCAAAATGAAAAAAAATATTTATAATGAGCTTGTAACAAACTCATTATATTATAAAGAATAGTAGAGTCACCACATTCGGACTTTATGGGAACATTTATTAATGTGATGTTGCACATTGATGGCAATGTGAAAAAAAAAAAAGAAAGATGGGATAAACAGTTAGGTCACACCGGAGGATAGCGGTATAAATCCTGACAAAATTTGAAGGCATTGAAATATTGATTTTAAAGGTAATTGAAGAAGATGAAGATACTAACATGTGAAAACAAAAGCCCTCAGATTTTGTTGTATTACTTTTAAAAAATGACAACCCTAGTAACTAATGACCTACTAATCATGCCTACTGTCTCTTCTACATAAAACATGTCTAACAATTAGCTGCACATGTCATGAAGATACCTTTGACAGGAGTCTAGAAGAATCCAGAGAGGGTTACATGATTTTTTTTTTTTTAACTTTAAAATTGACTGAAAGATGTAAAAGATAAAAAATCCTGCTGTGCATATTGTTTGTTTACTATAGAAAACCACTTGATTTAATATAACAAACTGCCACCTTAAAGGTTCTTTACCATCAAAGTATGTTTCATATATATGTTGAAAATTATATAATTCCTTGAAAGACTATACCTTTGTGAATACTTAATATCAGGGGAAGCATAAAATGGGAGGGGGTTGAGGGTTAAGGGTTTGTTATGCTTGTCAAAGTTATTTATCACTATCACAGAGTTGAAGTAGAAGAGATTTCTCTATGGATAGTGAAATCTTCCAGATACTTCTGTTTATAGATGACGTGCTGGTTGCATCAAACTCAGAACTTTAAGAAAACATTTGATGAGATCTATTGCTATTCAAAAGAGTTGAGCCTAAGCATCTATGGAAGAAAAAACCAAATAGGTGAACAATATCTATTATCTAAGCTATGAGATACAGTTTATGGACAGCCTATCAATCTTGTTTATCAATATACAATTCTTGGATTGCAAATGTTTTGAGACCAGAAGTAAATAACTGACTGTATTGTATTGCCTTTGGAAAATTACAAAATTATTTTAATAATTGCAATCTTCTCCTAGAAATAAAGACCCAATTAAAAAATATCACAAAAATCCTGCAGGTGATGTATGGCTTCAAGTCAAAGAACTCTACTGTCTCTGTAGAACAGAAATTGAGGATTGTTCAAAGGACATGAATAGACTGCAACTCATTACAAAAAAGAAATTATAAAAATTGGTTAAATGAATGTTACCAAGAAATGCATGATTGAAAGGAGTTAGGTTGCTTATTTGATACAAATTAGAGTCAACTCATGTATATTCTGCATATTCTTGATATCTTCACAATGTCAGGAATACTTGAAGAAGGCACATGTAGTTATATTTGGTGAACATTCTTTATTGAACTTATGGGAGATGATGGAGAAATAGATTACAAGATGAGCAGACATAATATCTTGTGACCTGTATCACTGGAAAAAGTCCTGACCATGATGAGATCAAAAATCCATATGTTTGGATAATATGAAAAACAAAGAATTAATCTTTTCTGAATTATTAAAATTAGATTTTCTTCAACAGTTGTGCAGTCAGGGCTACAATGTAATTCAAACACCAGAGGCTTAAGACAGAACTACTGGCATATTATTTTCTAAAAGAATGATTACTAACATTACAAATTAATATTTAATAATACTGGCTTATTACATAGTAATAACAAAATAATAATAGTCTCAAATTTGGCAATTAGTCATATTTTCAGCAGCTTTTGAAAAAAATTGTATTTTATGAAGTTACTTCTTATAGTAAGCTTTTAAAATTTCCACTTACAAAATTTACATCCTCTTCAGCAGATGGGGTGACCGGCTTACAGTTTCCATGGTAACAAGGTTTCAGATTTTTTTTTTTCCTCTCTTTTTTAAAATAGCCTAAAGTCACAGAAGGGAACTCAGATATTAATAGCATGAGAAATTTCAGTGTGAACAACAATTATTAAACATGCAGTATTTGGTTACTCATTTCCAGATCCAAAATCGTTTATGTTACACACTAATTATGATTAAGCATATTCTTCTGATGTGACATGAATACAATTTTCACTCATGCAGATTACAATGAAGCACTGGTTTGATGGAATGATTAACTGTTGAGTAACTCATTGGAAACATAGCTCTCCACCATGACCTGTACTTCCCAACATCATTATTATTGACAAAATCAGACTTTATTTTAAATTAAATTATGAGGTTCTAGCATAACAGTTGGACATGGGATAATTTTAAAACCTGGAAAAGGTTTTGTAATACAAAATCACAAAAATGCTTTAGCTGCCTTTGTCGCTGTGTAGTTTCTATGGACACCGATATTTGTGTCAAGCATAAGCTTAATGTTTATCTGTGCTGAATATAGAAGAAGCAGAGATTATTTTGTAGGACTTTAAATCCATATTGACTTGATTAGGTTCTAGTAATCTTTGATAGATAGTCAAATTAGAATAAGAATTTCATCACCAGACCAAATTCATTAGTTATCTGGATACTTTTCTAAAGTAGTTCCCACTCTTTAAAGTATAAGCAAAAATACATAAAAAAAGGGTGGTGTTTTCTTTTACAAATTTATTTAAAGGTTTATTTAACTTCTGCTTATTTTGATTTGCTTTGTTAAGACAATTTTTTTTTTCTGGGAGTTTCCCCCCACTGACAGAGAACATTGATAAGAAACAAAAGTTGAGTCCTATTTTTGAGTTTCCATTTCAGATAGTCATTTTTGGGAACTTACTTCACATTCTAGTTTGTCTGCTGATAAATTTTGTGAACACAGGTACACATTGGCATTGCTGTTAGGACCTCAAAAAATAGAGAGAAAAGCTAATGTCTCAGTTCATTAACAACTTTTTATGTAGTATCAAATCCTTGCTCAGTTTATTTTTGGCATTCTTTATTATTGTCAGTTTAGAAAATTTCTTGTTAATCTTTCTTCAAGCTCTGTTTACTATTTTTGTTGTTGTTGTAATACCATTTTCCTCTGGCATATATATCTACATCAACTCTCTGCTGTCAGGTGAGCAAGCCATGCTTTAGAAGATTTGATGTATATGGGTCAATATCTACTAAAGTAGCATTTGGGCCTAGTGCAAAAACAAAAATAACAAAAGCTGTGTGACTCATGATTGTGGTTTTAGTGGGTTGGGTTTTTGACAGTTGCTTCTTTTATCTTGACTAGATGCAGATATATATTGAATTAAAAAGAAAGTAGAGATATTCTAAATACCATTTGCCTCTATCTTTAAAAAATGGAAATTTAGGGGAAGCTAGTTGATGTAGTGGATAGAACATCAGCCCTGAAGTCAGAAGGACCTGGTCTTAGGCACTTAACACTTCTTGGCTGCGTGACCCTGGACAAGTCATTTAACTCCAATTGCCTCAACAACAATAACAACAAAAAAAGAAATTTTATTTTATCCCATTGTTTGGCTCAATGGATTAACATTTGTACTCACAAAATCTATTTCTATCTTACCCTTTCCTTTTTGAAAAAGATAATAGTGATAAAATGGGGTGGATATAATAAATAGAGTACAGAGGTGAGGGATGAGAAATGAAGTGAGAAAAAGTAGCTTCTGTTTGTTATTTCCCCTATCCCCAGCACATAGATATACACTCATGCTCTAGAGGCTCTCTGTTGTCTCTGGGATCAAGTACAAAGCTCTATTTTAGACACTTAAAACTTTATAGCGTGACGTTTTCCTGCCTTTCCATTCTTCTTAAACTTTACTCCCTTCCATTCACTCTATGACTGAGTTGTATTTGCCCATTTGATGGTATTAGCATAGAAATTCCTTTCCTAACTTCTTACTTTGGCGATGGTGATATGTATCCTCCCTGTCTGAAGTGTTCTTTCTCAACTCTGTGTCTTCGTTTTCCTGGCTTCCTTCAAGACTCAGCTCAATTCCCTCCTTTTCTGTTCCCAAGTAATTTCAGATTATTTTCCTTCTATCTGTAAATATCTAGTATGCATCTATTTATTTACATGTCTCCCAATTAGAATGTAAACTCTTCAAAGGGTCAGACAACCCCACCAACTATTACACAATTGGGCTGGCAAACCAGCCTCTTTAAAATAGCAGAGTGCCCTTTCAAAAGGAAGCATATGTCTAATAAGTCAGACCACCTTTACCATCTTGATCACTATCTCCTTCTAGGACCCTAATGGAGCTAGCTGAGGATTCTGAACTCAAGAACAGAAAGGTTTCCAACCCACTGTCCATAGCCATCATCCTTGGAAGCAAACACTGTGGAGATGTTCCTACTGGGTGCTGTCAGATGAGATGATGTTTGGAAAGGGCTTAGCATGTAGTAGGAGTTCTATAAATGTTTATTCCCTTCTCTTTTCTTATAATCGTGTCTGTTGAAGTCCCAGAAAATAAAGTGCTTGTCATCAAAATTGTTGGTCCTGTAAAGTGATTTAGTAACAAAAACAAATATGATTTTCTCAGTGGAAATGAATTGAAGAAGAGACATTAACCTCTGTTTTGCTGCTATACCCTGAGAAGCATATAATCTTTTCTAACTTAAAGCTAAAATCTTTTATGTATGTGGTTTCTCACATTAGAATATGGATTCCTGGAAAGCAGAGACTGATTTTTCTTAACTACTTGCTTAGCACAATATTTTGCACACAGTAAGGATGTAATAAATGTTTTGTTCATTCATTTTTTGAGGGCAAAGACTGTTTTTACATATATTTTTTGTAACCCTGGGTTTAATGCTTGGCCTGGCACATAGTAAGTGCTTAGTTAGTGTTTGCTAAGTAGCTGCTAACTTTCTGTTAGCTTTCACTTAGAAATTAAACCCCTTTGTAGGAAATTGGTCAGATAATAAAAAGCTTGCTATTTTAGAAAATTTTAACAATGACAATGGCTCTCACAATTTGCCTATAGATTTAGTCCCATGTTTTAGATGCTTATTTAATTTCTAATTCAGAAATAGTTTAGTGGGTAGCAACTTAGCTTATTTAATACGATCAAATGTTGCTATTCTATTAATTTTCCTGGGGATAAAAGCAACTCAGCCATTTCAGTCAGCAGCAATTTTTTTCCTTTGGTGAAATCCCTGAAGGCCTGATCATAATAATTAATCACTGTTGTCTTTTCTTGAGCCACTCTTCTTTCTTTTCCTTGAACAAAGTCCATTTGTTAACCTTCAGTTATTCTAAGGCTTCAAAGTAGGTGCTGTTGTTGTTTTTCTTTTTTTTCTTGAAGGGGACCATGCCATTAGGAAGATGATATCGTGACTTACAAATGAATTGGTTTTAAGTAAGGGAGGACTGTGCAAAATCATCAGCCTTACTTTCTTCTCTGGAGCCGTCTGGATCCAGTGGCAAGATATAGATCAGGATAATTAGAGATGGCCCCAGATGCAGTGAGACATGTTGGCCTCTTTAAGCTAAGGTATTTCCCAGATCTTAGTTTGACTGAGGCAATGTCCATTCAGTAAATAAGGCTAGGTAAGAAATGAGAGAAAGAATGGCCTCTTTTATCTTGTCAAAAAAAAAAAATCAATCTGGGAGGGAAAATCCACTAGAATTTTTGGACAAAACAAGAACAGTTGCTATTTACACTCATTTTGAGTCCAGGGCCCAATGTCCACGTGAGGTTTGGACTGGGAACTATTGTTGGCCAATCAATAGAACCAGAATGATTTGAGGACCATAAAGAAAGACCATTAAGAAAAAAATCTAATCGTTAAATTCCAAGATCTATTGAGAGCTTTTAGTCATCAAATTTTATATTCTTTTGGGCAGAGTACAGCAGATAAAAGTATGATTCTCTCTTTCTCCCTTTTGTATTTTATTTCTTCCAGTTATATGTAAGGCAATTTTTTTACATTTGCTTTTAAAACTTTAAGTTCTAGATTTTCTCCTTTCCTCTCTCCTCATTCCACCCCACCTCCATTGAGAAAGGCTCATGTGAAATTATGCAACCATTTCTACAAAAGACATGTTGCAAAAGAAAACATAGGACTTCCCCTCTCCCCTCCCCCCAAAAAAACAAAACCACTCAGTCTGTATTCAGACCAAATCCATACTTTCTTTGGTTATAGATAACATTTTTTATCATAAATCCTTAAGAGCAATCTTGGATCATTGTATTGCTGAGACTAGCAAAATATGCACAGCTGATCATTCCATAACATTGCTATTACTTTGTACATAGTATATTTCACTTTGCATGAGCTCATGGAGGACTTTCCAGGCTTTTCTGAGAGCATCCTGCTCATTATTTCTTATGGAATAGTATTACATCATTATCACAACCCTCAATTTATTCAGTCATTTCCCAATTGATGGACATCCCCTCAATTTCCAATTCTTTACCCTTAGAAAAGAGCTGCTATAAATATTTTTGCATGTATAGGTCCTTTTTTCTTTTTTTAAAAAAATCTCTCTTGGGATACATGCCTACTAGTGGTATTGTTAGAATAAAGGATATGCATAATTTTATAGCACTTTGGGCATAGATTATATCTTTTGATCATTTATCACTTAGAATATGGCTTTTTAATGAGTTTGACAGTTCCCTATATGTTGGAGAAATGAGGACTTTATCAGAAAAGATTCTTTTCACAATTACTATTGTGAACAATACTATTGTATTGTTACTATTGTTTCCTTCCACTCTCCTTTCACTCTGTTCCTCCTCAAGTGTTTTGCTCCTGACTATACTTTCCTTCAAAATGCCCTCTCTTCCATTGTTCTCCCTCCTTTTCACATTCCCTTTTTCCTCCTACTTTTGAATCATATTGAGTCATCTTTGAGCCAATTCTGATGAGAGCAAGGTTCAGTCTTTCTTGTCTCCCACTCTTCCTCTTCACTGAAAAAGTTTTTTCTTATCTCCTTTTTGGCAAATAATTTATACTATTCTACCTCTCTCTTTCCCTTTTTCTCCATACAGTCTTCTTTCATCTCTTATTTTTTTTAGATATCCTTTCACATTCAATTCACACCTATTCCTTCTATCTAAATATATTCTTTCTAATTGCCCTAATAATGAGAAAGTTCTCATGAGTTACAAGTATCATCTTCTCATGCAGGAATGTAAATAGGTCTATCAATATTAAATCCCTTATGGCTGATTACTTCTTATGCTTCTCCTGAATCTTCTATCTGAAAGTCAAATTTTCTTTTCAGCTATGGTCTTTTCATCACAAATGTTTGAAAGTCCTCTATTTAATTGAATATCCATCTTTTCCTCTGAAGGATTATACTCATTTTTTGCTGGGTAGCTGATTCTTGCTTGTAATCCTAGCTCCATTGCTCTCTAGAATATCTTTGATTCTTTAATGAAAAAGCTTCTAAATCTTGTATCTCAATTTCTATTTTATTCTCTAGTTCTAGAATATCAGGACAGTTTTCTTTGATAATATCTTGAAAGATGGGTCCTCAGTGGGCTAGTTCCTACTACTCGTAGGTTCCTATAAACAGAAGCAACTCACCAGAGGGGAAATAATGATTGATGTTTGAGTGGCTTTTGTGTCATTTTGTTTGTACATATTTCTTTCTCTAAATTGGAACTGTAGAGATAACTTGGAGCAATGTATAGAGTTGATCTTGAAGCCAGTAAAACTTCAGTTCAAGTACCACCTCTGATATGTACTTGCTGTGATGCTGAGCCTTTCAGTGCATTTCAGGGACAAAACACTTCAGTACCCCAAATCACTCTCTAAGACACTGAGTTTTATTTGTAGAGAGAATTTCCTTACTTGGGACTTCCCTTTAACAAATGAAATCACAAATCCATGCTTATTGTTGGCACAGTTAGTAAAGGGGATAAGAGTGCCAGGTCTAGAGTCATCTTTCTTAATTCAAATATGGGCTCAGTCACCAGCTTTATGACTACGGGCAAATTACTTTACCCTATTTGTCTCAGTTTCCTCCTCTGTAAAATGAGCTAATGGAGGAAATGACAAAACACTCCAATATCTTTGTCAAGAAAACCCCAAATAGGGTCACAAAGAGTCATGAAAAACAACTAAAGTTAAATGAATGATTGTAGAAAGAGTGAATATGCATGTAAATACAATAAACAAGTCATATCCTGATAACTCCT
The DNA here is from genome assembly GCF_016432865.1 of Antechinus flavipes. NCBI lineage: Eukaryota > Metazoa > Chordata > Mammalia > Dasyuromorphia > Dasyuridae > Antechinus > Antechinus flavipes. The sequence continues at coordinate 443,881,185 of NC_067400.1, forward strand.
AGAGCAATTTCATCCATTATCCAACCTTTATGAAAGACAGTGCTGAGTGTTGAATGATCTTTAAAGGAGCAAGTTTCTTGGGTTTTCTAAACCTTCTTCTCAGATGGCTCTTTTTAAAAAAATGTTTTTTGATGCTTAAAATATAATTGTCACTTCCCAATAACCACTTCCCTTGGTGGAGAAAAAAGAAACAGATTAGCAAAACATTTGATGAGGTATTTTTCCTAGTGGATCCTGAAGACTGCTGGTTTCCTGGGACCAGCATCACACACTAGGGTATTGTATTAATAGGATTCATGAAATAGTTGTGGAGAGCTAAAAATGTCAGAAAAAGGCAGTGGAGGAAAGCCAGATGTCACCAAGTAAAGCACACAGCACCTTTATTCCTCACTATGGCCATAGCACTGATTGCTTGGAAACTTTTAGAATAATTTCTTTTGTGGTCATCACAACCTAGAATCTGGTATTTTCAGCATCTGATTGTTTTCAAGGGTGTTTTCTTAATTTTCCTGTACCTCTCCATTATCTTTTTCTATTGTTTGAAAGAATGACCAGAATTACAATTGCACTGATTCCAGATATTGGTAACATCAAGCCACACTTTCTGGAAGCCAAATTGATTTTATCTTAAGGATATGTGGTTATGACTCAAAGCAGAACAATTCTCACCCTTTTAGGGACCTGGGAGGAAATTAAAAAAAAAAAAAAAAGCCTGAGAAAACCAACAAATGATTTAAAGAGTTACCAGAAACGTTTATAGAAATGTCTATAGATGTATCCACTGAACTGCTATTTCAGATATAGTGACATCAATAACGTTGTCCAAATTGACAGCATCTCAAGAATTTTTTTTTAACCATCGGCATCTTTTTTTTTTTTTTTTTGTGTACATTATTCCTTCTTATGAGGGGCACAGAGTATTACTTCTGTGGGGAATTATAAGAATTGTAAGTCAAGATAATGGGGCTTAGGACTAGAGTTGAAATTCAAGGAACCTAGAAAAAACAGTGATTTAGATAAGTGACTAAAGAAATCTCTATAAACAGCCAAGACACATCAACTCAGCATTGGATAGAGATATAGGAGACACAGTACTAGAACTGTGTATACAATTTTAATCTCTTTAAAATTACTTACTTCCCCTTAAAATATATATGTTAAAATATGAAGAAAGCAACTGATCCACAAAAAAGATGTGATAGAAATGGCAAGATTTTGTAAGTGATTGGATGAGAAAGGAATGAGAGTAAGGAGTGAAGATGATAATCTAGGTTGGGTAACTGGAAAGATGGTGGTACCCACAACAGTCACAAGAAAGTCAGGAAGAAAAAAGCATTTTGAGGGAAAAGATAAGTTCAGTTGTAATTATTTTGCATTTATAATGTCTGCAGAATATCTGGTTTGAGATGTCCATTAGATAGAGGTATGAGAATAGAAGTCAGGAGATACATTAGGGCTAGGCAGTTAGAACTGAGAATTATTTTCATAGAGATGATAATTGGATTCATGGTAGATGATGAGATTTTCAAATGAGATAGTATAGAATGAGAAGAGCAAGATGGCCCAGGACAGAGCCTTGGGGACACCTATGATTTATTAGGTATAAGCTAGATGAAGATCCAGCAAGGGAGACTGAGAAGTGATTTGATAGATAGGAGCAAAATTAGGAGAGAGTAGTGTTACAAAAGCTTACAGAAAAGAAACTATTAAGGAGTTGGTGATTAACAGTATCTAGTGCAATCCAAATGTTAATTTAAAAAGTCTCTTTATTTGGAGAAGTATTTTGCCCATAATGACTTGGTTTTTCTTTTTTTCCTTTTCTTATCTCATATACTTAATTTTTTTTTGTAATGTAGCTTTGAAGTTAGATTATTATTTTAATTAAGGAATATTAAGGGGAAATGTGGTACCTTCTATTTTAATAGCTTCCCCCCCAAAAAATACATGCAAAGATAGTTTTCAACATTCACCTTTACAAAATCTTGTGTTTCAAATTTTTCTCCTGTCCTACTTCCCTATCCCTCCCCTAGACAGCAAGCAATCCAATATAGGTTAAACATGTGCAATTCTTCTAAACATGTTTCCACATTTATCATGTGGTACAAGAAAAATCAGATCAAAAGGAGAAAAAACATGAGAAAGAAAAAGCAAGCAAGCAAACAAATAACAACAAAGGTGAAAATACTATGCTTTAATCTATAGTCAGTCTCCATAGTTCTCTTTCTGGATGCAATCCATCACAAGTTATTAGAATTGCCTTGAATTACCTCATTGTTGAAAAGAGTCAAGTCATCAGAGCTGATCATCACATAATCTTGTTGCTCTGTACAATATTCTCTTAGTTCCACTTACATCTCTTAGCATCAATTCATGAAGTCTTTCCAACCTGCTCATTTCTTATAGAACAACAATATTCCATTGCATTTATATGCCATGACTTATTCAGCCATTCCCTAACTCATGGGCACCCACTCAATTTCTAGTTCCTTGTCATTACAAAAAGGGCTGCTACAAACATTTTTGCACATGTGGTTCCTTTTCCGTTTTTTATAATCTCTTTGGATCACAGACCCAATAGAGACAGTACTGGATTAAATGGTATAGACAATTTTATAGCCCTTTGGGCAGAGTTCTGAACTGCTCTTCAGAATGGTTGGATCCGTTCACAACTTCACCAACATGTATTAGTGCCTCAATTTTCCCATATTCCCTCCAACATTTATCATTATCTTTTCCTGTCATTTTAGCCAATCTGAGAGGTGTGAAGTGGTATCTTCTATTTTATTTTATTTTTGCTGAGGCAATTGGGATTAAGTGATTTGCCCAGGGTCACATAACTAGGATGCTAAATGTCTTGAGGCCAGATTTGAATTTAAGTCCTCCTGACTTCAGGGTTGGTATTCTATCTATTACACCAACTAGCTTCCCTGGTACCTTCTATTTTAAAACAAGGAAAAAAGCAAGTTAATATTTATTGTCTAGTAGCTAGGAAATACTTAATCACATGTTAAATCCTCTCAAACAAGAGTTTTGTTTTGGTCTGGATTTGCAATTCATCAGCATAAGGAACTCTTGCTACTTGTATGGAATCAGGGAATTGGATTGGGTAATCAAGAGACTATATTTCGAAAGAATACAAGCAAGGAAGGATCTGTTCAAGAAACAGGTAAGTACAATTTGGTTAGAATAAGGGGTGTAGTTGAGTAGTAATTATTTAGTATATCTACATATATATTGTTTTTACTTCTTTTCTGCTCATCCAATTCTAAACCCTTTCCATCATCCCTAACATCTGAGTGAAACTGCTTCCTTAAAGATTACAAAGATTATTTCCTGTTTTATTCTGGGCCTTTCAAATTGACTCAGTTATGCTTACTTACATTTTATTGTGCCTTAATCATAGGATTTCAGCAGTGGAAGGGATGTTAGAGAGTATTTAATGCAAATCCCCTTTAACTGAGGACCTGTGAGGTTATATGGCTTGTTTAAGGATCTGTTTCTGCTTCTAACAGATGCTAGGATGGAGACTGAAGTCTCTGAATCCAAACTTCTGTTCTTGATCTTGGAGAGTTTGAGTGAACAACATTCTCATCTTTATCCTCTATTCCTGCAACTGCTTTTTAACATTACTTTGCTGGCTCCATGTTCTTTTTTTGAGAGGTAGCATGTTACAGTTAACACCAAACTTGAAATCAGTAAGAACCTTGCATGGATTTTTTCAATGACCTTTTACTCTAGAATATCAAGTTAGTTTTCCTTGAAAATTCCTTGAAAAGATGCTGTCCAGGGGCCAGCTTGGTGTCACAGTGGATAGAGCACCAGCCCTGAAGACAGAAGGACCTGAATTCAGATCTGGCCTCAGACACTTAACACTGCCTAGCTGTGTGACCCTAGGCAAGTCACTTAACCCCAATTGCTTCAGCAAAAAAATAAAATAAAATAAAATAAAAATGAAAAGAGATTGTTCAGGCTTTTTTTTTTTTTTTTTTTTTTTTTGAGATCATGGTTTTCAGGAAGTCCAATACTTCTTGAATTATTTCTTCTGGATCTATTTTCCAGGTCAGTAGTTTTTCTAATGAGGTTATTTTACTTTTTTTTTTTCATTCTTTCATACTTTTGATTTTTTAAAACTTATTCTTGATGTCTCATAGAATCATTAACTCCTACTTGCCTAATTCTAATTATTCCCCATCTAGTCATATTTTTTTTAAGGAATTGGTTTCTTCAATCAGTTTTTGAACTTCCCGAGTATCTCTGGCATAATACTCATTCCTTTTCCCACCTTTTCCTCTATTTCTCTTACTTGATTTTAAAAATCCTTTTTGACTTCTTCCAAGAGAACCTTTTGAGTTTGAGATCAATTCATGTTCCCCTTTGAGGGGAAAAAAAGTAAGCATTTTGACACTATTGTGCTCTTTTGAGTTTGTATTTTGATCTCCCCTGTTGTCATAGTAGCTTTCTATGATCAGGGCTGTTTTATGTTTTTGTTCTTTTTTTAAAGCCTATTTTGTGATTTTTAAAGTTGAGCTCTGCTGCTGAAGCACAAAGGGCACTCTCCTAAGCTTCTTGCATTGGCTTTCTATGCCAGAGTCTTTGGGGCTTGTGGCTTGCCCATTGTGCTGGGTGTGGCCTGATTTAGTTATGCCCTTTGTGCTAGGGCTGGCAATGCTGTGCTAAGGGTGGAGGCCTCACAGCTGGCTTGCTATATTACAAGCCTGCTGATCTAGGACAGAAGAACTTTGGTTGCTGATCTGTGCTGTAGCTAAGAGCATTCTGCTGGCTTGCCCAGACACCATCTGCATAAGACTGTACTTTCTTTTTACTCAAGTAACATAGATCTTTCTACAAGTCCTTCTAAGCTTTCTTAAGCTGGAAAATTGCTTCATTCTGTTTTTTATGGGTTCTATTGTTTCACAATCCATTTAGAGACTTGATTTCTGAGGGGAAATGAGGAGAGCTCTGGCACTTCTTGACTTCTTACCATATTGACTCTGCTTCTCCATAGTTGATAGGGAAATCAAATCAGGCAATATTTATATAGTACTTTATAAGCCCTAAAATGCTATGTAAATGCTAGCTATTATTACTATTGAGGACATTATCCCTTGTGTCATGACTTTACTTAAGGACTTCAGATCCATCAGTGACATCATCAATGACTGAATCTTCCCTATCTGCCTGATTGCTATTCTCAAGCATATGAAGAGCTTTTATGTAGCTGTAGGATTAGATTGGTCCTGAATGATTCCAGAGGGCAAAACTAGGAATATTGGGTAGCAATGATTAGAGAGGTAGATTTAGGCTTGGTGTTAGAAAACTTGTAAAGAACTAGATCTATCCAAAGTAAGATAGGCATCTCAGGAAGTCATGGATCCCTATCACTAGAGATCTTCAAGCAAAATCTAGGTAATTACTTATCATGTATGTAGTTGAGTGGATTCTTGTTCAGAAATGAATTGGATTAAACCTCTGGGATCCCTTCTAATTCTGGTATTCTGTAATTCTTTTTCATGTTAAAGGAAATAATTTAGTAAGAGGTAAAGACAGATTGAGTTCAAATCATGGGAATACCTGAATGCCTGTTTATATTTTACTTAGCAATGAGGAATCATGGAAGATTTTTTTTTTTTTTAACATGGAATTGGGGGTTGAATCAAGGATGAAGATACAATCTAGTTATAACAATTTAGTTGTTCTGTAGAAAGATCCATTTTACAGCAATGAATAAAATTAATTGAAGGAGGAAAAATGGGAAAGAGAGACATTAATCAGTCAAATATTGTAGTACAGAGCAGAGATAATGATAGCTTAAACTAGGGTGGTAGCATCTGTGAACTAGTAATTAGGGACAGAGGAACAGAGGAACAGAGGTGATAGACTTGGTGATTGGGTAGATGTGGGAAGACAAAAAATATATAATTAAATGAGAATTCCTAGATTTTGAATGAGCATGAAAGTTACAGTAGAGCCATTAATAGAGAAAAGGAAATAACGAATATGAGTAGGTTTGGAGAATAAATATGAGCTTGATTTTTGAAGTGCTGAATCGGAAGAACTAGCAGGACATCCAGATGGATCTATCTAGGAGACATTTGGAAGTGTTAGTCTGGAGTTCAGAAGCTTCTTTTTTCTCCAGTCTGTGGTTTGGGGATAAAGATTTAAGAGTCATTTCTGCAAATAAAATAGTCAAAGCTAAAGGAGGAGGTGAAATTGTTAAAAGAAAGACTGTTGAGAGAGAATGCAACAAGCCTGAGAACAGATGCTTGGACAATGACTACACATAGGGAGTGGGAGGAAGAAGGGGACTGAAAAGGGGGTGGCTGGCCATGCTTGGAGAATTTCTTCATATTTGGGGGGGTGGGAAGAAGAAGCGGATTGAAAGGAGGCTGTGGGGGAGAACCAATGTAATATCATATAAAATAGGAGAAAACTTTTGAAGAGGAGAGGAGAAGTCAAGTATAGCAAAGAGGACTAAAGTAACTGTATTTGGCAAATTGAAAATCATGAATAATATCCGAGGAACAGCTTTATTCAAATAGTGGAAATGATAGAAGGAGATTAGGATTATATGCTTAGGAAGGAGCCAGAAGCATTAAGTGTAGACTACAATTTTTGGAAGTTTTGTGGTAATTGGTAAACCATAGAAAAACATTGACATAGAGAAGAATGAGAACCTTCTGTAGGTAGCAAGGTCTAGAAATCAGTCCTCTTGAATCTTTGTCTACTTCTAGGCTCATCTCAGGTGCTGTTTTGTGAAGTCTTCTTTCATGTTTTCAATTCATCTTTCGTCTTCAAATTCATTTCTGTTTCCCTGTCTGAATACATTTTGTAGGCTCCCAGTAGAACAGAACCTTCTTGGAGGCAGGGAATGTTTTGCTTTTCTCTTTTTGATTCCAGTGCCACACAAAGTGTAGTGCACTTCACACAGAAGGCACTTTATATAAGAGTTGTTGAATTGAACTAATATAAGGAGGCTTTATTTTGTAGGCTCTCAGTAGAACAGAACCTTCTTGGAGGCAGGAAATGTTTTGCTTTTCTCTTTTTGATTCCAGTGCCATACAAAGTGTAGTGCACTTCACACAGAAGGCACTTTATATAAGAGTTGTTGAATTTAACTATTATAAGGAGGCTTTATTTTGTAGGCAATAGAAATAAGAACTAACAGAAAGAAATTGAAAATAGAACATTTCCTTGATTAAGCAAAAAACTTAGAAAAGACAGAGCAAAAGTGATCAAAATATCTTTGGAAAGATGGAGAGACATATTTTTCCTCTGAGATAAGAAGGAAGGAGAATTTGGGTGATGATAAGAGATACAAGGGTGAAGGTAAAGAGGATGTAGGAATCTTATGTGATATATATATATATATATATATATATATATATATATATATATACTCATATCTTTTTGCTTATATTTATATCCCCAGGGCTTAGTATAGTGCCTGGAATATAATGTGCACAAGAACTTTTATATTAGAGTACCAAAGTCATGAGATAGTCAGCTCTGATGAACTTGGTTCTTTTCAACAATGAGGCAATTCAGGCCATTTCTGATAGAATTGTGATAGAGAGAACCATTTACATCCAGACAGAGCACTATAGGGACTGAATGTGGATCACAGCATAGTATTTTCACCTTTTTGTTGTTGTTTGCTTGTTTTCCTCATTTTTTTTTCTTTTTGACCTGATTTTTCTTGTACATTATGATAAATGTAGAAAAATGCTTAGAAGAACTGGATAATTTGCTATCTAGGGGTAGGGATGGAGGGAAGGAAGAGAAAAAATTTGGAACACAAGGTTTTGCAAGGATGAATGTTGAAAACTATCTTTGCATGTATTTTGAAAATAAAAAGCTATTATTAAAAAAGAAGACAAAACAAAAGTAGGGAGTTCAATTATATGTGTTTAGTGCATTGGACACTAAATTGGAAGCTTGAGATTCATAGACTTTAGACCTAGAAGGGACCACAAGGGGCATCTAATTCAGCCCTTTGATTTTATAAATGGAAAACAGAGGCCTAGAGAAATTAAATGATATGTGCAAGCTCACACAGATGATAAGTAGCAGAGAAAGTTAGTTGAGAACCAATACTCTGGAAGTGATAAGAAATCAGCTAAAGATAATGTAAGGCCTGCCAAGCAGCCATGAGCACTAGCAGATAATAGATAGCACCAATCTGGAGAAAAGCCAGATGACCCATTTTTGTGACTTTTCCAAGGAATACTCTTTAGAATAATAGCAAGAATGGAGAAATGAGACAGTAGCATTTGCCTGGGGTTGTGAATTGACAAGAAAATCAGCAACTGTTTCAATTTTTTTTGTCTCTGTATCCCTTGTCTTAGCAAAGTACCTGGTACATAATGATACACACCAAATACTTGATGATTGATTGATTGATGGAAAAAAAGTAGGGGAGGGAGACTCAGGGATGCTAATTAGAGAATAATTTGAACTTGTAGCCCAACATTTTTTAGCATTGACTTCATCATTTTTTAAAAACAAGTTTTTCTTTGTATATATTTGGGAGATTATATTTAAAACAGCAGGAGGTCTCCATTAAAACTTATTCTCACCTATAATAAATATCCTGATGCCTTAAAGCTCAAAGAAAACATTATGTCCCTCTAGTATATTTAGTCTGTGTTATTTAAAATAAGAAACACAAAGCATTCAGTATGGTAGATTTCAATAAATAGAAAAATTAGTATAATAGAATTCACTTTTTGCCATTGATTTACTGTCTACTTTGATTTCTCTGTGCCTTGGTTTCCCTGTTTTATTAGTAGAGTCTCCTTGTTTCTTGTTTTAGGGTTAGAAAATAAAAAGCTTGAGGAAAGCATCTAATTTCTTTTGTAGAGACACTTGCCTCCTTATTATTTCCCTGTCTGACAAGCATGGAGAAAAACATCTCCACGGTTACCATAAGGGTTAATTAATGATCCTAAAAGCTCTTGAGAGGGTAAAAGCCTTGTTCAGGCTCATATTGTTTAGTAATGATAATAATAATCATGATTTCAAAGCAGCATGTGTGCAGAGCTCAGTGGGGTGTGACAATCCATTCATATCTTACATCTTCTATACCCTGGGAGGGCTGCTAAGCCTGCATGGTCCTGATCACTTACATAAAGTGAGTCATAACACAGAGAGGTCATGCTGTTATAAGGGAGACAAATGAAAACCAGAGAGATGAGACATGAAACAAAGAAGGATATTAGTAATAGAATTTGAAAGCTAAGGGGAAGGCTAAAGGAGAAGCTAAGGAATAGGACTTTAATAGATAAGATATTTTGGCAGCAGCACCTGTATCCTTTGCTTTCCATCTATTCTTGATGACGCTAAAGGTGTGGAGCTGATCCCTTGGGTTCTTGAAGGTTCTGCCAGTGAAACATGAGCTTTAGAAGTTCTGTCAAAGTGGAAAGGCAGCAAAGGGCAGGATCAATGGTGAAATGACTGTGTGTCATCTGAGAAATAATTTATTCAATTTACTTCAATATTTATTAAGTACTTACTATGGATCTAGCACTGTGCTAGAGGTACAAAGATTAAAAAAAAGAAAAAAAACTCTGTCCTTAAGGAGCTTGCTTTATTAGATTTGGGACTGTAACAAAATATGCAGATAAATGGAGGCAGCATTGTATAGTGAAAAGAATGACATGACCTGAGTTCAAATCCTATTTCTGATGCATACTATGTGACTTTAGCCAAGTTGCTTAACCTCAGTTTTCTCATCTCTAAAATAAGATCTTTGGACTAGATGACCATTTCTTGATTCTATGGTTCATTGATTTTCCTAAATAAAAGCTACTTTACAAAATCTACATAAAAAGGTGGAAAGGGGAAGGAAATAAGTGTTTATTAAGCACCTACTATATTTTAGGCATTGTTTTAAGCTCTTTATAAGCATCAAATTTGAACCTCACAGCAACCCTGGGAAGTATGTGCTGTTAGTACTGTCATTTCACAGTGGAGGAAACTAAGACAAACAGGGATTAAATGTCTTGCCCAGGGTAACAGCTAATATGTGGGGTGACTCTGAATCTGTCTTCCTGATTCCAGGCTTATTGCACCATTTAGCTGCCTCTAATAATTTTGGGAACACAGAAAAGCACTATCAGTTAGGGGGCAAGATTCCTTTAGGAGGTGGTCGTTGAATTGAGCCTTGACTGGAGCTATTGATTCCAAGAAGTAAAAGGTATTCCAGTCATGTTCAGAGGCTGAGAGATGCCAGAGGGGGGAGATGGGGTCTCATAAATAGGGAACAAACAACAGTTTGGCTGACATAAAGAATATGAAGGAAGTATTGCATAGTATGTACATGTGCAAGCTCTAAAGAACTTTAAATGACAGAGGAGTTTATATTTGATGTTAGAGAAAAGAGAAAGCCATTGAAACTTTTAGATCAGAAGGGATGACATAATTGTACTTTTGCTTTAGGGATGTACTTCAGCAGCTATTGACAGTATGATTCAAAGAGGAGAGAGACTTGAAGAAGACATACTAATTAGAGGTTTAATGCCATAGTTTAGAAAAAGACTTAATTCAGTGAATGCTTGGACAAAGAGATGAGTTGAGAGAAGAGGACAGTTTTAAAAGATGTTATAGAGGTAAAAATTAAAAATATTTGGCTTGTTTTTTTGGAAGAAAGTGAGGAAATAGGGAGATTGAAGAGTTGAGGAGAATCAGTTTAACATATCTGGTTCCTTAAGCTTAGGCAATATGGAGATCCCCATCACCAGATGGCTTGAAGGGTGATTAATTTTTTTTTTTTTTTTTGCCTTCAGCCACTCTCAAAGGCCTTGTATTGAGTTACATGGATGAAAATACATATCATTGACATGGTGAAGTAAATGTATCTCTCTATATATACATTTATTTCATTTGTATACATTGTTAAAAAGGATGCACTTAATGTATCTTCTCTCTTTTTCCTCATTTTTATGCCACAAATACAATAATAGTGAGGATTATTGGTACCAAATGTTTTTGTTTCTCTTATGGTTGTAAAGCTCTAGGAAATCAAAATTTATTGCTACTACTTAGAAATTTTATTTATGTTCTGTTTGTTACTAGGATTTAAAGGAATATTTGGGAACCTATCAGCCAAGGGAAAGTCAGGAACTATATGAGTAAAACTACAAAAAACTTTCCACACAAATTAAGTCAGATCTAACCAACTGGAAAAATATTAAGTGCTCTTGGATAGGACAAGCAAATATAATTAAGGTGACAATACTACCTAAACTAATCTATTTATTTAGTGCTATACCAATCAGACTCCCCCAAAATATTTTAATGACATCGGAAAAAATAACAACAGAATTCATCTGGGAGAACAAAAGGTCAAGACTTTTAAGGGAACTAATGAAAAAAAAAATCAAATGAAGGTAGCCTAGCTGTACCAGATCTAAAACCATATTATAAAGCAGCGGTTACCAAAACCATTTGGTATTGGCTAAGAAATAGACTAATTGATCAGTAGATTTAAAGGAGATTCACAAACGAACTAAAAGGGCTAGTCAAATTTATTTGACATGTTTAAGAGAAAGCCATGAACTTAATTGGAGATATCTAAAGAGAGGCAGGAGAGAGGCAGGAGCAACACAGGACAGCATTCATTTCTCCAAACTGATTTAATCTAAGGCAATCTGACACTGTCCCCTCTCCCTCCAATACACACATTGGGTCAGGGACTGACAAAAAAATGTGGGATGAAGAAGCTCAGGGAAGTGATACAACCAGAGAAGACCCTAGACAGCCCCAGAAACTAAGCTAAATAGCTTTGTACAATTAAGGTCTAAATAACTTGGTAGAAGGTAGGAAATCTAAATGATCTGATGAGAGGCTGTTTCTAGAACGTGGCATATCATTACAACAAATTCTTTTCATTTTCATAGGTAGTACTTCTAGATTCTTCATCATTTCATCTATCAGAAGAATAGAAAAAGCTGAAAAAGTCTAGATGTTTCTTAAGAATGTATGAGATCTTACTCAGGCTTATCTAATTGATTGTCTACAGCTGTTATCACAAACAAGGAGGCACCAGTTAGCTAGCAAAACTATGGTTTGAGGTAGCTCTTACATATATCCTAAATGAGATCTATTAGCTCATTTTCCTTATTGATTGTCTCTCAGAGTCTAAGACAATTAAGGCACATATGTGGATATATCTTTATTAATTATTAAAATTTGAACATCTCTCATTAATTACTCACTTAGCTCTGAGCCCCCACTTTAGTTAATAAATATTATTTATTTAATAAACTAAAGGAGACTTTTCCCATAAACTTTTAATTATTTTTTTCTATCTGATCTCCTACTGTACTATTTACTAACAGTGTAAGCCAATAAAAAAAAGTATACATTATTATTTAAAGTATATCTGTGAAAAAGACTTTGAGAAAAGTCAGAAAGTTACTTTTAACCATCTCTGCAATTTCTGACTTCTCAAGTCTAGAGACAATGTTCTGCCATTCAGTTCCCTTAGGATGCCAATTAAATTATCTTAAGAATTTTTTTCATCTTTCATAGGAATATAAAGGTTAACCTCACTTCTCTCATGAAGTAAGTTCTTTTGGCTCTTTTTCTGTGTCCTCTATTCAGCCATTCCATTTAATAGTTTCTAGATTAAAAGTTAAATTCTCTCCTCATAAAATAATAGCTAAGCCATTATAATACTGTCTCTTAAAGATACAGTAACAATACTGACAATTTCTGCAAGAAAGGCTGTTGAAACCCATGTTATACAAGGAAGCTAGACATATCTGTTATGGAAGTCTCCAAGCATAAAAGACTATAGATATGGTTTTCTAGGAAAAGCGTAAAAGTGATGCCGAGAGAAGAGGGGGGAACTCTAAAACAAACTATCTAAAGATAGTTTGTTTCCAGAAACCTAGTCCTGGAAAACCAAAAGTTATTCACTCTATAAAAGGTTTGTTAGGAATAAATCCATTTTGTGATTTCTGCTCCTTTAATTTTCTAGATCTCCTATAAAACCTATCTTAATGGTATTATAATGCAGAAATGCATTTTGATGCTGATTGCTTATATGTAAAATGGTTACAGTTTTTTATTAGCAAATATGTTCAAAAAGAAAGAGATGAGGGTCAAGGGGAGCTCTAGGGTATTCTAAACTGTAGGTAAATTGATAAGCAAAATGAATTTGTGAGCTTTCATGTCACCAGCTCAACTGGGATATGGTATTTCATAGTCAACTGCAGCATTTGTAAGTTTATTGACATCTATTTCCTGAAATAGAGTCTACCTTGTTTGAAGCATCTCTCTAGCTAGCAGAGATACTTCGTGATTAGTATTTTCAGCTGAAATCAAGTACTTGTTCTCATTTATGTTTGCAAAGTATTTTACATATGCAGTTTCAGCTAATCAATCAATATTTTAAAAATGCTTCCTGTGTGCCAGATGCTATTTATCAGCTTACTTTTTCTCATGGAAAAAATAACATGAATGACATTAATATTCTTTTCTCTTAGCACTTTGGGTATGAGATTTCTTTAATGTGGGAACTCTTACCACCAGTGCAAAACAAAATCTACCCTTATCTTCTTATTTTATGTGATTGTATCTGTCTTTTTCCATAAATTATTTCTAGGGGATTAACCCAATGTGCTGAAAGTCCTGTGAATTTTTCAGTATTTCATAGATACTAGTAAAATACATGCTGACTTCATCATCTTCTCCTCTACAACCTTCCCTCTTCCTAATTTCCCTGTTACAGTTGAAGATACCATCCTTTGAGTTCATATCCTAGATGGCGTCCTTCATTCTTCATTCTCTCTCAACCCCCCATCTAATCTGTTGCCAAGGCCTATGAATTTCACCTTCTTGCATCTCTTCAATATATCCTCTTCTTTCTTTATCCACTTCTACCACTTTGGCATAGACCCTCATTACCTTATTTCTGGACTGCTGCAATAGTCTACTGGTTACCCTCCATGTCTTGAATCTCCCCTCACATCCCCACTCTAGTCCATTCTCCATTTAGCTTCCAAAATTAATTTTCTTAAAGCACAGTCTGAAAATGTCACTCCATGCCTCAATTACCTTCAGTAGCTCTTTATCACCTTAGAATCAAATATAAAAGTATCTCTTTTGTAACCAAAGCCTTTCATAGCACAGATCCCACATACTGTGCCAGTCATCTTACACTCCCTATCACAGATTCTGCAGTCCTCAGACATTGGCCTTTGTTATGCCTGGAATTCTTTCTTTCTGTCTTCTGACTTCCTTCAAACCCCATTAAAATACCATTTTCTAGAGAAAGACTTGCCAAATATTTCTTAATACTAGTGCCTTCACTCTATCGATTTTTTTTATTTTTTCTGTGTTTCTATTATTTGTACATAGTTGTTTGCCTCTTGTCTCTCCCATTAGACCTGGCTTTAGAGCAAGGATTGCTTTTTTGCCTTTCTTTGTATCCCTAGTACCTACACAGTAGGTATTTAATAAGTATTTATTAGCCAACTAACCACTTAAGTTGTCTGATTTTTCTTTTTTGTCCTTGATAAATTACTGATCCATCTTTTTTTTTTTTTTCTGGTCACATCTCTTCATGATCATTTCTTTGTAGCACTACTTTTTCCTTGCAGGTGAGGGAATTGTTATTGGAATAATATGAATCTTTATTTGACTTGGGAAAGATTTTTGCAAGGCCAAAACAGAGGCATAATTTGAGTCTAGTACAAAGGAAGAAATAGGTTTTCCCTATTCTTTCATTTAGGTATGTAATCAAAGTTCCTGGGCTATTCTTTTCTACTAAAGCCAGTGCAGTTACACATAGTAGCTGTGTCCCTCCCTTAGGACACTGAACAGAGCACAGCTTTACTTTCTTTCTGAAAATTTAAATATCATGAGGAGGTAGAATCTAGGACTTTGGATGGTAACCTACTTCCTGTGGTGAAGAAGGTCAGAAAGAAGGGGAAGGAGGGGGAGAGTAGGGAGTGAAAAAAGAGGAACAGAGAAAGAGAGACAGAGACAGACCGACAGACACATATACACACACATAGAGACACACAGACAGTGAACAGTTGTATGGGCACAATCACAAAAGAATTTTTTTTAAACCATATGAACTAAGAAAAGAAAAGAATAAAGAAAAGAGAAAATAGGGACCTTTAAGGGAGAAGAAGAAAAAGAAAAGAAAAAATGGAGCAGAGGGGAAATGACATGTATGGGAATGAGAAGCCATAGCAGAACATAGTACTATGACACTATGAGACAAGTGACTGATGGATAAACATGCAGAAGAGAGAACAATGAGTAAAGGGAAATTCTCCTCTCTGCTAATTTTAGTTCTGTTTTACTCCATCTTCATTTCTTAGCATTGTCTCCTATTTTCCCTTCCTTTCCTCTCCCAAGTGTACTTCATTGCTTTTTCTTATTGCTGAATTTAATTTTTTTTTTACTACACACACACACACACACACACACACACACACACACACACACACACACACAACATATACAGTTTAGCACCTATTCTCCAACTTAAAATATGGAAGCAGTGAGAGATTAAATAGCTACTACTACTACTACTACTACTACTACTACTACTACTACTACTAACAGTAGCAGCAACAGCTAGCATTTATGTAGCACCTACTATATGCCAGAAACTGAATTAAGAGCCATAAAAATATTATCTCATTTGATTTTCACACCTCTGAGAGGTGGGTGTTATTATCATCTCCATTTTACAGTTGTGAAAACTTAGGCAAATAAAGATTAAGTGACTTGTCCAAATCACCCACCTAATAAATGTCTGAAACTTACCTGGATTTGAATCCTGACTCTGTGCCCAGTATACAATGTACTCTTTACCTAGCTGCTACATACTATATGACCATTACAAGGTTAGAGGTGGTATTTGAATCCAGCTTTTCCTGACACTCAGACTGACTTTCTAATTAATAATACTTTCACAAAAGTACTTGTTGACTACTTGACTTTTTCTGGTGTTTGCCAATTAGAAATAATAGTTGATTTCCCAGTGAGCTTCTCTATTAAGAATATAGAATCATAGAATCTCAAGGGTGGAAAGGGACCTTAAAGTCATATAATCCATAATTTCTTAAACTGGAGTTCATGAAACTTGGTTTTTAAAAATGTTGATAAATATTTCAGTATATTTCTGCTGTAATCTTGTGAATATTTTGTTTTATTCATTAAAGAAAATTATTCTTAGAAGAGACTTAATCAAAGGGATCTGTGACACAAATACGTAAAAAATCCTTGATCTATTTCAACCTCCTACCCCCCCCCCCACTTTTTTTCTTACAGAGGAGAAACCTGAAAAAGGAAAAAAATGACTTGTTCAAAGTTCACAAGTCACACAATTAGTGGCATATAGGATGAAAATTCTGATTTATTACCTTATCCAACACCAATTTCCCAATAGACACTGACAGAATTGCTTCTTTTCTCTTTATGATTGACTTTCTTAAAAGGAGACGTGCCACTTAATAATTTGTTTCATTTGCCAGCCTCCTAGGTCATACATGGATAAGGGTTACCACAGATTCCTCCTTTTCTTCCGGACTCTTCCTTAGCTGAGGCTCAGGCTTAATAACTATTGATGGCTATTTTGATGTTGGTTTCTGACTCCTTCCCTTCTTTCCCCAGTTCTTATCAAAGGACTCTCTTTTTTTCAACAGGTCCTTTCATAGGAAAATGAGGGTTTGAAACAAAATAGGTGAAGAAGTAAAATAAACTATGCCTCATGTTGGGAGGAAATGTGGCCTAATAGATTGAAGGAATTCTATCTTTGATACATAGTTGCTGTTTGACCATTAATAAGTCATTTAATCTCTTCTCAATATCTGTAAATTGTAAAGAATTGCCAATCTTCTTCAGTGATGGAATTTTATACCAGGAATTCCCCATATTGATGAAATCATAGCTCCTAACCAAGTATATGCCTTGTATAGGAATACAAAGACAACCTGAAATGGTTTTTGCCTTCAAGAAATTTACATTCAAACTTCTAGGGGCTACAGCAAGTTTACTATAAGTAAATAAAAGGGAGAGGATATATGGACAGGATTCTCTGAGCATTAAAGAAAATATTAAGACATAAATTGAAGGCTTTGAAGAGGAAGTATTTTCTGAGTATAGGAAACAGCAAAGACAGGAGAGCTAAACATAAATAGAAGATGGATTTTCTAGTGTGAAGAACAGATAAGAGACCAATTGAATAAAAAACAGAATATGTGTAGGGAAATAATACAAAATAATCCTTGAAAAGTAGATGCATTCCAGTATATTAAGGGGTTTGCATTTTATCCTAGTGGTACTAGGATAAAAGAATTTTTGAGCCAGGGAAGTGACAAATCTTAGCAAGATTATTTTGGTTGCTACACAGCGCATGGAGTGGAGAGGGGAGCATTGCCTTCTAGATGAAAGAGGAAGACTAATAATAGTTTTGAGTGAGAGATGTTGAAGGCCTGAAATGGACTATAATTGTGAGCTTATGAGGAAAGAAAAGATGGACAGACAGATGTGAGGGATTTTATGAGGTAGAATTGACAAGACTTGATGATTGATTGCAAGGCTGGGTGAAGGATAAAGGAAATGGGAGGAATGAGGGAGAAGGAAAATTCAAGGATAGCATCTTCTTTAAATAGGGAGAATATCGGCATGCTGCCAGTGAGATGTCTTTTTTCCTTGCTGGGTTATGATACAGGGGACAGGATATTCCAGAAACCTAGAGCAGAGTTAGGGGGGAGGGAATCAAAATTATAAACTAACTACTGTTTCTGGGTTAATTAACATAATTAAGTATGTGAGGGATTGATAAAAAAAAAATAGGCAAATCTTTCTTCTCCTTTCCCCTGTGTTCTGCACAGTGTGCCTTTTGTTTTTTTTTTTCCCCCTCTAATCAGAGGACTCTGCTTATAATGCTCTCAGGAAGCCATAGAAATAAGTGCCTTCTTGGATGTAGGACTCCAGCTGTCAGAACAAGGCCTCAGTAGAAATGCAAGAGACACAGAAAACTAGATAAAAATGCAGAGAATTAGAGAAGAAAAGGAGGACGGTGAAAAGAAGTGAAAGGGATTGTCCTGTGGGCTATAGGTGAGTTGACATCAATCACAACTGTAGGAAAGATGAATTTTGGATAAGAAATAATCATCATGGAGCATATTCTATCCCATTGCCTTGAGCTAAAAATGTTTGCTTTATATGTGTGTGTGTGTGTGTGTGTTTGTGTGTGTGTGTGTTTGTGTGTGTGTGTATGTGTTTTTACAGTTAGACCTTTTTCATGTTATCTATCTAGAATTTGCATTGTAGTGCTGACAAGGAAATTTTCTCTTCGCTGAAGTTGTTCATTCTGTATGACCTTAAATGGGAAATGAAAAAAAAAAAGGGAAGAATGTAATCCAGTTTCTAGCATATGTAGTGGATATTTCTGGCATTTTTATAGCACTTTAAAGTTTGTAAAGCTCTTTACATATGTTATCTCATTTGGTTCTCACGACTTTATGAGATTGGTGCTATTATTATCCCCATTTTATATATGAGGTTACTGAAGTGAACAGAGGTTAAATAACTTCTTTAGGGTCACACAGCTAGTAGGCATCTAAAGCTGGATTTGAACTCAAGTCTTCCTGACATTTAGTCTTAGACTCTGTACAAAGTATGATCTAGCTGCCTAAATGTTTGTTGAATTAAATTCCTGATCCCACATAATAACACAGCAGCATAAAATGATTAAGCTTAATATTGTTTAGATTCCAAGAAGAAAAAATTTTAAATTCTTTACTATATTTACAACTTTAAAGTCTATATAGTACTCCCCAACTTAATGCTTGGAGATTATGTCAGGTCTCCAGGGACCAACTATCAAATCAGGTTCAAGGTACTTTGAGTGTCTGTTCTCCTAAAACTACTATGAACCTTACTATTATGCTTCTTTTTAACAGGCAGTCAGTAGATAGAATTAGCTCAAAGAGAAGGCATTCACTGAGATGGCATACTGACAGCAGTATTTATAAAACATTTCCCTCCATAAACTTGGGGTGTGCATTCCCATGAGTGCAGATACTATAATGGGGAAAAGTAGACAATATAGTACATTGGGACACACAGGGAACATGGTAACTCTTATGCTTCAGTGCAAGGTTTCAGTACCCTTCCTTTTTGTGCTATCCTGCTGCTGCTCCCCTGGTCTCTTCTGTATAGATAACGGGGCTCCCTGATTCTATTTCTCTATGAAGCTCAATTTCTGATATTAGGTCACAAAGGTCAAGCTTTTCAAAGCTGTTTCCTCCCTAAACTCTAATTTCAAGTTTGATTAAAGACTTCACATTTTGTAAGAAGAGATGGGGTGGGGGTAGTAAAGCTACCTTCTTGATTTCTTCAAGTTTAACTGACAATTTATTTAAACCTGAATTCTTGAATGTCTTGTTGGTCTCTACTAATTTCCCTCTTCTATGATTTAATTAACTGGGTTGGTACAAATCACTTGCTTAGCCAATTAAGGATCTTCTGATCAATTCTCTCCAATGTTTCTGCACTATGCTAGAATAAGACATGCCCATGATGGATAGGTAGACTATTGACTTAGAACATCAATTTACATATTTTGGATAGATACTGCTAAGAGATAATAAGCTGTGATCAGGATTGAATAAGATAAAGAAATTAGGCTGTCACATTCAGTAACTTATAAAGTACTTTTAATGATCCAAAAACTGTTCCCTGTTTCCAAGAACAGTAGTGTCATATGATTTCAATTCATGCGTACTTTGTTCTCAAAAAGCTATTTTGCAGGTAGCCTTTAGTGTGATAGAAAGATTCATGGTGGGTAGACATAGATTGCTGAATGTTACCAACAAGGACTTAGTCAATAGAACTAGCATAGAAGATGTTATCATGTATGATCAAAAAAGGTGGTGGACTGACTGGTACTGTATTTAAGGCAAAGAATAATGGATGACTGGAATATTGTATTGAAATACATGAACTATGACATGAGCTGGGAAAACCCAGAGGAAAGCTTTGCATATGTAGTAGGTCTTTTATGAAGGATTTATAGGATGATATAGTATCCCATAGGATGAGAAGATATAGATGGATTTCATTCTCTCCAGTAGCCTACTCCATTGAGATTTTAGATATATCAAATTATTAGAAGCTTGTTTTACAGGAAGATTATCACATTTCCTAATATACTGCTTAAGTAAGTTTCTCTGGTTTTGTCTACCTCAAATATATTCATTTGTACCAAATCATGGACAGTCCTGGGTACTCTGTGGGTATACCTGTTCTAGCTTCTAAAGTCTAAGGTCAAGAAAAAAAAAAAAAAAACTCAGCTAGGAAACTAAGCTATGAATATTTCCTGGAGAAGTCTGAACATCTGAGTTCCCTGAGTTGCATATGAAGAAATTAATTCTTTTTTGACCACCACAAATATTAAAGTAGAATTCCTTGGTATTTCATGCCAGTAAGATAATGATTAGAATGATGATGATGATAATAATAATAATGAATAAATCAGATAGTCTTGTAATAAGGTGTTCCTTTGATGGTTAAGTTATAGAATTTTTCCTTGCTAGGACTGACAAAAGATTTAATTAAAGAATGTCTGATTTTATGCCATAATCTAGGGTGGCAGGAAAAAAATTAGTCAATATTCATTCATCTATTACTACCCAATAGTAACTATTTCTTACTTGATCTTCTTTCTAGATACAAGGGATTTGCAAGTACAAAGCTGTTATTTATCTCATGCAAATACAACTTTTACAATGGAAAGATGTATTGAAATAGAAATTGGGAGAAATAAGTTCTACTCTTGTCTTTGCCACTAAGTGAAGTGGAAATATGGCTCTAGACCTATCACTCTATTTCCTTGAGCTAAATAAATTTTCTCTCTTGCTAAGTTGGATTAAATGACCTTTAAGGTCTCTTTTCAGTCTCCAAATGCCATATTTCTAAAGATGCCTATAGAGTTGTGATAATTTCTTGGTTCTTGGTGCTCTTGAGGGGGCAGGTGTTCCAAACCTGATACTTGGAAAGACATTACTAAAAGAAAAAAGAACTTCTTAGTTTCTGTGAAACCTCTCCTTTGAACCACTAGGAAATACATTGTAATTCATGTGTTATTCTCTAATAAAACTTTTCTAGGAAATGGGGGAAATTGCTAAACTAAAGAAGTTTAAGGGAGTTAACTTACTTCTAATGAACTTTATCATTAATTTTCACATATTCATTGCTCTATCACTACCCAATAGCAACTATTCTTTACTTGATCATCCTTTTACATACCTGTCTTTCTCATCACTTGAAATTCCTGCTGGATCTTTTCTTGTCAAATATAAGCTTCAAGATCCAATTCGAATGCTACCTTCTTGATAAGGGCCCATCGGCCTCTATCATCACAACCAGATTGTATCACTTCATCTGCTGGGCAACATTTTGGATTTCTCTGATGTTTAACTGGAGAGGTACCTTGGTGTATTGGATAGAGAGAGATCCAGAAGGACTGGAGTTGAAGTCCAGTCTTTGACATGCTGATTGTGTGACATGAGATTGGTGCTTACCAACTATGTGATCTTGGGCAAATTGTTTAATCTCTCTATTTGCTTCATTTTCCTTGATGATAAAATAGTTGTTGTGAGGATCAAATGAGATATTTATAAAGTACTTAGCGCAGTCCCTGGTACATATTAGGTTCCTTCCCCTCTCCTTTTGGCCCTGAACATACTCTTTTATGCTTTAGGCACTACACTCTTTAAGATTGTAAGTTACATTGAAGATCCTGATCTGCTTTAATAGAAAGAGTTGCCTTGCCTGGGAATTCCCTATAGAAGTGAAATCACAATTTCATTCCCAGTCCTTATACTTACCATATTCTGTCTTGTATATCATAGTTATTTGTGCACTTAAAAAAAATTCCTTTATTGGATGATAAGCTCCTGGAGAACATTCTTAGAGTACCTAGCACATTGCCATAAAGTCAGAATGCAATAAATCATCATTGGATAAATGAATAATTTTTCTCACTTAGCAAACTGAGTTAATATCTCAAAGATTCATAAAAGCTATCTAAGAGAGTGTAAAACCAGAAGCTTTTATATATCATATGACTCCATTATCACTTTTTCTATTCTAGATAGTAAAATTAATTGGGGAAAAATAAGAAATTACATGAGCAAATTAGTATTGATCTATTACTAAGTTTTTGCCTTCCTGTTACTGTTTAATTGTATATTAGGAAATAAAGATGAGCTTTTCTCAATCTTTAATCTTAAGTGATTTATCCCTGTATTTTTTTCAAAGAGAGAATTTGCACTCCATTCAACAGTTCAGTAAAAATTTAAGTGCTTTCTCTATTAGATGTTGAGGATATAAAGAATGGAAATAGAACAACTTCTGTCTTTCAGGGGTTTATTGTCCCATCGGAGGAGATGAAAGTCAGATGAGCATAATTCAGGGTCAAATTGAAGAGGGCAAAGGAGATCTTTGGAAGAAGTACTTTATAAATATTTGAGATGGGAAAGTATATATTTAGCTTAGGAGGTTCTAGAAAACTATATGGAGGAAGTGGTACCTAAATTGAAGCTAGAAGGAAGAGGACGTTTCTACAAAGCTAAGATGCAAACAAATTATAGTTTAGACATGGCCTAGACAAATGCCTACCTGAAGGAGTTGACATATTGGGTTCACAGAGCAGCTAATAATCCAGTTTGGATGGAATCTAAAATACATCAAAGAGAATAAAGTGAGATTAGATTGATAATAAAGTATAATTTTATAATGATAATGATGATTTCTTATGGTACTTTTCAAGTACTTTTCAAAATCAGCAATAACTACCCGCCCAGGCTCCCATGACTTTGTTCTTTTCTGCTATGCTAACTTTGCTTCATTGTCCTTTTTCAGATATAACCTTTGACATGCAGTGAGAAACATCTGCCTTGGGTATCTATTTCATGCAAATTAACAATACAGATTGCTTATAAATCTGTGTTTTATTAGGCAGACTCTTAATTTTAAGAAAGTAGCCAGAATTATAATCAAAAAACAATGAAAGATTCCAAAGAAAGGATAAAAAGAGAGACAGTACAGGGAATTTCTGGACTAGGAAGCTTATCCTCAAAATTTCCTGTTAGAACTGCCTAGAACATTGAGAGTTGCCTAGACTTGCCTAGAATTATATAGCCAAGAGGTGAGATTTGAAAGCACTCTCTTTTGCTCGACATATATTATCTCCTTTGAGTTTTACAACAATTCTTCCAGGCAGATGAAGTTATTATCTTCATTTTACAGGTGAGAAAACTGAGGCTGAGAAGTTAAGTGACTTGTCCAGGCTTAGCTAGTAAGTTCTGAGGTAGGATTCGAATTAGTCTTCCAGACCCATAAACTTTGTCCACTATATTTATCTAACTGCCATAGTGGTGTCCACTATGTTATTAAAATACTTCAGAAGAATGATAATGATGATATGATAATATAAATTATGATATAAAAATAATAAGAGGAAATAAGATTTGTTTATATATAGTTTCTATTGTTCAGCTATTTCAGTCATGTCCAACTCTTTATTTGGAGTTGGAGTTGGAGTTTCTTTGGCAAAGATACTGGAGTGGTTTGCCATTTCCTTTTCCAGCTTATTTTATAGATGAGGAAACTGAAGCAAACAGAGTTAAATAACTTGACTATGACCATATAGCTAATAAATGGCTGAGGCTGGGTTTGAACTCAAAAAATTTTCCTGACTGCAGGCCCAGAACTCTATCTATTTTGTCACCCAGTTCCTCTTTATAGACATTTATATTCCACCTAACATTTTTAAAAGTTTATAAATTTTAATAAAAAACTTTCATGGTATATGATTTTGATGGAATACAATTGTGCCTTAAGAAATCATGAAGGAGATGGGAAAAACCTGGGAAAATTTAGACAAACTGATACATGAGAAGGGAGCAGAATTAAGAAAACATGTATAAAGTAATAGCAATATTGTAACAATGATTAAACTGTGAAAGATTTTACTTCTCTAATCAATACAATGATCCAAAATAATTCCAAAGGACTCCCTATTAAGATTATTATCCATCTACATAGAGAGAACAGATGAACTTTGAAAACTGAAGCATACTTTCTCCCCACCCCCCTTTCTTTATTTTTCTTGCTTTTCTTTTTTTGCAATTTGGTCAATATAAAAATGTTTTGCATGACTTCATATGTATAATGGGTATCATATTTCTTGCCTTCTCAATGGGTGGAGGAGCAGATGTAAGGAGGGAAAGACTTTGGAACTGAAAATAAAGTTTAAAATTTATTTTACAAAAAGCATACCTTGGTAGAAACTAAGCACAACTAACACTGTATACCAAGATAGAGTCGAAATGGGTTCATGATTTAGATATACAGAGTGATATTATAAACAAATTAGAAGAACACAGGATCATTTACCTCTCAGATCTGTGGAGAAGAAAGGAATTCGTGGCCAAAGAAGAATTGGAATTCATAATTGAACACCAGATAGATAATTTTGGTTATATTAAGTTAAAAAGATTTTGTATAAACAAAACAAATGCAGACAAGATAAGAAAGGAAGCAATAAATTGGGAAATCATTTTTAAATTTAAGGGTTCTGATAAAGGCTTCATTTCAAAAATATGTAGGGAATTGGCTCAAATTTGCAAGAATTCAAGCCATTCTCCAATTGATAAATGGTCAAAGGATATGAACAATTTTCAGATGAAGAAATTAAAATAATTTCTAATCTTATGAAAAAGTGCTCTAAATAACTATTGTTCAGAGATGCAAATCAAGACAACTCTGAGGTACCCCTACACATCTGTCACATTGGCTAAGATGACAGAAAAAGATAATGATGATGTTGAGGGGATATGGGAAAACTGGGACACTAATACATTATTGATGGAGTTGTGAAGTGATCCAACCATTCTGGAAAGCAATTTGGAACTATGCCTAAAGAGCTATCAAATTGTGCGTACCCTTTGACCCAGCAATGTTTCTACTGAGCTTATATCTCAAAGATATCTTAAAGGAGGAAAGGGATCTGTATGTGCAAGAATGTTTGTGCCAGCCCTTTTTGTAGTGGCCAGAAACTGGAAACTGATTGGATGCCCATCAGTTGGAGAATAACTGAATAAGTTATGGTATATGAATGTTATGGTATATTATTGTTCTATAAGAAATGACCAATAGGATGATTGTAGAAAGGCCTGGAAAGACTTACATGAACTGATGTGAGTGAAGTGAGCAGAACCAGGAGATCATTATACAAGGCAACAACAAGATTATACAATGATCAGTTCTTCTGGATGTGGTTCTTTTCAATAATGAGATGAACCAGACCCATTCCAATGCTCTTGTGATGAAGACAGACATTTATATCCAGAGAGAGGACTGTGGGAACTGAGTGTGGATCATAACGTAGCATTTTCACTCTTTGTTGTTTGCTTGTATTTTCTTTTCTTTTTTCTTTTTTTCCTTTTTGATTTTATTTTTCTTGTACAGCAAGATAATTGTATAAATATGTATGCCTCTATTGGATTTAGCATATATTTTTTACCATGTTTAACATATATTGAATTACTTGCCATCTAGAGAGGGGTGGGAGGAAATTGAGGGGAAATTGGAACACAAGATTTTGCAAAGGTTAATGTTGAAAAATTATCAATGCATACTTTTTGAAAATCAAAAAGCTTTAATAAAAAATAAAAAAGCATATTTAAAGAAATAGCACAGAAAACATAAAAAATGTATTTGTATGTAGTAGCTCTCAGAAAAAAGTGAATAAATGGAATCTATTGTATGAAAAAAAGTGTTGTAAAATACAATTATTTTACTTTCAATAATAAATTTGCTTGTTTAATATTATTCAAGTACTGTTGTTGTCCAGAAAATATTTAACAGATTAATTGAATTATTACACAATAGAATTGTTGAAATTTGTTCACTTTTTGACTGTATTAATACTTTATGCCCTTGTACTCATATTTAAAACACACAGAAATAAAAATAGGTAAAAAAGCCTTTCCAATCTTTGATTCCCTCCATCCCCCCATTTTTCATTCAAAATCACATACTTAAAAACCTTTTGACCCTCATGATGGGAGAGGGGAATCTAATGTTAAGAACTGCCAATAAGAAGAAAAAGAGATTTTTTTTTTCTGTTTTGAGAATGGCAGATGTTTCCCATCAAAGTAGAGTTTAAGCATATTCTTCATTTAGATAGTGTGCTAGTTGGGTATCTTTTGGCCTGATTATGTGAATAGCCTGTAGGTAGTATAAGTATCCTCAAAGAGGTCATAATTGCACTCTAGAAACTCAGGTCTATTTTAAGTCCTGAGCAATTTCATAGACCAGCTGCCAGAAGGAAAGTTTACAAATCAGTATAGTATACTTCTGATAATGTTTGTAGCAACTTATTACACTAACACTTCTACCCAAGACTACAGAAGTAAGTGTATTTTGAACTGAAAGGAACTTTTAGCCCGTATTCTGCCTTAGTCCTATTTTACAGATTAAAAAATTCACCTCAGAATTAGTTACTAATACAAAATCACATAGCTAATAAGAGTCAGAACTAAGATGGAAGCCTATATCTTTTGATTAAAATATCTATGGACTTACCATTTTACCCATGCGGCCATTCCCTATGGAATAATATCAATAATTTTCTGGACAGGACTTGTTAAATTTTCAGTAAGGAAACTCCCTCTACAAATATATATGGTATCTATTTTGCAATTTATAATCTCAGAGAGTTGCCCAGGATGCTGAAAGCATGTGAATATTATCAATATGTTAATTCATATATTAGAACTATTAAGGTTATGGTACTTTTATTTAATTCTGAAAAATTAGCAAATTGTGGGCTTCCTACTTGGCAGCAGTAAAATCAGAGGGTGAGTTTTTTGTTTAAAATCACCCAAGGTAATTTATGCAGAAATAGAATGTAGAGACTATATTCTGTTCTTGTTGACAAAAGTGCATCCAGTTTCTCTAAAAATAAGCAAATAAAAAAAATTATTTTTGCTAATGAAACATTTCCTGAGTTTTCACAATATATATATTATTCATGATTTTTAATTGTCAAATTGAATAGCCTTTTCTCAATTCTCATCCTCCTTGATTTTTTTTCCTAAAGCATTTGCTACTGCCAACCATTCCTCCCTCTTTCTAGGTGCTCTCCTCATTAGTTTTTTTTTTTTTTTTTTGGTCTTTTTAAAAAAATTGTTTCATTTTATTTTCAGCTTTCAGTTCTCTCTTCCACCTTCCCTTCCCCTGGATTAAAAAAACAAGGAAAACAAAACCCATTACAAATGTGTAAGGCCAAGTAAAACAGATTCTCAGTAAAATATATATCATATCATAGCTATCTATACATCTATCTACCTACTCATATAACACATTTTCATACATATGTATATGTAATACTTCCATCTGCACTCTAAGTTTATCACCTCTCTATCTGGAAGTTAGTATCTTGTTTCATCATGAATTCTCTTGAATCATCATTGGTTATTGTGTTGATCAAAATTCTTACATCTCTCAAATTTGTTTGTCTTTACACTATTGTTATTTTGTGGTTCTTTTCACTTCACTCTGCATCAGTTCATATATGTCTTCCCAATTTTCTCTGAAAGTATCATCTTCATTATTTCTTATATCACAATAGCATTCCATCACATTCATATACCATAATTGGGTAAGTTATTTCCCAATTGATAGCTATCCCCTAAATTTTCAATTCTTTGACACTGTGAAAAATCTTCCATAAATATTTTTGCATAAATGGATCTTTCCCCTCTTTCTTTGATTTCTTTAGGTATAAGCTTTAGGGTATATAATAGTATTTCTGTGTCCAAGAATATGGTCAGTTTAATCACTTTTTGGACATTGCCAAACTGCTTTCTAGAAAAGACTGAACCAGTTCACAGGTCAACCAATGTGTTTTAATATATTTATTTCCCTATAATAGCCCCACCATCATTTGTTATTTTTCTATTCTTTTAACCTTTGTCAATCTAATTCTACCTCTACTCTGAGGTAGAATCTTAGAATTGTTTTAATGTGGATTTCTTTTATTATTAGTAATTTAAAACAAAATTTTGACTATTGATAACTTGGATTTCTTCCTTTAAAAATTTATTAATTGAGAAATGACATCTTATAATCAGTTCCTTATATGAAATGAGACCCTTGTTAGAGAAATTTGCTGCAAAGATTTTTTCCCCCAGTTACCTGCTTTAAATTTTTTTTTTTTAGTTCATTGATTTTATTTGTCCAATTTTCATTTTTATTTTAAGTAATCAAAATTGTTAGTTTTTACTCCTGTGGACCTTTCTATCTTGAGTTTGGTCTCATTGGGCTTTCTTGATATTGTGTTCTCCTAATTTTCCTGCCACTCATTCTTATTCTCCCTTACTGAATCCTCATCACCACTGTGCCACCATCTATGCACAGGCATAGCTCAGTATTCTGTCCTGAATCTTCTTTTCCCTCCCTACCTAAATTATTTCTTTTGGTGATCTCATCACTCCTAAAAGCTCAATTATATATATGTATCTCTCTTGATATTTTCACATCCCCTCTAATATTTGTCACTTTCCTTTTCTATCATATTATTGCAATTGATAGTTATGAGATGGTATTTTAGGGTTGTTTTAATTTGCATTTCTTTGAGTATTTTATATGAATTTTGAATTCTTCTGAAAACTACCTGTTCATGTATCCTTTGATCATTGAAGTCATTGAAGAATGACTTGAACTATTATAAATTTGGCACAGTTGTCTATATATTTGAGAAATAAAGCCTTTATCAGATAAATTTGCTATAATGTTGTTTTTTGCAGTTCTGATTTCCCCCAATCCTATTTCCC
This sequence comes from Antechinus flavipes, assembly GCF_016432865.1. Lineage (NCBI taxonomy): Eukaryota > Metazoa > Chordata > Mammalia > Dasyuromorphia > Dasyuridae > Antechinus > Antechinus flavipes. The sequence goes on from NC_067400.1 coordinate 443,910,065, forward strand.
CCTATTTTTCTTTTTTCTTTCATCCTGTCCCTCCTCAAAAATATTTTGCTTTTGAATACTGCCTCTTCTAATCTGCCTTCCCTTCTATCAGCCCCTCCCCTTTTGTTATGTTTTTTCCTTCCCACTTCCCTATCAGATAAGACAGATTTCTACACCAACTGAATGTATATGTTATTTTCTCTTTCAGCCAGATCTGATACAAGTAAGGTCCAAGCATTGTTGGCTATCTTCCCCTTCACTGTAAAAGTTTTTTTTGAATTTCTTTTATGTGAGATAATTTATCCCATTTTACCTCTTCCTTTCCCCTCTACCATCTCTCTTTCCCACCCTTTAATTTTATGTTTTTAGATATCCCATCATAATCAACTCACATCCATTTCCTCTGTCTATGCATACTTTTAATAATAAAGTTCTTAAGAGTTATCAAAATAATCTTCTCATGTAGAAATAGAAATTATTAACCTTTCGAGCCCCATTTGATTTTTTTTTTCTGTTTACTTTTTATTCTTCTCTTGAGTCTTGTATTTAAAAGTCAAATACTTTGTTCAGCTCTGGTCTTTTCATCAAGAATGCTTGACATTCCTCCATTTCATTGTGTCCCTTTTTTTCCCCGAATTACTCTGAGGCTCCAGAATTTGTGTTGGGGCATTATTTTAAAGTTTTTAGAAGAGAATTTGGGAGAGCTCAGATGAGTTTCTGAGCCTTTTTGCCCTCTTCTTCAAAGAGTTCCTACCTAACTTCTTCTTTTTTCTTTTTAAAGCTTTTTATTTTCAAAACATATGCATGGATAATTTGACAACATTGATCCTTACATAGCCTTGTATTTCAGATTTTCTCTTCCTTCCCCACACCTGCTCCCCTAAATAGCAAACAATCCAATATATGTTAAACATGTTAAAATATATGTTAAATCCAATGTGTATAGACATATTTATACAATTTTCTTGCTGTACAAGAAAAACCAGATCAAAAAAAGAAAGTAAATGAGTAAGAAAACAAAATGCAATCGAACAACAACAAAAAGAGTGAGAATGTTATGTTGTAATTCAACTCATTCCCATAGTCCACTTTTTGGATGCAGATGGCTCTCTCCATCACAAGTCTATTGGAATTGGCCTGAATCACCTCACTGTTTAAAAGAGCTGTGTCCATTAGAATTGATCATCACATAATCTTGTTGTGGACAGTGTTTTCTTGGTTCTATTCACTTCACTTAGCATCAGTTCACAGAAGTTTCTCCTAGCCTTTCTGAAATCATCCTGCTGATCATTTCTTATGGAACAATAATATTCTATGACATTCATATACCATACTTATTCAGCTCTTCTCCAACTGATGGGCAGCCACTTAGTTTCCAATTTCTTGCTACTATGAAAAGGACTGCCATAAACATTTTTGCTTGTGTGGATTCCTTTCCTTCTTTTAAGATCTCTTTGGGATACAGGCCCAATAGAAACACTGCTGGGTCAAAGAGGATGCACAGTTTTTTAAAACTTTTTGAACATAGTTCCAAATTGTTCTCTAGAATGGCAGGATCTATTCACAGTTCCACCAACAATGTATTAGTGCCCTAGTTTTCCCATATCCCTTCCAACATTCATCATTATCTTTTCCTGTCATCTTAGCCAATCTGGGAGGTATGTAGTAGTATTTAAGAGTTGCATTTCTCTGATCAGTAGTGATTTAGAGCACCTTCTCATATGATTAGAAACGGTTTTAGTTTCTTCATCTGAACATTGTCTGTTCATATCCTTTGACCATTTATCAGTTAGAGAATGGCTTGAATTTTTGTAAATTTGAGCCAATTCCCTACATATTTTTGAAATGAGGCCTTTATTAGAACCCTTAAATTTAAAAATGATTTCCTAATTTATTGCTTTCTTTCTGATTTTGTCTGCATTAATTTTGTTTGTACAAAACCTTTTTAACTTAATATAATCAAAATTATCTATCTGGTATTCAATTATGAGTTCCAATTCTTCTTTGGACACAAATTCCTTCCTTCTCCACAAATCTGAGAGATAAACTATCCTATGTTCTTCTAATTTGCTTATAATATCACTCTTTATGTCTAAATCATGAACCCATCTAGATCTTATCTTGGTATGTGGTTTTAGATGTGGGTCAAGTCTTAATTTCTTCTATACTACTTTCCAATTTTCCCAGTATATTTTTTTGTCAAGTAGTGAGATTTTCCCCCCACTAAGGCAGTTGGGGTTAAGTGATTTGCCCAAGATCACACAGCTAGGAAAAGTTAAGTGTTTGAGACCACATTTAAATTCAGGTCCTTCTGACTTCAGGGGCTGGTTCTCTATCTACTGAGCCATCTAGCTGCCCCCAAATAGTGAGTTCTTATCCCAAAAGCTGGGGTCTTTGGGTATGTCAAACACTAGATTAATATAGTTATTGACTATTTTGTCTTATCAACCTAACCTATTCCACTGATCTACTACTCTGTTTCTTAGCCAGTACTGAACGTTTTTGATGTCTGTGCTTTGTAATATAGTTTTAGATCTGGCACAGCTAGGCCACCTTCATTAGTATTTTTTTTTTCATTAATTTCCTTGAAATTCTTGACCTTTTGTTCTTTCAGTTGAACTTTATTATTATCTTTTAGCTCGATTGGTATGGCATAAAATAAGTAGATTAATTTAGATAGTATTGTCATTTTTATTATATTTGCTTGGCCTACTCATGAACATTTGAAATTTTTCCAACTGATTAGATCTGACTTTATTTGTGTGTAAAGTGTTTTGTAGTTGTGTTCCTGACTTTCCCTTGGCAGATAGATTTCCAAATATTTTATAGTATCTACAGTTATTTTGAAGCATTTCTTTTTGTATCTCTTGCTGCTGGACTTTGTTGATAATATATAAAATTGCTGATGATTTGTGTAGATTTATTTTGTATCCTGCAACTTTGCTAAAGTTATAAATTGTTTCTAGTAGTTTTTTAGTTGATTCTTTAGGGTTCTCTAAGTATACCATCATATTATCTGCAAAGAGTGATACTTTGGTTTCCTCATTACGTACTCTAATTCCTTTAATCTCTTTTTCTTCTCTTATTGGCAAAGCTAACATTTCTAATACAACATTGAATAGTAATGATGATAGAGGGCAGCCTTGTTTCATTCCTGATCTTATTGGGAATGGTTCTAATTTGTCCCCATATGATGCTCTATGATGGTTTTGAATAGATGCTACTGATCATTTTAAAGAAAAGTCCATTTATTCCTATACTCTCTAGTGTTTTTAATAAATAAATATTTTATTGAAAAGTTCTAGAGTGAATAAATTAACACATATTATTAAGTATCAACTGTGTAATAGACTCTGGTAATCCCAGTCTATAATAGATTGGAGGCCAAAATATTTAAATACATAAAAATTAAATACTGTGTTTTAAGGTGGATGTATATGCAATTTCAATGAGAGTAGAACTGGGAGATATCTGGGTAGGAGGTGGCAAAAATAAAATCCATTTTGTCAAATGCTTTTTCTGCATCTATTGAGATAATCATATGATTTTTGGTAGTTTGGTTATTGATATAGTAGATTATGCTAATAGTTTTCCTAATATTGAACCAGCCCTTCATTCCTGGTATAAATCCTATTTAGTTATAGTGCATTATCCTGGGGATGACATTCTGTAACCTCATTACTAATATTTTATTTAAGATTTTTTGCATCAATGTTCATTAGGGAAATTGGTCTATAATTTTCTTTCTCTGTTTTCATCCTCCTTGGGTTAGTTATCAGCACCATTATCTGTGTCATAAAAGGAATTTCCTACCTAACTTCCAAGCTTAATTCAAATGCCACCTCCTACCTAGATATCCCCCAGCTCTACTCTCACTGAAATTGCAAGTATGTCCACCTTAAAACACAGTATTTAATTTTTATGTATTTAAATATTTTGGCCTCCAATTGATTATAGACTGGGATTACCAGAGTCTATTACATAGTTGATACTTGATAATATTTGTTGATTTATTCACTCTAGAACTTTTCAATAAAATAGATTACATATGCTGTTTCTTCTTTTTTTGTTACCATATACTAATTACTCAAATGGATCTGTGATCTCATAAATTTGTTTGTTCTCTCTAGTTTACAGCTTGCAACCTGTCTAGCCTGATTCTGTAGCATACTGTAGTCACTTAATAAATTCTTAAGTGAATAAATTAAAGAACATATTAGTTGAGTTACTCTTGTTCCTTTCCAACTTTTTATTTCTGCATTCTAAACATGGGAGATAAATGTGCTTATTTGTGTTTTCAAGTTTAAAAGATTCTCACGTATGCTATTACCTTATATTTTCCAAGGATTTTCTTAAAGCTTATTTAATTTTTTTTTAAAGCTGGATTATTGTGTTTATCTGCTATTGCCAGAGATATAAATTGGGATGCTTTCACCTTGTATGAACTCTTAAGAACTGTTTTCTTACTGTTATCCCTTTGCTTTGCTTTTCTGCTATATTCCTCTGCCCAAATTTATCAGTCAATCTGTAAATATTTATTGAGAGACTAATATGTGTCCTAATACAGTAGCATTAGCAGCTGTGGAAGATACCAAAATGGCACAGATGAACCATCTTTGTTTTCAAGGAACTTAGCCTAGTTGGAAAGAAATATATGCACATGAAAGATAACCAAGAATAAATACAAGGCAGCATATTGAGAAGCAGTGTGCTACAGTGTCAAAATTTAGCCCTAGCTCTTCTTCTCCCTACTTATGTGACCTTAGCCAAGTCACCTCTCTCACATTTTTGGGTCTTGGTTTGCCTATTTGTAAAAACTGAGGGGCTTGGACTAAAGGATCTCTTTTTAGCTTCAGGATACCTGATTAAATGATGATATAGATAAAGTGGATTGTTCAGGGAAAGGTTAACAAACATGGCAGATTTTAAGCTGGGCTTTGAAGGATGGACACTATTTACAATTTTTGTTTTATTGATAAGTGTTTTGCAGGTCAGCTTAAATAAAAGCATCAACTAACCAATCAACAACAAGATATATTCCTGGAAAACAGTTAAGCTAAATAGCTTAAAAGCCTACAGGTGAGATAGTACATGTAACCTTAGAATTTTGTAATTTTTAGTTTTTAAAAACAAAATTTGTATACTTTCACTTTGATGTCAATATTAGTCTACTCTGTTGCATTCGACTTGAATTTTGTTGCTGTTTAATGTTATTTTCATTAATATAGGCATGGTCAATGTGTATTTTTTTGGTTCATCTGACTTTTGTGATCCACTTGATGTTTTCTTGGCAAAGATACTGTGGTTTGCCATTTCCTTCTCCAACTCATTTTTATAGATGAGAAAACAGGCAGATTTGCACAGGACCATATGTCTAGAACTGTCTGAAGGATTTGAACTTAGGAGGAAGAATCTTCCTGACACCAGGCCACATACTATCTGCTTCACCACTTAGTCATTTAATTTGTAGCTGTATTGTTTGGGGGTAGCTAGGTGGTGCAGTGACCATAGTGCAAGTCCTGGAGGCTGGAAAACCTGAGTTCAAATCTAGCCTCAGACATTTAATAGCTGTATGATCCTGTGGAGGTCACTTAATCCTATTTACCTCAATTTACTCATCTGTAAAAATGACCTGGAGAAGGAAATGGCAAACCACCCTAGTATCTTTGCCAAAAAACCCCAAAACAAAACAAAATAACAACAACAACAACAACAACAAAAAAAAACCCTAAATAGAGTCATGAGAGTTGGATATCACTGAACAGTGAGGTTTTGGTTTTATTTTTCTATGTGTGTGTATTGCTTCACCCAATAGAATTTAAGTTTCTTGACTGTTTTTTCTTCTCCTTTTTCATCTTCGTCTTCTTCCTTTCTTTTTCTTTTCCTTTCTTCTTTTCATTCTGCTAATAGATATTATGGAGAGAGGCAAAATGAACAGATTTCATAGAGTTACTGTTGCTGAGCTCAGAGAGACTAGAGTTGCTATGGAATAACTGAAGGACAGGGCTGACGAAGGCTGGCTTTGTTATTTCAAAGATTGCACTGAGTACAGTTGTATCTCCAACACATTTTTGGCTATCCCACTAATAACTGCATAGCTGGAGCTGAAGTACTCTTATCCTGTACTTGCTAAGTTTTATCATTTCCACTGAGTCATAGCTATTACCCATCATCAAACCAGCTTCCAACTACTGGTTTGCCAACTAGCACAGCCCTTGTTTCCTCTAGGAGAAGCTGGAACTTGTATTCACAGTGTAAATTGGCCCACCAGGTTAAAGCTGGAAGGCATGAGATAATTTTTTTTTGAGAGACTAATCCATGAGATGAATTTTTTTTTTTGAGGGAAATCATGCACTTTTGTCTGGTTTTGCTGCTGTTCTATAGCCTCTTCCCCTCTACTTCCATCCCCTCCTCCCCTACCTCTAAAACTCTTTGGAATGTGGATTAGGAATCCTGGCTTCATTTGCTTACCATCCACTTGCCCAGCAAGCCTAACTGTTTGGCACTACTGCCTCAGGCAGCGTTATTTTGGATTAAATCGGAACTTTGCCATCAGCATAATTTTAGTGTTATTGAAAAACACCTCTCCTACTCCTCAAGAAACCTGTATATAAAAGTATGGCTACATAATCGATCACAAGGTCTCCTGATCTGCATTTTTTAAAAAAAATTCAAATTTCCTTTCTAGTTGTGAAGGTTGTGCTGTGTCCCTGTGTTTTTTTTTTGTTTTTTGTTTTGTTTTGTTTTTGTTTTTGTTCTTAGCATGTGATAGTCTTTTTTTTTGGGGGGGGGAGGTAAGGGGTGACTTTCTCCTTCAAATGCAGCTGTTTAAAACCGACAACACCCTTGGGGGATTGGGAGTGGTGGTTCAGGCTTGGGTCTTTTCCAGATTCTTGCTGGAGCATTTGGCAGCCAGACTCTGGGGATGATATTGAAGTAGCAATGCTCAAAGACTGTTGATGTCTCAGCAGGAGGATAGATTCCCTGGCTGTCTTTCAACCAGCTGGGAAAAGAAAAAGTCTGTAATGGGTCTTCTTGGCAGAGTGCCTTTTACCCCAATTCTCGTAGGGAAGACAGCACTGCCCCTATTTAGCTGTTCTCCATGCTTACTTTCCATCAAGTAAGCAGAAGGTTGGTGCAAAGTTGAATGCCATTTTGTTTTTCTGAAAAGATTAAGTGGAGGCAACTCCTTCTTTGGTAAGTGCAGTCAAACTAAAAGAAGGGTGGGGGAGAGGGGGTAGGGAAAGGAATAGAGTACTCAGGGACCCGAAGGGCACAGTACTGAAAATCACTTCCTATCATCTCTAAAGTTCTCCCATTTCATGGTACATATTTCTGTTTTCACTTTGCCTAGGAATACTCTGATACAAAACAGGCATCAACATCAGAATCTGAAACAACCTTGAGCAGGTCTATGAATCGTAGAGAAAAGTATGATTCACTTTTTAATATGTGTAAAAGATATTTCCCAAATGAATCCCCAAAGGATAACAACAATCAATTAAAAGAACTTTTTTTTTTTCTTGAGGCAGTTGGGGTTTAGTGACTTGCTCAGGGCCACATAGCTAGGAAGTCTTTAGTGTCTGAGATCAAACTTGAACTCGGGTCCTCTTGATTTCAGAGCTAGTGCTCAATCCATTGGGCCACCTAACTGCCCCAGGCAATGCTTTTTTTTTTTTCTTTTTCTTTTTTAAAAATTTTAATAGCTTTTTATTTACAAGTTATATGCATGGGTAATTTTATAGCATTGACAATTGCCAAACCTTTTGTTCCAATTTTTCCCCTCCTTACCTCCACCCCCTCCCCTAGATGGCAAGATGATCAATATATGTTAAATATATTAGAATATAAATTAAATACAAAATAGGTATACATGTCCAAACTATTATTTTGCTGTACAAAAAGAATTGGATTCTGAAATATTGTACAGTTAGCCTGTGAAGGAAATAAAAAATGCAGGCGGAGAAAAATATAGGGATTGGGAATTTGATGTAATGATTCTTAGTCATCTCCCAGAGTTCTTTCACTGGGTGTAGATGGTTCAGTTCATTACTGCTTCATTAGAACTGATTTGTTTCATCTCATTGCTGAAGATGGCCAGGTCCATCAGAATTGATCATCATATAGTATTGCTGTTGAAGTATATAATGATCTCCTGATCCTGCTCATTTCGCTCAGCATCAGTTTGTGTGTCTCCAGGCCTTTCTGAAATCATGCTGTTGGTCGTTTCTTACTGAACAATAATATTCCATAACATTCATATACCACAATTTATTCAGCCATTCTCTACTTGATAGGCATCTACTGCCTCAGACAATTCTTAAAGAATTTTAACCTATTTTGTAGACTATTAAAAAAGAAGATAGTTGAAATGACAATAATTAGAAAAATTCAAATTAAAACAACTCTGAGCTTATGTCTCATATCCATCTTATTGGCTAAGTTGACAAGAAAATGAAAAATTTTGGAGAGGTTGTGAGAAAACAAGCATATTGAACCATATTGTTGATGGAGTTATGAATTTGGTCCAGCCTTCTGAAAAGTAATTTGGAGCTATATTCCTGAAGTTACTAAACTGTTCAGACACTTTAATTCATCAATACAAGCACTACTAGGATTATATTTCAGAGATCAAAGAAAGAGAAAAAGATCATTTATATCTATATGCAAAAATATTTATTAGAACTTTTTTGTATCAGCAAAAGAGGAAACAAATGGGATACTCATCAATGATTGAATGAATTGTGATATATGAATGCATTAGAATGCTATTGTATAGTAGCATTTCTTATTGTATAGTAAGAAATAATGAAAGAGATAGTTTTAGAGAAATTGTGAAGACATATATGAACTGCTACAAATTTTGAAATGTGCACAATTGGGAGAACAATTTATAGTGTGACAATAATATATAAATGAAGTTTTGGAAGATTGACCTCTGCTCAGTGTAATAGCCATGATTTCAGAGGACCAATTATGAATAATGCTATCTATTTCCTAGCATAGAGATGATAGAATAAATATACAAAAGAAATACATTTTCCAATACTGTAGCTAGTATTGGAATTTGATATGCTCCTCTGCATATTTATTAGAAGGTTCTTGATTTTATTTTTCCTTTTAAAGAAAAAATATTCTCGATAATTAAAAAAACAAAATTTAATTGTAAATAATACCAATGTAAACGAGAGAGACATTATGGTATAGTAGTTAGAAAGTTGACATAAAAGCAGCAAGGAAGACCTGGGTTTAAATTCTGCTTTTGACACAGTGGGTTGGGTCCCTAGGCAAATCAGCTAATCTCTCAGTGCCCCAGGCAACTAGAACTAAATTACAAATAAAGACTCTGATCTCTACTTGCATTTATAGTGGAAATTTTCTCATTTGAGAGATCCCTATACCAATGAAATTCTAAATCTCGATCCTTAACCTATAGTATAAAAATAGTTCTGAAACAAAGTTTTTATACCAAGATGATTTTTTAAAAAGTGTGTCCCTGTCAGTCCACAGACATTTATTAAACACTTGTGTGTCAGACGCTGTGCTAAACTGTGAGGATACAAAGACAGACCAACAAAACAAACCAACCAAACAACAAGGACAAAAAACCTTATCCTGATTCTCAAGGAGCTCACAGACTGATGGGTGAGAGAAGCTGCAAATAACTACGTATAAACAAAATATAAAAGATAAATTGTAGATAATCAACTGATTGGGAAAGGCTTCTTGCAGACCTTCTCGGGCTTGAAGAAGTACAGGGAAGTCTGAAGGAGGAGACGAAGAGGGATAGAACTCTGATTACCAACCTGTGGATCACAGAGTGTTTCAGGAGCATATTCTTCAAAGAGAGAGTCTTTTTTTTTTTAAACTAGTAGGGTTAAACATGTTCTTTTCATATTTCCTTTTGACCAACCCAGGTCTTATTGAAATTGTATTCTTTACTCTGGCTAGAGATCATATTATTTAAAAATAAATATTTTCCTCCCCTTCAAATTAACCTAATCATTAAGGTCATATATTATCAGAAGATATCAGAGTGGAAAGAATCAATATTTGGGAATCACTCTTATTGTATGTGGCTGAGGTACATCATATTATTTAGTTCAATAGTGCCATCTTGTGGTTTCTCCACCACAATCAGTGTTAAATACCTACAATAATGATTATTGACAAAGAAAACCAAGAATAGATTGTAAGCTGGTTGAGGGCAAGAACCTGGTGTTAAAATTTTTAATTTGACCCAATCACCGTACCCCACCCCCAGTATTTTGTACAATGAAGACATTAAATGCGCAATTTAAGTTAATGATTAATCTTATGATTCCCTGATAATATGGATAGTGGAAATGGTGACTGAACGCAAAGCCTTTGAAATTACATACTTGACTATTCTCTGTTACTGAGTGCTTTCTTCTAGGACTACATGGGAATGGCTGCAATTTGGAGAAGAGAGTGTGTGATCTTAAAGAATGGTCTAATTTCTTTGCAGTATATGAAAAAATGGTACCTAAGACATAAAGCATGTGAATAAAAACTAGTAGAAAATCTTGTAATTTAATGAGATCGTGAATTTGAGTGATGTATGTCAAAGATTCTTTAGGATACTGATCTTTTCATTTGTAAGCATGGGGATGAAGAGGGTAAAAAGAGAAACTGAGGAAGATACAGTCTGTTCTGCACAACAGTATCATCTTATGATGGTACAGATAGTGAATTCTATATTAGAAAGTAAGCAATAATCATGGCCATGTTTTAGAGGCAGACATTAGAAAAGAGCAATGATCTTTGATATTCAGTCTTCTGTAAAAGTATGTGACTTGGGTAACTGGATTGTTTCTTGTCTTCTTATCAATAATATCCTCATTCTTCAAGATCCAGTCCAAATTCTAACTCCTCTTGGAAACCCTTGTTGACCAAAGCAGTGGATTGTTTTCTCTGTTTTGTAACAGCTATAGTCCTATTTCAATGTGAGATATTAATGTTTGGCCTGTTATCTCTATCCTTATATTCTAATACCCAGAATTATGCCCTGTGATTCATAATAAATTTTTATTGAAGTAAATTGAAGACATTACAATGTCACCTTAGACTGAATTTACCAATGAGAGTGAAATAGCCCAGGCAATAAAATTCAGGACAGCCAAGGTGTTTGCAATTTAGAAATCATTTATTGTTTATTTACCTACTGGGATGGCCAGGACAGACTCTCAGTAGAGTACCTGGCCAAACCCAAGTAGAGGCAGGCTTATAAGCAATTTTTGTTCTGCCTTGCGGTTACAACAGTGACTTGATTTCTCACTGGAGAAGGGGGATGCTGGGGAGCTTATAGGATGTCTGACATTGTTAGACAAGCATTCTGTCTGAACATAATGCTTCCCTTAATTTGTTTAAGCATCATTTTCCTATAAGCCTGAGTTCCCCTGTCTCAGGGATGAGGGGGCCAGTCTTTTGTCCATTTCAAGAGAATTAAGTCCCAGGAGAACACTAAAAGTAACAATTGTGCCCTGTGTCAAAATTTCTAGGTTAAGCCAGGATTTATTTTTTATTTTTTGCTGAGGCAATTGGGGTTAAGTGACTTGCCCAGGGTCACACAGGCAGTGTTAAATGTCTGAGGTCAGATTTAAACTCAAGTCCTCCTGACTTCAGGACTGGTGCTCTATCCTCTGTGCCATCTAGCTGCCCCTTAAACCAGGAAATGCAAGAATCAGCAATTATATCATGAAGATCACTAATCTACTTTTCAGTATATGACATTATAGAATGAAGGCTCAAAACCTATCCAATGGAAAGTTTCTCATATTTTTGTTTAAAGAATTGCTAAAGATATATTTACTATTTATCAAATACTGTATATGGACTCCATGTTAAATTATTCATAATGGCATATTGGATTATATTAGACATTAACTTAGATATCACCTTGGTGAATTTCATACTCAGTAAAGCAGATTATTTCTTTTCAGATAGCATGATGGTTAGAAGTTATTTCTTACATGGACCCAAACTTTGTCTCTCTGTTAATTTTTATCTGTTGGTGTTGCTTTTATCTTCATGAACAATTAAAAAATTCCCTCTTCCACATAACCACTTTTCTAATATTTGAAGATGACTACAATGTCTACCTCTTCTTAGTCTTTCCCTATGACTTAGCTACATTCTAGTTGATCTTCTCTGGACTTGTCCTGTCTAAATAATTTGAATCTTCCCAGATATAAACATGATCAAACATTTAATAAGTGACTATCATGTGCTTGGCATTGAGGATATAAAGAAAAAAACTGAAATAGGCTCTACCTTTGAGTTTACATTTTTTCAAAGAAGAAATAATTAAGCCAAAATTTCCCACATAATTTTGTCTGAGGTGGTACAATAGGCAACTACTTGGATTCTTAGCATTTTTCTTAGTGCTCTGGAAGCAATTTGGTACAATGAAAAGAATAATGTACTAGGAGTCAGGAAATCTGGAATGAAATCCTAGGCATGCTGCTATCTAACATATGACTTTTTTTTTATTATAGCTTGTTATTTACAAAACATATGCATGGGTAATTTTTCAACATTAACCCTTGTAAAACCTTCTGTTCCAACTTTTCCCTTCCACCACCTCCCCTAGATAGCAGATAGTCCAATATATAACATATGACTTGAGTAAACCACTCTCTCTAAACCTTAATTTCCCTATATGTAAAATAAGATGATTGTGTTAGATGATATTTAAGGTCTATGCCTTGAATCTTTTGTATCGAAAAGTAAGGTCAGTGTATTTTACCTCAGCTTCCATGAGGCATTAAGATATGTTGAAGGTAGATCTTTCACATTCTATCTCTCTTTTGAATGTTTTTTGTAAAATGAGATTTTTTTTACTTTTCCTACTTGAATCTTTTTATTGTTTTTGAATCTTTGGTTGTAGTGAGAGTTTTTCATTCTCTAATCACAAATTCACAGTCTGGAAATTGAAGAGTCTTTCAGTTATCCAGAGTGAGATTTCCTCCTATATGTTTAAGCAAGAAGTAAATGCAAATTATTTTCATCACTTCTAACGCTTCCAAGAAGTCAACATATCTGGCTACTGGGGCTTCTGAAGATGGAGTAGTTACTTTTAGTACAACTGGTGAAGAGAGTGAATTCTGGCTCTGTTGTTTTGGTTGTATCCAAAGTGTAATTTAAACTGCTTGAGCACACTGTGGCAGCACACCTCAGCATCTACTAAAACTAGAAAAGACTACAGTAACTAGTTTTCTTCTTTATCTTCTCTTTTGTCTTAAAGGAAAAATTTATTTGGGAGAACTATCTCAAAGGAAGAATCTCAATCTAAAAAGCCATTCTCTTTCCCTTCTAATTGCAAACTCCTAGAAGAAGGAGTCACATTCAATTAACTCCTTGTACAGTGATTCATAGAAATAATAATTAATTTTTCTCATTTGTTTCATATTATAAAAATTCCTTTTCTGTCTGTCAATGTCACCATTTAGGGGCAACAGAATTCAAAGAAGAGTAATGGCTATAGCAGTAAGATAGGTTAGTCTATGTCTTTTGGGTGATAACATTTTGTTCTCTTCTTTCCTAATTAAACTGCAACATGTCCTCTTTCCCTTGCCATCACCCTTCACTGATACCCTCTGTGTCTGACAGACTGGTGACTTCAGTAGCATTCTGTTCACTTAAGTTCTGCCATCTGAATTCTACTTCTGATTACTGCTTCCTTTGACATTCTTGGCTACTGGGCACATAAAGGTTTTTGAGTCTCAGTTTGGATGCAGAGTTTCTGTTGAGATTTTAATTTGAAGTGAAATGTGAGTGCACTGATTGTCTATATTCTGGAAGCAGAACTGCCCAGTTGGTTAGCAGGTAATGAGGGGGAAGTCAAGCTGAGTCCATTCTGCTCCCTAATCTGACAGGTTTCATTTGGTGGAACTGTCTATTAGTGAGGAAGGAATACTAATTTTTTTAAGTAGCTGCTGACTTTTTATTTTTTTCTCTTGTGTTAGGAAACATGAAAAATAGTACTGAACCTTGACACTAAGAATAATAAAAAATTCTGTCTATTGCTGCTATCATGCTGGTGACTATCAGAGGCTTGTGAGAAGGAAGAGAAATGTCTTTTTTTCTTAAAATTGAAGCAGCTTAATATTTTCCTTTATCAAAAATAGAGAGGACTTAGTAGTCTTAAAAAGGTTTTGTAAATAGCTGGAAGCTGTGATTCTTCTTTTGGTTCCTTATTTCATGTGACATGTTCTAAGGAAGTTTGGATTTTTCCTTTTCTTTGTGGTTTGGTTTTGAATAGAATGACAGCTAAATGTTGGCTCAGAATATTTGATCCTTTTTAAATGAGGAGAAAAAAATTCTTCCAAGTTTGGCTCCTCTTTCCCTTGAGAATATACCATCTGTTCAGGAACATTTATAAAGGGGTAGAAGGTTTTGGCTTCAGTTACTTTCAGAAATTGTGTTTACTCAGATCACATTGACTCTGCCTCTCACAATGACAGAGAGAAGGGAGCAATATGATTCTGCAAATTATCCAAGCGCAAAGCCATGGATGTTCAATTCCAGATAAGATATTAGACAGAAGAATTTCATGCAAAGTGTTTCCAAGGTGGAATTCTGAGATAAACATTGTCTTCTTGGAGTTGGAGAAAGGTCCTGCTTTACATTTTTTTGGATGCTATTCTCATCCATGATTTTTTTTAAGTTGTTGCCCTAGCCAACTTTGCACCCTATTGAGATAAGATAATTTATAAGAATATAGGGGATTTAATATTAAATGGCAAAACCCATCTGTGACAACCAGCCTATTTATGGAATGGTGAATGATACTTGCTTGAAAGCCAAAATAAAAAAGATTTAAGACTTAAAAACTTACTAACTTAATAAGAAAAAGTTTTCCTAATTTACATTAAAATTGTGAATTCAAAACAATTTTGATTAAAATTATTTTGCTGAATTCATGGTGTTAAAAACAATGAAATCAATAATCCAAAATAACCAACCCCCCAAAAAAAGATTGGTTTTATTAACTACATTATTTTGAGAGGTAAATCAGTTTGGTTTTTTTTTTCAGAATCTCATGCAGGTCCTGTATACCAGTTTACAAATACCATGATTCAGTTGCAGTTCTGTCAATAACTTTCCAGTGAATCTTAATATAAAGGGAAAAATTGTTGGAATTCAAACTCATAATAGTGTATAAGTAATACATTTTTTTTGGACATTTCTTTAGATACTGGAGAACCTAGAAATCCAATGATTATGTAACATTAACTGTTTTTTTTTTAATTGTTCTTGTTAATTTTTATAGCTGATTTTTAACACAAATCAATGAAGATAATTTTAAGGTCACATTACAGATTTTTCAGTTATCAGTGAGTCCTATGTTTTCTCTCATCATAATAAGGACGGGATGCAAGAAGCTACCTAAACTTTAATTGGCCTATTTCATTTGTAAATTGAAAGACAAGACAACTAGGGTTTCCTGGTTATTGCCTGAGTTGCTTCATCAAGGCATTTTTAGATATAATTAATCAACTGTCAGTTGGATATGACAGCTGAGTTATTGCTAATGATTTATGAAAAAATTTTGAGAACTTGAGATTCTATCATTTAACTTGGGCCTTTTTTCTCCAAAGCATTATTAAATGTTTCTTAACTTCTAAATCAGAGAGTCTTTTCCTAGGATTTGACTCTAACTCTGTTACTGTCTCTGTTTTTCTTTCTCTCGCTCTCATTCCTTTCAGTCTAATCATTACTTCTTAATCTTCTTTATGGGATCATCACCTGTATCTCACTAAATATGGCTATCTCCTAAACCTCAGTCTTGGACTTTGTCCTCCCCTCCTCTCATTTTTTTACTTCTCTTTCTTTAATAACTTCCATGGTTTCAATTATCTTTATGCAAAAGACTCACAGAATTATCTATCTATTGAATGTCTTCAAGTGAATATCCTAAAACATACAGTCAACATTCTTCCACTCTCACCCCCCAATTTACCCCTTCTTTCAATATCCAAAATACCATCATTCTTCTAGTGACTTGTATTTATACCATTCTGCTCCCACCCTGAGTATTCAAAGGTTACTATGTCCTTTCTACTTTGTCTTCTTCTTTCTACATACATTGCCACTAGCTTAGTTCAACTGAACATCTTATGTATACCAGCATCCATCCAGTGACAAAAGATCTAGTGGTAGGTTTCTAGCATGCTACATCTCCAGTCTCTCCTCCCCCTATCCAAGATGTATTATAAGGGAGGTATAGATAATCAACCAACTATTTATTAAAAATCTAGTCTATACAAAGTCTCTTGCTAAGCCCTGAGGGGAAAATACAAAAGTGAGATTCCCCCACCCTTAAAGAGCTTATATACTTACTATAAGGATGTATTGGGGGAGTACAATTTATTTACAGATAAGTAAATGAGTGGGGGCATTGACAAGTTGGAGAATTCTTTAAAGAGAGCTCACAATCTTACAGGTAATTTCATTTTTTTCATCAGCTGCTCTGTTTGGCTTCAACTTCAAGCTGGTTATCCTCTGATAGTCTCCACTCCTCCACTCCAGCTTATTTTTTCTGTGTTAATTTCTTTCGTCAGATTTTAAGTATTTTAATTCTTAGTTGAATCTGCAGAACTTGGCACAGTGCTTGACACATGGTAGGTGCTTAATAAATGTTTACTGAATTGATTTGAATCAGCAAAGGCCTCTGAAAGAGGAGACACTTGAACTGAGATTTTAAGAAACATGAGAGGTTTTAAGAGGTGATAGGACTATTCCCTGCATGAGAGAGAAATCTCTGTGCAAAAGCTTGGAGGTAACAGTCAAAGTGACATTTCTGGGAAAATCAAATAGACTAGTTTGGTTTGGGTTGTAGGATTATAATGTGAAGTAATGTATGACCAATCTGGATGTGCACACAATGAAATGGTATAAATGGAATATGATTTGTATCTTTGTAGGGAGGAATCACATTGATGAGATCCATTGAAGTGCCAAAACAAGTCATGTGGGACGTAGCCCTCTAATGTTTTTATTGTGAATTGGATGAAGGCATAATTATCAATTTGCTGAAGACACAGAACTGAGAGAGAGAGAGCTAACATTCTGAGTCAAAATCTAAAAGGGTCCTAATGGCCTAGAATAATAGGCAGAATATAGTAAGATGAAATTTAATTGGGGTATACATATATATGTATACATACATATATATGTATACACACACGTATAAAGTCCTATTGCCTACTCAAACAAAAGAAAACAAAACTGTTGAATCATAGGATGGAACAAACATGGCCAAACAGCAGTTCAAGTAAAAACAATCTTGGTAACTTAGTGAATTTCATTTTTGATTATATGACATATGGGTCAAAAAAAGGTTATTATATTATTGACTACATTAAGTTAAATTAATAGAAAAAATAGTATTTTGGGCAAACAAGGTCATATTCTTGTTGAATTCTTGTTATATGACTTATTAAGTCATTTCTGGAACACTGTGCTCAGTTTTAGGGGCCACATTTTAGAAAGGATCTTGACAAATTGGCATATGTCCATAGGAGAACAGCCAGTCTAAAGAGAATGGTCCAGAAAACATATCATGTTGAATCAGTTAAAGGAGCTGGGACGATTTAGAATCAAATAGATTTGGGACATGGGTAATTATTGTCTTTAATTATTTGTGGGGTTATGATGTGGAAGAGGGATTAGATTTATTATCTTTGTTGCAGAGAGACGAATTAGGAGCAGTTGGTAAAAATTGTAAAGTGATAAATTTGGACTCAATCCATGTGAATCTTAACAATCATTGCTAAAGTGGAATGGGATATCTCCAAAGGATCCTCATCACTGGACATTTTCTGTGAAGGGAAAGCTGAATGACCTAACGCACTATATAGAAGTAACTTCTATGTGGGTACAGGTTGGATTAGATGACCTTGAGCCATTAATTTTTCACATACACATGTGCATATATTTTTATACATATATTTTATTCATATATATGTATTGTTTTTTGTAAAGCATTTTTACAAGAGAATCTGTATTATATACTGTGAAAAAAATTAGTTTCAAACTAACATATAAGTAGCTACAAATTAATATCATTCAAATTGAGTATATCAGCTCAGAGGGAACTAGAGATAAAGGACAATCTTGGATGTATTTATTTATTTCCAAGCAGTTGTATTTACAACAGCCATGAAACTTATTTTACCAACAACAATTACTCATACAGTAGTCAGTATTTTGATTATCCAAGGGAAACCAAGCCATGAGTCAAATTCTATTAAAAACACCCACAATAAAAATTTCTAAATAACCGAAAGAATTCCAAGACCAAGCTGACTGTTTATTTTAAGGCGTAGTTGATTCAGCAATATCCTAATACAATATTAAATTGTAATTATACTGATGAACTTCTCTGGGCAACCAATTTTTGACACAATTTTTCATAAGCTCTCATGACTAACAGTATCAAAGGCCTTGGTCATATTTACAAATGTTGTATACAGACTTCTGTTCTGCTCCTAGCATTTCTTCTGGAGTTGCTGGATAGCAAACACCATATCAACTGTTCCTCAGCCCCTTCTGAAGCCACACTGGCTCTCAGGTAGAAGACCTTCTTCTAGGTGTATTCTATTCAAGGAGGATTCTGGCAAGAATCTTTCCAGCAATGACGAAGGGAAAGACCTCCTTGTGATTGTCATAGGACATTCTATTCCTTTTACCTTTATAGAGATGGACAATGGAGGCATTCTGAAACTGGGGCATAATCTCCTCACCATATAATCTGGAAAATTTTAGTTAGCTTTTATATAAGTAATTGACTTCCCCCACCTCAGCTTGTAAATCTCAGCTGAAATAGAATCAGCACTAGGGGCTTTGCCCCATGGAAGGATCCTAATGGGATTCAAAACTTCTTCTTCAGTTGGAACTTCACCTAGAGAGTGATTGATTTCAACCTGAGATAAACAATCAATGGCTTTAACATTGATTGATAAGAACACTATGAAAGTATTCAGTTAATTTCTCTAGGATCATGTCCTTAGGATGTGGCTTCATCAGCACTGAGTGGATAATATGTACCATAGATCTTTGGCCTATAAATAGCTTTCAGTATCTTATATAAGCACTTTGGATTGTTATTCTTGGCATAAAACTGAATTTCATCTATCTTCTTACCGAGCCAAGAATCCTGCATCTTGGGCTTTCCCAGTCACCCATGGGATGAAACAAGACTATGTGCTTGCTCCCAGTTTTCGTCATGTTTTCAGTCAAATGCCTTCAGGGAGGACTAACATGTCATCAAAGTCAGCTACCACACTGATGGTAAATTCTTCAAATTGGCAAGGCTACAAGTCAAAGCTAAAGTGGAGAGTGTTGGTACATGATTTTTTATTTGCAAATGATTGTGCATTCAATGAAGCTTCTGAAGCTAAGATGCAATAAAGTATGGATTAATTCTCTGCTGCTTGTGCTTATTTTGGTCTAACTATTAACACCAAGAAAATAGGTATTCCATCAGCCATACCATCCATATATGGAACCATCAGTTATAACAAATGGAGAAGTTTTGAACACTATGGATAAGTTGACTTACCTTGGCAACATATTTTCCAGAGATGTCCACATTAACAATGAGGTTGACACACAAATTTTTTAGAGCTTGCTCAGTGTTTGGGGGCTCCAAAGGAAAGTATGGGAGAGAAGTGTTAGACTGACTATCAAAAGATCTACAAAGCCTTGTTGCTGATCCCATTGTATGTCTGTGAAACCTGGATAGCGTGCCAGCTCCATGCCAGGAAACTGAATCACTTCCATTTGAATAGCCTTAGGAAGATTCTGAAAATCACCTGGCAGGATAAATTACCAGATACTAAGGTATTTTCTCAAACTAAACTGCCAGGCATTCAAACTACTATAGAGAATGTAGCTCCATTGAGCTGATCACATTGTTCAAATGCCAAATGGATGCTTGCCAAAAAAGACTGTTTTATGGAGAATTCATATAGGGCAAGTGCTCACAAGGTGGTCAGAAAAAGTGATACAAGAACACTCAGTATCTCTCTTAAGAATTTTAGAAGTGATTTATGAAATGGGAGACACTGGCACACATAGTGCCACCTAGCATGGTGTGCCCTCATCAGAGTAGGATGTGCTCTATGAGTAAAACACAATTAAATTAGTTTGGAAGAAACACGAGATGCGCAAAGTTAGAGAAGCCACCCAAAATATTCATAGGGAATATTTATGTCTGAACTATGGCAGAGCATTCTGATCAGCCACAGTCGGATACACTGTAACTTGACTCTTAACATAGTTATTCACTTTGATCCTCTTTGAGAATGAAGGACAACAGCCAATAAAACAACAAAGAAGTCCTGAAGTTTTTGTAAGATATGACCCATGTGAAGATGATTACCAGAAATAATTGAGCCCCTGGATATGGACAGACAGTAGGTGATGCAGTGGATAAAGAGCAGAAAAAATGTGACCTCATACCCTTGATAATTATGTAGCTCTAGGAAAGTCATTTAATTCCTGCCTGAGTAAAACTAGAGAAGGAAATGGCAAACCACTCCATTATCTTTGCCAAGAAAACCCCATGGACTTGGGGGTCACAGAATTACCTACAATTATAAAGCATATTGAATGTCATGGGGAAGTAAAAATGCATGAAATGAATAAACATCAATTTCATTTTCAACCATTCTTATTATCAGTATTTCTTATTTATTTACTATTATTTTATTTATTAAATTTATTGAGTTTTACTACTACAAGGTAGTCCATCTCATGTAATTATATCACAATCCTGCTATTAAGAATTAGGCAACTGGAAATCCACAGTATGCCTGTGTAAATAAACAGGGGCTCAAAAAATTTCAACCTGACTCAGAGTAAAGTCCCCTGGAGCTTACAGAGATTAAATCACTTGCTCATGTTCATGCAGAGAAGATGTAACAAAAGCTTTTTTTTTTTTTTTTTTTTTTAGTTTTTCCTGATTTTTTTTCCTGTCCAGCACTTTGCCCTCTGTGTCTGTCACATGAGCTTTCAACAATTATTCCGGCCTGTCTTAAAAATGTTATCAGACTCTGGGTATATTGTCATTTCAATAAATTAAAAATCATAATCTACTGAACGAGCAGTGCTCTTTAGGACATCATTGTTTACCATCATCACATGTGCCACTGCTTTGATATTAGCCATTTAATTTCTAGAAAAAAATTTCCTGCTGGTAAAAAAGTTGTGTGTTTACAGATATTTTGAAGCTAGCTGCAGGTTAATTTTAACAACATCTGGAAAAAGGATCCTTGTTTGGATGCCTTATATTTTTCTTTTCCTCTTGCCATATTTTTTCCTATCTTGAATAGACATGAAGAGTCAAAGCTATGTCATGTTTAAGAATGGCATTACATAAGATGGCTTGCTTAAATATGAAGTCTATGTTTTCTCAGTTTTTACCTTCATTAAAAGCTAGCCATAATCCAGTTTAATGGTCTTGTTATGAAGAGAGCCATCTGCACCCAGAGAGAGGACTGTAGGAACTAAGTGTGGAGCACAACATAGTATTTTAATTCTTTTTGTTGTTGTTTGCTTGCATTTTGTTTTCTTTCTCATTTTTTTCCCCTTTTTGATCTGATTTTTCTTGTGCAGCATGATATTTGTGGAAATACAGATAGAAGAATTGCACATGTTTAGCATATATTGGGTTACTTGCTGTTTAGGGGAGGAGATGGAAAGGAGGGAGGGAAAAATTTTAAAGCACAAGATTTTGTAAAGGTGAATGTTGAAAATTATCATGTATATATTTTGAAAAATAAAAAGCTTTAAATAAAAAAAGTGAGCCATAATGTTGTAAGTCATCGGCTTATAGTCACAGGTGCTTTCCTTTCAAATAGATGGATATTAAAACTATGTACTTAAAATACATGTTTTTACTTTTATAATAGAATCAAAACCTTCCAATTTTATAGCTTTATATGATATAGAATTTAAAGGCTAGTTGATTGTTACTCTGTTCAAAACACATTTCTTTTGTAATCCTTTTCCTAGCCTTAATCAAGGATATTTCTAAAGGCTCAGTCCTGGACCCTTTGTCATTTTCCCTCTAAAAATCCCCTTTAGTTCCTAGGACTCCCAAGTCTCCACCACTGATCTCATCTTCTGTCTAATTTTTTTTTTTTTTGCTGCTTATCTTTATTGATTTCTCTTCCTTAACTTTATTACTAAAATGGTTTTTTTTTAATCTACAAAGTCTACTATGTATTCATTTTCAGAAATTATCATCAAGCACTATTATTTCTTCCCCTACAATCTTTTATCTGTTTCTTTCCTATTTATTCCCCATAACAACTCTTGCTTTCATCCTATCTCATATCGAAATTACTATAGCTGACACTGTCTTTAAACTCTACTCCTATATATTTCCCTTGGAGTTCTTAGTGCCTCAGATTTTAGGAGATTAAATCTATTAAATCTGGCTTGAGCTCCCCAAAGCCTTTCTTCACATCTTACAAACTCTCTATCATCTTTTCCTTCAAACTTGCTGCCTCAAAACTGGTCTTCCACTTTGCCATATCTAACTCCACCCACGTCCTTGAACCCACAAGCTCCTTTCTTTTACAAAACTTACTATCATTCCTCCCTTCTCTCATCTTCAGATTTTACTTCTCTACTGAGTCTTTCCTTTTTAGAGAAATGTTCAAGTCTCACCTATTCTCAGACAGAATGACCAACCAAACCCTTGATTTATTCCCTTAAGCTATCACCCTATTTATTGCCTCTACTGCCAAAATTCTATAAAGATCGGTTTTACATTTTAGCTTCTACTTCTCCATCTACTTGCCTTTCAATTCTTTGCTCATAGAATTTTGATGCCACCATTCTGCCAAAGCTGATTTATCTATATCAGTAGCCTTGTATCAGTCTCATTATCTTTG
Organism: Antechinus flavipes; assembly: GCF_016432865.1. Classification (NCBI taxonomy): domain Eukaryota; kingdom Metazoa; phylum Chordata; class Mammalia; order Dasyuromorphia; family Dasyuridae; genus Antechinus; species Antechinus flavipes. The sequence continues at coordinate 443,932,975 of NC_067400.1, forward strand.
AACTCCACAGCATTTAATTGATCAGTATTTCCTTAATTCATCAAGCATTTTTAAAAATTAAAATTTAATCAATGAAAATCTATCTTTTTTCCTATCATCTCCTGCCTCCCCCTACCCTGAAAGAAAAAAGCCACCCCTCCCCCCAATAAACATGCATAGTTAAAAAAAACAGCTTTGCTTGGCTTTGCCCAAAAACCATAACACAGTCTGGACACTGAGTCTAGCACTTCTTTAACAAGAAGTGGGTGACATGTTTCACCATAGGTTCTTTGAAATCATCATTGTCATTCTGTGGATCAGAGTTCCTAAGACATTCAAAATTGATTATCATAATATTATTGTCACTTTATAAACTATTCTCCTGGTTCTCCTCACCTAATTCTGCAACAGTTTATATAGGTCTTCCCAGATTTCAGAAAACCATCCTATTCATTATTTCTTACAATACAATTGCATTCCATCATAATTATATATCCCAATTGATAGGTACTTCCTCAGTTTCCAACTCTTTGTTACTGCAAAACGATCAGCTATAAATGTTTTTAAACTTGAGTTTATTTTGCTTGCTACTACTCCTTCCCTTAATTTACCTTCTTAATTTCTCACTCCCTCTTTTCTTTCCTGCCTAATTCCCTGTTGAATGAAATATAATTCTGTATCCAAGTTCATGTGTGTATTTTCCCCTCCTTTTGAGGGGAAAATGAGTGAGGTTCAAGTATCAAGTCTTTCTTCATTTGCATATATTTCTACTAGTGCACACAATTATATGAGAACATTTTCCTCATCTTCTCTCCCCAAGTATACTTTTCTTCCTCTCTCTTTCCATTTAAAAAATCATCAAAACAGAATAAACCACTAGCAGGTTATCTATCTAATTAGTCACTATTGATTATTGTAGGATTCTGAGGAGACACGTATCATCCCCACAAATTAGATGGAAACAGTTTTTCATTGTATAGTCCATTATGATCACTGGCTCACTTTTAGTTTTTGTGTTTCTCTTCACCTCTTGTGTATGAACTTTGAAGTTTATGCTTAGCTGTGGTATTTTTATCAGAAATGCAGAGATCCATTTTTTTACCCTATTGGATTACACTCAGTTGCACTGGGTGAGATATTCTTTGTTGTAAGCCCTTATTTTACCTTCTGCTTCTTTGATTTGAGGCAGCTGGTGATAAAGTGGATAGAGCAGTAGTCAGGAAGATCTGAGTTCAAATCCAGTTTTGATACTAACTGGGTAACCCTGGGCAAATCATTTAATCTCTGCTTCAATTTCTGAAATTGTAAAATGTGGATAATAATGATACCTATCCCGTTGGATCAGATATATGCTATGTAGTTATTATAAAGATGAAACAAGATAATATTTATAAAAGCACTTAGTACACTGTCTGGCACATAGAAGATGCTATATAAATGCTTATTTCCTTCCCTTTTGGAATATTACATTCTAAGGTCTTCACTCCTTTAGTGGTAGTGCTAAATTGTATGTGATCTTGATTTTGGTTCCTCAATACTTGGATTCTTTCTTTCTGTTGGTTTACAGCATTTTTTCTTTGATCTGAAAACTCAGGATTTTTGCTTTGATGTTCTTGAGAGTTTTCATTTGAGTATATCTCTCAAAAGGTGAATTCTTTCTATTTCTACTTTGCCCTTTACTCCTAAGAAATTTGGTCTGTTTTCTTCTATGATTTCTTGAAATATGTTTAGGTACTTTTCTTTTGATTATGACTTTCAAGTTAGCCAAGTGATATTTAAAATTATTTCTCCTGTATCAATTTTCTAGATCAGTTGTTTTGCTCTGAGAGACTAAATCTTTTTTTTTTAAAGCCTTTTTACTTAGAATATTTACTGTTGGGGCACTAAGTGTTGCAGTGGATAGAGCACCAGCCCTGAAGTCAGGAGGACCTGAGTTAAAATCTGATCTCAGGTATTTAACACTTGGTTGTGTGACCCTGGGCAAGTCATTTAACCCCACTTGCCTCAGGGAAGGGAAATTACTGTTGTCTCATGGAATCATTAGCTTCTTTTTGGTATATTTTGATTTTCAGGGTGCTTGTTAGTTGAGCAAGGTTTTGTACCAATCTGTTACTTCTCTTTCTAATTCTTTCTTTCATAAGTCTCATTTCTTTTCTTTTCTTTTTTTTTCCTTTTAGGGTTCTCATTCCTTCATAAAATATTTAAAAATTCTTACTTCATTTCTTCTAGGAATTCTTTGAGACTTTACTTGTAAGTGTTTTGTAGTGATTTTCTTCTTTGTTAATATAGCTTTTTGGGATGGTGGTGTTTGGAATTCTTTTGTTGTTGTTGTTGTTATTGTTGTTGCCTCACTATCCCAGCCTACTTCCTGTTAATTCTGTACACTTCTGGAGGGGATATCTGGGTTGAACCTGCTACTGCTTTCTTGGGGATGATAAGTATTGGATTATTTCAGGATATCAGGGACTCAAGGTGCTTTCATTGTTCCGAGTGATCTGATCCAGGATAATGTATAATATTTGATTTCCTGTTCTGAATTTGGATCTGAACAACACACCTTTGGACTTGCTCTGTTTGGAGTTTTAATAGACTGCTGCTGAACTCAGCCGTGATAAGCTACCTGGAAAGTTCTACTACATCTGAGAAACAGAACTGGGACTTTGTTCTGGGACTTCTTTTCTGATTATTCCACTTCTGACTGGGCTACAAATTGGAACTCAGAGCCCATTCCATTTCTGAAAGCAGAACTATACAGCTGTTGTCTGAATTTATTTAGTGTACAACTTAGAGCCTGTGATCTGGCTCACCCTGTAATGCTACATATAAATGCATGTCCCCTCTTCAGTTGATCCTGAATTTGTGACCCAGAACTGAATAGTGGGCAACAAAGTTCCCAGTTGACATATATTTCTGCTTTGATGCATGAGTTTGAATCTTCTCTTTGCCTTAGTACATAACTTCTCCTTGGATTAGAATGCTCCATGTAGCCATTCTTGGCTAGACTCCAGTTTCTATGGTAGACCTTTCTGTCTTATCATATCAAGCAAGGTTGGAAAAATGACTTATTGTGATTTTTTTCTTGAATTTTCTGACAAGGGTTTGATCTAGTAAAATTTTTGGTTTTGTTTGGAGGTGTTGTGGGAGTTTTGTTCTACCTCCTCAATAAGCATTTGTTTAGCACCTACTTTTTGCAAGATACTGAGTCTTCTAGCTTTGAAGGATGTGTCTTCTCCCTACCTTTCTCTCCAAGAAATGAATCTGAGATTACTAGAGAGGAAACCTCTTTCCCATTAGACCTGCATTGCACATTCGGTTTCATTGTACCAGTTGAATACATGCCCAGGTTATTGTTCACTGATTTCTTCCTTTCTTTCCTTTCTGTGAGTATTGTATGAAGTTCTATCTTTGGCCCTTATCTGATTCTCTTTTTCTTTTTCTTTCTTTCCTTTTTCAGGCCTCTTCTCTTTCTCTTTTTTCCTCTTCTTTTCTTTTTGTTTCTCTACTTTCTTCTGCTTCTCCTCTATTTCTTCTTATTTTCCTGTTTTTTTTCATCTTTTCTGTGATATTTAGGATTTTATTATATTAGGATTTTAATCATGACCTCATTACTGTTATACAGATTACCTCTGTAATATCTTCTCCCATGATCCTAGTGCCACATTTCTTTTTATCTAATAGCTATTTACTCAATTGTTTTGTTAGCTTCTTCTTCTTCTTCTTCTTTTTTTTGGTTTCAATTTTTATTTTTATTTTTTTATTTACAAGTTATATGTATGAGTTATTTTACAGCATTGACAATTGCCAAACTGTTCCAATTTTCCTCCTCCCTTTTCCTACCCCCTCCCTTAGATGGCAGGATGACCAGTAGATGTTAAATATATTAAAGTATAAATTAGATACACAATTAAGTGTACATGACCAAACCATTATTTTGCTGTACAAAAAGAATTGGACTCTGAAATATTGTGCAATTAGCCTGTGAAGGAAATCCAAAATGCAGGCAGGTGAAAATATAGGGATTGGGAATTCAATGTAATGGTTCTTAGTCATCTCCCAGAGTTCTTTCACTGGGCGTAGCTGGTTCAGTTCATTACTGCTTCATTGGAACTGATTTGGTTCATTTCATTGCTGAGGATGGCCAGATCCATCAGAATTGATCATCATATAGTATTGTTGTTAGAGTATATAATGATCTCCTGGCCCTGCTTGTTTCACTCAGCATCAGTTCATGTAAGTTTCTCCAGGCCTTTCTGAAATCATCATGTTGGTCATTTCTTACCGAACAATAATATTCCATAATATTCATATACCACAATTTATTCAGCCATTCTCCAATTGATGGGCATCTATTCAGTTTCCAGTTTTTGGCTATGACAAAGAGGGGTGTCACAAACATTCGTGCATATTTTGTTAGCTTCTTAATCTTGTGAATTCCCCTCACAACTTATTACCCCTCTATCTAAATTATTCTTGGTGATGGTATCATGCTTCTCCAAGCATCCCAGTGCAAAACTAATTTATCTTTTAAAAAGAAAGTACCTACAATCTGTTTATTCATTTATTTATTTATCTACTTATTCACTAATTTAGTTATTTCCTGAGCCTTTGACTTTTTCTTTACTTCCCCCTTCCTATTTCATATACAGTAAATTACCAAGTCCTCTAGATTCTATCTCAGCAGTACCTCAGGAATCTGCTCCATCTTTTCCATTCTCTCTAGATGATCTTAAACCAAATTGATTCTTAATCATTGGCTTTAAAGTGGCCAACTAATGGAACCTCTTCTCCTTCCTATAAGCTTATGTATCTTTTTAATCTCCCCAAACTGTGCTCTATTCAGGCAAAACTATTTTCTCATGCAAAAAGATTATTCATTTCTGCCTGTCAGTGTTGTCAAATTTTAATACCTAGAAGTCCTTTCTTTTGCATGTGGCCAAACCACTTTTTTTTTTTTTAAACACTCTTTAAGACATTTTCTCATTAAATTCTTCCTATGCCTAGTGCTGCCTAACTTCAATCCAATTATTCCAGCTGCCTTCTAACCCTTGTATATATCAGGAACACACACACACACACACACCATATATATATATATATATGTATGTATATATAGTATATATATACACACACACATATAACATATATACCTTTATATACACATACACATACCTCTCACACATATATTATATATAGGTTTTACATTTTTACTTATTTTCTTGTATTTTAATTTGTGTATATTTCCATTCTTAAATTATAATTTAAGCTTTAGAAATGCAAGAGCTGTGCCTTTACCTTTTTTCTTGTACATTTAATAAAAGTTTTTGATCATCTGACCTACAGGTTTCCATTTTACTTATATAACAAGATCCAAAGAATATGACCTTTGTGTATAACCTAAAATTAGTGAAAAATTACATTGGTTTTAGTAATTTGCTTTAATGACCTTATTTTAATATTCATCATGTTTCATGCAAACTTGAAAATATTTTATCTTTCATTGTCAGTCATATCTGGCACAAAAGCTTTTTATGTAATGAGTTTTGTATAAGGGAATATTCATTAAAATGAACTTTTTATTTTTCATTGATATCTCTTATAATAAATGTTTATTTATTTATTTACAACATCTGAGTTAAGTAGGACTCAATTTTTGATTGTTGGGGGAAAATATATCATATTAGGGAATTTTTTTCCTTACAGAGAAAGGTACTATATATTATTAGGAAAGTAAGAGATACAGTCTGATTCCTAGTATAAATAAATCTGCAGTACATGAAGCAATGAGTAATACAATTTTTAAAAAATTGTATGATTTATTTAATCTGAGGAGTTTAGGATAAAAATATGATGATTAAAATGATGAAAGTGCTTTATAATTTCAGATTTAAAGTTTACAAAGTGAATTCCTCCCCAAATCCTATGAAATAGGGAGTATAATTGTTACCCTAATTATATAGATGAGAAAATTGGTTTTTGAAGGTAACTATTATTTTGGTTGAAAGAAGTATGGTTGATAATAAATTAAGTTGTAACATTTCCTTCTTTTTCCCCTCTTTATTTCTTCAGCATAGTGCTTGTCATATAGTAAATGTTTAATGAATTTCATTCATTCATTTATACATACAATAATATATTTTTATACAATTTTAAGTTACTATGGCAACTCTATACACATAATTTTCTTTGAGGACTAAGGCATAAGCAATAATCAACTTAAAATTCCGAAAATATTCTCAGGAGAAATTCAATAGACTGTTGCATACAAGGTTCAAATTGTATGATTTCTGAGGCTGTGCTGACCATTCCTGAAGTTTATTCAAGAGCCACATGGTGGAGCTATTACTTTAAGACTGCAATTATTGAAACTATAGATTCTTTAAAAATTTAACATGGCCAAGTTTTTTTTCTCCCCTGTGGATTTTTGCCAACTTTCTAAAGACCTAAAATTTTGTACCACAATAACAAGCATTTTTTAATCCATATGGAAGTAATGTAATCCACATTTAGATCTATAATCTAGACTTTTGATAAATTGTAGGAGTATGTTGGGATAACTCAGGCTTTAAACATTTATTCAGAAATCAATTACTTCTTTTTTTCAAAATTAATTTACCAATACAATTTAGAATTTGGATAATGAAATTTAGACAGATACTCTTTCACTCTGCTGAGCTATCATTACAAATCTCTTACTACTAGTTGGACTAAAAATGCATATTTCAATACTCTATAATGTATGAGTACATTTACATACATGTATGTACATGTGCATACACATACATATACTGAATCTCGGTTTGTATATAGGTATCTCAAATTGTGCACTATCAGACAAACCTAAATACTTGGGCAAAGGAATCATCCATTCTTGACTACTTTACTCTGTATAAGTCTTCCCATGCTTGCCTGAATTTTTTACATCATGTAACACGAATTTTATATCTATTTCTCAACTTATAGCCATTGACTTTATTTCCAATTCTTTATTATACAAAAATGCTTCCAAAAATATTTTGATATTCATAAGTCTTTCCTTTTCATTTTTAGGCATGCACTAAGGAATGGCATTGTTGGATCAAAGAATTTGAACAATTTAATTATTTTTTTTCATATATTTAAATTGTTTTCTCAAATTGTAGGCCCTATTCCCAACTCTACAAATAGCCTATTATACCATTCCTGTCTTTTACCAGCCCCTCTAAAACTGACTATTTCTGTCTTTTGGATTCTTGGCCAATTTGCTATTGTTAGGGAAACCCTTAAAGCTATTTTAATTTAAAATTCTCTTCTTAATAAATTGGGACCATAATCTTTCATATCGTTAATGGTTTTCAAATTTTCTTTTTCTTTTTTTGATGCAGTATGAAACAGTGAAAAGAATGATGGTTTTGAATTTGGATTTGTAGATTTGGATTCAGAAGAATTGGGTTCAGATCCCGGCTCTGTTACTTCCTAGGTGTGTGACCTTGGACAGATCACTTAATTTCTCTTGGCTTTAATTTCCCTGTATGTAAAATGAAGCAGTTGACCTGGCTGACTTCCAAGATCATATCCAACTGCAAATCCTATGAACTGTTTATTCATACATTAATCACTAATGTATTGGGAATGGCTATTGGATTTTGGTATCTGTGTTAATTCTCTATATGTCTTCTATATCAGACTTTTATCAGCGGTACTTAATGCAAATTTTCTCCAGTCAAGTTTCTTTTCTTATACTATATATATTAATTTTATTCATGCAAAAGTTTTAAATTTTATGTAATTGAAGATGTTTATTTTATCTTTTATGATCACATCTGTTTCATTTTTAGATAAGCAGATTCAGCATTTTAAAAAAGATTTTTAAAAAAGATGTTGTGAGGTCTTGAAAAGATATTGGAAAGTCAATCTTAGGAATTAGGAGAAAGATGCACCAATTCTACTTGACTCTTTCCTTTCCTAATTTCACCAATACTCCTGGTGTTTCACTATTTGTCTTTCACTGTTCTCCTTGCTCTCATCTTCAATTTGGCAGCAGAGCTATGTAGGGGAGCACAGTATTTTTTGCTTTTGGCTCTTTACCCTAGTTCTAGTCTCGCTGGATTTTAACATTGGGGAAGTACATTAGCATAGAACTCCCATTCTATGGTATATTGACTTGTTGAATATATTTTTTTTCTATGATCAAGAAGCAACAAGTCATAAAAGCTTTTTGGGTTTGAGTTTCTTTATAGAAAGAAAGAAAGGAGGAAAGGAAGGAAAAAAGAAAAGAAGGAAGGAAAAAGGAGACAGGGAAATGAATTAAAAGAAAAAAGAGGCAGGCAGCTAGGTGGCACAATGGATAGAACACCAGCCCTGAAGTCAGGAGGACCTGAGTTCAAATTTGGTCTCAGATACTTAACACTTCCAAGTTGAGTGACCCTGGGCAAGTCACCTAACCTCAACTGCCTCAGCAAAAAAAAAAAAAAAAAAAGGAAGGAAGTTGGAAGAAATAATTTCTAAAATGCCTTCTAGCTTTTATGGTCTTATAATTTTAAATGTTCTAAACACTTTTATAGTCTTCTTAACAAAATGAAAAAATAGCAGTAGTCAAAAATATGTAGTTTAAAAATTCCTGTGTACCATAAGATTTATCCTTTAGAGCTGATTTTTAAAAAAATTTCAGTAGCATTTTATTCTAATTATATGGAAAGATAATTTTCAACATTCCTTTTTTTGTAAGATTTTGAATTTCAATTTTTTTCTCAATCTCTGTCTTACCCTCCTCCCTAAGATAGTAATCAATCTGAAATAGTTTATGCATGGATAATCATTTAAAAATATTTTCATATTACTCATGTTGTGAAAGAAAAATCAGAGCAAAAGGGAAAAACAATGAAGAAAAAGCAAAAAAAAAAAAAAAAAGATGAAAATAGCATGATTTGATCCCCATTCAGTTTCCATAATTCTCCCTTTTGGATGTAGATGGCATTTTTCATCCTAAGTCTGTTGGAATTGTCTTGGATCACTGCATTGCTGAAAAGAGCTAAAATTATCATAGTTGATGATCACATAATCTTGCTGTCACTGTGTATAATGTTCTGGTTTTGCTCATATCTAGAGCTATTGTTTAGTGCATATTCGTATGATATTATCCATACTACTGATACATATAGCATATTCTTTTTTTTTTGTCCTTATCTTGGAATAATAGTCAATAAGCATTCATTTAGCACCTACTATGTATTAGACACTGTGTCAATTACTGGCTCCAGTTCATAGTCTAAAGGGAGAGACATGAAAAGAAGTATGTACAAACAAGATATAGACAGTATAAATTGGAAATAAACTAATAGAGGAAAAGCACTAGCATTAAGAGGGATCAGAAATGGCTTCTTGTTAGCTGTTACTTAAAATAAGGAGGGAGAGAAATCCAGACATGGGAGACAACTAATGAAATAACCAGAGACCAGAGTATAGTATGAAAAACAAAAAGGAGATTACTGCATCTGGATCACAGCTAGAGCCATGTCTTATTTATCTTTTTAATCTATTTTAAGCTTTTAGCAAAGAGCAGTCAATTAACATTTATTAAGCATCAAAAATCATATCAACTGCTGAGAATACAAAGTAAAAAAAAAAGACAATCTCTGTCCTCAAGAAACTTGCATTTTATTAGGAAGTTACATGTTCAATTAAGTAAAAACAGAACACTACACATGTGATTGTGTGTATGTGGGTTTGTATGTGTGCATGTGTGTAAAAAGAAATCTGAAAGTAAAAACACAGTGTTGGAATATTACAGCTACTTGAGGGGGGTAGGAAAAGCCCCTTGAAGGAATTTTAAATAAAACATTTTAAATAAAACATAAGTAAAATTCTGAAGAGGGAGGTAAAGGGGAATTGAGGAGAGAGAGCATTCCAGGTATAGGGACAGCACGGGGTAAAAAGATATGGAAGTGGGATATAGATTGTCAGGAAGAGGAAACAGCAAGTATTTGTCTGGAATGTCAAATGTATGGATCGGGATAATATGTAATCAGCCTGAAAAGATAGACTGCAACAAGATTGTGACAAGCTTTCAATGCTGAATAGAGGAATTTGCACTTCTCCCAAAAGACAGTCAGGGAGCATCTGAGCTTTCTGAGCAAGGAAATAACATAATCAGGTCTATACTTCAAGATGTCAAGTTGGCAGCTATTTAGAAGCTGTCCTAGAGTGGGGAGAAACTTGAGGGAAGGAGAGCAGTTAGGAGGCCTTTATCCAGGTTGATATCATAAATAGACAGTTGAAAATGCAGAACTCCAGCTTAGTGGAGAGATGAAGGCTGCATATATAGATTTGAGAGTTATCTGAATAGTAGTGATAATGGAAACTATGGAAGCCACTGAAATCATTGAGAGAGAATATAGAGAAAAAGGAGAAGATCTGGAAGAAAGCCAAGGGGAACAGCCCATGGCGAGAGAATAGGATATAGATGATGATGAGATAGTCTTGTTATTTAGGGAAAGAACCATAAGAGAGTTCATTAATTTAATACATATTTGTTGAATAAATGATGGATTTAATATTATTCAGAAAGTACTTTGGTTTGGGCTTTACTTTTAAAGAAAAATGATTAATAAACCAGTCCATATGGTAGCTATTATAAAAAGGATCCTGCTCTTTCCATCTTATATTACATCCTTTTCTTTCTTTGGTTTGTATCATCTCCTTCCCTCTTCCCCAATTCAGACATGAAGATTTAGCAGAATATGAAGGGCTTGCTTGCATGGAACAAGTCCAATTTTAGGGCTAATTGTTATCTATTCCTCACTGTAGATTTTCCCCCTAAATGCTTAGCTTCCTTTCTGTGCTATGACTGATGGAGAAAAATCAAGCCTTTTTGTTCATGCTGTGAAGATTTATCTATTCACAAAAGCTCTAATTTGGATTTTGGCAGAAAAGAATTTGCTTTCCACATCTAGTTTTAGTATTCTCATGGAAGCTATCAATAAGTGCATCAATTGACGGTGAAGTGATTATTTTTTTTTCCTCTTTCATAAACTTAACAGCCTGAAAGCTTGCCATTGAATGGTGAAAATTATTTATTTAGTGACATTTTTTGCCATTGAGAATCTGAATTTCCTGCCTGGTAGTATAGGAGAGAATAAATTTCATTCATGACAAATTGATTAAAAAGAAATTTGAAAGGATTTGTTCAGATTCCTGGTTAGTTCTTGATGCCAATGAGTCTTACTTCTTAGACTCTGTCTACTCTGTGCAAATTAATAGTTGATTACTGCCTTCCCATGAGATTTCCACAGCATAGAGTATTCCCAGTTTTGAATTGTCTTCCACATTTTTGTGTAAGGTTCAGTGTTTTTTTTAGGCTGGCAAAAACCAAAGCAATTGTCATTATACTTGGAAAGAGCATCGAGAATAGTAGCCTTAAACTTGAACCCTACAAAACTGAACAAATCACTATACCTCCAAAATATAACTATAAAACATTTATAGTTCTTAACAGTCTGGCTCCAACTTCCACTTCTAGGTTATTTAATATTGCTGCTTTTCAGTCATTCTCCATTCTAGTCAACCTGCTTCTACTGATATTTTATATCACATCTTTGCCTTTGTGCAAATAATTTTCCAAGAGAGGAATTTTTCCTCAGCTATGCTTTATAGAATCCCTAACTTCTTTCAAAACACAACTTAACTCGCAACTCTTAAAGGAGACCTTTTTTCATCTTTCTGCTCTCCTTAATTATTAAGAAATTCTCATGGAATTATTTGTATAATTTTGTATATTCATTATATTAACATACTTATGTACATGTAGTATCCCACAAGAAGAATGTCAGCTCCTTGAAGTGAGGAACTCTGTATATCCTCTGTATCTAGCACAGGAACTTGACTATTACTGGCACTTAATAAATGATGCATTAAATTGAACAGTAAAAGAAACAAGCTGAAATACTCTAATATGGTAAATAAATATTATAGCTTAAGAGATATCAGAAGAAATTCAAATAAAAAATAAATTAACATGAATAATGTCCTCAGAAAAAGCTATTACCATTATATGATTTATAAGCACATTAAAAGAAACAAAGGATAATCTTTCAATAGTAAAAACAATGAAAATGAAATCAAACAACTTGAAGTTTTTTTATGGGTAATATAAACAAAAAATGTGGATTCACTGACAAATAGAATTGTCCTGTTGAAAGTTAATGTAGTGGAAGCAAAATAACAATTAAAAAAAACCAAGCTAAAATCAATTTAACTGAAAGAAACTTGATAATTTTATAGGTAAATATAATTGAACAAGAATTTAGAATTTAAAGATATTGTCTAAGAATTATTTGACTCTCTCAAAATGTGAAGAGTCTTACTATTATATTGTAAGATATTGCACAAGAAAATTTTCTATAATCTAGGAAGAGATTGTAGATCAACAGATTCCTCTGGACTGTAACAAATATAAACCAAAGATTTAACTTGCCTAGGTATGTACTCTCCTCAGACTTTGAAAATATAATGAAAGTACTCTGAATCTACAGAAAATTATTCTGCAATGATCCAAGATAAAAATATCTCATATCTAAAATCTCTAGGCCAAATGACATAATTTTCCCCATCAAGATAATTAAATCTAGGAAAACTGTGCTTTATCCCTAAAGTAGTTGCCAACTAACCTGACCATAATTGTTAAAATGAAAGATAGTCATTAAATGTGCCGCTAGAATTACAAGAAATCTTTGAGAAATGCACTACCAAATGAAATTTTTATCAGATAAGCCTCAAGGGAATTTCAAAACAATGAATGATTAAGTGATTATTCAACACAAATTCTTTGTGATAGAAAAATTGCAAATAAGGTCAGTTTGCTCAAATTTCTTAAAGTAGCTTAGAATGAAGGGTAGAGGTTGAAGAGATGGACAAATAATATAAAAAATATTGATATGATTAATACTGTCTCAAAGTAATCACAAAGCATGTCAAAATAATATCTTAGCCTTAAAAAATACTTCAATGTGAATCCCTTCGGGTAAATCAAAATAGCAGCAAGACTATTTTTCTCAGCAATTAAGAGAATAATAAATGGGTTTGAAAAGTCATCAAAAGAAAAAAAAATCAGTCAATAAAAATCAAATATTAAATAAAAATATGTACATATTTGATTTTTATAGTAAAAAAGAAAATTTAGAAATAATAATAGAAGATATTAAGATAGTGCTTGATAGTGTTTGAGATACCTTTTACATAATTTATCTAATTTAATCCTTAAAACAATCCTATGAAGTTGTGTTATTATCTCCATTTTATAAGAGAGGAAACTAAAACTATATTATTATATATATAAAATACATACATATTGTCAAAAATAGTAAGAGAGGAATGTTTCCTTAACATGATAAGTTTTTATCAGAATCTCAGATCCAGTTATAGTGGTATATGTTGCAATGGATTTGCTATCAAAAAACCTGAATTTGAATCACAGCATTATCATTTGCTACCTGTATAGACTTGAACAAATTACCTAACAAATTAGATAATCTCATAAGTAACATCAGTGTTGGATTAGATCAAACTTCTTAAACTGAGATTTGTGTCACTAAGTAAATATGGGAGTCAAGAAAAATTTGGCAACAGTAAAAGTTTTCTGAATTCAGTGATTAAAAATTAATTGAATGAAACTAGGTGTTTTTGGCAGTGCTTGTCTGTTGCATCTCATGACTTCATTGCAGCCTTGGTTTTGAACACACAACATGTACAATTTGTCTTGCACATCCATGATCACTGCCAGAACACCTCAACTCACATTCAAAATGGGGATCACATAAAAATTTCTTGGGCATAAAAGGGGTTGCAACTAGAAAAAAAGTTTAAGAAGTCCTGGATTAGATGATGTCTAAGATCTCTTCCAGGTCTACATCTATGATCTTATGATTTAGCCTAATAAAGAAATATTAAAAATTTTAAAGTGACAATAAAAAAGCAAGGCTGCTCACTTTCACCATTGTTACTTGACATAGTTTTAGAAACACTAAATAAACCAACAAAGCAAATAATAGAAAAGAATAAGCCTAGGCAAAAAGGAGATGAAAACATCTGCAGATCATAAGATCATAAATTCAGAGCTGAAAGGGACTAGAATGATATAATAATTTATTTAGAAAAATAAAGTCATTCAATCCCCCTCCTTCAAATGAAACAGTATAGCAAATAGTTTAAATACAATCATAGGTTATAATATAACTCCACAAAATTAAGAAACATTTCTGTTTCTACATATTACTAATATGCAATAATATATCTAGAGAAATTATTGGCAAGAAAAAAGGATACATCTGACAATAATATTCCTAACAGCATTGTTTGTAGAGAACTGGCGTCAGCGTTAAAAAGGCATTTTTATTATATCCTTGCTATGTGACACTGGGCAAGTCATTTCTCCTCTTGGTGCCCCTAGGAAACTGGTGAATCTTTAAGTTGCCAACAATTGCCACTCAACATTGTTATAGGTAAGTTTCCTCATTAAGGAGTTTCTTATTCCAATGAAATCACAGATCTTTCTAAAAACGTCTAAGAGCCAAATGATTTGACAAATTTGGTGCGTTAATGTAATAAAATATCATTGTATGATGAAAAGTAGTCAACACTATATGCTAAGTGCTGGGGATACAAAGAAAAGGAAACAATACCTGCTTCTAAGGGGCTCACCATCTAAAGGAGGGAGAATGTGAAAAAGTTGTGGATAAATGATATATACAGGCTAAATTATTGATAATCAACAAAGGAAAGGTACTAGCATTAAGAGGGTTTAGGAAAAGTTTCTAGATGAGATTCTAGCAGGGAACTGAAGGAAGCCTTAGCAGCCAAGAAATAGCAATGAGGAAAGGGAACATAGTGGATAGCCAGTGAAAATGCCTAGAGATAAAAAATGGTGTCCCTTCTCTGTTCAAAAATCTTCATTGATTCCCTATTTTTTTCTAATAAAACTACAACCCTCTCTGTCTGGCATTTAAAAACCTTAGCAATCTGGCTCCAAACTGTTTTTCTGAATGGAGTACACATCACTCGCTTTCATTTTACTTTTCAACCATATGTTGTTATTGTGTCATTTTAGTAATTTTTAACTCTTCATGACCCCATTTGGAGTTTTCTTGGCAGAGATATGGAAATGATTTATTATTTTCTTTTTCAGCTCATTGTACAGATGAGGAAACTAAGGCAAACAAGGTTAAACTACTTGCCTAGGAATACACAGCTAATAAGTATCTGGGGCTGGATTTGAACTCAGAACTTCCTGATTCTAGGGCCAGCATTCTATTCACTGTACCACCAAACTATCCTATAGTCAAATTCATTTTCTTTTTATTTCTTATATACGATGATCCGTATCCTATATTTTGCCCAGTATGAATCCCATTCCTGGAATGTGTTCTCATCTATCTTCTACCTCTTGGAACTCCTTTCAAGGCTCAGATCAAGGACTGTCTTCTTTGAGAGTCCTTTTCTAGTTCCCATAAGTTGTTTTAGTTCTTTATTTATTCTATGTTTGTCTAGTATTTATTTATCTGTGAACTTGTTGCTTTCTCCGGCAAAATGTTGGAAATCCTCAGGAACTATATAACCCAAATTATAAGAAATGTTTTATACAAATAAAATCAGATTTATATAATTGAAGAAATGTTGATTGTTCATGAATAGGCAGGACCAATATAATAAAAACGACAATTTTGTCCAACCTAATTTATATATTTGATGTCATCCTAATTTAAATTACAATTTTTAGACTGAATTGGAAATATCAGTTTCAACAATAATGCTTATTGAATTAAATGGCAAGGGCCCACAATGACCATTTAAATAAAGAAAAAACAGTAAAGACAGCTAGTTAAATACATCAAAAAGAAATTTAGAAGGAGTCACAGACAGAGATAAGCAGGACAACTTTGTTTTTACTCAGTAAAATTTTTTTGCCATCCTTTTACTTTTGTTTTTGTTTTTTGTTTTTTGGTTACTCTGCTGAGAGAAACTTATAATCATATGTTTTTTGCTTTATCTTTTGTTATTATTTGTGAACATTTGTATTTGATGAAAACAACTGAAACAATTAGGGGGTGGGTAGGGAAAAATGATCTATTAGGCTAACATTTGAAAAAAAAACCCAAAAATCCTATATGCTCTATGTTATACAGCAACTAATTGGTCTTACTTTATTTTCAATTTTGTATCTCATTTATGTATAAGCCAAAGAAATCTGGTTGGAGAAATTGAGAATTTGATGTGATAATGGCATTATTTCAGGGTTATCTCATTCTTTTCAAGTTTTCAAGCATTTTCCTTGCAACAGCAAGTCACTGTGTCTTTTAGTATCCTTGTTATAAAAAGGAGGAAAATGATTCTCCACAATCTACAGTCACTTGCCTACTGTCACATTATTAAGTGGTGGGGCCAGGATTCCAACCTAGGTGTCTTGTGTGTATTCCACAGTACCATACTTTCTTCTCATGAGTATTATTAGGTGATTAGCCTTAAAGATTATTTAGAGTCTAAAATGAAGCAAAAATTGCTAAGTACAGATTGTATGTGGCAGCTAATGAAACAATATTAAAACTAATTCTAGAATTTTCTCTTAATTGATGCAGACTTTGAAAACAGGCATTACAGTTATAATTCCAAGTTTGTCCTATACATCATAATTTATTTTTAAGATGTGAATTCATCTCCACATTCACAGCATATCATTAATATCATATAATTAAGATATATAGAAACTTGACTGTAATAACTAACATACTTTTATTAAAAGACTAGGCAGTGCTTTGCATCATTCTCACATACTACATCACATAGATCTCAATGTGAGCTTCTTGAGAGCAGGGATTGTCTTAATTTTCTATTCATATCCTCTATGTTTTGCATATAGTAAGCACTTAAATTCATTCATTGATTTTGTTGTGAGTTATTCCTTCCAGTAGTACAGATTGCAGTCCTCTTCTTATTCCTTCTCATCCTTTGAGGATCCTATCCATTTTCCCCACAAATCTATCAGAGAGAGTCCATTTAAAATAAACATTGTATGTGTGGCAGTATAACATGTAAATGTCCATTTGTTATTCCCTACTCTTGCTACATGATCAGCCCGCTCCTTTTCTGATGACATATTACCTTTTCTGATATTTATCATTATATTTCTCCTGTTGTATTCTTTATTTATCATATATCACAGCCTATTCACATCTACCTTGTATCTTGCTATTGCCATTTGATAGCCAAGAAATTGATTTCATCAAGTTCTTGACTACTTTCAGCTATATAACACCATCAGAAGACTACTAATATTAAAAATGATGAAATTTTGCATCAGAAAGGAGCTTGTAGTCATTAAAAGTATTTTATAATTTACCAAAAACAAGAACTATTTTCTCCACCTCTCAGTTCATTATCTATACATAGTGTCTGTCCAAATTATATATACTGATGAACTAACTTAGACTTATCCATCCCATGATTTCTTCTTAGTTTCCTTTGCAAGATATTCCTTCTATTATCCCCTAAATGTGGAAGGCTCCGAGGACTATTCGGGTCTCTTATTTCTCTACATTTTTTCCTTTGCTAATCTTATAATTTCCCATGGGATAGGTTTATGAAGATGACTCCAGAACTATATTACCAACTCTAATTTCTCCCCTATATGTCAGTTCTATTTTATTTTATAACTTATTCCTACTACAATTTTTCTTATTTCTGTTGTCACAATTATTCTTTTATTCATTTATTTTTGCAAACAGAGTAAATTCTTATCCTTTCAGCTCTTTCATTGCCTATATCCAAGTCTTGCCCAATATGTCAGTTCTTTCTCCACTGCATCTATTGCATCTTTTCCATTCTTTTTATTCACATAGCCTTTCCCAGCTCATGCATTTATTTATCACCTTTCACCTGGGATATTATAAAGCCTCATAACTTCTCTCTTAGCCTCATGTTTTGCTACAATCCAACTTCCATATAGTTGATAAATTGATATTACTAAAATACAGTGCTAATGGTGTCATTCTCCTATCCAAAAAATCTTTAATCTGGCATTTTATTCTATCTTTTTCCCCATTCCACACTTATTGTCAATTCCATTTAAAATGGTCTTATTCCTGTCACATATCACCCCCCCTCCCTTTTTTGTTCTTTTGCACAAATGGTCTCTTATGTCTTGAATTCACTCTGTATCTTCCTTCCTTTCCATTTTTTCCTTCCATTTCCTTTCCTCCCTCCCTCCCTTTTCTCCTCCCCCCTCCTTCCTTCCTTCCCTCTTTTCCTCTCTTCCTCCCTCGTTTCCTTCCTTCCTTCCTTCCTTCCAGCATATATTGTTGAATTGAACATAATATTAGAGTTTGGACGATAGATATTCTTTATCCACTTTTTTGGGTGCTATATAGATTAAATTCTTTTGAGCCACTATTGTGCTTATTTAGGAGGTGCTGCAGTATTCTGAGGTTTGATGCGATGATGCTGTCATAAATGAACAGGGACATCTGGAAGATCTTATCATCCATAGGGCATCCTTCTTCAATTTGGACTCCTATTCTGGACATGTATGATAGTAGTAAATATTTTTTTGTTGAACATATATCTTTCTACTTTGTGCCTCATTTGATAATAATTTGATAGTTGTTGAATAAAATTGCTTGTTTTGATTTTCAAGTAACCTTGTACGGGAGAAACTTTTTTGGAAGAAAGCCTTTTAGGTGATTTTAGTCTGCCAAATGAAATGCAGTTTTTCTTTTTCAATAAATATAAATATAGTAAGATATTGCATTTTTATAACTTTTAATTAGTTATGTGACATTAAGAGATGTGATCTCCTCATATCATAGTATGGTTTATAAAAATCTGACATTTGTATTTCCTAGTCATGAAATTAGAAAGATTCTATTGGAATATTATTGAAGCCTTTCTAGATTGAAGTAGAACCTTCTGGAATTTTTGTTTTGGTGGTCTATGCTTTGTAAACCTGGGATCATTGCTGCACCATAGTGAGATTTCAGAATAGTAACCAATAGTAAGAACATACCTAGTATGCTTTCTATACATGTGTATATTGTTTTATAATATTATAAAGATAAAAAATGAGATTATATGTTGATAGTTGATAGATATAGATATTTTCTTGGTCATTTGGTCAACTACAGATCAGTTGTCTGTAGGATTTCCCTGCTTCCTTATGCTTTATCACAGATGATGTCATAAAAGTTCCAGTCATCTATGGGATAGGATTTTTCTACATGTTTATCATGAACCCTGAAATATAAGATGAGCAACTGTTCCATACATTTATGTTTTTTCTTGACTTTGGGATATGATAAAACTAAATCCCTTCAAAAGTCAGGTCAAAGAGCACCTTCTTGAGGCCTTTTTAGAGTGCTCTGTAAAGTTTTTTTGAATTTATTTTGTATGTATTTTGTATAAATCTGTATCAGTATAAATTATCTTCCTATTAGAATATAAGTTCCTTAAAGGTAAGGCACATTTTGTGTTTGTATTTGTATTCTCTGCTCAGCAGAGAGTAAGCACTTAATAAATGCTTGTTGATTAAATTCTACAAGTGTCTCTTTTCCCCCTTTTTAGTCATCCTTCAATTTATCTGCAACCTCCTTCATTCTTCTACTTTCATATGAATGTTAAGATTAAGATTCAGTTTCTCTTGTTTATGTCCATTCATTGGTTAGTGAGCCCAGATGTCACATTTAGTGTATCAATAGGTAAGTTAATGTTTGTAGGGCATTTAAAACTCATCTGCTTCTTCACATCTTCATTCTCCCTTTTTACTTACACCCCCACCATTACGACAGAAGCAAAACAATTCTCAGAGAACCTAGCATCATTTTATTTAGTTCTTTGTTTCGTGTGTTGCCTTTTTAAAGAGATTGTCACCAAATATTTAGCCTTTTGATGTTGAACATTTCTGGACTTATGGTCCTCAGAAATTAGAAATATTCTATTGGAGTATTATTGAAGCCTTTCTAGATTGAGGTAGAACTTTCTGGAGTTTTTGCTTAAATGGCTTATGCTTTGCAAACCTGGGATCACTGCTACACCACAATGCGATGTCAAAATAGTAACTTGTTAAGGACAGCTTAGAAAACTTAACAAAGTGATTTAATATTTTATTTAAGAAATATCAGTAGTATATATATAGAAATGATCAATAATCATGTGGCTCTCTTGAGGAAGTGAAATAAATTGCTTCCAATAAGAAACATTAACAAATTCTCTTTTTTACAATAATTAAGAATTGGAGACTCACAATATACTACCATCATTTTGGAAAGCACGATTGTACCTCAAGATGATACCTGTCATAGAACCAAAAGTGTTGGAAAAATCTTAGCAATAGATGCTAATGTGATTGGCAAATTTCCATAATTATATATTTTGCTAATATAGACTTTATTTGGAGTAATGAAATGTTAATAATAATTTGAGTGAGATATATTGGTATGGCAGTGATGCAGAGAAATTTATAGAGCATTGAAAAAAACAAGGAAAATACTGAAGAAGCTAGCTGGTTGTGTTTTGGTCTTTTGGGTGTGCTGTGAGTTTAAGGTGGTAGCTCCATGACATCCCCTGATGTGATGGCCAATTGATTTATTTCAAAAAGACTGACCTATAAACATCTGCCTCTGTATGGAACTTCTGATACTGGATCAAAATTAAATTGTCTGAAGATAAAAGGCTTTCTGCCCACTGAATGTAGACTGCCTACATTTCAAACATTTGCTCTGGTAAAGAGAAAATCCTTTCAACTAGAAGACAAAAACCTGAAAAGACACAGTGTTGTGATGGATAAAAGTTTTTATTAAGTTTTCTGTTGTAAGAGTTTTGACAAAAGAAGCCTCGGGTTACTTTTAGTATTTTTTCTTCTCTTTTACACAAGACTTGATTCTTGGTTCCCTACTCTAAGCCTAGCACCAAAAATAAAAGTACTATGAAACATTGTGTCTTCTTAAAGCATTAGATCTGAGAAATTCTTTGATATATTCTATGAAGCTTTCAATTTAATTCAATTTAAAACATATGTGAAATGCCTACTGTGTGTAAGGCACTGTATTCAGTTCTGGGAAGACAAAAACAGGGGTTTTTGTTGTGAAGAAGCTCATTCTACTGTGTTGGAATTATTTGTAGACAGTGGTGAGTAACACAGTATATACACAGCATAATATGAATATTTTGAGGAATGAAAGAATATTAGCAACTAAATGTGGTGAAGGGAGGCTTCATTAAGTAAGTAAGTACTGAAATGAAGCCTGAAGGGAGTTGAAGGTCTGAAAGGCAGTTCTATGGAGAGAGGGAAGTTTATGTGAATGAATGAAGGCAGCTATGGAAAGTCAAGGTCAGAGAATAGCTAGAGTTCAGTTGGATTGGAACATCATATGTGCATGAAGGTGAATAATGTGAAATAAAATTTGAAAGTTAGATTGAAAAGGAACTGGAAACTGTGGATGACTATTAGTTGGGGAATGGCTGAATAAGTTATAGTGTATGAATATTATAGAATATTATTGCTCTATTAAGAAATGACCAGTAGGATGAATTCAGAGAGGCCTGGAGAGACTTATATGAACTGATATTAGGTGAAGTGAGTAGAACTAAGAGAACATTGTATACAGCAGCAAGAAAATTATGTGATGATTAGCTGTGATGGACAGACTTGGCTCTTTTCAAAAATGAGGTGATTCAGGCCAATTCTAATAGACTTGTGATGGAGAGAGCCATCTGCATACAGAGAAAGGACTATGGGGACTGCATGTGGATCACAACATAACATTTTCACCTTTTTTGTTGTTGTTTGCATGTTTTTTTCCTTTCTCATTTGTTTTCTTTTTGATCTGATTTTTCTTGTGCAGAATGATAAGTATGGAAATGTGTTTAGAAGAATTGCACATGTTTAACCTTTATTGGATTGCTTGCTGTCTAAGGGAGGGGGAAGGGAGAAGGGAGGGAGAAAAATTTGGAAAACAGAGTTTTGCAAGGGTGAATATTAAAAATTATCTTTGCATGAATTTTGAAAAATTAAGAAGCTATTATTATAAAAAAAAGTTAGACTGAAGTCAGAATACAGATTACTTTAAAAGTGAAGCTGAAAATCTCTGTTTTATCCTATAGGCAATAAAAGGCCATCAGGTTTGTGAGTAGGAGAGTGATATATGGTCAGTGATATATGATATATTTGTATTTAAAAAGATTGTCTTGGCAGTTATATGAAAATGGTAGATGAGAGATGAAAGAGACAGAAGGCAGGAAGACAAATTGGATTGTTCAGTGAAGACTACTTTTTAAGTGTTGTTTTCAAAAGACTCCTCCCAGTTCTCGCAGATAGGGTCATCATTTTCCACTCCGATGCAATTTCATCATAACATACCCCAACTCCTCAGCACCCTGTACTGCCCCTTCCTTCTTTCTCCCTCTTTTTTTTCACTTTTTAAAATATGAATTCCTTGAGATTAGGGACTGCCTTTTGCCTTCCTTTGTGTTTCTAGAATTTAGCATAATGCCTGTCACATAGGAACTTGATAAATGTTTAATGATTGATTTTCTGAACTTCATTCAATTCACATTTATTAAACATCTACTAAATAATTTTAGATGATATACAGTCTTTTAAAAGTGAGCATTATATATATGGCAACAACAAGATTATATGGTGATCAATTCTGATGGACATGGCTCTCTTCAACAATGAGATGATTCAAACTAGTTCCAATTGTTCAGTGATGAAGAGTGCCATCTACAACCAGAGAGAGGACTGTGGGAACTGAGTGTGGTTCACAATATAGCATTTTTATTCTTTTTGTTGTTATTTGCTTGCATTTTGTTTTGCTTTTCTTTTTTCTTTACTTGTTCAGCACAATAATTGTATAAATATTTATACATATATTGGATTTAATATATTCTACCATGTTTAACATATATTGAACTACTTGCCATTTAGAGGAGGGCATGGGGAAAGGGAGGGAAATTGGAACACAGGGTTTTGCAAGGGCTAATCTTGGAGAATTGTCCATTCATATGTTTTCATAAATAAAAAGCTTTAATTAAAAAAATGAGCATCTGCTCTTTTTTTGAGGTTTGATATCATATAAAGTAGCAAAACCAGATTTCATGAATTCATCAATATGTTCCTGTACCTGTATTTAGGTACGGCATGCAAGTCCATTTTATCTTTGAATATTGAAACAGATTCTTAAAATTCTGTCTCTTTCCTTTCACTAATGTAAGTTTGGAATCCTGGCTGTAGGATGGCTATGGTGCAAATACAATTATAGGTCAATTTAGGTGTGTGTGTGTGTGTGTGTGTGTGTGTGTGTGTGTGAAAATACACACACACATGTCATTGTACAGGTTACAGTATTGTACTGTACTAGAATATGTTGTTTAGCCATTTCAGTCATATCTGAGGTTTTCTTAGCAAAGACATTGGAGTGGTTTGCCATTTTCTTCTCCAGTTCATTTTACAAATAAGAAAACTGAGGCAAGCAGGGTTAGGTGACTTGCCCAAGATCACAATTAGTGTCTCAGACCATATATAAAATCAGGAAGATGAGTTTCCCTGCCTCCAGGCTGGCATTCTATCCATTGTGACACCTAGTTCTCCCAATAATAGAGTACTTAGCTTATTATACTTTACACAAATGCCATCTCCAACCTTACCTCTCTCCCCATTTGATCTTGGACCATATTTGTTGGCTAACTGACCTTCAACTGGCTGCCTGCCTGCCTTCATCATAATCTCAAACCAAACACAGAGATTTCCTAAATCATACAGGACTTTTGCATTGCAAAAGACTTTCTTTCTTTCTTCCTTCCTTCCTTCCTTCCTTCCTTCCTTCCTTCCTTCCTTCCTTCCTTCCTTCCTTCCTTCTTCCTTCCTTCCTTCCTTCCTTCCTTCTTTTCTTCCTTCCTTCCTTCCTTCCTTTCTTCCTTCCTTCCTTTCTTCCTTCCTTCCCTCTCTCCATCCCTCCCTCCTTCCTTCCCTCCTTCCCTCCCTCCATCCCTTCCTCCTTCTCTCTTCATTTCTTCCTTCCTTTTTTTTTTAAACAGCCTCTTTTTTGTCTATTTCCCATCATTTCTTCTACCATTCTTCCCTTTGGTGGGGGAACCACTGGCCACATTAATTATCTCTTTTCTCTGTAGGGTCTTAGAAACCCTGGTCTCAAGGTAAAATGGGCAAGTTAATCTTTTTTTAGTTATTTAATTGACAATAAAGACTTAGCACTTTGAGATCTTCAGATAAAATGTCCACACGTGAAAGTGACAATACCTTACATGGATAAAGATTTGTTCCCTAATTCTCCCATCCACCCTCATCTGTCTAGTAGAATATAACCTTCTTAAGAGCAGAAACTCTTGTAGCCATAATATTCATGTTTTATCCTTGATAAGTGCTGAATAAATATTTGCTGAATCCCATTGAATGATATTTTCTCATTTGATTTTTTGGTCTGGTGTTCAAGGACTTCTTAGTCATCCAAATTTTTTTCTCTTCCTGACTATCTCTGTCTGATGGTTTTTCAGAATTGGTCTTTGGATAGCAAAGACTTGAGCACAATATTATCATTAAAGATATTAATAATGCAGTACAGCATATATATGTTCTCAAGTGGCACACAAATACCATTTCTTGATGATAGGATTTTCATCATGAGCAGTCATTTTTCCACTATAGATGTGCAAAAGTGGCTGTTAATATAAACTTCCAATTATAGACTACTAAATGGTTATTTAAAAAAATTAAAAATTGAGCTATTTACACAATTGAATTGTCAACAAAGACTAAATTGGGTTTTGTATAGTTTGTGTACAGCCAAAACCTTGATTATTAGAAACAAACCTTCTGAAACTATTAGTCTTCTGGAATAACTCTAGAAATAACCCCAAGCCCCCAAACCCTAAATTTCTCTAGCTCCAATCCAGAAAATTATATTATACATTCTAGTAGCAAGCCAAAACAATAAAAGCTCTAACCCAGAAAATTATACTAGATGCATTATAATTGGTTGGGTCACTGTGGAAGAAAAAGGATACCCTAATCACGTTTATACAAAGTCAGCCTTTTCAAATGAAAATTAAGAATGGGACAAACTATAGCAAGAATTCTTTCAAACTTTTTGTTTTAGGTACCTCCAGTTGTCCATGGAAACCTTTCAGGAAGTCTATAGACCTCCAAAACCCATGAACTTGGATGCTAAAAATAACATCTTCATTTTCACTACTTCCTAGTTTTTGTAACATTTTTTTTATTTTATGCATGCATATATTCATAATTATTCTGAGAGGAAATTCATAGATTTTATCAAACTGCCAAAAGGAACTGTAACATGAAAAAAGGCTAAGAACCATTGCATTAGAGCTTATAGAGTATACAAGAAAAAAGAAAAGGAGAAAGAAAAAACAAGAGAGCATAGATTTCTTTCCTTCAAAGGAATTGAGTTCCATTATTTGCCACCAAGATCTCTTCCCCATGTTCATATAAACCAAATTGTATCCATTAGTATGTCTGTGTGTGTGTGTGTGTGTGTGTGTGTGTGTGTGTGTGTGGAGTGATATTCTTTTCCAAAAGAGGTAATTTCTATAATAATAAAACTGAAATCCTTTAAGTTCCAGGAGATATTTCAGGTACCTGGGAGTCAGGGATGGAACTGTCCAGGGTCCTGACCTTTGCTTAGGCTCTTTCTGGCCTCATTTTCTGATTTTGATCTCAGAGTGTGTGTGTTCGTGTGTGTGTAAATGTGTGTCAACTACAATTCTTAATAGAATGGTTAAGCTATGAATTTAAAAAGTGTTTTTGGGGATCCTTTTAAAGTCTTATGCTTCCCATCTTTCATAAACATTCCATCCACTTGCATATTATCTCTATCTGCTAGCTATCTTCTGGGAGGGGAGACAATGTTAAGTAACTGGCTTGTATTCAGAATCATTTCCTATGTATGGGGAAAATAAAGAATTCAAAGGATTCACTGAGAAGGACAAGAAAAAACATTGTTACCATCAGGTAACCCAATTTCTTAGGACATTTATTATTAAAGTGTAATTAGGAATACCCTGGACCCTTTCAGGAGATCCATAAAATCATTTTTATAATAATACTAAGATGTTATAATTGCTATTATGGTAAATAGCAATAGATATTTATATAAACAAAAGCTCTTAATGTGTGATGGAGGTTGTGGGTAGTCTTAAAATTTTTTAAGCATTTAAAAAACTACCGAGACCAAAAAGTTTGAGAACTGCTGCCACCAGTCAAATCAAAAAATATTACCCTACCATTCATCATGTGTAAGGAATGGCCCTGGAGTGATATTCTTTTCCAAAAGAGGTAATTTCTATAATAATAAAACTGAAATCCTTTAAGTTCCAGGAGATATTTCAGGTACCTGGGAGTCAGGGATGGAACTGTCCAGGGTCCTGACCTTTGCTTAGGCTCTTTCTGGCCTCATTTTCTGATTTTGATCTCAGTGTTCCCATCCTAAATCTTGACTCCAGTCTTAATATTTATAATTTAATTTCCAGTCATTTCCCTTGAGCCCTGCTCATCCAGTTTGTTTATCTTGCCCCAACTACCTCATAGCACATCTAATGTTTTGTAGCAGCCCTATTTGCATTTCATATCTTCAGGCAACATGTTTTATGGCCAACTTAGTTCCTTTATATTCTGTTGTATAAGAAATATGAGAATATTTTATTGGAGTGTTAGTTGTGTCACCTTGAGAATCACTTAGTTCCTTGGCTCATTTTCTCTTTCATCTCATTTGTAGTTCTTTTTAGTACTTCTCTCTGTTCCCCATTCTCTCCTCCCAATATATAGAGACTGTTAATTTAAATGCTTTGGGTTCTTAAAAAATAATTTGAGATGGCTTTCCTTTTTGCAATATTGTCTTTCACATCTTATTATTATGCTCTTATCTATCCTTCACGTATAATACACAGCTGTACTCTCAGACAAGAATCAAGCTTATTGGAGTCCTATGACCTCTAACACAATTATTTCAATAATATTGAAAAAATGTGCTAGGGACATTCCTTTTACTGGACTTGTAGCATGGCATCACCATAGTCTAACCCTCTGTTGTTTTCTGAGCCTAAGACCTCTGGTAGCTTTCAGCTTAGTTAAAAAATGAGACTTCCAGAGAACATTCAACACAAAGGAGTACAGATCTACTTAGCAAACCAGTCTCTTGGACTATAAAACCAGGAATGCTTTTGTCCTACTCAGGTGAGATTCTGCCTATTCCCATTTTCTACCCAAAGAAAAGCACAGGTCTTTACTCACAAATCCTACTCTTCTTAGAATAGCAAACTGATAAACACAAATGAAAGAATTCTCTGTGAACAAATGATTCAATGAACATTCATTAAGTTACAGCTGTATATAAGTCACTGGAATGAATAAATAGAATGAAAAGAATTGCTACCTTGGGGGAAAAAGCCTATGACTAAACCTAACTTGAATCTCCATTTGAACTTCATTTTTTTTTAACTCAGGAGAAGATTGCTCCTTTCCAGCATTCAGCATTGAACGATATTGAATCTCACCTGAGGAGGATAAAAAGCATTCCTGGTTTTTACAGACTTAAAAACATTTCCTTTTTAATAACTGTTAAAGTGAATACAAATGTCTAGGTCAGACAGATGGTTGAGGTGGTAGAAGAACAAGGTAAGAAGCTGGTTAGAATTCTTCCCCACTGTATGATTTCTACGATTTAGAAAGGTAGTCCATCTCATATCTCTTATACAACAGAATAGAAAGAAACTAAGTTGGCCATAAAAAGGCTGCCTGAACACAAGAAATGTAAGTAAGGCTGCTATAAAATTCCGGACATTGCTGTGAGGTAGCTGGGCTAGGAAAAATAGACTGGATGGATAGGGTGATAGGAAGCTAGATTATAAA
Organism: Antechinus flavipes; assembly: GCF_016432865.1. Taxonomy (NCBI): domain Eukaryota; kingdom Metazoa; phylum Chordata; class Mammalia; order Dasyuromorphia; family Dasyuridae; genus Antechinus; species Antechinus flavipes. Next base: position 443,960,852 of record NC_067400.1, read on the forward strand.
AACTGGGGAAAATGTTAAACTTGGAACTAAGGGCCTGGGTTCCAATTCTACCTCTGCCACTTGCTGGGTATGTAATTACTACTAAATCACTTAACCTTCTGAGCTAAATCACTTAACCCTCTGAGCTTTTCCTTACCTGTAGGATCTACTTCATGGCAAGGAAGAAAATAAACATTTATTTAATGCCTATTCTGACTAAGCACTTGGGTAGTATATTCTTGAGAATCAGCTCTCTGGCTCATTTGTCTCTTTAATCTCATTTGTTATGTTTTTTGGTATTTCACACACACACACACACACACACACACACACACACACACACACACAACTTCTACCTCCCCACACACTCCCCAGTATATGGGAGATAGTTATTTTCAATGCTTTGAATTCTAAAGCAAATAGCAATCCTTTGCAAAAAGTGTGATTATCATCTCTATTTTATAGCTAAAGAAACTGAGACTGACAGAGATCAAGTCATTTGACATAGCTAGTACATTTCTGAGGCTGAATTTGAACTCAAATTTTCCTGACTTCGAGCCCAGCATTCTATCTATCTTCTGTTCCACTCAATAGAGGGTTGTGATAGTCAAATAAATTTATGTATACCAAGTACTTTTCTTAAAGTACTATATAAATATTATTTCCTATTATTATTTCCCTTTCTTTAGACCATGCCTGCACATTTTTTCTTTCTTCTGCCTTAGTTTTTGACAGTCTGCTGTGCTGTCCTTCTTGTGTATGAGATGAGGCATTTCTATGCTAATGGAGTCTTGTTTTGACAGTTCTGTTCTGTGTTATTGTGTAAAGGGCATATTTTTCCCCCAAGTGGGCTTCTCCTCTCTAGCACCTAAATTCCCCTGGCAGCAACAATGATAGTCATATACTTCTAAATTTTTCAAGTTTATTTCTACCAGTTCATAGTGGTTGAAATGAAGTTGGGTAGGCAATTAGTCAATCATCAAGCATTTATTAAGCACCTTTGATATACCAGGCACTATGCTAGTTGTTGGATACAAAGACAACAGCTAAATGGTTGGTGCCCCTCAAGGAGTTTGCATTCTATTAGCATTTATATTTGTAATTAGTTTTTCATGACTAAAGATGGTGAAAGCATGTTCAATTGTAAACTCCAAGAGGACAGAAACACTGTCTGACCTAAACTTGTTATCTCCTTCAGTGCCTAATGTAATATTGTCACTACAGTAAATGCCCAATAAATGTTTGTTAAAAAAAATGACTTCATAGTGTTGTGTATGCAGTAGATAGTTAATAAATGCTTGTGAAATGAAAGAATGAATCAATGTGACTAAACAGAGACAACAGGAAGGAAAGTATCCTATTAGAAAGTTGTCAAGTGGAATATCTTTTCCTTTTTCAATAAGGTATCCTACATACTTAGAAAATAACCCAAATTACAGCAAAATATATTTTAAGAGTACCACAATATGGTAATGTCATAGATTTTGATAGATGGATCTAGATGATCTATAGTACTTATATTATATTTACCTAACTAGATATCTTGCAATGAAAATTGGAAGGTGTTGATCTAGGCAGGGTAATAATTAAAAAAAAATACAACAGAATTTTGAATCTTGAAGAAACCAGAAATTGTTTAATTCAATTTCATTTAATAGATGACAAAATTCAGGTGTAGCAATGATTTATCCAAAGTTATACAGGTAATTAGTGGGAGAACCAGACTGGAATCTAGGTCTCTGGATTCTTAGTTCCCTTTCTCCCCTAGTAATATACATTATAATTCAGTGATACCCTTTGATTCTGTTGAAGTATCACTGACTGATACTGAATAATCTCAGACTGCTCTGAATTTTTTCCTTGTGTATGTTTTTAATAGTTATTCTATCTTCCATGCTTTTTGTCTGTGTGATCATTTTTTCCATTATGTTCTGAATAAATAAAGTTCCTGGTTGAATTCCAGAGAGGTGAGATGTTACTATATTCTTTTAAAGTTGATTGTCATCTGTTTGCAATTGTGAATTTCTCAATCATTAATACCATATATAAAGCATCCCAGTGTTTTGAAAAGTGTTCTAAACTTAGAATGAATAGAAACCTGGGTTTGTATCCTGCCTTCTATACTTAACTAGCTCTAAAACTTCAGTTTCCTCATCTGAAAAATGAGAGGCAATGATACTTGTAGTATCTATCTATCTACCTAATGGGATTATCATAATAATGAAATGAAATATGGATATGAAATATACTACATAGGTATATACTACTATCATAATCCTTATTATTATTCTGGTATTGCTACTTACTACTTATGTGACCTTGGGCAAGTCTTTTAAATTTGTGAACTAGTGTGATCACTATGGTCCCTTTTAACTCTAAATCCTATGATCTTACTCTATCCTGCTTAAATAACTCCCCCTTGAATCCCCATGGCCCAATGCATAATGTGTCTTGAATTTCCTTTAATTGGAACAACTGTGAGTCATGGAAATGTTAACAATCACTCCCACTTGAGAAAAAGCTCTTAGTCTTAAAGAATCACAGTGTCCTGAACCTAAATTTTTCATGACGCTTTAGCCACTAATTGTGAACGTCATCAAAGAACTGAAAACCAAATCTGTGGCTTCCTTATCTCCAGTTAAGAAAATGAGATGATGTTCAGTTCTTTGTGGAAAAAAAAGAAGAGGGGGACAACAATTACTATAAAACCCAACTCCAGCCAGAACTCTGCTGATTACCATGGCAACCTGAATTCAAAATAGGAACATAGAAAGCTCCTCAGAGCAAGAAAAGCAAGTTCCAATCTTTATGAAGTTAGGGAATACTACAGCTTATACAGAACAATTTTAAAAATAGAAATTTTGTCCTAACTTGCCATTAATAATTTTAATCCTGATGTAGTACCACATTCCTAAATTATCTCTGAAGCTCTGAACAAGAACTCCATACTTCCCTGATTGCTTATCTTGCCATGGAATAGCTAATGTTTCACTTGGCTTCTCATAACAGATGTACTATGTATTTTTGACTTTTCTGACTAATAATAATTAGTAAGAAGAGAGAGCAACTGTTACAGATGGTATTCCCAGGTTAGCAAGTCATACTATTTTAGAGGCAATTTAAAGGCAAACCTCTTGAATAATTATAAAATGTGCAAGATGTATGTTACTACCTATATCAGGGACCCTATGGGAAAGTGATTTGCCCAGGGTTTCACAAATAAACAAACCTTTTAGCTTGTTTTCAAATCCAGGTTTTCTGACTGAAAATCCTGTTCTCTTTTTGCTACCACATTCCTCCTTATTGAGTGCTGTAATGTGAAATAAGACTGGAAAGACAAGTGGACCCAGGGTGTAGTGATTTTGAACACTAATCTAGGGAATTTATATCTTCTTTTGTAGACAATGGAGAATCACTGAAGTTTCTGAGCAGAGTAATGTGACTGTCCCCAAAAAGAATAGTCTGAAAACAGGGGCAACCAGGTAGCATGGGAAAATTGTTATTCAAGGTTTTAGAATTATATAAAGTATACTTGAGAGTAGGGTAGTCAGTCCAGGGGGCAAATAATTACTATCTACGGGTTCTTCTTTCCTGTGTCACTCTCAGTTAATTTATATTTTGCTTGTTGCTTTTATAGGCTGTTAATGAAAATTAGGCATTTTCTTTCTGGAGCTATCCAATTGCAGATTTTTTGACAAATAAACATATTGAGGGCTAAATACTTAAGAGTTTATAGTTCAGAACATAGGAAGCCCAAGAAATAGAAAATGTAACAAAATAACATTCTGGGGCTTGGTATATGCTGATTTATTTAAAAGAGAGATCCAATAGGTTGTATCCACATCATAAAGAATTTAAGGAGGTACCTTTGCAGTAGATCGCTGAATTTTTGGATTTGTTATCACTGTGTTTGATTTTATGTTATATACCTATATGCTTGGGGTCATATAAAAATTTCTTGGGAGGAAATGAGTAGTGAGTAGAAAAAGTCTAAGAAGCCCTGCTATAAGAAATGACAAAAGGAATGGTTTCAAAAGATGCAGAGTGAAGTGAACAGAACTGGGAAAACATTGTTCATAGTAGCAGCAATATTGTAATGATGTCCAACTGTGAAAGACTTTGTTATTCTCCTAAAATAGATTTAATCAAAAGAGAATAATAGGAAAACTATACTATGTGTCAGCCCTATTAATAAATATTGTTTTAGACTATTTAAAATAACTAGACAGTATAAGATTGGAAAATTGCTGTGGTTTAGGAAATTATAAGTTGGTGAAGTTAGAAAAATGTGGAAATATATATGATTATGGATATATATTGTGTATGTGCATATGTATATATGTTTGTATGTATATGTGTGTATACATGTGTGTGTTTAATTGTACCTTTCAGGTAAAGGAAGGAAAGGGGAAAAAATAAAGTAAAAAGTGCACAGCAAAGGACAAAGGAAAGATGGACAACTCTGAACATAATACATAATATCTTTATATAGGTTTTCTTGAAATGAAATTTATTGCTTTATATTTTGAATCCTCTATACTGTAACCTATTCAATATGTGAAGGATTGCTTGCCATCTGGAGGAGGGGGTGGAGGGAGGGAGGGAGGGGAAAAATCGGAACAGAAGTGAATGCAAGGGATAATGTTGTAAAAAATTACCCTGGCATGAGTTCTATCAATAAAAAGTTATTAAAATATACATATATATGTATATGCATATGCATATATATATATATATTTTGAATCCTCTCATGTTTTGCTGTACACATGGCAATATTTTTTCTTTCCCTATTTTGTATTTAAATTTTAAATAAATAACTAAATAAAAAAGCCTTAGTTACTCTTATCAGGACAATAATTTTCAATAATCCCAAAGGATTTATCAAAAATGCTATCCAACTCTAGAGAAAAAACTGATGAACTCTGAATGTATATTGAAACAGCCTTTCCTCTTTATTTTTCTTGCTTTTTTGCAATATGGCTAATATTAAAAGATGTTTTGCATAATTACACAAATAATGAATATCTTAATAGATGGAGAAGGTGATGGAGAGAATTTGTGTTGGAATACACAGAAGCTATTGGAATACATTGGAGCCACCTGACAGTGGCTGCTGCAGATCCAACCCAGACCTGCAGAATGGATCTCCCCTTGTGAGAGGATGATAGGAGACTGAGAGGAAGTTGCTATTCTCTGACTTCTCTCACTGAGAGGCCGTTGCATTGTCTGATCTCTCTTCTCTTCCCTCTACCTCCAGTTTATCTCATTCCCAGTCCACAACAGGCTGCTTTGCAACTCCTTCAGATGTTATGATCCACAGCTGTGGAGGCTCTCAGGGAATTATCTGTCCCTTAACAAATTTGGAACTGAAAATTTTATAAAATCAATGCTAAAAAATAGGCCATTTCCAGTAGTTTGTTGGTAAATTCTTTAGGTTATTTTGAAGTATATATTAATTTATTATGAAAGATAATGAGTTTTTAAAGCATAATTGTAGCCATCAGGTCATATCTTTCTAAGTATTTGGTAACTACAAAATTTTTACATCTTGGAATGAAATGTTGTGCTGTTTTCACTGTTTCCTTTCATAATGTTCATTATCCCTAGATCTGGGCACCTTAAGAATAATACTTCTATAGTATAATAATAATAATACTTTAGATGGCAGTGAGCTAGTAATAAACTATCCTCATAAAGTTCTTCATTTCCACACATAAATCTGTATTACTTGGCCATTTTTCTTAAACACTTCCTTATTGATGTTGTTGGCTGAGTTCATATTGATGTGAATAGGGGAGATATTTTAAATTCCATGCTCAGATCTTATAAGTTTATGGACTTTCTCCAGAAGTAGACTACTTTAGGTAGCATTTGTCAGATCCAATGTGTATATACCATATAGTATCAATCTTTACTGTTGCTCAGTAGAGTACTATTCTAAAAGTATTTCTGTTGGTTTTTGACCTGCTTCTCATATACTCTAAGAATATCTATGCATCCTCTTCTTTCTTTCTTTCTTTATTTTTTTTTTTTGACATGGAAGTGTTAATCTTTCTACAATAGCTTCAAGGAATACGCCTCATATTTTGTTCATATTGTATGAGTTTTTTCTTAGGGTACTTTCTGAGTTTCCAGAATTGTCCATTAAGACTGGTTTTACATAGGGATCAGTTGATTCAAATGTATTCTTATTCAACATTGTTTTCAGAGTAAGGACAGTGTCTTTCCACAAATTTCTCTATGATATCTTTATGTTTCATATATCTTGCCTGAAGGAGATTGTGATATGAAGGAGATTTGTTCCTTAGCATAATGTGATCTTTGGATTTAAGCTTGAAGTCCCCAATCTCAAGTTTTCTTTGTCACGTGTTAAGTACAACTTATTGAATCCAAATGGCATTTTATTATAATTGGAGAATGATTACACAAGATAAAGGAGATATTTGGTTTGTCTTTTGGTGGGATCATGTATACATCAAATAGTTAAAATAGTTTGGTTTGTCTCTTTTATTTGGAAGTCATATTATTTTTATTTAGAGTGAAATAATATTAAATTTAAGGCTAAGTAGTATCATATTAAACTTTGAGAGTCTCCCTGAAAATTGTATTTTTTATATGAATTGATCTTGACATTAGTGAACTAATGGCATGTTTTAATAGAGAACAAATTTTCATGTGTACATAAATACTCTAGCATTCTCATAATACTTATTTCTTTACATATTTATAGGACATGAACAAGATGTGAAGGTAGAAGTGGTGCAAAAACTTTGAAATAGCTAAGGCACTCTACAAGTTATGGCACTTTTGGATGACTAATTGAATAATGGCTAAAATGATAATGAGTTGCTTTTTCTTCCTCTGAGACTTTTTTTTGGCTCACCCTTTTTTCTGGATAGATAATGGTATTTTCATGTAAGTGTTTATAAATTGCTTTCATGGTATTAAATGCTTTAAATAAAGTACACATACAACTGGTCTATATTTGAGGTGTTTTTACCTTAGCAGTGGTGTTTTTATCTTTTGTTAATAGACAAATGATGTTGGAGAAAACTACAATTATGGTTTTTAATTCAATCTACTGCTTTCAAGTTTTTCAGGGAGCCTGGAGTTTCAGACACCTCCCTTTTTATAACTGTTTTGTTGTTCATTATATTAATAGTGCCCTGTTTTTCATTTGATCCAATTTGTGTTTTAGTTGTTTTGGAGGTCTTGTTACCATACAGATAAAACAATGTCAAAAATGGGATCACTGTTGGCATGCAAACCACAACACTCACAAGTGCTGTCTGAGCCAGATTAAATGTAATTGAAAAATAAAAATATAAGAAAACATGGATAATATTATATTTTACAATCAAGTCAATATGTGCCCTGCAGGGATTATCAGCTTTAGAATAGTAGCCTTGGTTTCTATTTGAGTTTGATGTTACTAATACAGATAGCTAGAAATTTTCTACCTCCTATTTTTGGGGGCCTGTCTTGCTCCTGATTTCTTTATTTTTCAACCTTCTCTCATAATGTTTTGGTTGATGTTGTCTTTTTTGTCTTGTTCTTGGTGCTGCTTTGACTCCTTGTATTACCTTTACCTTTTAAACTTTGCTTTAAATAATTTAAGTAAGGGAATCTAGGATTTCTGGTGTGCTTTTATTTTCTGGATTTCTTTTTTTTTGCAGGTTTCTTCTTCACAGTCTCTAACTGGGCAATATGGCTTTCAAGTTTTCTAGTAAGTGTATTAACTAGCTATTGATGTAATCTTCTAAAGCTTTTTATCATAACTTCAATTACTCCCTTCTAGTCATATCTGCCATGTGGTGTTCAAACTTTGTCCTCAAGGTTTTGGTATTCTTTCCTAGCTCTGTTTTTTATCCACAGTAAAGACCTATGTCATTAAGTGTCACATATACTGTTGTATGCTGGTCCTAAAACATTTTACATTTTCTGTCAAATTCTATGGGAGAATATGTTCATTCATGATAGTCATAGCATAGAAGAATAATTCATGCAATCATATTCAGAAAGGACTTTTTGGAGTTCTAAGTTGCCTATTTCTTATTCAAAATAATTTGAAGCTTTCATGCTTTCATTTTTAAAAAAGTCATAACTTCTAGTGCTTTGCATTAAGTGAAAACTTTCAGTGATCTCAACATTTTCAGATTTTTCTCTCTTAAATTAAGTGCTCCTCGATTTCATTTCTTCTTTAAAATTTTTTAAATTAATTTTTTAGTTTTTTCAATGAAAATGAAAAAAATCCCACCTTTGGAAAGAAAAACAAGCCCCCTATTACAAACATGTTTAGTCAAACTTTCCTTATTTTTCATATCCTAAAAGTGTCCCCATCTGCACTGAGTTTACTACTTCATTATCAGAAGGTAGCATATTTTAATAACCCTGTGGAATCATGACTAATCATTGCTCAAGAGTTCTAAAGTCTTTCAAATACATAATTATTGCCTTTACAATATCATTTTTAACATATACATCATTCCTCTGCTTCTGCTCACTTGCCTTGTTATACAAATCTTCCTAGATAACTCTGAATTTCCTTCACCATTTCTTATAGCACAATTATATTCCATCTCATTTATATCCCATAACTTGTTCAACTGTACCCTAGTTGATGAGTATTTAGTTTTCAATTCTCTACAACCACAAAAATGATGCTATAAATATTTTTGTATAAATTAGGCCTTTGATTTCTTTAGGATATAAAACTAATTTTGGTATCCCTGGGTTGAAAGTATGTATACAATTTAGTAAATTTAGAGGCTTAATTCTAAATTGCTCTTCAGAATGACTGAACCAATCCCTATTTCCACCAACTGTGCATTAATGGACTTGTTTTCTCATAGCCTCCCTCCCCCAGCATTTGTCATTTTCGTCTGTTGACAACTTTGATAATCTTATATGTATAAGGTGAAACTTCAGAGTTGTTTTAATTTTCATTTCTCTAATATGCTTTAGATAATTTTTCACACAAATATTAGAATATTTAATTCCTTATTTCATCTAAGTTAGGCTTAGAGAATGAAGTTTTTTTCCCATTACTCTATACTGATCATCAATATGTAATTGTAGGACTTGGAACTGTGAATACTATAGACAAAGAACAAATAAACAACAGAGAGCCCTTTATAAGTGATGAGAAGTACTTCTAATTGTGTCATGATATGGTATTGGTACATGATGAAAGTATTCATAACTTCAGTCCATTTCATGTGTACTTATGGTTTGTCTATTTTAATTATAGTCATCTGCATTGAAGCTGTTTCAGCAGGTAGTTATTGTTATTTCTGATTTTTTTTGAAATATATCTTAATTTTTAATAGTTTCAGCACATAAAGGACCACTACTTGTTCAGTTATCTTCTGTGTCAAACTGATCATCATGACAGTTCTGAATAGTGTCATCCTGCAACCTTATTCTTTCCTATATTTTAGATTCATAGAAACAGATGTATTATACCGACTGGGATACTATCCCAATCAGTGATATTGACTGAGCCCAACTATCTAGCATTTCAGGGATTTTTCCAACTCTTCAAATTTAATTTTTTAAAATTATTTTTATTTTTATTTTAATAGCCTTTTATTTACAGGTTTTATATATGGGTAACTTTACAGCATTGACAATTGCCAAACTTCTTGTTCCAATTTTTCCCCTCCTTTCCCCCACCTCCTCCTCCAGATGGCAGGATGACCAGTAGATATTAAATATATTAAAGTATAAATTAGATACACAGTAAGTATACACGACCAAATCATTATTTTGCTGTACAAAAAAGAATCAGACTCTGAAATATTGTACAATTAGCCTGTGAAGGAAATAAAAAATGCAGGCAGACAAAAATATAGGGATTGGGAATTCAATGTAATGGTTCTTAGTCATCTCCCAGAGTTTTTTCTCTGGGTGTAGCTCGTTCAATTCATTACTGCTCCATTGGAACTGATTTGGTTCATCTCATTGCTGAGGACGGCCAGGTCCATCAGAATTGGTCATCATCTAGTATTGTTGTTGAAGTATATAATGATCTCCTGGCCCTGCTTGGGGTAACATACTTTCAATGCTTGTGATTCTTTATCCCCCCCCAAAAAAAAAAATCTACCAAAATGAAATGAAACAAAAATGATTTAATACTTTCACTTCATTTTATAAAACTTTCCAAATGTTAATTCTTTCCCCAAATGACTTAAGACAGATTTGCTTTCCTAACTATGATACATAGAGTGAGTCTAATGAAAGGCTATACTAACTTAAAGTGGTCAATACAATGTTGTCTTGCTATTCTTCATTTTCTTTGTAGTAAGAACTGGCCTAACCCCTGAGAACATAATGATTATATGCCTTTTTCACCCAGAATTTTTGGTACTTTATCATGCTTTTGTCCTGGTCATTTTCCTCTTACTGATTCTTCAACTTCTATTGCATACATGGCTTCCTTAGATCAGAGGGCTTTAAGATTTAGAGTTAGCAGAAACCCAAAACTCCATCTAATTATAATCTTCTCATTTTATGGATAAGTAGGATAGCCTCAGGGGTGAAATTACTTGCCAAAGTCACACAGCTAGTAGGAACCACAGCCAAGATTGGTATCCAGGCATTTTGACTTTAAACTTTCTCTTTGATTTCTCCATAGCACTTCTGCACCAGGCAGAGTCTCTATATAAAGTGGGGACAATAGCAGTTACCCTCTGCTTTGGGTAGTCTCCCTCTCTTTTTCAATATGTATATGTGTTTTAGCTACTCTGGCCTCTTGTTTCCTTTACTTTAGCTCTTCTGCTGGATAATTGTATGTGCAGGGGTTCCTATCATATGCTTCTGTCTAGAGCCTCTTAGTCCATCTGTCACTCAATGCCCACCAGGGACCTAAAAACAGCTTTGGAGTTACTAGCCAGCCCTATGTGCTTATTCCTTATAGATCTTATGTTTTCCATCCATAATCACTCTCCCAACTATTAGTTCTCACTCCTCAGGCTTTAAAAAACATAGCAAAACATTATGTTGATTTTTAATATTTTAAAAACTGTCAATTTTAAATGACAGCTTATTTTCTCTGTGAAATTCTAACCTTTTCTCCCACCCTTGCAAAGTCTTTATCCCTTTATTTCTGCTTTTCTTTTGTGTTTCCAAGTTGTTACTTTTTATGGAGAAAAGAAATTCACAACAAATTGTTGCAGAGCAACAAAATAGTGCTACCTCACCCAGGCCCTAGTGTGGACACTTGGTTGTAAGGAATCAATGTGCATGGGCCGGGTGACAATGATTAATTTTGTTTGGAGATTGTCTTCTGAACTATTCGTGTATTCACCTATAGAAGCAGATCAGAAGCTATGGCCCCAGTTAGTATGGCTTTCTGTGTGCCAAATACTCATCTCAATTCAATAAGCATTTATTGAGCATTTACGAGAAGGCACTATGTAAGGTACTGTGCTAGGTTACATATTTTTTAATAAAGTATAGTTATGCCTGCCTTCGAAGAGCTTACAATATAGAAGAATGATAATGTTTCCAGCTTCTCCTAGGTTTGAAATTTTGACCATATCCTTCCTTTCAGTTCTACAATTTTTATCGCCCCTTAAAAAAAGATTTATATTCATTGAGACTTTGCCAAAGTGGGACAGAGATTTGCTATACCTGAAACAATCTCTGTGCCCAGGGATCACTCTCATATCGTCAGACACAGATGAAACTCCCTGAAGTTCCCTGAGGAACTTGAGCTTTCAACTTCACCATTAATGTCAAGATAATCCACTGCAAAGGGGTCACCTCTGCTCCAATCCTACCTAGACTAAGAAACTTCTGGGGAAAATAGATTCTGTTGAACTGAGGAGGGAAGGGTATGTGTTGTCAAGAAAAATGGATGCAAGAATTTAATAATAGAAATCTCAAGGAAAAGTTATAAGTGGGAGGGATGTATATGAAGGAATCAGATCAAACCAGTTTTCCAGCTAATTATTAAACTTTCAATGTGAAAGTTACACTTTAAAAATGTATAATCATTCATTGTTTTGTTGATTGTCTATACTTAAGAAAGTGATTGAGAAAATGTTAATAATGCAGATTGAACTTCAAGGTGTATTTTGAATATATGCATATATATTCACATACATATTTTTGTGGGGAAGGGAGAACCAGTTATTAATCATTTGCTAGCTTATCTTTACTTATGAGGCACACTAATATGAAAATAATAGAAGGAGAACATTTTAATCTGAGCTTTGGCTTTCCCAAATAGAGCAATTTATCTTGGCAGCAGGTGAAGAGGAGAGGAGTGATTTGGGAATCAGCAATTATGGTTTGGTAGATTGCACAGGAATTGTCCTAGGCAAGTTTTTGCCGAGGTAAAATCACGGTCAGGATTTGAAGTGACTCCTTTATCTCTGTAGTCTTAACCACAAGTTCCCCATTGTATGCCAAGAGAGAAAGAATTTTTGGGAGATAGTCTATGTGAATGAATTGAGACAAAAGATGGAATATTATAGGAAAAAAATAAGTTAATATGGTATATATAAAAGGAGGGTAAGTAATAGTCATTTCTTGGTAATTGCATTACTTGGTTTCAGCTCCATCATCACCATTCTCCACAACCTGTCCTCCTTCCCCTTCCCCCAACTCCCAATATTCTTTTCACCAGAAAACTTTTCATCATGGAGATTGCTTATGCTCACTTGTTCCTGTTCTTCTGATTGGAGGACTCAGAGAGTGAAGTAAAAAAAAAAAAATTCCTCCCAATGCCTTACCATAAAGAGGGCCTGGAATCTCAGATAATTTGTAATTTTCTACCAATTTTGCTATTTGGTTTTGATTTCATCATCATTATTCCCAGGAATGAGGTACTCCTTTTAGGTTCCTTTTGTGTATTTTCTTCCCCATTTAGAGTGTAAGCTCTTTATGGATGGCAACTTTTTTTTTCTTATTTGTATTTCCAGTGCTTAGCACAGTGATTGCCATAATAGACGCTCAATAAATGTTTATTGTACTGTAGTTAAATAGGGAAGATATTTGTAAAAAAAATTACACAAATATCAAGTATTATCTTCTTTATCTCAATATTAGAAATCAAGACAACAACAATATTATTTTTTTCATGATGTTTGCTACTGTTAGTTTATGATGCTATGATTATACCATTATATTTTACATGATTATATTATGTAAAGTTGGGAAGTCTTAGTTTTGAGCTCAGCATTCTTTTTTTCCCTTCAATAATATTTCATTTTTACAACCACATGTAAAGACAGTTCAACATTTATTTTTGTAAGATTTTGAGTTTCAGACTTATTCCTCTCTCCCTTAGTTCCCCCCTCCCCAAGACAGCAAGCAATCTGATACAGGTTATATATGTACAATCATTTAATACATATTTCCATATTTGTCATGTTGTGAAAGAAAAATCAGAACAAAAGGGGAAAATCATGAGAAAGAAAATGCAAAAATAAACAAAAGGTGAAAATAGTATACTTAGATTCATTTTCAAGCCTCCATAATACAGCTTCTGAATGTGGAGAGCATTTTCCATCCCAAGTCTATTGGAATTGCCTTGCATCACCACATTGTTGAAAAGATCTGCCCATCATAGTTCATCATTACATAATCTTGTTGTCACTATGTAATGATGTTAATATGTTCCTCTGGTTCTGCTCACTTCTCTCAGCATCAGTTCATGTAAGTCTTTCCAGACCTTTTTTGAATTTAGTCTGCTCACAAACTGGGAAAACATCTTCACAATTTAAAGGTTCTGATAAAGGCCTCATTTCCAAAATATATAGGGAATTGACTCAAATTTATAAGAAATCAAGCCATTCTCCAGTTGATAAATGGTCAAAGGATATGAACAGACAATTTTCAGATGATGAAATTGATACTATTACCACTCATATGAAAGAGTGTTCCAAATCACTATTGATCAGAAAAATGCAAATTAAGACAACTCTGAGATACCACTACACACCTGTCAGATTGACTAAGATGACAGGAAAAAATAATGATGAATGTTGGAGGGGATGCGGGAAAACTGAGACACTGATGCATTGTTGGTGGAGTTGTGAATGAACCCAACCATTCTGGAGAGCAATCTGGAATTATGCCTAAAAAGTTATCAAACTGTGCATACCCTTTGATCCAGCAGTGCTACTATTGGGCTTTTACCCCAAAGAAATACTAAAGGGAAAGGGACCTGTATGTGCCAAAATGTTTGTGGCAGCCCTGTTTGTAATGGCTAGAAACTGGAAATTGAATGGATGCCCATCAATTGGAGAATGGCTGGGTAAATTGTGGTATATGAATGTTATGGAATATTATTGTTCTGTAAGAAATGACCAGCAGGATCAATACAGAGAGGCTTGGAGAGACTTACATGAACTGATACTAAATGAAATGAGCAGAACCAGGAGATCATTATACACTTCAACAACGATACTGTATGAGGATGTATTCTGATGGAAGTGGATTTCTTTGACAAAGAGACCTAACTCCGTTTTAATTGATAAATGATGGACAGAAGCAGCTACATCCAAAGAAAGAACACTGGGAGATGAATATAAATGACTTGCATTTTTGTTTTTCTTCCCAGGTTATTTTTACCTTCTGAATCCAATTCTCCCTGTGCAACAAGAGAACTGTTCGGTTCTGCAAACATATACTGTATCTAGGATATACTGCAACATATTTAACATATATAGGACTGCTTGCCATCTAGGGGAGGGGGTGGAGGGAGGGAGGGGAAAAATCAGAACAGAAGCGAGTACAAGGGATAATGTTGTAAAAAAAAAATTACCCTGACATGGGTTCTGTCAATAAAAAGTTATTTAAAAAATTAAAAAAATAATTTAGTCTGCTCATCATTTCTTATAGAATAATAATATTCCTTCCATATACTTTAATTTATTCAGCAACTCCCCAATTAATGAGTATCCACTTAATTTCCACTTCCTTTTCCCTATGAAAAAATCTGCTACAAACATTTTTTCCACATATGGATACCTTTTCTTCTTTTATGATATCTTTGGGATACCAAACCAGTAGACATTGCTGAATTGAAGGGTGTGTACAGTTTTATAGCCCTCTGGGCATAGTTCCAAATTTTGAACCAAATCTTTTTATATCTGAAGATTATATAAATAGCTTTGATTTTTTTCTTCTGAAAATTTCTTCTTCATATCTTTTGGCTATCAACTGGGAAATGAATCAATACTTAGAATTTTTCAAGACCAAGCTGGTTTGACCAATTTATGGAAAAATTAAACACACAAATAGTAATGGTGCCTCTAAACACTGATATCATTTGTAAGCTGATAATTTAGCCTTTCAGTTATCTAGAATCTGTTTTCCCCCTCATTAAAAAGGGCCTATTTCTTTTCCTGCTCATGATCACATAGTCAAAGGTTCTTAAATGGTAGATTGTTTTGGCAGTCTGGTGAAGTCTGTAGACCCCTCTCAATATTATTTTTAAATGCATATAACAAAATATATAAAGGGTATAAAAGAAACCAATTATGTTGAGATACAATTATCAAAATATTTTTAAAAAACAAGTTCATGGATACCAAGTCATCTAGATCAAGGGGATTAAGGACAGAAAAAAATAAAGGAAATGGAACTTTAGTCACTGGATTTTCTCAGTGGTGACCTAGGTGGTTGAAGGAAAAGATTGAATTGAATGGCTTAAATAAGGCTTTAAGATCATTTAAGGATTTATGGTTGTTTTCCATATTTCTATTACCATTGATACTAGCTGTTGTATTGAAAAAAAAAAGAATATGGAAAAAGCTGGTTTTTCTGGCATTGTACAGTCAAGACTTTTCTATTAACCTAAACTTCTGTCCATTTTCAGTCCAATGATAATTAATGTTCATAATGGTGGCCTTGTCCTCCTGGTGAATCCCGTGTGGTTGTGAATCCTGGAATACCAGTCCCTGAAGAATCAAAATTGCACATGACCCAAAGAGCAATGGAGAGACGCAAGGTGGGTGTAAGGTTGCAGTGTATTTCCAATGATAACCTATGTGCAAGTATCAAAAGGAAATATATTGTAAACATATTTCCAGGAAATATATGTTACCCATATGTATATATATCCAGGAAATATATTACTAGAAATGGGCCAGTCTTGGAGTGAGATTCAAAGATGGTAATCAGAGTGCTGTGTAGGTACCCACAAAATATAAAAACATTTCTAGTAAGTCTTATACTAGGCAGGTCCTTTATGGAGGATTTATAGGATGACATGGATGAGAATCACATAGAATAATAAGGAATGAATGAGTTTCAAACTTCACTGATAGAGGGAGTATATTGATAGTGATCACAGAGATCTAGGATCTTTTGAAGTTCTGAAGTGTGATAAGCTTTCTGAAAACCTCAAGAAAAACTAAATCATTTTATATAATTTTTATGTTAAATATTTAAATTCTTTGAAAATTGATATTCTATGTGTGATAAATACTAGCAGAGTATAACCTTTTTTTTGAGACCAAATCTTCTTATCTTGCCCAAGTTGGAGATGAGAGGTGGAGATGAGAGGTCCCTCACAATCTCGAATTTTTAACCTGATTCATTTTTCCACCTTATGCTGGTTTGCCCCTCCAAAAGATTGTGTGGTGATCTTCCTTTTCAAAAAGACTCATCATTTGGTGTTATTCTTGGATTGAACACCCAACCAGTGTTAACCTGTCTGTAGCTCAGAATTTCCAACCTTAAGTGATCTAGCAGCATCAGTATTCCCAGCAGTAGGAATTACAAGTATACAAGTGTGTGCCACTGTACTTGGTCATTGTATGTATCAATATCCACTGATGTGGATATTCCCTCTGCTAGATTTGGAGTCAGTAAGGTGTGATTTGGCTTCTGCCATATATATTCACTATATTATCATAGGCAGTCATGGTATCATGATATCTAACCTCAGTGAACTTCAGTTGCCTTGTCTATAAAACACGGATAATATTAGTATTTATCTCTCAATGTTGTTGTGAGGATCAAATGAAAATTTATGTGAAGTATACATTCACAAACTTAACATATTGTATAAATATGAATGTTGGATAAAAGTAGCTCTTCTATTTATATTCTTCAGTAGATATAATAACTATGTCCAAAAACAAAACAACCCTTTTCTTCTAGTTAACTAATGTCTAATCTTGAGACTTTCCTACCCTTGTTGGATTGAGTTGCCATTTATTTGACCAGTATTTGATAACATTTTTTAGCTTAGAAGAAGCTTCT
The DNA here is from genome assembly GCF_016432865.1 of Antechinus flavipes. Classification (NCBI taxonomy): domain Eukaryota; kingdom Metazoa; phylum Chordata; class Mammalia; order Dasyuromorphia; family Dasyuridae; genus Antechinus; species Antechinus flavipes. The sequence goes on from NC_067400.1 coordinate 443,978,054, forward strand.
ACACTGGCATAATTTTCAAGGAAGAATGAATTAATGAAGGGAGAGCATTTATTAAGCACTTACTATGTACAAAAGCACTATAATCCACCCTGGCAATAGAAATAATAGTAAGACAACCCCAGCCCTTAAAGAGCTCATATTCTAGTTGTAGAGACAATACAGCTAGAAAGTTTCAGCTGCAAGTCAGATGGAAAGTTTCCTTACCTTTTCAGGAGCAATGGCAAACAAGATGGTAAAGCTTCTTTCTGAATGTAATTTCCATTGATAAAATCAAGAATTTCTAATGTTGAATCATTTGACAGTGTCAAAGATTTCAGGGGCAAGAATTATGTTTTCTCAGTCTTCAGGTTGCATCTCCATGGGGATTGTTTCCCAGAATGATGATGAGGGGTACTGGGCTGCAAGCATTCCTCTTCCTAAAGGTCTTGGGTTCAGGGACTTGGGTTATCTCCATCATGATCTGAGAGGAAAGTGTTGTCAAGATGGTGGTAGTGATTTCACTTGCCTGCAATGCTGCCTTCTGTTTCTCTTGATTGGTAGTTTTGGAGGATTGTTTCCCCTCCTTTCCAAATGAGAGTGATTGAGGAAGGATTTTTTTTTTTTTACCAAGGGTCATATATTTCAAATATTCATTTGTAAGACATGTTACCATTGAAAAGCACTTTTATATAGATTATCATTTCATTTTATCCTCACCAGAAAGCTTTCATCATGCAAAGAATGCTGACTTTAGAATCAAAGGGCTTGAGTTTAAATCTTGCTTCTGAGTCAGAAAGTCTTGGTTGACACTACTAACTGTGAGCCAGATTGGATTAATCACTTATCCTCTCAGTGCCCAAGGTGACAAGTTACAGAGACAGTGGCATTTTGCTAAGTAGATGAAGTACCTCACTACAAATTTCTATATTGGTGAAATCACATCTAGTAAAAATTTTGGTGATGAAATCATGTCTAGTAAAAAAAAATCAGTAAAAATATTATGTGATGAAATCATGTCCAGTAAAAAAAAATCAGTATCTATGAACTAGATTATTTAATTAATTTCTATTATGCCACATAAGAGGTTTATCTCATCTTCCTTCTGCCTTTCTGAATTAATTGTGGCAGTGATTGAGAAGTGGAATGAAGCTGCAGAAATATTTTTGGGAAGTTTAAGGTACTTTAGTGCTCCTGGGCGAGTCCTGCTGCTAAGAAACAGGGTCATGTACACTACGGTACAGTGAAATTTCAAGAAATGTTAGCTGTTGCTATTGCTGCGTGAACAAGTTGGCACAGTTGCTAAATGTGACTGTGGGGGAAGATAATTTTCTCTACTTCTTTTTCCCAGGAAGATCAGGTGAGGATAGAGCTAGTATTTGTTGTATTTATGCTTCCCATAGGACTCTGAAGTCCATCAGATTTGCATAAATTTTCAGGTTCCATTTTATAGTGCAGTTAAATTTTAGGTATCCAGAAACCCCTCAGGAAATGAGACATTCTCTGTTGTCTGGTTTTCTGTATAACTGAAGATTTACCATAAGTGAAAACAAAATTTCACCATTTTTGATGGAAGTCCTTTTTAAATATATAATGTGTTGGGTTTTTTTTTTTTAATTATTAAACAAGATGTGCAGGGCATGACCCATCCTTTTCTTTGGAATTCAGTGTAAGAGTTCTTAAATGTCATAATTGTGATAAATAACTCTGTTAGCTCATGCCCCATAAAAATTTTTTCTCTCTTCTCAATACCAACCCCTCTCCTAATTCCCATACTTAAAATGACCTAGTTATTTGAGAAGATTAGAACCAGAGAATGTGACCTTCTTTGCCTCTTTGTTTCCATTTCTAAAACTTTTTCAATCATCACTCTATTTTCCTTTCTTCTCTCCAATCACAAAATAAGAAATTTCTATGATTCAAGAAGGCTAATTTCTCTACTTGTACCCATAATCCCAGTACCATCCTTCTCTTCCAGGACCTTTTCCCAGGAGTTCTTTCCTCTCTTTACATGTATCATCAATCTCTTTTCCTCTCTGTAGGAAAACCATTCACCCCTCTTCTCATATTTAAAACATTGGTATTATCATTGTTACTTGTCATATCTTCCTCCCTCTCCCCCCATAAATAAGCATCTATTATTTAAGTTCAAGAATCGGTTAGAAGGGGGTGGGGGCAGATTCAGAACAGAAACTCAAAGAAGTAGGAGAGAGGAGGAGACAAGGAGATTAGAGCAATCTCATCTCTTGTTTGTTCTGATAGGGGTTGATCCTGATTTCTGAGCCTTGGTTCAGGGCATACAATGAAGCACATGATAAGATGAAGTTCCAGGGAGTACAGTTTTAGGAAGACATCAAGGATTGAACAAAGTTATACATCCAATAAAGGTGGAGCTATGATTCTCCTTGGATCAGTAGCACTATTGCCTTTTATGGAACTGAAAAATAGATCACTTCTCATTTCTAATTAATTAACGAAATCCTGCCCGTTTCACTTCTCAAGGAAGATTTGTTTCCTCAAGTCAGTTTTTTACTAGAATAACAAAGTAATAAAGTAAATTAAGAAGAAAGAAAGCAACAAATTTAAATGAGACTCAAGTGAATAAAATCCAGATTTAGCACATATATTGTTGTCAATGAGAGAGATGATGTAAATTCTAAAGTGAAAGGCAAATATTTCTGAAAAGTTTCTTGTGATCTTTAAATAAAACCTTGGCTTTTTAAATATGCTTTTTTTTTTTAAACAAGCAGATCTATTAAGGAGAAAGAGAAGACTTGCCAATAAAAACCTATTCTAGTTATAACATCAGGGAGGGGATATATGAATCTACATATAGAAAAGCAACAACATTTTCACTTTTCTTTCTTAGTATCACAAATATGCTATTTGGATTACAAATGATCATGGTGATCATAGATATAGAACTAGAAAATCTTATTTGAAATTCATTTGTTTCTGACACTCCTAAAAATTTAATCAGAAACCTTAATAGGGCTACACTGAAATAAATCTAGCCAATTTTTTAGGTACTTAATAGGCAACAATATAGCTCATGATTGTAGAGTTTGTGTTTTTTTTTTTAAAGAAATAAAACAACAAGAAAAAAGAACTCACCTAATCCAGTCCTCATATTTATAAATGAGGAAATTGAGGCCTGAAGTACATAAATAACATACTCATGATAATGAATGGTGGGACTGTAATTTGAATCCAGAACCTCTGTCTTTATTCTATTTATCTTTGAAAACTGTTTCTTCTTACATATTCAGTGGCAGGAAAAGTAATATTGCAAATATCTCAGGATACTTATTATTCATACTTTTGCATTCAGTTAAATTGAATTTAAATTTAAAAAATGTATACTAAGTGCTCTCTGTATACAAGGCACTGTGCTTGTTCTGGAGAAAACAAAGATATATAATACAGATTTCCCTCTCAAGGAGCTTACAATATAATAAATGAGGAAAGCATATATACAGTTAACTATTGTGCAAGAGAAATTGTGATAACCACATAGGAATGGTCATGAAAGAGTATTACAAGATATTTGGGGAAGAAAGATACATTTAATCTGGAGAGCTAGGTTTGGTAGAGAGGTATTAGGGAAGAGAGCACTTGAGTTAGAGTGTGAAGAAAACAGATTTCAATAGATAGAAGGATAGAAGGAGCTACCTATTGTATACATGTGTGATACTATGAGCAAAGGTACAAGAAGATATAGGATAGGATACCTAAGAGAAGAGGAAGAGTAAAAAATATATATTTATAGCAGCTCTTTTTATGGCTGCAGAAAACTGAAAACCAATGATTTATGTTGATTAACTGAATAATGACAATAAGTTGTTTATTAATGTGATAGAATATGCTGTAAGAGATAAGGATATAAATGATTTCAAAAACATATAGAAAGATATATGAAATGATGAAAAATAAAAATAAGTAGAACAAAAATTATTTATACTATAATATCAATATTATAAAAAGATCAATTTTGAGGGCTTCTATAAACTAATGACAAATGATATGAGTAGAACCAGGAGAACAATTTGTATAATAATATCACCTTAAAAGCCAAAAAAAAAAAATCAACAACTTTGAAAGCTTTAAGAACTAAGATTAAATTCTGGACAGCAATCTGGAATTATGCCCCAAAAGTTATCAAACTGTGCATACCCTTTGATCCAGCAGTGTTTCTATTGGGCTTATACCCCAAAGAGATACTAAAGAAGGGAAAGGGACCTGCATGTGCCAAAATGTTTGTGGCAGCCCTGTTTGTAGTGGCTAGAAACTGGAAATTGAATGGATGCCCATCAATTGGAGAATGGCTGGGTAAATTGTGGTATATGAATGTTATGGAATATTATTGTTCTGTAAGAAATGACTAGCAGGATGAATACAGAGAGGACTGGCGAGACTTACATGAACTGATGCTAAGTGAAATGAGCAGAACCAGGAGATCATTATACACTTCAACAACAATACTGTATGAGGATGTATTCTGATGGAAGTGGATTTCTTTGACAAAGAGACCTAACTCCGTTTCAATTGATAAATGATGGACAGAAGCAGCTACATCCAAAGAAAGAACACTGAGAAATGAATGTAAACTACTTGCATTTTTGTTTTTCTTCTCAGGTTATTTTTACCTTCTGAATCCAATTCTCCCTGTGCAACAAGAGAACTGTTCGGTTCTGCAAACATATATTGTATCTAGGATATACTGCAACATATTTAACATATATAGGACTGCTTGCCATCTAAGGGAGGGAGTGGATAGAGGGAAGGGAAAAATCGGAACAGAAGCGAGTGCAAGGGATAATGTTGTAAAAAAAATTACCCTGGCATGGGTTCTGTCAATAAAAAGTTATTATAAAATAAAATTAAAAAAAAAGAATTAAGGTTAATACAGTAACCCTTAATGATTCCAGACGACCTATGATAAAACATGCTATCAATGCAGAGAGGTGATGGATGGTAGGGTACAGAATAAGACATATATATTTTGAATACAACCACTGAAAGTATCTCTTTTGCTTGACTATGCATATTTAATTATGAAGCACCAACACATAGTAAACACTATAAAATATTAGCTATTATCATAGTTATTTGTTACAAGAAAATTTCTTAATGTTATCAGGAATAGGAGGAGAGAAAATGGATCTTTGTTAATTTTTTAAAAGGGGGTCTGCAGATATGATATGTTGCACGCACTTTCAAATGAGGTCACTATTATTCTACGTAACCATTTTACTTTATTATAAAAATGAATGAGGGAATGAATAAAAGTATTGATTGTTTGCTATGTACAGAGCACTGTATGTATAGGGATACAAATAGACAAATAAGACTGTTCTTGCTTTCAAGAAATTTCCATTCTAATGGGGAGACAACACCTACCGAGGATTTCAGCTTCAAGTAAAATAGAAAAAATCCCATGATCCTTAGAATGCAGTGGCAAAGTGGATGTTAATGCCTTTTTTAAAAACGGTCATTATTAAACATTATCCTCAGGATTTTGGGGTTCTTGGTACTACTCTGTCCTCATGAAGGTCTGAATGGATATGGTGATAGTGGTGGTGATGGTGGTGGTGATTATGGTTGTTTGATTTTCAGTCTTTTGTTATCTCCTTTCTCTCCCTCAGAGTTCTTGCTGCTTCATCTAAGTTGGCTTGCCCTGTCCTATGTGTAGTTGGTTGGTAGTTGGTGGGGACGGATCTTTCTTTTCCATAAGAATTGTTTCCTTGGAATGTGGTTGTAATAGCTGGGTTGAAAGCTAGAAGGGTGGCCATGGAAAGTATTGCTGTTCTTAGGACTCTCCCATGTCTGTCTGCCTATTGGTCAGCAGTTATTGCTGATTTTTTTTTCAATCGTCTTACTATTCATGACTCTATTTGAGGTTTTCTTGGCAAAGATATCAGAATGGTTTGCAATTTTCTTCTCTACCTCATTTTACAGATGAAAAAACTGAAGCAAAAAGTGACTTACAAGCCACAAAAAGTGATTTGCCCAGAATCATACAACTAGTAAGTGTCTTAAGGTTAGATTTGAACTCAAGTAAAGAAATATTCCTGATTCCAGGTTCAATACCCTATCCACCATACCACTTAACTTCCAAAACAGGAATCTTCTTCACAATGATTTCTCTTCTTAAGGGTGGCTATGTGGGCTGGATCAGAAACAGATCTGATAGTTTCAGTATAATGAAGGAGAGGATTGCTATTTCCAATGGTCTTGGGTTCTGGGTCCCAGGATGTCCTTGACATGTAATAGGAATAAATTCCAAATATTTATTAAATAAAAAAATAAATCATATCAGTAAAATTTAATTTTAAAAAAAGAATAGGATAACAGCAGGTTATGAAAAATAATCCATTTTGGCTGGAATGAAGTGAGGATGTGTAACATATGGATGGGCACTTAAGTTGGAGTTATGAAGAGGCTTAAATGTTAGGAGCAAGAATTTGAACTTTATTCACGGGGCATAGGAGACCCACTGAAGGTTTTTTAATATTGGAATGTCATAATCAGAGAACTAAGGAATGTTACTTGGGTAACTATATAAAAAATGAATTGGAGATGATCAAGTCAGACAATGAAGTAGATTTAGGAAGCCTAAAGAGTCTTCTTCCTATGACACATATAACTCTAGCATGTCTTTGAATCTTTCAGTATGTTAGATAACTCTCTAAAACTGTCAGTGGCAGAATAGCTATTGATTTGCATTGCTAAAGGTATGATAATAATAACAATAACTAGCATTCTTATAGCATTTTAAGCTTTGTAAAGAACTTCTTGAATATCATCTCATTTTATCAACCTGGGAAGATAGGTGCTATTATTTTACTCATTTTTACAGATGAGGAAACTGAGGCAGATAAAAATTATGCAATTTTTGCATATATTGGATATGTGAACTGAAGAGAGGGCAGAGTCAAAGATGACTCTAAAACCTAGGGTACAATCCAAGGAAATAGAGATATTTGGGGGAGAGAAAAATATGGGGTAGAAGATGATGAATTTAATTTTCTTTTTTTTGAGGTTGAGTTGTCAGTGGGCCATATATTGATATTTAGTAGATAGCTGGAATTAGGATTTGTTATTTGAACCTCACAGCAACCCTATAAAGTATATATTGTTAGTTCTGCTGTTTCTCAACATATGCATTCCTAGAAATCATGTGTCATGCAATATCACACAGTAAAATCCATGGGTCTCGTGGACAAATTTCATCAATGACACATAAAAAGATGTAGAAATGAATAAAATAGCAGCATAACTTGATAAATGTTAAATGGTTAAGAAATGAATAAATACTAGGATAATTGCATTATTCAGGACCCTGGGCTGCTACTTGACCTACTCTCCAGGACCTATGAGCCTGTGTTGGCAGTTGTTGGCTGTGGGGGAGAGGGTGGCCTTGGAGGCTGCAATTCATAGAAACAAGGAGATCTTTGATGTGATAGAAGATGATAATGGTGGAGGGCATGTTTTCAGACCAGGCTTCTACTATCCACAACTCCTATTTCACCAGAAGTTATACAATAAATGTGACATTTTATCCTGGAAAAGACATGAAGTTTCTTGGTGGAAGTGGATGTTAAAACTTCTGTCTTATGAGTTACTGTAAAATAGTGTCGTTTTCTGTGTTGGTGCTGTTTCTAGAGTATAAAATTAAGCATAAGCAAAGGCAAACTTCTCATTATGTTCAAATTGTTTCATAATATGTCAATTACATCAAAACAAATTCATATCAAAATATTATAATCGAACTGTCTATAGATCAAATATACTATTACCACTTCTAGTTAAGGGAAATGGAAATCTCAAAGTTTAAATGACATTCCAAAAGTCACATGGATAGTAAGTGAAGAGATATAGGTCTCCTATATCAAAGTCTCCTAACTCTAACTTAACTCTTGCAATCGCTCTCAAGTTGCTGTTCTATTCTTTTGTTAGATTTTGCCTTACATGCTTCAAATACTTTTGTTAATATCATCATATACTCATTCCTGGGGTGTTGTTTTTTAAAAAAGGATGGTATTTTTTATAAATTCATAGTATTTTGAAACTGAAAAGGATTTTAATAGTCATATACTTTCAACTGCCTCATTTTGCAGGTGAGAAAATTTGTGACTAGAGACCTGGAAATCAAAATATATAGCCAGGTGTCTTCTTACTCTCCAGTGTGGTTTCTATTTCATTATGTTGAATTCATAAATGTCAATCAGAAAATATTTATTGAGTACATACTTTGTTAAAGACATCTTTCTAGGTGCTATAGACAATCCAAAATTGTATAAAGGAATATTTTCCCAAGTCAAATTACACTATTGATAAAAGTAGAAACTAAAAATTCTAGTACTGAAGACTTGGATTAATCTAAATTCCATGGCAATCCATGACTATGCAACAGGGACTAGAAACCCAAGTAGGAAGTTATCTGGGATAAAATGATTAGAGTGCCAGAGGAGAAGAAATCAATTTGTTAAGTTTATAAATCATAAGAAGTAAGGGCCTTTAATAGTGAAAGTTGTATAGATAGATAAAAATTTGCTGGTTGATAATGGTGATGGAAACAGTGGCCTTTTCCATCAAGGAACTAGAGCTAAAACATATGCATGTGAATTGACCCTAATAAAGGGACTCCAGTCCTGAACCCAATTAAAGTAAGGTCATTTATGGCAGCCCTTAAAATGAATGCTAATTCTATGAGTTCTTGAAGATTCACAGTGTAAGTGAGACATGACTTTTGTTTTTTTTTCTAAGGTTTTTTTACCTTCTTTTAAAATCTGATCTTTCTTGTGTATAACTGTATACTGTATAAATATGTATACATATATTGAATTTAACATATTTAACATCTATTGGACTACCTGCCATCTAGAGGAGTGGGTGGAGGGAAGGAAGGGAAAAGTTGGAACAAAAGATTTTGCAAAGGTCAATGTTGAAAAATTACCCATGCTTATATTTTTGTAAATAAAAAACTATAATAATAATAAAAAAAGAAATTGAGGCATGATTAGTTTCTTCCACCCATGTAAATTCCTAAATTTGTGTTTTAAAGATTCCATCAAATGAGTGATTATATGGTAAATTATTGTTTATGCTAAGGATTGGAAAAAGGATACAATCCATATTCAATGAGTATCCAAATTAAAAAAAAATTAAGAATAGTGTCCTGAGGCTTCCCTCAGAAGTCTGGAGATGAGAGAAGTGCTCATTCAAATTTATACCGATATTAAGATGAAAATATTTCAGTACCATAAAAGGTTTGCCAACTTTACATTTTTATGTAAGGGAAGTCTTACCATGGATGTGTATTAGGAATGTTTCTTTGCTTTTGAGGGGAATCTAGATTAGTGATTAGTGTAGAAGCAAGGTATTATCTATTCCTTCCACTCTCAGATTTGTGCTTGGGAAATCTTAAACACTTAAATTTGTTGACAGGTCAAAAGAAAGAGAAAGGGAAAAGGTGAGAGATTCTGACTCACCCATGGCTGACTTTAGGCTAATTCTCACAGACACGAGGCTTTTCTTCACAGCAGGACTTCTGAGAAACTCTTTTATGCACAGTGCTCACAAGCTCATATAAAAAACAAAAGTGTCAAGTTTGTTTGTGACCTAGATTTCTGATTTAACTCAATTCTTCTGAAGTAATGTCTGGACAATAAAGCATTGGGAACAAGTTATCATTCATTCATGGAATTTAGTATTTCATAGACTAGATGCAGTGGCTCTCAAAGTATGGTCTAGAGAATCCTGGGGATCTCTGAAACCCTTTTAGAGGGTCTATAAATTCAAAAATAGTTTTTATTTCCAATATGGTAAATGTCTATAAATATAATCCAGATAAACAAAAACTCTTTGGAGAGATCCTCAATAATTTTTAATAGTATAAAGATATTGAAAACAAAAGTTTGAGAACCACTGGACTAGAGTGTTACACATCTATGAGATGGATTAGCAGGAAATTTCTAAGGGCTAGAATAGGCTCTAACAACATATGTGTATGTAAAATTATAAATAACAATACAAGACAGTATTTGTTAAACCTTAAGTAAGTGATACAGAAAATAAGAACTAGGTATAAGACTGGGTTACTCCACCAAACATGTTTCCTAATATCAATTCTCAGTACAAAGTAGCTTTGGAGTACACAGCCATTCAAATCCATAGCTTACAAGTTGCTATATCATAACTCATTTTTACTAGACCAAGCAGAATACATATTAAAAGAAAAATAAACAAGGAAAATATCCTCTTTTTTACACTTGTTCAGCTCTAACCTCTCTCCAAGTCTCCAGTTTTGCATTTCTACTGCCCATTGGGTCACCCAATAGTGATGTCTCTTTTCTGAACTCTTTGTTCTTTTTCCTCTATGTTATTTCACTTGATTTCATCAACTCCTGTAGATTCAACCATTATCTTTATAAAAATGATTCTCAGATCTATTTATCTAGCCTTAATCTTTTTCTAATCTCTAGTCTCATGTCTCCAATTGCTTAATTAGACATTTCAAACTAGATCTTTTTCCTCATATGCTTCCCTCTTCTTAACTTCCCTATTATGGTTGAAGGTATCATTATCTTCCCTGTTATCCAGGCTTACAAGCTAAGTATCATTCTTCAGTGATCAACTGATTGAATGAAAAGATCAGTCAGTTCTTCAACTCTTCATTCTCTTCCCCCGTCCACATATTTAGTCACTTCTCAAATCCTGTTGATTTTACCTTCCCAATATTTCTCATGTGTATTTCTTTCTTTCTTCTGATTACTCCAGCAGCCTGATGCAGATCCTCATCAACTCACGCCTTCATTATTGCAATATCTTTTTGATTAATCTCACTACGTTTCAGTCTATCCTTCACTTAGCTGCCAATTTGACCTTCCTAAAGGGCAGGCCTCTTACCACGTCTCCATATTACTGATTCAAGAAATTCCACTGGCCCCCAAATGTTTCTTGGATCAAATATAATCTGACTCCTTCTTATTTTTCAAGTCTTTTTAAACTTTGTTAACATATTCTCTGCAATACAGAAATACTGGCCTCCTTGTTCCTCATAACTCTTCATTTTCACTTCCTGTCATCCAATGCCTGGAATGTTCTCCCTCCTCATCTTCATTTCCTGGATTCCCTGACTTCCTTCAAGTCTCACATAACATCCTACATTTTGCAAGAAATACTTCCCTATCCTCCTTTTAAATTTAATTTATAATATATCATATTTTTTTCTAAATTAAAAGTAAATAGTTTTAACATTTTTAAAAAATTTGAGTTTCAAATTTCTTCTCTCCCTCTTTAAGAAGACAAGCAATTTGATACAGATTATGCATGTGTAGTCTTGTAAAACAATGTCATATTATGAATGTTGGAAAAGAAATAAAAACCTTATATTTGTATATAAGAATTATATAAGAATAATAAAAATTTTAAAATTATCCTTCACTCTGTATTCAAACTCCATGAGTTCTTTCTCTGGAAGTACATAGAATTTTTCTTCATAAATTCTTCAGAACTGTCTTGGATCATTGTATTGCTGAGAACAGTTGTCATTTAGTCAATTATAATATAATATTGATGTTACTGTGTATTATGTTTTCTTGGTTCTACTCATTTTATTTTGCATCATTTCACATAAGTTTTCCCAGATTTTTCTGAAAGTATCCTGATCATTATTTTTATAGCATGATAGTACTTTATCATAATCATATGTCACAACTTATTTAGTGATTTCCTGGTTAGTAGGTATTCTTCAATTTTCAATTCCTGACCACCACAAAAAGAGCTGCTATTAATATTTTTGTAAAAATAGGCCCTTTTCCTTTTTTTACAAGACTCTTTGAAATATAGACCTGGTAATATTTCTGGGTCAAATTGCTCTCCAGAATGGTTGAATTAGTTCATACCTCTTTCAAAATGCATTAATGTTCATGTCTTTCTATATCCCCTTCTTATTAACCAATTTAAGAGATGTGAAGTGATACTTCATAGGTGTTTTAATTCACATTTCTCTAATCAATAGCAATGTAGAGTACTTTTTCATATGACTATAGTTTTGAGTTCTTTAAAAAATTGCCTATTCATATCTTTTGACCATTTATCAATTGGGGAATGACTTGCATTCTTAGAAATTTGGATCAGTTGCCTATACATATGAGAAATGAGGACTTTGTCAAAGAAATGCTGTAAATTTTCCCTCCATCCCCAGTTTTTTGCTTCTTTTGTAATCTTGGCTATATTAGTTTTATTTGTATAAAAAACTTTTTAATTTGGTGTAGTCAAAATTATCCATTTTATATCCCACAAAGCTCTCTATCTTGTTTGGTTATAAATTCCTCCCTTGGCCATAAATCTGACAAATAAAATATTATAGGCTTCCCTAATTTGCTTAATATTTCACTCTTTATGTCTAGCTCATTTGTCTATTTAAACTTTATCTTGGTATATGATGTGAGTTGATGATCTATATACCTGGTTCCTGCCAACTGCTTTCCAGTTTTCCAAGCAGTTTTTGTAATTTCTTGTATCCCAATCTTGAGTCTTGGGCTTTACCAAACACTGGGTTACTAGGGTAACTTACTACTGTATATTTTGTACCTAATCTATTTCACTGATTCATTACTTTTTTTCTTAGTCAATGACAGATTGACTACTCTGATCCTCCTTAGTGCTAGTGTCTTCCCTCTAAGATAATCTCCAATATATATTCTCTTACTATCTTGTTTGTACATCGTTATTTATATATTGTCTCTCTCCTTCATTAGAGTGTGAGATCTTTGACAACAGGCAATGTTTTTGTCTTTCTTTGTATCCTTGGTATATAGTACAGTGCCTGGCACTTGATAGGCACTTAATAAATGCTTATTGACTTGATTTGACATAGAAGCATATTATCTGTAAATTCTGATGCCTCCATTGAATGAAGATAGAGAAAACATGTGACCTACTTGTAATCCCACTTGTAATGCTTCAGCTTTTACAATGTCAACAATTCATGCAAAGAAACAACGGGGAATTTTGTTGATTTTTCTCAGTAGCTAATGTTGTCATTTTCAGCATCAGTTTTTCCACCTAGTTACTCCAGACATGTAGATTATCCACTTAATTGTAGATTCTTCCCATATAGTAAAGTTAACAGCATAATACAAGTCCATCTGATCAAAACTAGTTTGGTGTGATATTATTATATTATTTTGCAGCTGACCTTGCTTTATCTCAGTGGGAAGACCAATTGATATTAGGCTAAATTCCTTTCCATTCCCACCCTGCTTTTAGTACTAGAGCTATTTAGATCACCCTGGAGTTTTACTTAGAAATATTGGGAAATTATTGCTCAATCATCTCATCTGTATGACTCTTCAATGGCCTTATTTGGGGTTTTCTTGGTTAAAGATACCAGGATAGTTTGCCATTTCTTTCTTAACTCATTTTATAGATGAAGAAACAACGTTAAATGACTTGCATAGGATCACACTGCTAGTGAGTGTCTGAAGTTGAATTTGAACTTGGGTCTTTCTGATGCTTAGCCTGGTACTCTATCCAATGTACATTTTAAGGATAGCAATAACCTTTAAACTTAGTTATTTCAATTTTTTTTTGTTTTTAATCTCCATCCACAGTACTCCATAGCATAAGAATCTTCTAGCTACTGTAAAGCTCTATAGTTACCCCCTCTTGCTGCAGCTGTATTCAGTAGAACGAGCTTCATTTTCATTGCAATTTATTTGAGATGGGAACATTAAAAAAAGATTTTGTCAAAAAATAAAAGTAACCTGTTCAAAAGCTGGGCAGAAAAGGGATATAACTCTGTTGAAATTGAGACTTTTACTGAAATCTATCTTTTATCTTTCAGAGATAAGGTCACAATATAATGGGCACATCAGCAACACATTGTAAAATAAGACTGTGTAATTTATTAGAACATCTGCAGAGTTTTATTTTTGGATCTGGATAATAAATTGAATGGTACAGTCAAATGCCTATAAACTATAAAGAAGGAAATTGTAGGTAGCAATTTCAGATCAGAACAGAGCTTCATATTCTGGATATATGCATTTTATCTAACATAACTGAAAATCATTTTTATTTCCCTGGAACTTGAATTCTTCCCTAATTCCACCTGACCATGCTTTTTAGTGGTCTCAAGAAGTATTCCACCATCATTAAATCTATTTAAGTCTTTGTATCAAGTGCATATTCTCACAAGAATCTTCCATCAACATTAACAAATATTTGCTATAAATCACTGCTTGTATAACTTAGAATTCTTTATTGAAGAGAAATCTTGTTTATCACTAATATTATTTAAAAAATTACTTTTCTCCTGTGATCACTTTGATGTTACTGTTTTCTTCTTGTTTGATAGTATAAGGTCAATCAATATCTTATAGCACAATGGTTCAAGAATAAATAATCCCAGACTCAAGGTCTACTTCTGCCAATTTGTTAGTGATAATGTTCTTGGGCAAGTCATTGAATGGGCCTCAACTTCCTTATCTTAAAAAAAGAGAGAGAATTGACATGAGATTTGTAAAGTTGGCAAAAATGGAATCTGACATAAATTGGAAAGACTGTGGGAAAATAGATATTACTGTGGGAAAACATTAATGTACTGTTGGGGGAATTGTAAACTAGTCTAGCTATTCCAGAAAGAAATTTGTAACTATGTTGCAAAGCTATCCAACTGTGTATAACTTTAACTTAACGCTATCACTACTAAATCTATACCCCAAAGAGAATAAAGACAAAGGAAAAAAGCCCCAAATGGACAAAAATATTTGTAGCAGCTCTTTTTTATTTGTAATAGGAAAGAATTGAAAACTAAGAGAGTATCTATTAATTGGGAATGACTGAACTTATGATATTGGAATCTAGTGGTATATTGTTATGCTGTAAAAAATGATTTAGGGAATGGTTTCAGAGAAGTATGGGAAGAAACATGAACTGACACACAAGTGAACAGAACCAATAGACCAACTTATACAATAACAACAATATTATAAAGACACATAATTTTGAAAGACTTCAGAACTCTGATCAAGATACTCACCTGTGATTCTAGTGGATTCATGATAAAACATGTTAGCCACTACCTGAGAGAGATGTGTTAGATTTAGTGAACAAATTTTATTTGGGCATAGGTGATGCAGCAGTTTATTTTGCTTGATCATTTTTTTTTGTTTTGTTTTTCTTTCTTTCTCAATATGAGTGGGAGGTTGAATGGTGAGAAGGTAAATTACTGTTATTTGAAAAATATTTTAATTTGAAAAAGAAAACAATGAAAGGTAGAACTGGATTACTTTAAAGGTCCCCTCTAATTCTTGTATGTTTTAGTTCTATGGTAGTAGTAGCAATAGTAGTAGTAGGATTAGTGGTAGTTATAGTAGTAATAATAGTAACAGCAGTAGCAGCATTAGTAATAATTTCTTAATTTAGATTTGTTTTATACTTTTCATGCAATCTTCATAGCAATATTGTGAAGTTTTTAATATAACAGTATCTCCATTCTACTGATGAAGAAACTGAAAAAGAGGTTGAATTATTTGCTCAAAGTCCTATAGCTAGTTAATAACATCTATTCTTTACATGGTCATGGTAGAAATGATATAAAGTACAACAAAAGTGAATTAGGTTAATAAAAATATTGTCTTCCAAAGAAGAATCTGTAAAGTTTTCATAGAAGACAATGTAACTATACCTTAAGACAATTTGTTACATATAATTTTTGAAGAGTCAGCAACAACTAGTATTTATAATGTGCCTGGTTAACTATATCTTTAAATTAATATATTTGATACATTTTTATTTTGCAGAATCAAAAGGAGGCAGTACTGTTCATTTATTTTGGGGGAGGGCAGTAATACTACCTTAAAAAAGTTTTTGTTGAAGAAATTTTAATTTTATTTTATATCATCATAGGTCACCCCAGTATCCTATCCTTTATACTTCAAAGGGCTGTTCTCATATAATAAAGAGTATTTTTAAGACAAAAGAAAGGAAGAGAGGAAAAAGTGTAAGTGATGAATATATTGGAAGTCTGAAAATATGTGCAATCTTGTGAACTTCTCACCTTTGCAAAGTGTTATCAATCTGGCAGCTTAATCTAATACATGATCCTTCACATATGAAGCCATATGAATTTATCTGCTTAGATGAGCAATACTCCCTTATTCCTAAATTTTTAAAGGCAGAGTGATAATTAGGAATTACAGCATCTTGAGCAAATTCAGTCGAGTTTGAATGTTAGTGGGTATGTTTAAGATCTTGTGCATTGTTGAGATAAATGGGAAGGCAAAGTTTTAGGGCTGAATAGGTTGAAGAACTAGGAGTTCAGGATGTTTGAAGGGAATAGCATTTGAACTATAGGAAAAAACTGTGAGCCATATATTAAACTCTTAGTATGGAGGTAAAGTTATCTGGGAATACACAGATGTTAGTAACAAATATTTGGACAATATAAGTTGAATTTTAAAGGAGAGATAATTGTGGAGAGATGGAGACAGAGACAGAGAATAAGGAAGATGTCCATTTATTCTTCTAGCTCCTATTTTGAGGAGTATAAGAGAAGAAGCAGCCAATCTTCGAGAGGGAGAAAATCTAAATTTGAGTGAACACTGGATAAATGTGAGAGGGAGGGATGTAAGGTAAAGGGAAGTTTGTTAATAATAGGTGGATATCACAAAGTATAGAAAACAAGAGAAGGCAGAAGACTTTGGAGTGAGAGTAATGTATACATTAGGGTAGAGGAGTGGCCAGTATATGCATTCCATCTCCACTAGTAGTTTGTGGTGACAAGATATAGAGAAAAGTTGAAAAATATTAATTTTTAATTGGAGAATTTATTAAAGTCGACTTGATCACATGGGATTAGTATTCAAAGCATATGGCCCCGAGCAAAAGATTTTTTATAGGGTTGACAAGAACTGGCAAACAGGTTACCTTGCTTTCTCAACTGACATCTTTGCAACTGTTTGTTAAGAGGATATATCAGAGAGGAGGGCAGGAAGAGAAGTCTTCTATGAGATTTCCACTGCAATTATTATGCAGGAGAGTTCCGACAGAGAAGGAGACAAGGGTCTTTTGGGTGTGCAAAAGGGGATTGCTGGGACTATTCTCCATGAATTCTCAAAACCATTTTTTTCCTGGGGGTTGGGGTTATGGAGTATTCTGCCGAGCCTGTAAAGTCTTAGAAGTTCAAGTGCCAAGCTGATATTTTTGAGGTATATTGAGGCAATATATTCTAGGAAAAACTGGGTTTCAAGAAAAATGATAGAATAGCAAAGGAGACATGGAGAATAGTTGAATGATAGTGTATGAAGGAAGCAGACTTGTTGAATAACTAGTCTTGTAAAGCTAGAAGGTTTGAAGAAGAAGTATGTCATTCCCTTCCCACACTCCAGCCATTACCGTATCCCCCAAGGACATCAGCAACTAGAGCAAAAGTCCCAACTATCCTGTGCTTTGCTAGTTCTGGTTCTGCTCGTTAGTGACCAACAGTGTTCCCAATACTAGACATAAAAGCTGACCTTTGGTTACAGCTCTTGCCAAACTGATAAAATCTGTCCTTTTCATGTCACCCCTTTGACTATGTATTTCCAAGACTTCAATGAATATTATCTTTGTAAAAAAGCTATCACCTCTTCTTTTAATACCCTCTCTTTAATACCTTTTACTACAGGGAGGCCTAGAGGCAAAGTGGGAATAAGAATACATGTCATTTTGCCTAACCTTTAAGGCCCAGCTTAAATCCTACTTTTTCCACAATATTTTCCCCAGACTATCTTAGCCCAAAGTCCCTTCTTCTGAATCTTGCCAACACTATTATTTCTATGTATTGTGTATATATGTGTGTATGTACAACATACACATGCATGTATAGAGATGCAGACACACATCTATTGTCTTGTGTTATATAGTTGTGTAATGTCTTCTTTCTTCCCTCCCTCCCTTCCTTCCTTCCTTCTTCCTTCCTTCCTTCCTTCCTTCCTTCCTTCCTTCCTTCCTTCCTTCCTTCTTTCCTTACTTTCTCATCAGAAGTTATTTCTCTTCATAGTTCCACTCATTTCCATGGCTTTATCTTCCATGTTTTATTAATAAAAAAAAAAAAAACTTTTAAATCTCTACCTCCAGTCTTGACCTCTCTTTTGAGCCCATGTTTCTTTCTAAAGAACACATCCACCTGGATGTCCCACCTCAAGTTTATTTTCACTTCATTAAATCTGTTTTTCTTTCTGATTTTTCTGTGAGAATCAAGTAAGGAATAAAATATGTGGGGGCTATATGAATTAGGAGAATTTTTCTTTTTAAATTACATACAAGGTAGGTGTTTAATAAATGCTTATTGAGTGAACAAATAAATATTGATAGACTTGATTTGTGATGAGTTGACATGCAATCACATTTCCCTTATTTACCTTGTCTTATATTTTAATAATATTGATATTATCTTAGTTCCTTTCCTCTCCTTTAGTCTTATATTCATTTAGTTACCAAATCTTGTCAATTCCACAGATTTTATGAATGCCTAGTATTATCTCCATTCTCACTACTATCTTACTAATAAAGACCTCTATTATCACCCCATTAAATTCATATACCAGCTATTCCATCTACTTCCTTAGGGATCTTGGCAATTTATAATCATTCTGGCCCTTAATTCTCTCATCTATAAAATGAGGAGTATGGACTAGATCAAAATTTCCCAAACTGTGAGTTGTTATCCCACATGGAGTCATATAACTAAATATGGGAGTTGTGAAATTATGATTTATTAACAGTAAATGTTTGATTTGTATATTCATTTTCTGTACCTATATACAGTTATGTCTTAGGGTAGTATTAATATTTCCAATTAACTTTTCAGGTAGCATACCCCAGTAGGTAAAGTGGATGTTATAGTATTTATGGTGTATAAGAAATCTTAAACATTGATTAGTGTTATAGGAATGGAAAGGACAATATTTTCTTGTTCTAAATGATTTGGTGCTGTTTATTTAATTTTTTTTACATTTGTTATTTATTAATTAAATAATAATAATAATAGCTTTTCATTTTTCAAAATACATGCAAAGATAGTTTTCAACATTTACCCTTGAAAAAGACATTATGTTCCAAATTTTTCTTCCTCCCTTCTCATCCTCCTCCTCCCCTAGACAGCAAGTAATTCAATATAGGTTAAATTCTTTTAAACAGATTTCAGATCTTATTTGTTGTGTGATTCTAATCAAGTCACTGAACCTCAATTCTCTCAACTCTAAAATGAAGCAGGAGTGGACTCAGTGAAATTGGACATGTCTAGCTCATACTATAAATTAAATATGTAAAAATTTCTCAGGTAAAAGGGTATTGTGAGTAGAAAAAGTTTAAGAAGCCTTGAATTAGATGACCTTTAAAGTTCCATATAACTATAAATATGTCTATAAAATTAGTTTTTAAAAAATCAAAACAAGTTTATATATGGGGAGAAGCCAAAAACCTAAAGAGATCAGGAGAGGCCTTGTGTTGGAAGAGACCCTTAAAGTGAATCTTTTTTGAAAGGATCTGAGGATTTTAAGAGATAGAAATGAGGAATAGGAGCTGTGGGCTGAGACAGCCTGTTGAAAAGCAGAAAAGAGGGAGATGGGATGCCATTGTCCTAGCAATTAAGCTTATTTGGCAGACTATTAAGAGAGTGCTTAAGGGGCAATGCTATGAAATGAATCTAGAAAGATAGGTTTAAACTAGAAAGTGAAGGGCTTTTAAAATATCTTATGGAGAAGTTTGCATTTTATCCATCCAATAGGAATGGACTTGAATTTCTTAAATAAAGTAATGGCATTATTAGATCTATGATTTAAGCTTACCAATTGAGTATCTGTGGGGAGGCCCTATTGGAGAGGGAAGAGTCATGAAATAGGAAAACCAATTAAAAGGCTGTTGATAGTCTTGGGTGAGAATCAAGTAAGGAGTAAGATAGGTAGGGTCTATACGAATTAGGAGAATTTTTCTTTTGAAATTACATACAAAGTAGGTGTTTAATAAGTGCTTATTAAGTGAACAAATAAATATTGATAGACTTGATTTGTGGTGGAGAAGCTTTGTGCTGATCCAACACCACTGACCTATTACGCATTTCCCTTTAGGTGAAATTGTGCTGCAAGAAGTATAGAGATCCTATATAAACTGGCATTTCAATGTGAGTGACTAGGTTTTGCCACTTGATTTTACCTCAATTACATATGTATTTTTTGGATGACTTGTCAGAATAATTCTAGAGGGTTCAGAAATGCCAAAGGGGCTGTGAACTTTTGTTGGAGTTTTTCTAGTAGAAAGAAAAGATTCATGCTTAGGTCATCATCCAAATATGATAAGGATGATAATTATGATGATTTTACTGTGCTTGTCATCCTTTTTCAATCAACAGGCTCAAAAAGCTTTACTCATATTGCCTTGGGAGTTCTTTAGTTAGCATTTGTGTGGGATAAGTAGGTAGTAAGTATTATTATTAAGATTACATGGGAAGTAAAAATCCTGAGAATAGAACCTTCATACATAAACTCCCAGTCTTGTGTTCTGTTCACTAAAGCACTCTGCAAGAGAGTCCAGAGTACAATGTACTAGTTATGTATTAGGGCGGTATTAATATTTCCAATTAACTTTTCAGGTAGTATACCCCAGTAGGTAAAGTGGATGTTATGGTATTTATGGTATATAAGAAATCTTAAACATTGGTTAGTATTATAGGAATGGAAAGGGCAATATTTTCTTGTTCTAAATGATTTGGTGCTGTTTATTTAATTTTTTTTACATTTGTTATTTATTAATTAAATAATAATAATAGCTTTTCATTTTTCAAAATACATGCAAAGATAGTTTTCAACATTCACCCTTGAAAAACATTGTGTTCCAAATTTTTCTTCCTTCTCATCATCCCCCTCCCCTAGACAGCAAGTAATTCAATTTAGGTTAAATTCTTTTAAACAGATTTCCACATTTATCATGCTGTACAAGAAAAATCAGATTAAAGAAAGGAAAAAAAAAACAAGCAAACAACTATAACAAAAAAGTGAAAATACTATGTTATGATCCACATTCAATCCCCATAATTCTCTCTCTGAATGCAGATGTCTCTCTCCATCACGAGTCTTGGAATTGACCTGAATCACTTCATTGTTGAAAAGAGCCGAATCCATCACAATTGATTTTGTTGCTGTATACAATGTTCTCTTGGATCTACTCATTTCATTTAGTATCAGTTCATGTAAATCTCTTTAGGCCTTTCTGAAATCAGCTTGCTGATCATATCTTATACAATAATAATATTCCATTACATTCATATACCATAATCGATTTAGCAATTCCCCAACTGATGGCATCCACTCAGATTCCAGTTCCTTGCCATTATAAAAAAAGGCTGCTACAAATATTTTTGCACATGTGGATCCTTTTCCCCCTGTTTATGATCTCTTGGAATACAGACCCAATAGAGACACTGCTAGATCAAAGGATATGCACAATTTTATAGCCCTTTGGGCATAGCTCTTAATTGTTCTCCACAATAGTTGAGTCAGTTCACAACTCCATCAACAATGTATGCTTTCCCACATTCTCTCCAACATTCATCATTATCTTTTCCTGTCATTTTAGCCAATCTTAATCAATAGTGATTTACAGCATTTTTTCATATGACTAGAAATGGCTTTAATTTCTTTGCCTGAAAGTTATTCATAAAGGACAACATTTTTTAAAAGGCCAAGTTAATAAAACAAAAGATACTAACAAATCCAAGTAATTGCTCACAAACTCAAGTGGGTAGAGCACTATACTTGCAGTCATATAAGCTTGGGTTCACTTCTTCCTTCAGACCTTATTTGTTGTGTGATTCTAATCAAGCCATTGAATCTCAATTCTCTCAACTCTAAAATGAGGCAGGAGTGGATTCATTGGAAAGCTTGTCTAGCTCATACTATAAATTAAATAATGTGTTGGTGATTAGAAAATCAGGTGAGGAGTCATTTATTGGACTTTTCTTCATTGTCCTACTTGAATATACCATCTAATTTCTTTGTGACTTGATTTGTCTGAAGAGAGAAAGACCTTCCAACTTAATTCCTTACTAATAAATATGTAGATGGAATATGATATCGTGACTTTATGTAAAATTCCATTAAAATAATACAAAATAGATAAGATTAAGGTGGAAAAAAACCTAACACCCCTAAAGGATATGTCCCAGATTGGACACATTGAAGACTACACCAAAAGAGAGTGGCTATTGTAAGTTTTTTAGGAACTGCTATGAAATTCCTACTAATCAAAGTAGTCCCTTCCAAAAATAGAATGGTCTGTTTCAGAGGTTAATGGCTTAACCAAGGCTATAAGCAGAAGTTTTAAGAATCACTTGATGGGTATATTTTAGATAAAATTAGTCTAGGTGGCTTCTGAGGTCTCTTCAACTTTGATATGGCATAACTATGATAATGAGACATATAATTTAGGAGTTAGTTTCAGATAAATTGGATTAAAGATATTATTAGGGGTTGTAACATTTTTATTGATTTTTCCAAAAAGAACTGGCAAAACTAAAGAATATTTTATGTCCCTTGATCACCAGTTGGATTTGATATCTATTGCTACTTATACTTTAAGTATTTAGGACTTAATTAGCCTGTGTTTTTGCAAACAAAGTTTTTATGTTTTAGTAAATAGTTTTCCATAAATTTCTGTGGTTGAAATAACTGCTTTTTCATATTAGAGTCTCTCTAATCAACATTCCTTCCATTTTTCTAATGTGGACTATTTCTTGGTGGTCAGTGAATACAACACTGGACTTAGAAACAGAAAGACCTGAGGTAAAATCAGATACTTATTAATTGTGTGACTTTGGGCAAGTTACTTAATCTCATTTGCCTCAGTTTTCTCATTTGTAAACTAGAGTGATAGTAATAGCACTTACTTCTCAGGATTGTCATGAGGATTATATGAGATGATCTTTGTAAAGTTTTGCTTTATAAATCTGAAACACTATAAATGTGCTAGGTATTTATTATTATTATTAGTCATCTTCCATATTGGATGACCAAGAGAAAGATACTCATTTTCCCTTTCATTTCCAGATGCTCATTTTGACTCCATCATTAAACAATCTCTCTTTTAATTTTTTTTTAATCATTCATTTAGGTCACCATGTCCAGATCCTTGTCACTATTATTAACCAGTGTCTAGGTCATTTTTACACCTTTATTAATGACTTGTGTATAAGGCTCATTTGTTTTCTTCTTAGAGCCTGCCATCATCCTTTCCTTAGTGACTTCAATATTGCTAAGCCACTACATATTGGCTTGGCATTCTTGCTTCCCAGTTCTTTAACTTTGCTAACACTAATAAGCTTCCTTTTCACTTTGTCTCAGCCATTAATAAAGGTGGTTACGTCTGAGGTTTCAACATCACTTGAAAATATGTTACCTCCAAGAGACCAAGCTCTGAAACTTTTCTCGTTCACAATCTTTTGTTTTTCTTTTTCACTGTCTCCCTGCTCTTGAATCTCTTCTTTGTCCTCATCGTGATCCCCTATTCCCTCAATTGACTGTATACTAAATCAACTGCAATTTTTCTTGCAGCCCCATGTTGCCACAGAAATGGTATATAAAACTCAACTTATAAAAAGAAATAAGTCAAAAAAGCAGTTATTCAGAAAACGTCTCTAAGTTGGCTTTGACATTTTCCTTTCTATCATACTTCATAATAAATAAAATCTAATCTCTTGGTTCTTTTCCATTTATTTCTTTTTCATCCATATTGCCATTATCTAACTTAAAGCTCTCATCACCTCTTTCCGGACCTATTATAATGTCTTTTTAATTTTTCCCCATGCCTCAAGTCTCCCCTCTCCAATCCATGCTTCATCCAGATATTCAGTTAATCTTTTGAATGGACAGACTTACTATACCATTATTCTGCTCTAAAATCTTCAGTGGCTCTGTATTGCCTTTATAAAATTGAGTATTTGCTTTAATATTTAAGGCCCATGTACTACAATTTGGATCCTACCTTCCCATTCTGTTTCATATTATTTTTCTTCCTATAGTCTATGTTTCAGCCAAATAAGACCAATTTCATGCCATTTTTTCCCTACCTCCATGCATTTGTTTAGGGCCATTTGCTTTTCCTGGAAGTCATTCCTCCCTCATCTCTGCTTCTCAAAATCCATCTCTTTTATTAAAGTTCAGCTCAGATGCCATCTCTTCCATGAAGCCATCTCTGATCCCTCCTTTTCAATTCCTCTCTCCTCCCCAGCTCTAATCTAAAGGTATACTCTTCTTCCTCAAATTTTACTAAAGAACTTTGTATTTCTTTTTCCCCTATCATATTCTATTTGATATCCTTTTTGCTTTCATATTTATTTTTCCCTCTATTAGACAGTAAGTTTCTTGAGGAAAAGATCTGGATGTTATCATCTTTGTATCATCAAGTCTTACTACATAGTAGACTCATAATAAATATAAATATAAACTAAATTAGACTCATCCTTGAGTTTTAGCACACAGTGTATCCCAACTTCTTTCCCTGGCTACTAAAAAGAAACAAAAGCCTTCTGGTAAAATCTATTAGTGTTTGTGCTTAACTTAGAAAGTGTTTGAGAAGCCAGGACCTGAAGAAGGTTCTCAGAAGAAGGTATCAGAGTAGGATTTTAGTGGTGGTCACTGCCATTTGGGGGGGAGGGGAGGGGAAGGGGCAGGAAGTTTGTTGGATCTGAGATGTCATCCGTGTAGAAAGCTTCCTGATGAGGAAATTTCCTCTGCAAATGCAGTTTAACAACTATTCTGAAATTTACAATCTTAGTTGCCTAGGATATTGAGAGATCAAGTGACCTGCCCAGAATTGCCCAATCAATATATGTCAGAAATGAGACTTGAACCTATATCTTTAAGACTTCAAAACTAACTCTGTATCTACCATTCCAGGATTCCTGTAGCCTCTGATATTTACTCATTAAAGAAAAATCTGGCACTCTTCAGGTTTAATAAAATCAAATTATTTCTTTGAAAAGTGTATCCTCTTCTCAAACTTCTGCATTGCCTTAATTGTGACCTGCCTTACTTTTCTCTCCCTTTAACTTTCCTCTGTAGGTTCTGCCTGGAGAAAGGGAAAGTATAACTTCTTCAGTTTTATTCTCAAGGTTTTCAGTTTGGAATGAATAGTAAACAAGGCAAAAGAAAAAGAAAACATGTTGTCTCCCTGCAATCCCTCCCTCTCTCTTCTCCCTTTCCCTCCTCCTCCTCCTCCTTCTTCTCCTCTTCCTCCTCTTCTTCTTCCTCCTTCTCTTCCTCCTCCTCTTCTTCCTCCTCCTCTTCTTCCTCCTTCTCCTCTTCCTCCTCCTCTTCTTCCTCCTTCAACTCCTCCTCCTCCTCCTCCTTCTTTTGTTCTTCCTTTCCCCTCTCTTTCTGTTCCTCTTCCTCTTCCTCCTCATTCTCTTCTTCTTTCTTCTCTTTTTTCTTCTCTCTGGTTTTTTCTGTTTCTCTCCCTCTCTCTCTCTCACTCTTTCTTTCCCCCCTCCCTATTTAGCCTTTTGACTTTCTCCTCTCTTCCTCCTCTCCCCTCCTCTTCTCCCAGTAGTTTTCAGATATAAAGAGGTTTCATAAAGTTTTATTCAGGTCAGGAGAGCTATCCAAAAGTGGAATGGACTGCCTTGTAGGTATTGAGTTTGCCCTGAGTGAAGATCATCAAATAAAGTTTGTATGACTATGGCCAGGTATATGGTAGTAGACCCTTTTTAAAAGTGTTTATTGGACTATATGACTGCTGAAATTCTATGAGTCTTTGGTACAGATTGGAAAAGAAAGGAAAACACTCCATCAAGGAAGTGGGTATAGAGCTCTTGGATATAATCAGGAATATGTGAATTCAAATCCCACTACAGATACTTACTAGCTATGTAACTAGGATTAGACATTTAATTTGTTTGTCTCAGTTTCTTCATCTATAAAATGGGGATAATAATAATACTTAACTCCCAGGGTTATTGTAAGGATAATATAATATTTGTAAAGTACTTTGCAAACTTAAACTGCTATATAAATACTAGCTATTATTGTTATTGTTATTATTTTGTTGCACCCTACCTAGCAAGATATCTCTTGCAATATAATTTTTTTCCAAGGGAGGGGAGACTAGTCCTCAAAGCTAACTAATATAGCTATTGAAACTGGCTATATTCTTCCCATTCCTAAAAAAATAAAGTAGGAATGTATATTTTTTCCAACTCCTTTTTGAGGCCAAGCTTGTTGATTCAGTTTCCAGTTTCTCTTTTTCATTCTTTCTATTTACATTGTATGAATATTGTTTTCCTGGCTCTGTTTATTTCATTCTGCTTCAGTTTCTATACAATTTCCCATGCTTCTCTAAGTTCATGAGACTTCTTTGTTTCTTATATTATAACAATATTTCATTACTTTTGTGTACCACAATTTGTTTAGAGTTATTAATTTTAGAGGCATATACATTATTCAGTTTTCAGATGGAAAGACTAAAGATTAAAAGTTGTAAAATTTTGCCAAAGTTTTACTTTAGTAGTGATGAGCCCAAGATTAGAACTTGAAAGTTCAGCAGCACTCCCAATGCTGTCCTGCTCTGCTGAGCCATGGTTTCCCCCCAAAGGACCCATACTCTTTTATCTTTGATTATTTTGCCAAATATACAGGTAAATTAAACTTAATAGCTAAGCTAAAACACAGGGTACACCCTGGGGAAGTTGAGCTTCAGATTGTTGTGTTCAGTACTCTATAAATATTTGATGAATGAATGAATGCTGTGCTATTTAGTCTGTCCTTAAGTTGGCCAACAGCTCAGTTATCAGAGTTTATAGCATTCATATTCCCAACAGAGTTTGTACTTTTATTGGAATTTGTCTTTCTCACTTCCTGAGTCTGTGTCCCAAAGCCAAGAGTGAATGTCTAATGGGTGAGAATAGTTAAAGTCATTGCTTGTAAAGATATATCAAAAATGTCAAAAAGAACCTCTCATCTTGATTAAAAACCCTTTATTCTGTCTGAAGGCAAAGTTTTTTTTCCTCTGTAGTCCTTGACCTCCAAAAGGCTTGCAAGGTCAGCCCTATCCCATTTAGGCAAAACCAAAGTTGCCTGGGGAACTAGAACTAATATTTAAGGAAATCAGGCCAAATAAAGCTTTGTTCCCTCTTAGGAGCATTTGATAGCTTTAACAGGAACCTGTGGGAGGTGTTAGATCATAAGGTATGAATGCCAGGCATTATTGCCAGACTCCACAAATTTCTCGATGACAAACAGACTTTATAGAGCAAATTAAATAGAATTTTTTTTTTCTGGTGGTGGTTATTATTATGCTTTGAATCATTTTGTCAGGGTACCCAAAAAATGTTAGCATAGATGTCTAAAGAAATTAGTGTTTATTACTATGATGATCATCAAATATTACTCATTAAGCATCTTTTTGTGCTTATTACTGAGCCAGGCTCTCCCCAAAGCAAGTAGAAGATGCAATCCCTGCCTTCTTCTGCAGAGATACTGCAATTGTACAATCAGAAGACTTGTATACAAATTTCACTTGTGCTGCTTATCACCTAGGCTGATGTTGGACAAATCATCTAACATCTTTAAATCTTGCATCCTCATCTTTTAGAGAGAGGTTCTTCATCTGTTATCTCAATGGTATGAGGGATGAGGAGGACCCTATTTCTATCATATTAGGTCATTTCTGTAACTCACAGTCATAAAGAATTGTCTAGAGTACTGAGAATTTAAGTGACATGCTTGAAGTAAGATAACTTATATATGCCAAAAGCACACTAAGTGGCTAAGCTTCAAGGCCATCTCTCTAATTACTACCTTATACTGTTTAAAAAAATATGAAGATGACCTGTATGGCCTTTTCTAACTTTAAATCCATGATGCTATAACCCTATGATCCCATGATCATCAAACTATTCATTCTTATGACTTTTTGAAATTAAATATATCAAACTATTCTGTTATTTTCCTTCATTTGTCACCATTATTTTTCCACTAAGATATTCCTTTATCATTCTCAATGACCTCAGCATTTGGTTTACAGTCTTCCTCTCTCCCTGTTTTGTTGTCATAATCCTTAGAGACTTTAATGTCCCTATTCATAACCCCTCTAATACCTGCTCTTATACCTTCTTAGAAATTTTAAAGTCTATAAACTCTATCTCCACTCCCACTAAAATTTGAAGTTCTGAAATTCTCTCCTTTGACCATATTTGCTCTTGGATCAAAATCCTTTTTTCTCATTTTTAAAAGTTTTTCAAACTTGTGTAAGGGAACATAGATTTAGAGGTAGAAGAGACGTTATTTGTCATCAAGTTCACTCTTCTCATTTTACTTTCCTCAACTGAGGCTCAAATTGGTTAAAGAATATGGTCAGTGCCACATTAAGTAGTAAGTATATGAGGCAGGATTTGAAATAGATCTGACTCAAAATCCTGTGCCTTTCCCACAATACTTTATTGCCTCTTTGTTTCATTTCTTTGTTCAACTAATTTCATTAAAATGTTTTTATCCATCCTTGAATTCCTTGCCTCCTTGACATTTTGCTCTTACATTTCTGTTACCTTTGAGATCTGGGGAATTCCTACCATCCATCTATTCAGTTTCTTGTGTTGGGTAACTAAATGATGCTGAACAAAACCATGACACAGTCATTTCTGAGTTTTCTCTCTCTATATATATATATTTTGTATAGCATTGATTGAGGCCTTGATTCTGCATGGCAACTTTTCATTCATTCTTATTATTTCATTTTCTACAATGACTATACTATATCCCCTTTTCTCTCTTCAAGTCCTCCTTTTATAGTATCACCCTCTAAATTTATTGAGAAGACTAAAGTTTCCTTGAGTTCCTTCTGCCATGTCTTTAAAGCTCTCTGTCCTAATTTTCTCTTGCTTCAAAATGATAATCAATGTTTATGTAGCATTTTAAAGTTTATAAATCACTTTAAACAATCATCTTATTTAAGTATCACAACAACATTGTGAAGTAGATATTACAGGTATTATTATTCCTATTTTGAAGATAATGCATTTATGATGATTTATGATGATCCCATGGCTAATAAGAGTAAGAGAAACAAAGTCTGATATCTACTATAGCAAGTGATCACTCCTTTCTGTCAATCTCAGAGAATGAGATGGGAACTTCTTTCTTTCAAAATCCTTCTGCTGCTTCCTTTAATCTTAATCTCTTCTTTCTCTCATTAAATATAGAACTTTGAAGTTGCAGCCATTCTTTCTTGTTCATATTCAGGCTCCTTCCTCTCTTTATTGGCTTCTTTTTTGGTGTTTCCTATTTAACAAAGTTTTCCTGTGTCTTAAAATAAAGTCATTCTCAACTCTATTAATCCTTCAGATTCTATTCTCTTTTCTCCTATTCATTATAAAATTGCAAGAAAAAATGATCTGCATTTTCTTTCTCACCATATTCATTAACCTTTGGAATGAAATCCTATCCTCATAATGGAATACTATTGTGCCATATGAAATGAACAAAGAAAAATTTTGAGACCTGGAAAAACTTATAGGAATTTATGCAGAAAGAAGTGAGCAGAACCAGAAAAACAATTTATACTAAGACATCAATATCACGAAAGTGATCAATTGTTAAAGACTTGTTAACTCTAGGTAATTAAATGACCAACCATTATCACAGAGAATCAATAAAAACGAATGCTGCTAATTTGTGATAGAGAGGTGATGCATTAATATACAGAATAAGAAATGTATATGTGGTTTGGTTATGTAGGGCATTTGTTTTGCTTGACAATGCTTATAAGATACATGATAGGTCCTTCTTCCTCCTTCAATTCCTTCCTTCCTTCCTTCCTTCCTTCCTTCCTTCCTTCCTTCCTTCCTTCCTTCCTTCCTTCCTTCCTTCCTTCCTTCCTTCCTTCCTTCCTTCCTTCCTTCCTTCCTTCCTTCCTTCCTTCCTCCTTCCTTCCTTCCTTCCTTCCTTCCTTCCTTCCTTCCTTCTTCCTTCCTTCCTTCCTTCCTTCCTTCTTTCCTTCCTTCCTTTTCTTCTTTTCTTCTCTCCCTCCCTCTTTCCTTTCTTTCCTTCTTCCCTCCCTCCTTCCTTCCTTTTTTAGTGGGTTGTGTAAGCTTGAAATGAAAAAACCAAGCAGCTAGCCTTCAAACATAGATTTGTTTGTTTGTTTTTGCTGAGGCAACTGGGATTAAATGACTTGCCCAGGTTCACACAATTAGGAAGTGTTATGGGTCTGAGATCACATTTGAACTCAGGTCCTCCTGACTTCAGGGCTGGTTTTCCATCTACTGTGCCATCTAGATGCTCCCATAGGTGGGGTTTTTTTTTTAGCATCTTTTTTACTGTATGTCTCTAAGCCTCATTTTAAAAGTCTTTTCTTCACAATAATAAAAAAGTTCATGACCATTGAAAAAGTCTATCCTAATATCTCTATTTAAACTGTTATTCCCAAGTTAGCCAATAATAGCTTCACTGCTAATATATTGGCTGTGTTTTAGTTTTCATCTACTTAGAGCTTTTTTTTTTTAAAGTACCCTTTACTATTCACCATCCCTACTTCTTAACATCCATCTTATGTGGTGCCTATGAATCTTATGGATTTTTTTTCTATCTCTTTGATTTTCAATTCTTTGTTTTCTTCACTGACTCCTCATCTTCCCAACCTATGAAGCACTGATGTATATCTTCTTAGACCCATCCTTTTCTTTCCCTGTATTTTCTTCTTTGGAATTGTTATCCATTTCCTTGTATGACTTGTCTCTCCTAGCTACTCCATGTTCAGGGGGAGCATTTGATCTAATTATAATTATGCAGATTTAGCTTCAGCTAAATCTAGTGCCATCTCTATCCATAGAACAGAAAGGAATCATAAGTAAAATTGCAAAGCATTCAATTAGACTAAAATAGCAAAGCAAAATAAAAAAAGCAAGCAATAGAATAAGTTATTTCCCCTTTCCTATACAGAAAAGTCTTTAATCTTCTATAGACTCCTACGCTAGAAAGAGAGGGAACAAACAGATCCAAGATAACATGAACTTCTAATGTTCTGTTATGGTTGGAACACTTATGGTTTTGTTCCTGGAAATCATCTGTACCTTGCTGCTTATGTACTGCACATCTGAAGCTCATTGAGCGTTTCTATCTCTGAATCTCTTTTTTGTTGTTTCTTCTTTAAAGGTATTGAGATCACTCTTTTCTCAAAGGAAGAGTTGTCACTCTCTTTTGAGACTTCTCTTCCCAACATGGCTAGAGTTAATCAACACATTATTATTTCTTTTGATAGGTCCGTTTTCAGACTTGGTTAATACATAAAAGTGATCCTTAAATGGCTGCTAAGAATTACCACCTGTCTCCCATCTCCACCCTCATCTGTCTATATAATGCCTAATAAGAATGTTTGATATTCCAAATGGCCAAATATATATAAACTTATAATCAAGTATAACTTAAATTTTAAAACTGAATATACTCTTACAAGGGAAAAAAGTAAATATTTAATGAACTAGAGGGCTTCTAAGAATTTCGGATGAAAAGACTAGATTTGAATAGAAATCTTAAAATTAGAAATATAGAGGTCAAAGGCAAATCAAAAGGAACGCTATCAATCAATCTGTCCAATAATTAAGTTAGGTGAATTTCTTTCTATGCTCTTCATGTTCTCTCTGACAGCTGGAGCCAGAACTAGGCACATGACATGGACTTTGAGATAAACTTTAGAAAGGTTGTTGGCAGCATGGTAAAGTAGAAACAACAACTTTTACCTTATATTACTCTAATTATGGTAAATATTTCTGGACCCATTATACATGCCTTTATCAGTGACATGCAAATAAAATCCAGATCTATATCTCTATCCTCAAACCTTCCCCAGAACATTTAATTTACAACTACTTCTTCTTTTACAGCTATTTGATAGATATTGGAATATTTTAATAACTCCTCAAATTTCATATGCTCCAAACTAGACTCATTTTCCTTGCAGGAAATCTATCCCTTCCCTGTTTATTTCAGTTGATGTCATCTCTAAACTCCATGTCAGTGAGAACTGAAACTTGAATCATCTTTGAGACTTGTTGCTTTTTTTATTTATCATTTCCAAATCCTGTTGAGTCTACCCTTACAATATCTGTCCCTTCCTCTTGATTTGTGTGTCACTATTTTAGTGTAGTTTCCTATTACCTGTAACCAGGACTAATATAGCCTTCTAACTGGCCTTTCTACTGTTTTTGTTCTTCTGCTACTAAATTAAGTTGTCAAATATTTTGCTTAAGCCTCGTTTTATATATATATATAACAAAAACATTCTGGTCTTTCTCATCTCCCTCTCTTCCTTTAGCTATTTCCTATATCTAGGATGGATTTCTCCTATCTCCAAATCTTCCTGTTGAAATTCTTAACTTTTCTTCATAACCTAATGCAGATGACTTGTCTTCCATGAATCTTCCCTCTCAAATTTTGCCTCACTATTTATCTGGCTCTCTAGTATTTCATTCTTCTTGTATTGACATTCTTTGTATATGTATCTTTTCAATTTAATTGTAAACTTCTTGAGGACACAGTTTGTAGCATGTAGCATAATGCTACATTCAAATGTTGGTAGGATGGCTAGCATGATAACTGACTAGTGAGTCACTAATCTAATTCGATTGTCTAAACACTAATCTAGCATCTTCTATTATGCAAAGCATTATGCTATATTTTGATAGGAATGTTGACGGAAGAGATTTGGGAGGTTAGTGACTTAGCTAAAGTCCTTAAAAGGACTTTAAGAATATGTAGCTGAATGTAGACTTAAAACAAATTGAAAGTAAAGATTAAAATTTCCCTAGGTTCTGAATAACATATCTTAATTCTTAAGAATCTTTGCATGTAAATTATAAGAATTTGGTAACACTGATAATACTTACTAGTTTAAATGGATCCTCAGGTACATAATATATTTATGTTACTTTGCTAATGGAGATAGATTTATGACATAGCGAAACATGTTCAAAGTTGTATATTCTATAAAATAATTTATAGTTATAGCATATAGAAATATTCTCTTTGATAAATAATTTGACTTTAACTTAATAGTTTGAAGAATAATATTAATACCATAGTAAGCCATGGCTGAATAGATTGATGTCTATCTAGTTGCAATGTTTTCTTAAATATGTTTTACTGAAATGCTGAATCCATCTCAAACTCTCTGCTTCTCTGTCTCTGTCTTTCTGTCTCTTTCTCCTTTAATTTGCCATTTAATTTTGCCTGGTCAATGCTCAAAAATGTTTTCTTTTTTAGACAAAAAATTAGTACTGAAGAAAGCAATCCATATAGATAAATTTATTTAGTAATTATGTACATTTAAATTGAATATCATGACAACTTTTTAAACCAAGTCATCAAGATTCTTACTTTTCTTTTTTACAGTTTTAAATTATCATGTATTTTATTTTCCTGGTTCTTATTTTTCCCACTTTGTATTATTTTTAAAATGTCTTTTCATATTTCTTTGTATCTTTCCTACCCGTTAGTCTTAATTGCATTATAGTATTCCTTTATATCCATGAGCCATGATTTTTAAGTAAAATTATTCCATTCTTGTTAGGCATTTTTGATTGTCTCCAGTTTTTTTGTACTTATGTATAATGCTTCCATGAACATGTTTAAATAGATACCAAAAGTGATTTTTAAAAACCCTAAAAAACACTTAGATTATATTCTCAAACCTATCACCATTGAGTTTTATTGATTTTAATTATGTTTGCAAATTTGATTGAGGTGAAGTGAAACCTTAGAGTTGCTTTCATTTAAATTTCTTTAAAGTTGAGCACTTTTTTCAAGTGATTATTAATAATTTATGTTTGCCCTCAGGAAAATTATTTATATGTTTTGAAATAAATATATATTTACTTTATATCTTTCTGTGTACACACATATATATATATTTATCTGATTTAATGATTCTATATATATATAAAGATATTCTATATAGTGTAGATATATCTATCTTCTAATAACAGAAAAAGGAACTGTTAACAGGGACTTAAAAGAAAGGAATATAAAATAAAAATGGTTGCAAAAAGCTTCCATTCCAATTTTTACCCAATAACTTAGTGTAGATATTCTCTTGTTTTTTTGTTCTTCACTTATAACTAAAGAGAGAGAGAGAGAGAGAGAGAGAGAGAGAGAGAGAGAGAGAGAGAGAGAGAGAGAGAGAGAGAGAGAACTAGAATTGAGATTCTTGTGAAGCCTGCCCAATTTCAGCCTTCTCAGTAGGTGTGAATAAAACAATAATTACTGAATTTGGGAGCTGACAAAGGTGCCATTTTGACAGCTCTGGAGACTGAAATTTTCACCTTTCATTATTTATAATGCTGTTTACAACACTGGAAAATTTGCAAAGCTTCTTGACTGACCGAGAAGAAATGATTCAGGTCATGACAATGGCAAAGCTTATAGTATTGGCTAAATCATCCAGCATTAACATTTCCTATGAGTAGAACTGTGTACATAATTGGAAATAGGTGAAGAAAAAGTTAGAAATCTCTGACTTGGTTGTCTCAGTGTGCATGATCTAACCTGTGGATAAGGATGCTGATTCTCCAGTCCTAAGTAATTGTGAACCCAATTTACATTCCCAGATACCACAGATAGTAGACAAAACCCAAACTATGTTTTTTAGGAATTGATACTTTGAGAATTTTGGCTATAATGAAAATAGGAAACAGCTCTGACTTGATCTTGGGTAAGTCACTTGACATGAGGTCCCTAATCTGTAAAAGGAATAATCTTCCAACTGTAAAAGCTATGATCCATTTAGGCCTTCTAGATTCTAAATGATATAAACATAGAGATTTTGCCTTGTGAGAACATTATGGTACTCTTTTGGTTGGAGCACCTAACACAGTGTTCTGAACACAAAGAAGGTTTAATAATTATTTGTTGAATTGAATTAAGTGGAAGATTTTCCCAAGTGGTTCTCCACTTAATGGATTCTTCTGTTAGTTTTCAAGTGCTCTTCCTCTCCATAATTGTGATTACTGTTTCCCAAGCCTACATTTGGTATCTTTATAATTCTTCAAAGCCATAGTATATCTTAATATTTGATTGGGGTTGGGAGAGAAGCATGGGAGAAAGGAATTTGATCTTGAGGGAAAGAAATATATAGAAAAAAATTACAAATTGTGCTAATTGAAAAGTTTATAAAGCATGATAAACTGAAAAGAGAGGTACATTTTAAGGAAGTAGTGGGACATGCCTGCCAAATTAAACAGGCAACAGAAAACTCCTTGTGTGGAAAATCAACATACTGTGGAAAACACAAGTCTGAACTCCTTCTGAGAAAATTAGTTTAGGCCTCCTGTGGATAATTGTTGTCTATGCATATGTTTTCCATGTTGAAGAATAAAATTATGTTTGTTTATTTTCTGAGAGAGGACAAAAATGGTTTCACATATCTTGTCATCAAATATGAAGGCAAAAAATTAGAAGCAAAAGTGGTCTCCCTTACCAGAATTAAATAGTTGACTGTAAGATGGTAAAATTCCTGAATGTGACACCTTGTAAGATTAAACAAATAAATGAAAATAAAGGAACTATAGACTTTGTTGAATTATAAGAAGAGGAATTTGACTCCATTCTTCTTTGTTCAGTAAGATTATACCTCACCTTAGCTAAATTTAGCTTAGGAATCTTGTTAGAGATCTAGGAAAGTAGAAGCCAAATTAGTTTTAATAATATCTTCCATTTCTGTTTTGGAGAGAACTGAGCTAAATCTAGCCTCTAGACCCCAAACCATTGGATATCCTGGTCATTTCTATTGTTAATGACTTGGAATTCAATTTGATCTTCTGATTTTACTTTTTAACATATGAATACTCAGGCTTTGGAGCCCTAAGAAAGTGAACTAGTCTCTGGGGGTAGGAGATTTTATATGCTGGTGTATAGTGCAATGTCATGTCTAGCTGATACAGTAGCTTAGAAATAAGGGTCATAGAAATCCTGCCCCATAGTAGGCATAAACTGCAACTGGAATTTTTCTTTCAATGCTTTTATTTTCTTTAAATTTCCTAATGTTCTCATTGGGAGGACTTGCTGAAACTCTGCTTTCATGTTGGTAGTATATTAATCCAAAATACTAGCTGCATTTGGAATTGTCCTTTTTGGTTGACAGGTAATCAAGGTAGTATTCATTTCTGTAATGCAAACAGCTAGAGATAATGGTCTATATATTTATTCTTTCTGATGTTTGTATTAGTGAGGCAGTGTAATAAAACCATAAGAATCTTAATCACTTATAGAAACCCCAAATCTATTAATAAATACCTCTGATATTTGTTATTTTTACATAGAGAAAAATAGTTTACTTACCATTGACACTAGGTATTTCTATTAAATGAATCTTCATATTTAGTATGATAAAATATATAGAATGCTGGACATGTAGTCAGGGAGTTCTGGGTTCTAATTCTGTTCTAGAGACTTATTAGCTGTGTGATTTTGGGGGAAAAAACATTTAACCACAATCTGAACCATAATTTCTGAGGGAATTCTACTTGATGACATCTAAGATCTTTTCCAGCTCTAAATCTATGACTGTGACGATTCTTTCTTCCTAGTTGGCTCTTTCTTTCTTTCTTTCTTTCTTTCTTTTTCTTTCTTTCTACACATTAAAACACCATATAAACATCAGCTAGTTTACTATTTCTGTTACTATCATTATTATTATATGACAGAAAACAATGACTACTTAAACTCTTTTGGAGTATAGATTGTATAATTTTTTTTGTATTTTTATCCCAAGTGCCTAACTGATTGGCTGGTTACTTCGTATTCATAGACCACTCTTTTTATAATTGTAAAATATGGATGAGATTGGTTTGTACATATGTTTGTTATTGTTAGTCCTTTATTCTCAAATATGATCGTGATATGAGGGAGATGATGCTATGATGTATAACTGAATTGGATTTTAGGGAGGGAGAACTGTGCAAAATTACTAGCCTCTCTTCTCCTTCAGAGCCATCTATGTCCAGTGACCAGATATAGATCAGGACAACTAGAGAAAGCTCTGGATGCAGTGGGAGACCTTGATCTTTTTAAACTAAGGTTTTTAATATGTTTCACTTTGACTGGGGCAATTGTCTAGTCAGTGATTTAAGGCTGCTTAAGAAATAAATGAGCCAAATAAAAGCCTTTTTTATCTAATCAAAAAAAAAAAAAAAAGGAATCAATCTGGAAAGGGAAGGTGGTGCAAGGTTACTTCTCACTTTACCCTCTGGAACCATCTGTGTCTAGCAGCCAGATATAGATCAGGATTAATGGAAATGACTCTCTTGAGCATATGTAAAAAAATTATGGATTTATAGTCAAAGAACCTGGGTTTAAATCCTAATTTCTACTTACCTGTTGTCATTTTACTTAAGTCACATAAGCTTTCTTAGTCTCAGCTTCTTTACTTGTGGAATGAAAGCCTTGAGTTAGAGGACTTGTAAAGGTTTTTTTTTTTTCCTTCCTATGCCAAGTCTACAATCTTATGAATATATAGCTGAAACATTGAAGTATTTTTATCTATTCTACATTCAATTTTTGGGTGAGTTATATCAACATTTTCAAGAAACATAAAGGATTGTTATAACTTATCTTTTTGCAATTTTGTTGTATAATAAGCCTATTAAATGGCTAAAATCTGTGACAAGTCTGTGAATTAAAATCATTTTAAGCCATTATATCATTATTTTCATTGTGAATTATATAAATTCATTTCTTTTGATTTATGAGGCAAATCTTGCTTTCATTATCTTATTAACAAAATTAAGCAGTGCTATAAAGTCTCTGTTGACACAATTTGTTGCTTCTTTCTTATTTATTTGATCCTTTCAGATGGCAAACTCCATCAAGACAGGAATCATATTGTGATAATAATGATCATGTTATTAACTATGTAGTTTCTTAAGTTTTGCAAATAATTTTATATATTTAATCTCCTTTGATTCTTACAGCAGTGTGGGCTGTATTCTAGAGGTATCATGAGGTTAAATGACTTGCCTAGGATCCCCAAACTAGTTAAATGTCAGGTTAGAATCCAACCCAGATGACACCTGAATCTCATTTCAGTCTTTCCACCGCAGTGGATGCTACTCTTCCCATGGATAGTCAATGCTCTGCATACAGCAGACACTTAATAAATGATGTAATTGAATCAAGGTTAAGTCCATTGACTCCAAGTCCCATCCTCTATTGACCACACCATAGTTACCTCCTTAGACATGACTTGGAATGAATTAGCAAATGCCTCCTTGGCTCTTTTTGAAAAATCCCTACAAATAACAAATACTTATATAGTAATCTTGTTTTCTGAACTTTTGTAGCATTAAGTAATTCAAAAACCTAGGGCCTTTTATTCATCCTAATTGTTATATTATATAAATCTGTTGGTTAGCTGTTCTTCATTTTTTCTTCAGGAGGTAACTAACATGCTCTTTTTAAAACTTTTTCATATTCTTGATCTTTCATCTTTATTCTCTCTGTGTTTGAGGAAGTTTTCTATATAAGTGTAGTCTGAATTTACAAATGCAAAAATGCCATTCAATCTTTAGAACAACCTATTCTTGGTTTTCTGTGCAACAAAAGTAATTTTTAAAAAGTAGGCCTTTTTCTCCCTCTTCCTTTCACTCCTTTCCTCTCTCTTTCCTTACCTCTCTCCCTCCTTCCCTTCCTCCCTATTTTTCTCTCTGTCTCTCTGCCTGTCTATCTGTTTCTCGCTCTATCTCTCCAAATTCACATTATATCTTCACATATATCTCCAATTTTTTTCATTGCAAAAATTCTGTGTTATTTTACATTTCATCATAGCAGTCAACTGCTTATAGACAATGAGATCTCTTCCCTGGACTGGGTGACTTATTACTTGCCCTCTAGAATTGAGAAGTTGTTATTTCTGATTCTTATCATAATTTGTACCAGACAATATAAATCAATTTGTTGAAGGACAAAGTTGAAAATATTTCTTAACATCTTCCTGTCATAGGCATATCTCTTTTAGGCATGGCCTTGAAATAGATAGTGTGTGTGATGCATCTTGACAGACTGAAACCCCATTGGTTAACTGTAGAATTCTAGACTCATTCATAATTTGTAACTTCAAATATTAATCATTATCCCACCTTGATTTCTCGATGAAAAGCTACTTCAGCAAAAGGTAATACTATTAATTAAAAGTCTATAGTATTTGTTTTGTATTTCATTATATCAACGTCTCATAGTTTACCATTTAGTTCAATTTCTGCCCTCAACTTGGAATCAAAATCTTTTAAATAACAGTACTGGAGGAAAAGGCAAGGGAGACAAAAGTTACAGCCCTCCTTTTTTCTTAATAGCATTGTTTTTAATGTTAGGTAGGGATGAATAAAATTTATAAAAATTATTAAAAGACTTTTAAAAAGTATGATTACCTTTTGCAGTAAATATACTCATAGTTCAAGACAAAAGGTTTGGTTTTTTTAAAGAAGCAATTACTGCAAGTGATTCTTGTTTCTAAGCACTAATATAAATGGATACTAAGTTGTGTTTTATCTTTCTCACTTTTTCTCCTACCTATTGTTTAGCTTTCTACCAGTCACATTAAAATCATGAGGCAATTATACTTACAAGCATAAATTTACAAGTAAGAACATCAGAGAATGACACTTGGTGACTGAAGCACTAAAATTGAAAATGGGAAGGTACAGAAAGCAACTGTGATTCACTCTCCTTGGGCATAGGTATGAAGTTTTCCAAGTTGACTGCATTTTAAATTTAGAAAAAGAATAAAGAGGAGGAA
Source organism: Antechinus flavipes (assembly GCF_016432865.1). Classification (NCBI taxonomy): domain Eukaryota; kingdom Metazoa; phylum Chordata; class Mammalia; order Dasyuromorphia; family Dasyuridae; genus Antechinus; species Antechinus flavipes. Next base: position 444,017,852 of record NC_067400.1, read on the forward strand.
AAGTGCTAACACAGTTAAATGCTTATGTGAATATGTGACCTTGTGATTACACTTTGGGGACAAGTTTGTTCATTTGAATCTCCAAGTTAGTATACTTGTTAATGTCTTTCCCTTTCCTTCAGCTCAAAACAAGGATCCCCCCTCCCCCTGCCAGATTTGGCTATATAATCATAGATGATTGTGCTTATGAAAGCAGTTTAGTAGCCCCATTCTACCTCAGTCATGGGATTCTCTTTGAAGATTATGTCATATGAGAGAAGGGATCCAAAAGCAGCCAAAAATGGTCTCAGGAGGGCTAAGAACTGATTGAAACAAAATGTTCACTGAGGACACATCACAGATCCAGAAGTTTAAACATGCCCCAGAGCTGCAGCATCAGACTATAAAGAAAGACTGTATGTAATTATATAATTTCAAAAGTTAATTTTGAAGGTCTAAGATGATATTCATAATTAATATGTCCAAGAGGCACAATATGTTTGGTACTGTGTTGCTGAACCAGGCGTCATCTGGGTTGGATTCTAACCTGCCATTTAACTAGTTTGGGGATCCTGGGCAAGTCATTTAACCTCATGATACCTCTAGAACACAGCCCATAGTGCTATAAGAATCAAAGGAGATTAAATATATAAAGTTATTTGCAAAACTTAAGAAACTACATAGTTAATAATATGATCATTATTATTATAATGGTTCATTTTTAATCTATTTCTGTGGAAGATGCAATGATCCAAATTGCAAATCTGACTCTTATAACTCATTTTTTTAGCCCTTAGAATCATCCAGTCCATGCTTTTTGCACAGCTGAAGTAAGTGTTGATCTAGCTACTATTCACATAGGAAAAACCATATGGAAGAAGATGACTAAATGCAACAGAAGCAGTTGAATGAAAATTTGGCCATCACTATATGTTTCTTGAATAGTAACTAAAAATTGATCAATTCTAGTGAAACCTAGAATTGTACAGGAGAAGAGTAGGTAGGATCCTCTTTGGGAAAAGGTAAAATTCTTTTAATGACTTCAAAATTCTCTCTGAAACAAAGGCCCCTGAAATAATATGGAGTATGATGAAAAAGGTTATAAATCACTATGGCTTCTTTACAATGATTCCAAATGCAATAGTTTAATAAGCTATGAAATATTATACTGGAGAAATGTGTAATCAAATAAAAGATGATCTGCTTATGTGACAAGAATAAGAAGTAACCAATAAATAGCTTCTACGTGTTCCATTAGTATTCCTACAATATCAGAAGCAGAAAAAGATTCTCAGCATGTTGGGAAAACCTCATAATTTAAGCTTATGGGAGGACAGATGGATAGATTTCTTTATCATGGGAAGGAATGTCCACACCAGTATGATCAAAACTTTTAAGTATTGGAGGGAATATGGCAGCAAGTTTTTCTCATGTGAAAAACATGTCATCATTCATTTACTCCACTTCAGACCAATATGGCAGTTTCTGTCTAGTAGAAAGCAAACAAATTTCCAATCAGGCAAATCCATAGAGATCACTTCCTTGGTAATGCACAACAATTCAGCCTCACTTCTACTGGAATGCAATTAGACAAATTGTGTCATCCTGGTTCCGACCAGAGCAATGTCAGGAGAATCTGACTTGGACCAATTTACATCTAGTTCATGGTTTTCTAGCCAAAGTTGAATTGTCATGGGGTTGATTCTTGAGGGATTGTTGGTTGCCTATGTTGTCTTCTCCTGTAAATGTAGACCCCTGGAGGCCAGGGCCTGTTTTATTCTTGTATTTGTGTCTTTAGCACTTAGTTTTGAGTCTGCTATACATTAGGATCTTAATAAATATTTATTGATTGATTAATCTCCCTCATTATCCCAGGCTAACCCTGGTTCATGCATAAACTTCTCTGAATAGCATCAGCTGTCCTGGAATTGGTATAGTTGAGGATCTTGTGAAGGTGTTTCTTAAATGATAAATTCCATGCCTAATAAAACCATCCAGCATAGCAGCAGAGGCTGTTTTTGGTCCAAAGTCCAATAAGAGGGCAATGGGAAGAAATTATGAAGAGCCTAAAAAATCATTCTTCTGTAATTTTCACTATAATTTTGCTTACATGTCTTTGGAAATTAAAAAGAAACATTTTCTGAGATTATGGTTAGATCTCAATTAATAGAAATAAAAATGATCACATAAAGTGGCCATATTATTTAATTTATTGGTATTAGAATTTATAATTATGTAAAGTATGGTCATTGGTTCAAGTTTGAATAGTACATTTGAATAATGTGATCACTTCATGAAATTCATTATACACTAATTCAAATTTCAATGTATGGTTATTGTTTAGTTGTTTCCGTCACATCTGATTCTTTGTGACCCTTATTTTGGGGTTTTCTTGGCAAGGATGTTGGAGTGATTTACAATTTCCTTATCTAGCTTATTTTACAGATAAAGAAACTGAGGCAAACAGAGTTAAGTGACTTGCCCAGAGTTACAAAGCTAGTGTCTGAGGCCACTCAGTTGGATAAGTCTTCCTGACTCCAGGCTCAGCAGTGCTATCTAACATCCTTAAGCCCTTTAGTCAGTCAGAGAATAAACATGATGTTGTTTTCTCTCCATATAGACACAAACTAAATGAAAAGATGGAACAATGTCTTTTCTGTTAACTATTTTTGTCTGAAATCTGCTTGGATGTGATATCAGCAGTTATGCCTCATCCCGTTACACAGTATCAACTTGTATCCAAGTTCTACTATATAACTGTTTCCTAGAGAAGTGGTTCTTTGTCAAATGACTTGAAAGCAGCTGTGCCCTTCCCATTTTCCCTAAGTTTACATCCTCTAGAATATTTTATTAATCAGGTAACCCTGGCATGTTGGTTTCTCAAGTTTTGATTTAATAAAGCACCTCAAGTAGAACCTGAAAATCAAAGCATCATAATCTATACTAACTTTTTTCAATCATGATCCCTTTTTGCTCAAGAAATTTTTAGATGATGTGAGGTACAAAGATATGTGAAATAGCTATGTAAATCAGACGTTTACTGATAACAAACCGTAATTTCATGACTCCCATATTCCATTATGAGTTGCAAACCACAGTTTAATAAGCTTTAGTCTATACCATTTAGGTCTAGGAAAATGGAGGTTTTCTCTCCCATGTTCATTCTCTTAGCCATATTGTTGGAGAAAAAGTGTCACACATATGCTCATTAAAATGGTTCAGATATCAAAAAGCTGTTTTAGAGAACTGACAGAAAAAACAACCCTACTCCTTTATTAAAAAGTGAGGAATTTGTAGAAGGATGTGGACAAAAGGTTAATATCTAATAAAAAAAATTTAGTGGTTGTGCAGTCTATTTCAAATATAAGAAGTAAGAGTAATATAGATCAAAAAAACATCTGTGGAATGGGCAAAGGATCCAAATAACTATCACTGGAGCAATTTGTTAAAGAAAAGATGAAAGTAGGAAAATAGAGGGGAAAACAATGTTGAATTTATAATGCATGCATCTAAATGTTATTTGTACTAAATGATATTGGAAATTCATGTGGTTTGAAGATATTTTCTTATGATTGTTAACTTTTCAGATTAATTTATTTTGCATTCATCAAATAAGTTGTTGATTGTTGAGAAATCTAATAGATGAAAGTTAAGGAAAATAAATAACGAGTAATCAACTGTTAAATGTACCATATCATTATCTCCTTTTATCTGAATTTGGACTCTTGTGAGCAATAGGTGAGCAAGCCATGACACATTCCAAAGTAAGGAGGTAGGGAGGAAATTACAAAGCAGGGATAGAAAATACGGATTATTTTCCTCCTCAAATTTTGTAGGCAGATCTATAGCTTACTTTAGTAAGTTTAACAAGATGAGAAGATGATAATGTTTTCCAAAGAGATCTGACTAGGTCAGTGTTGGTCAGTTTTGTTGTTACTATATGATTAATAGATAATAATAAATTGCTAGTAATTATATGGTGACTTAAAATTGCAAAGAGCTTTACAAATATTGTCTCACTTGATCCTTAAATGAGAAGGTAGATGTTATCCCCATGTTATAAAATAGCAAACTGGGGTAGGTGGGTTAAGTGATTTGTCCAGGGTCACACAGCTAACACGTGTCTCAAGCTTTATTTGAATTCATCTTTTTAATAAAATGTCCAGCATTCTGTCACATACTCTGGGCAGTCTAACCAATTGTCCTTTTATCTGTCATAAGCTTTTAGTTCAGAGACTTAGATTGAAAGACTTAAATTAGGAGCCATAGTCAGAGCAAGTTTATAAATTCTTATTTCCTGCTGCCTTTCTGGACATTAGTCTAACTAAAGCAATGAAGTAGTGAACTTTTCTTATTTTCTTTTGAATGAAATGATAATGGCATTCTCATTTCTCTTTGCCTTTTCCAAATCATATCAAAACCTTTATATCTGTCATGGATGATTGATAGTTTCCAATAGACTTAACTTGTTCTGATGCATCTATCATAGCAGTATCATTTTTAAAAAGTTTTATTGATGCCTTTTCTTCTTATACCATAAACATTTCCCTTTAATGTCTTTCTCCTTAGAACTCTGCCTTGTAATAAAGAAAATAATTAAGCAAAACCCTCAGACCCAGCAACTGTATCTGATAGTATTTACTACATTCCACATCTGTAACTTACCATCTCTATACTGAGAAGTGGAGATGTGTTTCATTATCTGTTCTCTGTTCCCTCTTTTTAAAAAAATAACTTTGAAAAGTGTTTCACATGGGTATAATCATTATTTAATAGCCTTATCATGATTAACTGTTTATGATGATAACTTCATCACATTGTAGTTCACATTGTAGTCACTATCACCCTTTTACTGGCACCTGAGATTCTGTTCATGGAACCAGAAGGGGTCTTTTAGGTGAACTTGACTTATCTTACTTGGAATTCTGTCACTTCCCAGTCATTTCCAAACCAAGCCTCAAATCTATTTCCCTTCTCTCATTTTACCTTACAGTTCCTCTATATGTGTTGTCTTCCCTCATTAAAATGTAAACTTTCTTTTTTTTTTTTTTTTTTTTGCTGAGGCAATGGAGGTTAAGTGATTTGCCCAGGGTCACACAGCTAGGAAGTATTAAGTGTCTGAGGTCACATTTGAATTCAGGTCCTTCTGACTTCAGGACTGGTGCTAGAATGTAAACTTCTTGAGGGAAGGAATTGTCTTTTTTTTCACTATATCTTTATTTCCTTGTCCTTCGTACAGTGTCTGGCACATAACCAGGATAGGTTGCTACAATTAATTTTGTAGCTGCTTTTTAATGTTGCTTTTGTTTACATTATTATTATGAGGTATATTGTTTTCTTTGTTGTTTTTTCCTACTTTGCATCTTGTATAAGTTTTCTTATGTTTTTATGTATTTCTCATATTTACTTTTTAAAAGTGCAACAATATTCCATTTATTTTAGCCATTCCCTATTTTTTTTGTATTACAAAAAAGTGCTGCTTTGGACATTTTTAGATATTTTAGGATTTCCACTTTCTCTCCTTCTCTCCCTTTTCCCTCTTTCTCCCTTCCTTTTCCTCTTTTGCTTCCTCTCTTTCTCACTTCATTTTAGTATATACCCAATAATGGGATCATTGGGCTAGATGTAGTGTATGAATAGTTTAGTGTCTTTTATTGTATTATTGAAAACTGTTTTCCAGACCAGTTCTGGGCTCTGTCAGCAATGTATAGATGTTAATGGCTTCTCACAATCCTTCAACATTGACCATTTTCAATTTTAATCTTATCTGCCTCTTTTGAGAGGTGAGAGATGAAATATCAGAATTATTTTAATTTACTATTCCTTTTTTAAATGATTTGGGAAAGTATTTCACCTGGGTTGAACTATTATTTAATAGCATTTAATAGCATAAAGAAGTATGATGATAAACTTTAAAACATACTACTCATACTAAAGTCACTATTACTCTTCCACTGGAATCTTAAACTCTGTCCATGGAACCAGAAGAGGTCTGTTAGGTGAATTTGACTTATCTCCCCTGGAACTGTCAATTCCCAGCCAATTTCATACCAAGCCACAAATCTATTTTCCTTCTCTCATCCTACTTCAAAGCTCCTCTTTATGTGTTGTCTTCCCTCATTAGAATGTAAACTTCTTGAGGGAAGGGATTTTCTTTCTTCATTGTATCTCCATTTCCTTATCCTTAGTACAGTGTCTGGCACATAAAAAGGGCTTTAAAAATGTTTTTATGATGTTTAATTTTTATTTAATTCCAATAAATCATCCAGAATGGAAAGGTTACCTAAGGAATCCAATAGAAACAATTTGTTCCAAAGTGCTTGAAAAATATGTAACTTATTTTCTTACTCAAAAAGGGATTTCCTATGTCAAGCAGCATAAGCCAAGTGGTATCTCTTTACTTACTTTCCTACATACCATTGTGAAATGGAATAGAATTATAATTCCATAAGGTAAGTTGCCACCTAAATATTTTACTTGGATGTTACTTTAAGTTATTCATCAATCTGTCAATATCTATCAATTTTAAATATTTGAGGAATCTTCTTCTGCTACTCACAGATATGCAGGCAAGACTATTGGCAAAGTCCATGTTGTATTCTTTTGGTTCCAGTTTCTGTAATGTTTGTCTATGCCTGTGGGAGTGGAAGTATGAGGTAGTGTTAGACTTTTCCCTCCAGTTTTCTGTCAGTTTTAGTTATGTTTTGCAACTTCAAAATTTTGTCTCATGAGAGCGTCATTTTCTCTCTGTACAAACTGTACTTTATAAAGCAGTAGAACCATTTCTGAGATTTTTAATTCAAATCATGTGTTTTGTTTTCTGTCTGTATGTACTGGGATATTCTGTGGCAAGGCAACTGACTTAGTGAATTTTACTGATTTTCCATTATAACTGCAAAGGAAATGACCTACTCTGGCCAGAAACTAAGTGGAATTCCACAAAAATTCAAGTTACTCTTGGAAGAAACCTGGTGAACTCTGTTTGAAATTTGTGCAATTTGTTTAGTCTTAGAAATAGATATGATATGTTTAATTGTAAAATTGGAGGCATATTATTATAAAGTGATTTTTATTAATTTTTATCACCAAAATTCTCAATATTTCCTGTTTTCCCCTATTTGGAGAGCCAAACCATATTAAAATGTACATTGATATTATATATATATATATGTGTGTGTGTGTGTGTGTGTGTATACATATATATGTATATGTATACATACATGTATACATATACATACACACATACATAATTGAAAAAATCCTGAAAATGTGAGCAATGTATCCAAACCATGTCTCTCCTACCTCAACAAAATAGTAGGTTGGGAGTGTCTTCTCACATTTTTTCTTTGGAGACTTTGTTGTTCTTTGTAATTTTACCACATTGCCTTTGGATGGTTTTGTCAGAGTTCTTTCCATTTTTATTGTTTTAGTTATTGTGTTTGTTGTTTTCTTGGCCCTGGTTTTTTTACTCTGTATTAGATTATTTAAATCTTTCCCTGTTTCTCTATATACATTATATTCCTTGTTTCTCAAAATACAGTAATACATTTAAAGATCTCCTTTGGATTCACTGGCCATTCAATTGTAAAAATGGCAGGTGTTTATTAACTTACCAGCATTCCCTACTTATCCTCCAGAATTATCACAAGATGGGACCTTAAAGGACATCAAGTTTGACTACCCCCTATTTTACAACAGAGGAAACAGACCAAAAGACCTTCAGTAACTTGATGAAGGTCCCATAGTTTCTAAATAAATGTGTGAGGCAGAATTGGGACTCAACTCTTCCAAACTAGAACTAAAGGGTTCCATCTAATTACTCATAGTTTATTTCTGTGTTTTTTAATATAGGATTTTTATTTTATAAACAGCTTTATAAAATCAATTTAATCAGAATTTGTTTAGGAGAAAGTAGATTGTGAACTAAGCTGATGGCTTTCTTGAAGGCATAGTTCTGGATTCTTTATCAGCTTGCCTTCCTTAATCTAGCTCTCAGGAAAACTTACCTGTTTTAATGACAGATATTTTTCAGTTCTTCTTGTATCTGGAAACCTAGAAGAACAACAGAAAAAGTCAGCTACTATCTGTGTTCCTTTAACATATCCTCTCTGAACTCTCAGTCCTTGAGAGGCTAAGATGACAATTTGTGCTATTACTTTATTTTAAATTGATCTTTTCAAAATAATGACACAAAGTAGAAAAATCAGGACCCAGGACCACTTTCTCCAGAATCATCCAGGTTGGTTAGGGCAGCACATCTTAAATTTTTCCCACTCATTGACCTCTTTTCTCCTGAGAAACTTTTACATGACTCCAGGTAAATAGGTATAAAAATAGATAAACAAAATTTCATTTCTTATGACTAAGTTTTTGATTCTATGACCTTCCTGGCTGTTCTTCTCTGGCTATGCTTCAAATCATCAATATTCCTCCTAAAGTCCAATGCCTAAACTCTACTCTATTCTAAACGTGATCTGAATAGCAAAGATAGACTATAAACTTTGAAATGGACACAATGCTTACAATAACAACCTAAAAATTGTTTTGTTTTTTTTTTTGGCAGTGACAGCCTTCTTTTAGCCGATATCAAACTTCAAGTTACCAAAGACTTCATTTAAAAAATATCATCAGGGCAGTTAATTGGTATAGTGGATAGAGCATCAGCCTTGAAGTCAGGGGAACCTGAGTTCAAATCTGCCCTTAGGCATGTAACACTTCCTGGCTGTGTGACTCTGGGCAAGTCACTTAACCCCAATTGCCTCAGCAAAAAACAAAAACAAAAACATATATCATCTACAGTCTAACCAGGTTTTCCCCATCCTATAAATTTGAATGCAAGATTTTGCCTTTATTCCTATTACATTTCATTTTACCAGATTAGGGAAAATATTTTGGATGCAGTTTCTGTATTCTCTAGGTTAGCTTATCCTTTCAGTTTTATGTCATCTGTGAATTTGATAAAGTATGTCATCTATACATTCCTAAAAATTATTTGTAGGGAATAATAGAACAGGAATGAAGCAGTGTGTTCTAATAGGAGGAGTATTGTCCTTGGAGTCAGGAAGGCCTAGGTTCTGATATTCACTGTGTACCTCCTGGGCAAGTTACTTGATCTCTCTGATCCTCAATTTTTTCATTTATAAAATGAGGGAGTTGAACTTCGATGGCCTCTAAGGCCCCTTCCTATGATTCTTTGAAAATGGAGCTCTATTGCACTCTAATGCATTCCATTCTTCAAGTTGACATTGATTTATTAATCAAAACTCCTGGGTACCAGATAGGAATCCACCTACCAGTTCTATCATCTACCATATCTTCAACTTGTCTGCAAAGATATAGTAAAAATCAATTCTTTCTGAAATACACAAGGTAGAACCTAGGCATAAGCTACCAGGTATAGGTTAGAACTCAAGAAACAGTGACTACAAATGAAGATGAAAATTCAGGTGGAAAGTAATGGGGCAGTGCAATCATACCCCAGAGGTGCTTCTTCTCTATGTCAAGTATATGCTGAACAAAATTTCTCATATAAGTAATACCTTCAACCCCTCAGTTTTTACACATACATTTAGAATATTAAGTAGAACACATCAGCAATGGATCATAGTCAACCTGGAAGACTTTAAAAGTCATCTTGCATGACTCCTATATTTCATTTTACATACAGATGAGGAAACTGAGATAGACAGAAGATAAGTGACTTTTCCAATGGGAATAGTAGTAGGGTCACAATTTGAACCTAGAACCTCTCATTCTAGATGTAGCATTCTTTAACCTACACTACTCTATAAAACTCCTACTTGCAGTGGAGTCAGTGAGCTATCGAGCAGAGGCAGCTGGTGGCTCAGGGCGTGGATCCCTGGATCTGGAATCATGCTGTTTTGAATTCAAATTCAGCCTCAGATACTTACTAGCTATGTGAAATTGGTCAAATCACTTAACTTTTGTTTGTCTTCAAGAACAACAGCCTAATTCATCAAATTGACCAAGGAAGCCAAGACAGAATCCCAGTTTGCATTGCAAACAGATTTATGGGTCCCTAGTTTCCCTCTCAGGGGTTCTACTTTTAACAAAAATCCAAAGCAAAGATTTTCTGAGGTGGGCTTTACATATTTTCTCTCTTGTAGATAACCATAGCATTTTACTAATTGAGTTGAGGATAGCAGAAACCCTTTGTCACAATTTGCTGGTAGCATCTGACAAGTCAGAAAGCTTGAGTTGAAAAGTTAGTAGTATTTGTGGGTTAGTCACTTATTACCTCTGAGTTTCAGTTTTCTTGTCTGTAAAATGGAATTAATAATACTTTTACTGTGAGGTAAAAAATACTTTTACTGTGAGAATTGTACTTTGTAACTTTATAGCATTATATGAACCTGAGTATTATTATCACATGTTACTAAAAAATGAGTTCTATCACATAGAACTAGAGATTTCTTTGTTCTTCTTGTTTAACTTGTGAATTAATCACCTGAAAGGAAAGATGGGACTTGAGAAACCTTAGTTCCCAGAGGAGAAAAGGTAGAAAGGCATTTCAGCAAAACTGCCAACTTGAAAAAGAATTCTTGAAGACATGGAGCAATTGAGCTCTAATAGATAAGAGGAGAAAGACAACAGCAGTATTTTGGACAAATTGTAAGAGTGGTATGCTCAAAGAAAGAGAAGGTGAGCACAGGTAAGTGCTTTACTTACTGTGACTTTTCTATAATCCATTCCTTAAAGAATTAAAAACTGAGGGGATATCTATCAAGTGAACAAGTTATGGTATATGGTTGTGATACAACATTATTGTGCCTTAAGAAATGACAAGTAAAATGGTTTCAGAAAAACCTGAAAAGACCTATATTAACTGATACAAAGTGAAGTGATCAGAATCAGGAAATATTGTACACATCTATTGTACAATGAACAGCTGTGAATGACTTAGTTATTCTCAACAGCACAATGACCTAAGACAATTCTGGAGGACTTATGATGAAAACTGATCTTTATCTCCAGAGAACTGATGGAGCCTGAATGTGAATATAATCATTCTTTTTAAAATTTTATTTTCCCTTGGTTTTTCTTTCTTTCTTTTTTAGTCTGTATGTTTTTTCACACCATGAATAATATGGAAATATGTTTTACATGACTGTATCTATGTATACCTAAATTAAATTGCTTGCCTTTTTAAGGAGAGGGAAGGGAGAATGAGAGAGATTTTGGAACTTAAAATTAAAAAAAAAAGAATGTTAAAAATTGTTTTTACATATAATTGGAGTGGGGAAAATAACCATTGCTTACCCAGGAAACCCAAACCATGAGACATCCATTTTTGCTGGTTTTTTTTTTTTTTTTGGTTGTTGTTGTTGTTGTTGTTGTTCCATCATTTTTCAGTCATGTCTAACTCTTCATGACCCCATTTGGGGTTTTCTTGGCAAAGAGACTAGAGTGTTTTGTCATTCCTTCCCTAACTCATTTTACAGATGAGAAACTGAGACAAATAGGTTATTAAGTTACTTTACCAGGAACACACAGCTAATAAATGTCTAAAGCTGGATGTGAACTTAGAAAGATATCTTCCTGACTTCAGATCTGACACTCTATCCTTTACAACATCTAGGTTATCTTTTATGTCAATGGATTTATTCTTTCCAAGAATACATCATGCAGAGGCATTCTGGAATCCCTTGAACTAAATCTCAAATACCTTCGTGTCTCAGAAGCTCTTGACATCATGTGAAGAGACTCAGTAAATTAGCAACCCCATCAAATCCCCTTTTTATTATGTGCCAGACTCTGTATTAAGTGTTGGAGATGAAAACAAAATGGCAAAAACAATCTCTGCTCTCAAGGAGCTCACATTCTAATAAGGAAGAGAGATAATAGCGATAATTTCATCTTGGGAAACTAGGAAAAGCCTCTTTTAGAAGATGGAATTTAAATTGAGTCTTGAAGGGATGCAGGGGAACTAAGATGAACAGGTAAGAGGTCATCATTGCACACATCGGGGATAGCCAGTGCAATTATAGTGATAGGAGGTGAAAGCTTGTATTTGAGGAACTACAAATAGGCCAGTGTGGATGGATCATAGAGTTTGTGGAGGAAAATAAAGTTTAAGAAAATAGGAAATATGGGAAGGGATCAAACTGTAAAGGGTTTTAAATGACCTAAAGAAGAGTCTATATTTGATCCTAGAGGTATTAGGAAGCCACTGGAGATCTATAAGCAGGATAGTCTCATGCCTAAGCCTACACTTTAGAAAAATCATGCTTGGCAGATAAGTGGAGATTAAATTGGAGTTGGGAGATACCTGAAGAAAGAAGATTAGTTAGAAAAAGGCTATTGTATTAATCTGGGTTAAGTTGTAATTGGGGCCTGAATAAGGGTGTAGCTATGTGAGTAGGTAGAAGGTGTCATACATATATGTATGTATGAGATATATTGTAAAGATAGAAACCATTGGATTGAATAGATGGAATGTGTTAGACTGAAGAATAAAGTTTTAGCTGTGAGCCTGGTAGACTAGGCTGTTGGTACTGTTGACCATAATAGAGAAAAAGGAAAACTTTGCAGGAGAAACACCATGATTTCTCTTTTGGACATTTTGAGTTTGAAATGTCTGTTGATATGAGGTTGAGGTGTTTGAGAGGCGTTTCATAAAGGGGTGACTGTAGCTCAGGAGAGACAATAGGGTTGGATATAGAGACTTGGGAGCCATCTGCATAGAGATAATAATTGAATCCTTGGAAGATTAGATTACCAAATGAGATAATATGGAGCAAAAAAGAAGTAGGAGCTCCGGGCTGAAACTTGGAGCACATATACAAAATCTGGTGATGAATGTTTAAGAACTAGTTCTACCAAAAAAAAAAAAAAACATTTTTAAGTTTAATTTGCATTAGTGCTTTCGTTAGACTAGATAATCAACAAAATGATAAATCCAAAAAATAAAAAAATTAGTCAATTTCTGAATTTGCTGATTTTTGAGGTCTAAATGATTTTGCTAAAAATTTAACAATTCAATTGGAACTGGCTCAGGTACCCCACTGTGACACCTGCAGTTAGTAACTATGACATGAATGAAAAACTAGCAAAGAACAATGAAAAGAAGTCATTAGATAGATAAAAGAACTAGAATAGAGCCATGTCACCAAATGCTAGACAGGGGAGGACATCTGGGAAGGAAAGATGACTGATTCTTTCAAAGTTGAAGAAGGATGAAGACAACATACTACTAGATTTGGTCATTAAAAGATCATTGGTAACTTTGGCATTGACAGCATTAGTTGAAAGATGAGGTAAGAATGCAGACTGTTTAGAAGAGAGAGAAAGAAGGAGAGGTAGAATTCTTGACTATCACAGCTTTCTCAAGGAATTTAGTCATGAAGGGAAGCAAGATACAGAATGGGAGCTAGCAGTATCAGATTGATCAAGTGAGGATTTTGCATTGATCATGATGATGTGGGTATGTTTCTAGGTGGCAAGAAAAGAATCTAGGAAGAGATCAAAAATTATTGTCTTATAAGGACTTGAACTAAGTTCTTTGTGTGATCTTAGGCAAGTCACTTTAATCTCTCAGATTCAGTTTTCTCATTGGTTAAATGGAGAAAATAATGTATCTACTTCATAGCTTTGTTGTATGGATCAAGTGAGCTAATAAATGTGTGTAAAGTGTTATATAAATATGAGTTATTATTTTTATTGCCATAATCTTAAAAAGGTCCAAGAAGTTTTCAGCTACCATCAGAAACCCTTCAATTTTCAAAATGTCTCCTCATTTAGAGAGTCAGCCAATTCCAAAAGCTTACTGCCATTTCTGAGTATGAGTTTGTAAGTTCCTTTGAGCTGTCTAAATCTAGTGGATAGAGTTCAATGCTTCCCCTGGAACCTTGGGATGAGCTCCAGGCTGAAACTGAATTTTTGTCATAACTCATAAGATAAATTTAATCTAACCCATTCTAGACTCTCAGGGAAATCAGTTTCTTGAAGCCATCTTGAATTTTAAGGTGTCAGTAGTAGATAGCCAAGGTCCTATAATAAGATGGATTTTATCAGGAGAAAACTAGAGAGAAATGGACTTTTTCCTAACTCATTTCCAATACTGCTAGATGTCTTTCTGTAGATTATGTGGGTTTTGACCTCCTCGAGCTTTACTAATCTATTTCCCTATACTTTTGGCATCATTTGGAAAGAGGTAGCAAAAATAGTATTAGAGTCTGGCTACAACCTAGAATACAGATGAATTCTTTTAGTTTTTCTGAGAATTATTGTTTTCTTTGTAAGATTGGGAGAGGCAAAGAAGATTATAGAGAGAGAACCAAGATTATGGAGGCAGCACCCAAAGTGCTGGCTTCAACAATCCAGTTTCTAGAAGTAGCTATATTCATTATGCATATGTGTGAGAGTTGGGATCTTACAATGGGTGTCACAGTGTTCATGAACAAACAGAACTTGATGACCAGAGATATAGGATTTGGAAGAGGAAGGGCCCTGGTGGTAGTTATGTCTGAAGGAAATGTCCAGATCTTTAGCTTGCTTTACTGATTAGAAAACTGAAAGGCCATAATGTCTAAAAAAGATGTAAAGGAACACAGTTAAGACTGGGTCTGCTAGTGGAAGGGTAGGTCTGCAGATCAGAAATCTTGGTTTGGGATTAAAAAAGAAAGATAGTAAGCTAAACAAAGAAGACTATATTTTTATGTATTTACTTTTATAGTCACATGAGCATTTTAAAATTTGGCATTCTATTGCTATCTATAGTCTCCAAATTCTCTCTAATTCTCTGTAATTAGAGAATTACCAATCCCATTGCTGCTTACGTTCTTCCATAAGGAATGCTTATTGAATTGAATTGATATGAACAACAACTGTAAAGACTCTATAATGCATGTAATAGCATAATGGTGTGCCTAGTTTTTGTTTTAACCTCCATTCAGAACCATATCAGATTTAAATTTTCTTGTGGCTTTCTACATCAATTAATAAATGTTTATTAAGTGTTTCCTATATTTCTGGCATTCTATTAAGTTCTAGGGATACAAAGAAGGCAAAAATAGTCCCTGGTCTCATGGAGGTTGTATTCTCATGGGTGATAAAGAACACTAGGTTCTATAGTGAATATTTATTCATTCATTCAACAAGAATTTATTTAGCATCTACTATGTATTAGGCAGTATCTTAGCAGGTGGAGACACATCCAGAAAAATGTAACATATCTTGACTTCAAGGTGCTAACATCTTTTTTACTTACTTGAGACCCCTTATAACTAGAAGAAAAGCTCTGAGGTAGTGCAAAATAAGATATGAATTAAGCCTCTACATAGATTTCCCTCTAGGGAATACTCTTCAAAACCATGGTAAAATTCAGAATTATCCCCCTTCTTCCTCTTATCCTAATTTAGGTTTTTATTTTAAGACACTGAGACATGTAGATTGTGTCTACACACTCAAAGTGAAGTGGTAAATTGAAGCAATTATATGGATGATTCAAGGAGAAAAAAAAAACATTCTTGCTTTAATTACTGGGATATCTTTGGCTGAAATTATATTGTCTTGAATTATGCAGATAATTCAGATAATTCTGCTAGAGTTCTATTATGGCACAGGGGTGACCTGGGCTTCTTATTTCAGCAGAACTATTAGCCCAGTAGTTCCTATCAAGTTGGAACAGCATCTAATATGAATCTAATGAAGAGACTAGATAGGTAGTCTAAGAACCAGTCTGGTTAACTTTGGAGAAATTTTTCACCAACAAAGTTAACTTACCAGGTAGTAAATTTTTCTTTTGACCTTCAGGGAACTCATGAACACCATCCAATAAGACTAAGTCAGATGGCCATAGAAGGATCCTACTTTACCAATGAAATCATAAATTCTGGAAGTATTCCTCTAGATACGGAATATCTATATAATCCAAATTATCTACTTGGGAAAGAATCCTTGTAATTATTTAGCTCGTAATTAGGTTAGTTTACCAGTGAAGAAATGGAGGTCAAAATATGAAATTACTTCTTCAGGGACACAAAACAGCAAAATTAAAACTAGAACCTGGGCCTCCTGAATTTTCTCTTTCAGGAACTGAATGTTAGCAGTTTCAATTTTCTGCTATACTTTAATATAGATCAGAATATTAGCATTTCTTCTATTTTTGTCAGGATAGTTAAATCTCATTCAATCTGTTGCTTTTCTAAGAAGATAATTTTTTAATCCAGGTCTGGACATGTGATTGATCAAAAAAGACTAATGGACCAGTTCTGGAAGAGTTGTGCTCTACTTAGTTGTAGCTGGTGTTTGTGAGGCCTGTTGCTTTAAGTGACTATGCTTTTTGTCTCCAGTGGCTGCACGTTCAGAAATATGTTGTTTGAAGAATAAGTCTCTGGTCTGAGCCCTAGCCTCCTGGGATCAACAGCAACCCCTCTCAGACATTGCACTAAATACCCGAGACTGCAGCCAGTGTATTCGGGTTGACATTGATGAGTGTGCATGCTACACTTTAGATTTGTCAAGTGTTTCCCAGGGCTTTTTCTTGCTTCATTCTTACCTCACTTAGGCAGTCCATAGACATTGTGACTTGTCCAGAGTCATCAAATCAGTGAATAGCATGTCGATATTGGGGATAACAATCTCTGATTTCTAGGTCATTGCTTACTCCCACTGAGTCATGCTGCCTCTTTTTTGTCTTAAACTTTTTCCCTCTTGGAATTATTTCATTCGGCCATATAGATTTCTTTTTAGAAGTCCTAGAGACTTGCCTTTCCCTAGTAATTGACAGGAAGCTTTGGTTGATGACTTTCTCTGGGAAGGAAGACAATTCAATGAAAGCATTTGAGATTTGTATGTGAAAAGAAGGGGAATTAATTTAAGCTCTTACATTTGAATTGTCTGTAACTGGGAGGGGAGAAAAATCAAATCTTTAGAACTCCTAAAAACATCAGTGCCTAAATAATTGAAGAGCTACTGGTTTCTGTTTCAGACCTCACCAGGTGGATTACAAAGTTGTTTCTTTTCCCACATCCTTTTCCTTTCTTTGCCCCCCAAGGAAAGCATGGTGATTTTTTGAAAGGATAGAACCATTGCAAAGATATCTCACTATCTGTTTCCTGCTGTGACTTTGTTCGAAATAACTTAGTGCCCTTTTTATTTAAATCACAGTTTATCTGTGAAGTACAGATGTTGGATGCAGATTAATGTATGTTCCCCTGCCTCTTTATATTGTGTTCATTGGAAATTCGGTCCCTCCCTTTGCTCCTCCCTGCCTCCCCCTCCCAAATTACGAGTTTAATAAAAGCGAACAATTATGCTTAGAGCAGTAACCATTCTGTGATTCCAAACTGTCTTTTGGATCTTGATAAGTATTTATGGTGCGTTGAGAAACATAAGGAAAGCCGGAAAGAGCTCTTTGCTAGGTAGAATCCTCTGACTCGTCATCCACTATCAAGAAGCCTCTTCCAAGTGACTGAAGCAGGGGAGCTGAGCCAATCAGAGGGCTTTTTCCTGGCTCTGTCATCAGTCCTTGGTTGGGGAAGGGTTTTGCTTTTATGCTCTGTATTTGGAAGGCAGATAAAATGCCAGGTCTGGACTGCCTCTAGGGATAACCTTCCCCTTTAGGATGTGAAGGAGTAACATCTTGGCTGGAGAATCCACAGAAAATTGATAAGGCAGGCTCTGTTCTTCAGCATAGGCCTTTTCTACCTTTTGACCCAGCTGTGGTTTTGTAGCAATTTTGCTTTTGTCCTGAAAGAGGTGCTTTGGATTATCAGAGCTCCATGTACGACAATTTGTACCTGCATGGATTTGAAGATTCGGAGGCGGTAAGAATTTTCATAGCCTTTTCCTTCGACCCTCCTACTACCCCCTTTTTTCCCCTCCCTCCCCCCATTACTAAAAGCCTAACAGGCAATGCAGGAAACATGGAGCTGAGATTAAACATTGTTCCGATGTTAGCTGACTGCTATGTTAATGTATTACATACAGTTTACAGTCACCTGAAACAATCCTCCATTACATAATTTCTTGTCAAGCAGTTTTTTGTTTTTTTTTTTAAGATGAGAATGACAACAAAGGTTTAAAAGATTGTAGATTATCTTGATATCTCGACTAGCCAGTCCACATTTGCTCTGACAAGATGTGACTGCTTTCTTATAGGAGCAGTTTTGTTTTTGTTTTTGTTTTTTTTAACCATGCTGAAAGCTGTTCTAATGAATATACATTTTATGTCAGCAGGGTTAATAGGAAAAGCCCATTCATTATATAATACTGGCATGAATGGGGAATTCCTGAGTTACTGTCTGGGTTATTTGCTTTCTGAACAAACAACTCGTGCCTATCTATTGCTTCTTTGTTAAGAGAATCAGATGCATGTGCCTGTGATAATGTAATACCGTAGTACTGTGTCACAGTGGCAGTGTGTAGGGTTCTTGTAGTTTGCCTGGTATGCTGAGATGGGCTCACAGACATTTGGACTAGAAAACTGGACTTCTTTTTAGCCTATTGTCCAGGCAGTAAAATCTGTTCAAATCTGGATTATGAGGTTACTAAAATCTTTCTTCTCCTTTCCCTTCCCCCAATCCTTCCAAGAGATTGTTAGGTAGCATTGAGTCAAGAACAGGATTGATTTCCTGCTTCTTTCCTCTGTCTGCTATTGCTGGTGATAGTTCTTGTTTCTCTCTTCAGCAGTTACATAGAAACCTCGCAAGGCTGAATTATTTCTTATTTTGGGAGGCAAGGAAGAGGGCACTCTGTGGGGAGTCTGCTTTTATATGAACACTGTTGCTATACATGCTGTCACATATAAAATAGAAATATGTTACATAAGGTTCTGTGACTAAACACAAAATAAAAGATTATAATATAAATTCGTGTATACGTCAATGCAGACGTATGTGCCAAATGATGTGATGTCCATGGGAGATAAAATCCTCAGTTCAGATAAGGCATTCCATTCTTCTGCTGCGTGCTTTAGTGGGCACTAACTTTAATTCTGCAAAGTGTAACCTCTCAACATGTTGCCCAACACACTAGTAAATTATCCAACTGTCAGTTTATTTCAGAGGAGAAATTCTGAAATCCTTGCAACTGGGATGAAGAAAATACACAACTGGGAGTTAGGGGTGAGGTGGGAGGGGAATGAAAAATACAAGTATTTGAATTTTGCGAATAAGCTTCCCTAGATCCTTCCCAAGACCTGATTATTTTTATAACTCGTCTCTCTGCACTCAGTTATGAAATATTTAATGCCTCATTGAATTTTGTAGTTAAGTTTTATTTTCAACCATTAGTTCTAAACTTGGGCATCCCGTGTACACAAATGGATTGGAGTTATTTCAGAGGTGCCTCTTGAAACCAAGTCTGTTATTAACAAAATCAGCTAGGAGCTAATATTTCCAGCTCTACGTTCTTGAGAACTATTTAAATTCTTGATGTCCTGGTTCAGAGGGGAGCCATTATAAGTGTGAAGGCATTTTTTTTCCTCAGCCTCATGGGACTATGTAGCTTGTCCTGTAAAAGGGGAAATTAAAACTGCATAGACTTGGTACGACTCAGGTAGCCAAGTTGCTGGATAGTGGGTTGGTACTGCAGTGCCGTACTGTTGGTGACTAAGTGGTTGCCAACAACCAAAGAACCCTTGGGTTGAGCAGATCTGCGGAGGTGAGGAACGTGGGGGAGGCCTGTGAAATGAAGGAATTGATCAGGTGAATCTCTGATTTGGGACGATTTTAGCTGGGTGGGTTAGAACATTTTTTTCTCTTACTTAGATGCTGGGGGAAAAGAAAATATTCAGGAGGATGAACTGTCTGTAAATGCTCATTTGAGTTTATTTGTTTTTATAAGGAAGAATAATGTGATGTGTTACCCAAGATGGTGTGAACAGAGCTTCAAGCCAATGGAGAAGACTAGGCCTAAATAGCTGTGCCGATGAAGTGAAAAATACAGCCACACCTGGAGTATTCACATCCTCAGCAGTCATTCTCAGTGCAAATGCATTTATGGCTGTAAGTGTGTGGGTTTGCACAGATTAAAGCAAAGCTCTCTAAACAGGTTTGGTGGATAGGAATCCAAAGGCTTTACTCAGATGGTGAACTGCAGCCAGATAACATATAGATACTGAACGATGAGTACTGCTGCACTTCCTCTTTGGGGGTTGGGAAGCCATCCGACCATGGCCTACTACTCTGTATTGTGGGAAAGATTTGGGGGGGAGGGTGGTGGTGGTCCCCCCTCCTATGACAAATAACCATGTGGCCATTCAGTAATCCTGTAATAATCAGGTGTTGCCTAGGGATAGATGATTTATTCCAAATAGGATATTTTATTGAGAACAGCTCATATTATTGCAGGGAATTGGAGGTCTGATTGATCCATTTTTGTAAAAGATGTATATATTTGTGCAGTTTAAATTTTTGTCCAGAGGATTGGCAGTAATTTATTAGAGTAGGACTATTTGCTTATTCCTTCTATGTGTTTTACACAGAAAAGGGTTAAAGCTCATTAATATCAGCTGAAGTCTGAGCGTTTCATGTTCTTGGGTCTTTATATGACTTTAAGTCATTAAACTTTGCCATGGTTTCAGGGAATATGGTCCTGTTTGTTCTGATGTAGAATCTGAATGATTTTGTATAACATCATGCATAGAACATATCATCATATGAGAACCAACATGCTCAGTACCTCGTGAACATTCTTCATCTAATGCCTTATACCCTTTTCGGGACAAGTGCAATGGTTAGACCAAGCTAATTAGAATCAACTATCAGTATATGCAGATGTTGGATAAGGAGTGTTTTCATTGAGGGCTAGCTCTACCTACCAGTGCTGGGTTGTTTGTTTGTTTTTTTCTTTTTAAATATTCAGGCATAAACAGCTACTATGGTGTTTTTTTTCTTACAAGGCTACTTATCAGTCCTGGTAGCTGAGGTGTCTTGTGGGGACTGATCCCATTGTGTACCCCAGAATTTTTTCTTGATTAACTAGTAATTTAGGCAGGTAATCACTGTGGGACAGGTTGCAATTTAAATAGAGATTCTATGTTGTTTTACATCAATGGAAATGCTCTAGGAATAGAATTTATTTGTTGGGTGATGTACAGATATTTTTACTTATGGCATAGGCATTGAAAACACAACATGGATATTGTTGCAAATCCTATGAATTTTTTGTAAGAGCAAAGTAGTGAAATTATTATCGTTTTCAGAGGAGGCAATGAGGTACCATAGAAGAAACTCTAGATTTAGAATCACATAAGATCTCGCTTTGATGTCTGGCTATATTACTTATTAGCTGTGTGACCTAAGGCAAGTCACACCATTTCTGTTGCCTCAGTTTCTTCACTTACAAAAAGGTGGATTAGATGACCTCGGTGATGTAGCTGTAAGTCATGGGGACTATGAATTATATAGAGTTGTTTTCACTCTCTGTAGTCAGGTTTCACTGATGAAACTGTAGCCTTACTGGCTACAGTTTTGAATTTTTGAATGTTTAATGACTTTGAAGAGGAGGCTTAAACTTTGTCAGTGATACATACTATAGAAGAATAAATTCTTTAAGTATTTTTCATCATAAGAACGAAATAATTATTTATATTGATATTATTTGATGTTTCTTGAGCAGGAAAGATGAGCACTTACATAAAAGTGAATTGTACATTGTTAAGAGTATACACAATTAATGTATATATAAATATAACACATTTTTTAATCTGTGTACTTGCTATAATAACTACCTATAAAAGTTTAAAGATTCCTTTGTTAGCTTATAAAAATATACTTTCCATTTAAAGTATATCACTGAACACATCTGTGCACAGATATACAGATACATCTTTCTAACTGATGATTAATGTAAGATATATACAATCATAAAACTTTAGAAGGAAAATTAGCTACTTTTGACAATGAAACAACATCCTTGATATTGTTAATAAGCATACTTTCAAAGGCAAGGATTCAAAAAAATTATTGCACCAAAAGACATATCAAAGTTTTTTTTTTTTTTAATATAGGTAAATATTGACTGTATAGGTGCAACATAGTGGCTAGTGTGATGGATTTGGAGTCAGGATGACCTAAATTCAAAATTTTTTTTATTATAGCTTTTTATATACAAAACATATGTATGGGTAATTTTTCATCACTGACCCTTACAAAAACTTCTGTTTCAACTCTTCCCCTCCTTCCCTCCCCTCCCTCCCCTAGATGGCAGGTAGTCCCATAAATGTTAAATATGTTAAAGTATATGTTAAATACAATATTTGTATACATATTTATACAGTTATCTTGTTGCACAAGAAAAATTGGATTTAGAAAGAAGGTAAAAATAACCTGAGAAGAAAAAACAAAAATGTAAGCAAACAATAGCAGAAAGAGTGGAAATGTTATGTTGTGGTCCATACCTAGATTCAAATATTGCAGCAGACTCTTACTTATTATATGATCTTAGGCATGCCACTTAAATCCTCCAGATCTTAGTTTCCTTATCTGTAAAATGAGGAAGCTAGACTTGAGGATATCTAAGCTCCTTTCCAACTTGAAATCTATGATTGTATAAGGAGGATGAACTTCAAAGGACAAAGATTTGAATCCTCTAAAACATTTGGACAATTCCCTTTTGCAGTAACAAAAGAGCTTAAATTTTTTTTTGCAAAAAACATGAAGGCAAAAGTCAAAGGGAAAAAATACTTATGGTATGAGACGTGGAAGGAAGGAAAGAGGGAAATATTTGCCTGACACTGTACTAAAAACTCAATAAATATTATCTCATTTGATCCTCACAACAACCTTGAAAGGCAAGTGCTATTATTTTCCCCATTTTATAGCTAAAGAAACGGAGGCAGGCAGAGGTTGAGAATTTTGTCTAGGGTTATACAGCTGTTAAGTATCTGAGACTAAATTTTTACCCAGGTCTTCCTAATTCCAGAGGTGGGGGACCTTATTATATGGGAGACAAGAGTATCCCCTTACAAAATTAAAAAAGAGTATTCCTTATCTTTAGAAAATACAAACCAATTTATTAAAAACAACAAATAATCCAAATGTTTGAGTTGGATCCTTGTTGTATCATAGTTTAGAAGTGAAAACCAAATTTTTCTTATCATCTATTTTATTCTATAAAGAGTTAAGCTGAGAACATAAATTTTTCCTCAGCTTATGTATTCTTAGGGATTAAAAGGTGAGGTAAAAGATGTACAGAGCCTTCTCTTTGATTACCATAGTTTTTTTTTTTTTTTTTTTTTTTTTGGGGGGGGGGGAATTGCCATAATTTGAATTTATTAGAATGGATTCTAGATGCAGTTATAGCAATGATTATTATAAAACTGAAAAGAAGTAAAGGACACCTCAAATTGATCATGATTTCCTTAGTCTCTGATTAGAAGTCTTTAGAAAGTAAAATAGGTGTTATTGTCACTTCCTGATTTCTTTTTTCCTACTTCTTCTCTCTCTGATCTCTTCCTGGGAATCATTCTCTTTAATCAATAGCCAATTGAGTTCAACTATTTATAAAATAGTCACAAAGAAGTCATAGTTTATTGTATATGGTTAAATTAGCTTCACCCTAATCCATAGCTACAGTTTGGTTTTAGACAATAGGAACTGTCATGTGAATTGGGCTGCTACTCATTTAATGGGGAATGGACTAGGAAGGTATAGATAGGATCATAAATCTTAGAGGCAGAAAGAGAACATATAATGTTTTAGGGTTTGCAAAGTGCTTTATAAACAATATTTCATTTGATTCTCACAAGAACTCTTGCAAGTGCATGTCATTATTATTCCCATCTTACAAATGAGGAAACTGAAGAACACAGTTATTTAGTGATGTGTCCAGTCACATAGCTAGTGAGTTTCTGATCCAGCATTTGAACTAAAGTCTTCCTGACTACAAATCAGTGTATTCTCCATTGCTAAACTAAAGCACAGTGCAGTTAAGTGATTTGTTGAAGAAAGTCCAGCTAATAAAAAGATCAGTGCAAATTTCTCACTATCATTGGAAAAATAACAAATAACATTCAACTTATAGTCGGTCACTAACATCGTTTTCATATGAAAATGATAGCATGATTTTTCTATGCGGAGATTTAGCACAATTTGGGAAGGAGAGTTATACTCTTTTTCTCTTGGCAATTATATCTTTCTCTACACCCTCTATGTTCAGTATGGGTCTCAAGTATGAGTACAATACTTCCTGTTATTATTGTCATGACCTCAAATTCTGTGATTCTTTGGTTCTAAAACTAGAAAGGACTCTAGAGAACATCTAATGCAACATTTTCATTTTACATATGAGGACAGACTCAGAGAGATCCAGTTATTTACTCAAGAACACACAGTAGAAGTCAATCTTCTAATTCCATGTCTGGTTCCCTTGACACTTAAACCCTGCCGCTTTTGTTCTCCCTTTAGCTTTTGATTCTTAGGTTTAACACTCAAAAAAGATTTTGACAAAGTTATGTTATTCAAATTTTTTTATTTTTATATATTCACTTTTTCTTGGAATTTTTATCTTCATTATCATCATATACAGTCAAAATACCTAGGACATTCTAGTGAATATTTTTCAAAATAAATCTTTGTCCATAGGATTTGAAAATTAGTTGTATAGCTGTCCGTTTGACAATATAAAACATAAAATCTTAAAGCTTTTCTTATCATATTTGAAGCAGGTTAGTCAGTCAACAAACTCTTATTAATGTTCAAGCAGGGTATGAATATTGTAGGAAAAACACTAGACAAGTGGGGAACAAACTTAATCAGTCTTCATTTCTCTATTGCTGAAAACAGAGGATCAGTAAGAATAGAGAGTATTGTGCCAGAGATTAAGCCAATTAAACACTGAAAAAAATAATAATTGCAAGTTGGGAGTAGTAGATTTTTATATTCTGAACTTTGAACTGACTATTTGTGATTTTGAAGAATATAAATCATCCATGAAACTATTTCAATTGTTTTTATGCACTTAGGTACACAAAGGGCAATACAGACTAAGATCTCAAACTTCATTTTGGTGGAATATATAGATAAAACAAAAAGATTTTTACAATCTCAGCAACAATTCTAAAGCAACAGCTGTTCTTTAACTTTTCAGCATTTCTGCTTTGTCTCTGTTCAGCTTTTTGTCCTGACCATTCTAGGACATATACATGAGCAAATGAGGTCTAGTATGAAGGGACTTGACCAAGACTGTACACGTGGAAGACTGAAAACGAACCCAGATCTTCTGGCCTCTTATTCTAGTGGGTTTTATCCTATACCTCAGGGTTTCTATGAAAAGAATTGAGATTGTTTTTTTAACTGAAGAGAAGGCTAAAGGGTACCTTAATTACTGTCTTCAAGGAAGATGTTGGGGAGTGGTTGGCCATGGAAAAGTGCCCAAGAGGAAATGGGTTTAAATGAAAGAAATAGTTCTTTTTTTTGGGGGGGGAGTATTTTTGTGGAGATTTGCAACAATGAAAGAAAAAAAGTCTTGACTGTCAAGGTTATAAAACAGAGGAAGAAGACTATAATTTCTATCCCTCTTTTTAAGAAGGAAAAAGGCCATTATCTCCTTTGATTGGTTTAAACATTCATTTATTTGGAGTTAGAGGGCTGGACCAGATGAATGCCAAAAGTCCCTTCTAACTTTGGGTTTCTGTGGATTTCAACTGTGGTTGTCAGCTAATAACAATAATGCTGCTTCTACAGATTCTTTTTGAACTTAGACACTTGACTGCTTTCTGACTAGTTTCCATTACCCATGGACTAGATTCTAATTTTTTTTGGGGGAGTATATGTTCCCTTTTCACTATCAAGCCACTTGCATCTGGATTATGTAGTCTCTTAATATTAGAATGAGAGCTCCTTATGCACAAGGACTGGCTCACTTTTTTGTTAAATCCTCAATGCTTAGAACAGAATTTGGTAGAAAGTGAATCCTTAATAAATGCTTATTTCATTCATTCATTTTCATGTTAGAAAACATGAAATAATATCGCTCTCTTCAAATAAGTAGGCCTTTATTGTGCTTTGGTAGCCATGATTCTATCTATTGGGTCTCCTTTTTGGCCTTTTTTTTGAGAGATGAGCTATCATTTATATGTCAAGATAAAACCACGATCCATTATTAGTGAATTTGTTTAAGTGTTTTTTAGTAGAAGTGAAAGGCCATAATTATTCATTCACATTTCTTTATCTGGATTTTTAAAAAAAATTATTAAAATGGTTTATTATTAGTTGAACACCTGTTTGATCAACTAAACCTGCTACTAACAACTTACATTAAAAATAATTAATTTCATTGTCAAGTATCATAATAATTTTCCAGTGAATTCCTCTTAAGTTTATTGAAATAATGTGCGTTCCTTCTCATTCATCTGTCCTTTTACCTAGTTGTGCTTAGGGAATGCTACAATCTTTTTTCTTTTTTCCTCATTTTATTGTATAAAGGTCTGCACCTATCATTCTTGTTTCCCTTTGTAACCTCTGCTGGGCTTTGCGTAGGTTTTGGTTAGGGATTCTGTTTATGGCTACAGAACAGAGAGTAGTTAACTAACCCCAGGGGAAATCAAATCTAAGGCCTTGACCTGGAAAGCTTAATAAAAACAGAATCTATTTTCCATGTGCCACTTTTCTCCTTTATATTGTGACTTTGCTTTTTTACGGCCGTACACTTTTGAAATTAAGAGGGACATGGAGAACTTCCACAGAGTCCACTGGAAAGCTGTGAGCAATGAAGATGATTAAAGAGTTTTACTCTTGGCTCTGTGGGCCAGGAATGAAAAGCCAAGGATGTAGAGGAACTTTAATAACCTTTCAAGAATATACAAAAAGCTATTATACCAAGGATGATGGACCATCTTGAAGGAAGGCGGACTCCTCCAAGGAAAAATGGGCCTAAAGTAGATCAGTAAGCTCTTGGTTTATTCTGGGGATCCTTCAATTTTTTTTCTCTCATGAATATCTTTGGCAGTCTAGTGAAGCCTCTGAATTTTCTCAGAATAGTGTCTTTTAATAATGAAGAAAATGCTACATTTTGGTTAGAGGTTAGTGAAAATAAAGATAAAGATATATATATATATATTTTTTTTTTCCCATTCACGATCAAAGACTCTGAAATCTATTTTCATAGATTTTGGAGTGTCCTTGGCCTACAGGTTAACAATAATTCTTTGTTTGATGTGTAATGGAGAACCTCCTGAGGGTCAGGATTTTTAAATATTAGAATTCTTAAATATTAAATAAATCTAAAATTCTTAAATATTTTAATTTTTCTAATTCTCAAATATTCTAAATTCTTGAAATATTAAATAAATCTTAAATATTAGATTCTTAAATATTCATAAAAAATTGATGTGTTATTGAGAAAAGGTATTGAAATATCATGTTTCTTTCAGCCATGGTTTAGGTCTAGGTTTTCTTTAAAAGTCCAATACTCTTTTGTGTGACTTCAGAAAACCAGACTTACTCCCAGAATTGTTAACAGTTGGTGCTGTTTTCTGTATCCTTTCCCCACAAGGTTATCAGTGATGTTCTTTACCCAGCATTTGCTTAAAGAAATAGCCCCATGTTATGGGCTTTTGGACAGATTTAATATCCAGGATCTGGATGCTGATACTTGTCTTAGCTGGATCTTAGCCTCAGGAAACAATGGTACTCCTGCCATATTCAGGGTTTTGTCTGATAGTAATTTCTAAATTCTATATTCATGAAGGTTCAAAAGACAGACCTTTGCAAGTGGGAAGATTTTTTTCTTGTTTTTTTATTCACATATATCATACAATCTTAGACTGAGTAGATCTCCTGATCTTGGAGGTTGGAAAGCTGAAATAAGAATCAAAATCCTAGACTTGTATTCTAGGAAAGGAATGGTATATATTATTATGCTAATGGGAGAAACGAGAGAGAAGAAAAGACCTTTCCCATCTAGGAAAAGGAATTTATCATTAACCTTATTCTTGCTCTGTTTGCTCCTACATCTATCTTGTCCTTTGTATAAAACTCCTCTGCTTTCCTCTGACAAGAAGATTCCCAGTGAAGGAGATATTTTGGGGAGAGAGATTTTACTTTTGACTACTAGCTATTCTTTTAGAAATGGTTTTGCCTGAGCAGTACCAGTCTGTTTGTGGGGATAGTTCTGTTCTACATATTTTTAGGTCTTAGCTTTCGAACAGACAGTTCAATGAGGGACTATAAGTGGGAAATAAGTGTGGATTTGATGACACTTAGGAGTCAGGTGTCATTAGTAATAAGGTTTTTTCTGCTATCAATTAGGTGTGAGCTCTTTGGAAAGTAACTTCTTATATTCGTAGATCTTAGTCTTCTTCTCTGCAAAATGAAGGGCCGTGCTTTCTAGCCTCAACATTTTTGAACCAACTGTAAAATGGTAATGACTTTGAATCTCGATTGAGGTTCAGTTTGATGAACTTGTCATTTTAATGCTGTGGGGGACCTTTATTTGAGTAATTAGGAGTGTGACTATATGTACATGTAAGTATAGTTGTCAATAGTTGTCAATATAAGCTTTTGTTGCATATAAACATTTGCATTATATTTTCTATATTCTATTCTATATTCTAATATTTTAGTTCTTAGGTTTATGTATTCTAATGGAATTATATATATGTGTGTGTTGAATTTTAAAAACTAGCTTCATTTATGTTATTTTTATAATTCACAAATTATTACCTACATGATCATAAACCAGGAAAGGAAGAATTTTATTAATAAAGCAAATCATGACATTAATTATTGTAAATGTTTTATACCATTTTGAATGTTTTGTGCTTCCTGACTTTCATGTTAAAAGGTACTACTTAAAGAACTGCACAAAGTATAATCTTATCCAGGGATTTTAACAACATTTTGATACATCTTATTATATTCATGCCCAAGTTTTAAAATAAAAACTGTAAATGTACCTCAAAAATCTCTCAGGGACCGTCAAAGCTTAAATTGGAAAAAGGCTTCCAATGACTTTGAATGAAAAAAAAAAAAAATAAAGGCATATAAAAATAAGAGGCAAAAAGAACAAGAGAAAAGCCTAACTCAGGGCTCCAAGAATGTTTTGATTCATTTTCCTATCTAATGACAACATGTTCTGGTGGTAAGATGTGCAGCTGTTAGAGATTTTTCCACTGAATTTGAATTTACATAGCAAGAGCCTGGCTTTCAAGATGCCAGCCAGCAGCCAGTACAGGCAGAGATGACTTTGAAACTATCTTAATGATTAGTGCAGAGAAGATAGAATCTCAAGAGGAATCCAAACATCAAATAGTTAATTTTGGAAACTGACTCAGCCTAAATTTAATATATTTGTGATCTGATGTGGTTTGTGGGGCCTTTGAGCTTTCATTTTCTAACTTAGAATGTATATGATAGACTTAAAGATAAAAACTTCATCTGCAAACTGACTCAGAAAATGAGAGGCTTTCTACTTGTACATTGCCTACTGAGTCTTTTCTTTTTGGAGACAACTGGAAGGGCTTATTTCAAGAAGAATATGGGAGGGAATTATGGAAATGATTAGTAACTGGGCTTTCATAAAGCCAATCAAGGCAAATTCCTGGATTATTAGGTTACTGGGGGACAGTGGACCCATGCTATACCTTCCACTCTTTCTAAAAAACATAAAAAAATGGAAGCCATTAGACAAAAGCCTTTTGAGGCAGTCCATTCAGACACAAAGCAATAAAAAACTAAGCATCTTCTACTCATTTTATTGACAATAAAGATAGAAACAGAGACAATATCTGTGATTTCATTGATATGGGGAACTCTGTCAATGTTAGGTGATGTAGAGAAAATGTCTACTAGCACATATTTGTATTTTCCCTAAAATTTAGCCTTAGAGATTTGCCTAGAATCCTCTAGAGTCTAGGCAAATGAGAAGTTAGGTGAATTTCAATTTTGTTTTTTTTTAAGGTATGCCTTTTATTTTCCTCCCCCCCCCAACTAACAAGCAATAATTTCTTTTCTTTTTATATCTCCTGCCCTATTGGGGTGGTAGAGATGGTATGGGGCACAAAGATAAAACACTCATCCAAAAGTTGCATATTCAGGAAAAACAAATTTTCATGTTGGCCCTGTCCAGAAATATGTCTCATTCTGACTTGAGTCTATCTCTTTTTTGACAGGAAGTTGATATTATACTTCATAACTGGTTCTCTGGAATCATGGTTGGTTATTGCATTGGTTAGAATTCTTTATCTTTATAATATTATTGTAATCTTGTAAATTATTCTTCTGGTTCTATTCAATTCACTTGACATCAGTTCATGTAAGTCTTCTCAGGTTTCTCTGAAATGGTGTCTTTCATAACTTCTTAGTATAGTGATTTATATTCCTTGATTAGTTCTGACACTCCCCAATTGATGAGTTTTCCCTTAGTTTTCAGTTCTTTGCCACTACAAAAATAGCTGCTACAGATGTTTTTGTACATAAGGGGTCTTTTTCCTCTTTTTCAAAATTTTCTAAGGGTGTCGATCTAATATGGTCAAAGTGTTTGGGTTAGAGGCCATGCATAGTCAAGTATCTGAGTATAGTTTTAAATCTCTTTCCAGAAGAGCTGAATCATCACAATTCTATCAACAATGCATTAAGGTGCCTGTTTTCCCACAGAGCTCTTCCAACATTTTTCATTAACCTTTTTTTTCTCAGCTTTGTCAATCTGAGGTGGAAGCTCAAGGTTTCTTTAATTTACATTTCTCTGATAATTAGAGATTTATAGTATTTTTTCCTATGATTATTGAAAAGCTTAAATTTCTTCCTTTGAAGCTTGCTTGCTCTAAATCATTTACCATTTATCAGTAAAGGAATGGTTGTTATTGTACACTTGAATCAGCTCCTCATATATTTTAGAAAAGAAGGAAGAGCAATAAGCATTTTAAATACAGGGGTCCTTGAACTTTTTAAATAGGGGGCCAGTTCACTGTCTCTCAGATTGTTGTAGGACCGGACTATAGTAAAAACAAAAACTTTGTTTTGTGGGCTTTTAAATAAACTTCATAGCCCTGGGTGAGGGGAATAATCGTCATCAGATGCAGCATCTGGCCCACAGGCCGGCCGTAGTTTGAGGACCCCTGATATAATGCCTATTATGTGCTAAGCATTGCACTAAGCTCTTTTTTCCAAATATTATTTTATTTGAACCTCATAGAAGCTTTCCAAAGTTGGTGTTTTTATTATGTGCATTTTATATTTGAGGAAAATGAGGCAAACAGGTCGAGTGACTTGCCCAGAGTCTGAGGCCTGATCTGAACTTAGGTTTTCTTGACTCCAGGTCCAATGCTTTTCCACTATCAGAGGAAGTTGTAAAGATTTTTTCTAGGTAATTTTCCATTCTAATTTTTGTTACATTGGTTTTATTTATGCAAAACCCTTTTCTATTTAAGCAATAAAATTTTATCTTTTGTGATCATCTTTAACTTTGGCTTGGCTATGAATTCTTCTCTTATCCATAGACCCAACTGATAATTTCTTCCTTGCCATCCTAATTTGCTTTTCATATCACCTTTTATATCCAAGATATATATCCATTTGGACCTTATTTGGTATATAATATAGGGCTTTGGTCCAAATTAACTTTCTGTCGAACATTCTTCCAGTTTTCCAGGTAGATTTTGTGAAGTAGTGAGTCTTTCACTCAGTATCTGGGATCTTTAAATTCATAGAACACTAATAGATGAATTAGCAATATATACCTATTCTGTGTCACTGATTAACTTCTATTTTAAATCAGTAATGATAGTAGTAATTAATAACAAGAGCTAGCATTTACATATTTACATAAATCCTACTATGTATCAAGAACTGAGCTAAGTACTTTACAAATTTTATCCTATTTGATCCTCACATAACTACGAAGGGAGATAAGTGCTATTATTCTCCCCATTTTATAGTTGAGGAAGCTGAGAGGTAACGAGGTTAACTTGCTCAAAGTTACACAACCAAGAAGTATATGAGAGTAGATTTCAATTCAGGTATTCATGATTTGAGGCCCAATATTCTATCCATTGGCAGTGGCATCTCATTGCTAGTATTAATTTATTTTAATAAGGTTTGAGATCTAATATTGCTAAGCTCCTTCCCACTTTTTTCCCCATTATTTCCCTTGATATTCTTGACTTTTTAATTGAATTTTATTATCATTTTTCCTACTTATATAAAACAATTTTGGGGTAGATTGAACAAATAGGTCATTTTTAACATCCTCAGCCTTCTTATAAGCAATTAATATTAATTCAATTATTTGTTTGTCAGTTTTATTCATATAGTTCTTGTATATCTCAGTTGGTAGGTTCCCCAGTATTATATAATTCTGTAGTATTTTAGATGGAATTTTCTTTCTCTTCTAGATAGTTTTTATTGATATAATATAGAAATGCTGATTTTGGGATGTGTGTGTGTGTGTGTGTGTGTGTGTGTGTGTGTGTGTATTTATTTTGTATCCTACAATTGATGTTATCGTTTCAATTAGATTTTTAATTGACTCTCTAGGATTCTCTAAGTAAACCATTATATAATTTACAAAACACAATTATTTTGTTTCCTCTTTAACTATGCTTATTCCTTACATGTCTTTTTCTTTTCTAATTACTATAGCTAGCATTTCTAATGCTATATAAAATAATAAGAGAGTTAATGGACATCTTCACTTTACAATGTCATACTCATTAAAAAGTTCTCTGGTTTATTCTTCTTACATATAAATGCTGGCTCCAGGTTTAGATACATAATACTACATTGAGGAAAGTACCATTTATTTATATCTTTTCCTAGAGTGTTTTTTTTTTTTCTCACAAAAGGATATCAGTTTTTTTTTTTAAGTCTTCTGCATCTATTGAGATAATTCTAAAATTTTTGTTATATTTTTAATCAATATGGCCATTTGAGTTGACAGTTGTCAATCCTGCTTTCCTGATATAAATTGAACGTGGTCAGAGTGTTTTATCCTTTTGATACATTGCTAGAATCTCTTTGCTACTATTCTATTTAATTTTTTGTATCAATAATCATTAGAGATGTTAGTGGTCTGTAATTTTTTTTTCCTTTTTGATTCTTCCTATTTTGGGCAATAACATGATACTTGTATCATAGAAGGAATCATTTTTAAAGAAATATTTATGTGATACTGGAAGTATGTGTTTTTAATTGTTCTTTGAATACTTGATAGAATTTGTTAATAAATCCAAAATTTTTTCTTTGGATATTTATTTATGGCTTGTTAAATTTCTTTTTTTTTTTTAAGATTGCATTATTAAAATTCTTTTGTGTGTATATATATTCATATATATGTAAATATATAATATGTAATATTTATTTCTTTAATTGTTGATTTTACTGAGATGTAGTTGGTTAAAATAAATTATAACAATTTGCTTTATTTCTTTTTCATTTGTTATATATTCTCCCTTTTAATTTTTTGGTATCAATAATTTGTTTTTCCTTTTCTTTAAAAAAATCAAATTGGCCAATTTTTAGAATTTTATTAATTTTCCTCCAAAAAATTCTCTAGCTTTTAATTTTATTTATTAATTCAATGGAATTTTTGCTCTCCATTTAAAAAATCTTCTCTTTGATTTTCAGAATTTCAGTTTTGTTATTTAACTTATTGGCTTTGTAGTTGTATGTCCAATTCATTGATCTCTTCTTTCTTTTGTTGATGAAAGTTTTTAGAGAAAAATTTTAGCTGCAGTCTGACAAATTTTGGCATATTGTCTTATTGTTGCCATTTTCTTTGATGCAGCTATCACTATTTCTATGGGTCATTCTCTGACCCATCAATCTTTAGAATTATTATTTTTTATTAACCATTTAATTTTTTCCAATTTTATCTTTTCTTTTTGTATTGCTTTCATTTTCAAATATATCCCTTCCTCATCCAGCAAATCATTTCATATGATGAATATTTTTTTGAAAATTGTAAATAGTTCAGCAAAACTGAAAAACATATAAAGTAGGATAATATATGCAGTATTCCTTAATGTTAATTTTTCTTCTTTTCTTCAACTACCCTTTATAAAACATGTACAGGTACAGATCATACAACAATTTGTCAGAGACAGAATTTGAACTTGAGGTTTTTGACTCAGAAGCACACTTTCTCTCCACTAAAGCCATCTTACCTCTCTACCTTGTAGACTTGAGATTTCTAAGATATCCCTGCTATATTGATGATAAATCATGTACCAGAGAGTCAGTATTGTGCAATGAATTAGCAATGATAACCTCTTTGGGCTTTGGTTTTCTTCTTTTAAAAATGAGTAAATTGTCCTAAATGAACTCTAAATCCAGGATCCTAAGATAACATTTCTGGTGAAGCAAAAAAGAAGAGGTTCTTTTCCTATAGCTATCTGTCACTCACCTTCAGACTGAGTAGTTTCTAAACAAATGTAATTTTACATTTAAAATACAATTAAATTACAAACAAAGAGGAATTTAAGAAATACTAGTTGAGGTTGTCTATGAGAAGGACCTGGAATTTTTACTGACTTTGATGATGCCCAGTTTCAACTGGAAATATACTATTTCCAAACTAAAATATATATTCAAATTTATTCTTTATTAACTTTAGATAAAACTAACTCCTCAGCTTGGCATTATGTTCTCCCCCTTACCTATGCAATCTCATTCTATTATTCCCCAACATAACCTATTTTCCATTCAGGACAGTCTTGTGATACTTACCTAAATATACTGTAATCATTGCTAATTCTAAGCCTTCCATCTTGTGATTTCTCCTTCTTTGTGAAGAGTTCTTTTTTTCACTAAATATCTAAAATCCCATTTTTTAAGATCTAGACTTTTCCCTTATAAGAACTTCTTCAACAATCAGATATTTCTCTGTGTCAGGTGTATGTCAACATGAGACACTGAAAAAACAAAAATAAAAATGAAACGGTCCTTATATTAAAGCACCTTACATAGTAAGAGGTTAATAATAATAATTAATAATAAAAACAAAACCAACAACTTCTATATGGTATTTATTTACTATGTGCCAGAAATTGTGCTAAGCACTTTAACATATTATCTCATTTGATCCTCTCAACAACCATGGGAGACAGTTGCTATCAATCCCCATTTTTTATAGTTGAGAAAACTGAAGTAGACAGAAAGTTTAGTGATTTGCCCCAAATCACAGTTATTAAATGCCTAAGAGTAGATTTGAACTTAGGTCTTTCTGATTCCCAACCATGTTCTCTATCCACCATACCACCTATTTACCTGTCTATGACATGGACACAGTAGGTAAACATAATGTTATATACCAAAAACAACAAACATGTCATTTTGAATAGAAAAAATGTGAATAAAGAAGAGTAATAGGAAATAAAACAAAAAAAAATAGGATCATATATTTATATGGATAGGATCATAGATTTAGAGTTGAAAAGGATCTCAGAGGCCTTCTAGTCCACCCCCCAAAATGAAGGGGAGTCACATTGTCAAGAGCTTTTATTGCTAGAGTGATGAGTTAAATTTTTATCCTGGAAGGAATAGGAAACATTGAAGATTTTTTTAGTAAGCAAATATATTGTCAGGCCAGTATTTTACCAATATCAATTTAGTAACTGTCTGGAAGATAGATCAGCTAAGAGGGAGACTGGTGGCAACCAAATCAATACAAAAGTCCAAGCAAAAAGAAATAAAGGTTTAAACTAGAATAGAACAGAGTTCTTTTTAAATTATATTTTTATTTATTTCATTATATATTTCCCAATTACATTAAAATTTTTCATTTTTGAAAATTTTGAGATCCAAATTATCTCCCACCCTTTTCCTATCCACTGAAAAGGTAAGCAATATATCAGTTATATATATTAGCTGACTTGGAAAAAAACAAAAAAATTACCCAAATTCACAATTAAAAACCAAAAAAAAAAAAAAAAAATTCCCCACAAATCACAAGAAGCATAAAGAAATTGAAAAATACATGCTTTAATTAGCTTTGGCCAGAAACCCTGAGGGCCTTCCCCTCCCAGATTCATCAATTCACTTATTTAGATTTTTATGGACTATGTGAAAGAGGAGATTTAAGTACTACCTACTTAATCACTGAATAGGTGTAGCCTCAGTCAAACTGAGACCTGTTGAAAACTAGTTTAAAAAGGTCAAAGTCTCCCATTTTAACCAGGGCCATCTGCAGTCCTGATTGATATCTGGCCACTGGACCCAGATGGCTCTGCTAGGGATAGTGAGGCACATGACCTTGCATAGCCCTCCTTCACTTAAATCCAATTCACTTCTGTGGGACTTTGGGCAAGTCACCTAATCCCAATTGCTCACCAAAAAAATAAAAAAATCCATTTCACTTCTATGTCAAGACATTACCTCCCTGATGTCATGGTCCTTTTCAAGAATGAAGGACAAACAACAACAATAGAGTTCATTAATCCTTTCTTTTTGGAAATGAATACCATTTTTGATCATGAGCTCTTTGGAATTGTCTTGGGTCATCTTCTTGATCAGAAAGTCTTGTACAATCATCACAATACTTCTGTTATTGTGTACAATGTTCTCTTGGGTCTGTTTACCTTTTGTCAGTTCATATAAGGTTTTTCTGAAATCATCTGAGCAGTTATCTGTTCTTAAATTTAGTTTTCATTTATTATTCCCCTCCAATAACAGGTAAGCAAAAATTTTTGATATTTATTTAAATATTTTTTAGTTTCAAATTTTCTCCCTCCTTGAGAAAGCTAGCTGTTTGATATATACATGATCAGGAGTTCTAAAACCTTTTTTTTTTTTTTTTTTTTTTTTGGTATCACAGACTTTTGCTGTTTGGTGAAATTTATTACTAGTGTGGCTTGTTTTCTATATTTATAATAAAAGGACAGGCTTAATTTCAGTTAGACGTAGGTGAAAATAAAGATGGAATTTTCCCCATGCAATTACACAAATTTCAGGTTAAGAACTATTGAAGAGATTGTTTGAGTGGATAAAAGGGAACAAAAGCAGATTTTAAAGCAGTGGAATTGGGAAGGAAAAAATAATTTCTATGGCACTTTATGTACCATTTATTTACATATTATGTTTATATATTTACATATTAAATACCATATTTAAGCACATACTTATTTACCTCCTTGTTATTTAATTTTGATATATTTTTTGCCTCTTCATTTAGATTATAAGTTCCTGGAGGGCATTTTGGTTTCTTGAATCTTCCTTAGGACCTACTATTCTTTGCCATTAATTCTTACCATAGGAAAGCTGTATAAGCCATAACTACAGGGTCATTTCATATCTACAGGTGCATAGTACATGTGACTGCTTTATTCGGAACAAGACAGGCTGTGATGAAGAGGACTCAGTTAAACCAGCTGCAGCTCACAAGATGAGAAGAGCTCATTTAAAGAGCTTTAGGCATTTCACCAAAAACTCTGGAAGTCATCCTATTTAGCAATAATCCTGTCTGTACATCATATATTTTCTGCACTTGTTCTCATTTGCAAGGACATTTCCAGAGACATTAACATGAAAATAGGATCATTGCTGCTTTCTCTTCTTTATTCCCATCATTATGGTCATGTTTGTGATGTCACCAGGGTTTAAGACATGACCAACAGGGTCATGCTAGTGAAGCAGATAAAAATTTTCATGTTGTTATCTAAAGTTAAATAACTACAGATTGAAATCCAGAAGATCCTAGTTCTTCTAAATATAGGATATTTCAGAGTTTTCAGGGAGATTTTCATCTTAGTACTTAGTAAAAAAAAAATCTAAATTACTTCTATTTAAAATATTTTCCTTAAATCTTTACCTATAGATGGGCACACAATCCCACCATTTAATGTGATTATGTGTTAATATTAATTTGGAAATACTTCAGTGTAACACAATTACCTTAATTTAAGTTTGAATAATTGAAATTTGCATAACCAAAATCTGTCATAGTTTAATTTTCTTTTATCAATTTTCATGTAATATTGTTAGGTTCTAATAATAGTCCCAGAGCAGCTGGACAGTGCAGTGAATAGAGCATTGAGCTTAGAGTCAGGAAGATCTGAATTTAAATCCATCCTTAAAACTTATTAGCTATGTAATCCTGGGCAAATCACTTAACCCCTGTTTGTCCCTATCTGTAAAATGGGGCCACACTGGAGAAGGAAATGGGAAATCGCTTCAGCATTTTTGCCAAGGAAATCTCATGCACAAAGTCCAAAAGTTCATGTAAAGTTAAACTGAACAACAAAAACTAAGCTATAGAACAACTGGTAACTATAGTTGCCCAGGTCCAGATTTGGCATAATTTGTATAGTTATATAGCACTTTCTGTATATAATTTCATTTGATCCTCATAGTAATCTGGTGAGATAGATCAAAAAGCTTCCAACTATACATAATCTAATCTTCATCTTTCTGCTAAACTCTGGTCCTAAATCACCAGCTTCCTGCTGCAATCTCCTCTTCAAAACATAGCCACATATGAGACTCAACAAGTCCAAACTGAATTCATCTTTTCCTCTAAATTCTCCGTCCCTTCCACTAAACATATTTGTATTTTTTAAATCATTTGGATTTATAACATTGGACATGATAATAATAAGATAACATTTAGAGAGCACTTCAAGATTTACAGAACTCTTTACAATTATTATCTCATCTTATCCTTAAACAGAACTCTTTACAATTATTATCTCATCTTATCCTTATAACAAACCCTGAAAGGTAGGTGCTAATTTTATTCCTGTTTTACAGGTGAAGAAACTGGATCTAGGTGAAGTTATTCTTCATTTTTCTCTCTTACTCCACTTCCAACCTTACTTTATTTGCTTAAGTTGTATCAGTTCTACTTCCAGATCTCTTGCCTGCCCCCTTCTCTTCACTTTCAGGATCACATATTCTGACTTTGCCATCTATACCTTGGACTCTATTAATAGCCTTCTAATTGTTTTTCTATTTTAGTCTCTTTCTTCTCAAATCCATCTTTCACACAACTGATAAATTGATATTCCTAACATATAGTTATGACTGTGTCATTGTCCTTCTGAAGATGCTTGTTTAATATAAAGTAAAAATAGTCTTGTTTATAAATCTCCCAACAATCAGGTCTCAGTCTACTTGTCAAGGCTTATTATTTGTGAGATTCTGAATTCCACCTTTTTTGCTTCTTAGAATCTCTACCTTTTCCACTTTAAGGTTCAGTTCTAAATGCCACTTTTAATCTATAATCTCTATGCAGATAATTCTCAGATATGTAAATCCAGTTTTAGGCTCTCTCCTGAGCTCTAATCCCATGTCACCAAATTTCTATTGGGGTATTTCAAACTGGATATCCCATTGGTATTTGATCCTATTGGGAAGTCAATGGAAATTCAATTCAACATTTCTAATTTTCTTACCCTTATTCCAAAATCCATCCCTCTCCAAGATTTCCCTATTTTGACTTCTTCCAGTTTCACAAAATCATTATCTTGCTACTATTCTCAACTCTTCAACCTCCATTATTAAACAAAATCAATCAGTTGCTAGATCTTGCCACTGATACAATCTCTTCATTTTGCCCTTTCAGTTCTTATTGATATCTTTTTTAAACTATTTTACAAATATTTTTAATTGATATCTTTTATTTTTTACATCACCAGATTTTTTGCTGGTATTCTTTCCCTTCTTCCCAGAGAGCCATCTGATAAAACAAAAATTAAAAAAAAAATCAAACCTAATTAATATAATATATGTAATATATCACACCTGTAGATCTCCCATTTCTGCAAAGAAGTGGGGTATGTGATCTTTTCATATTTCTTTTTTAAGGTTATGTTCGTTCTTTGTGGTTTTGCAGCATTTATTTGGATTATTTTGTAGTTGTTCTTTCTATTTACATTGTTGTGGTAAGTGTTGACCCTGATTATTTTACTTTGCATGATCCCTTTTCTTTTTCCAAGGGTTGTCAAGTCAGGCCATGCCTGGATTTCTCATCTTGGGAAAAGTATTTAAAACACTTCTAGTCTTATTTCCTCATCTGCAAAATGAAGGGATTAAAGTAGATGATCTTTGTGGTCCTTCAAGCTCTGTTCTGTAATTCTCAGGCAAAATGCTGATTTTTAAAGAGCTGGTTCTTTTGTCTCCAGTATTTGCATTTCCTTAATTCTTTTTCTTACTAAAAGCAATCTATTAGTCATTGCTTTTAAATCATTTCCTTCCCGTGGGGAGAAGTAAAAAGTCTTTAAAAATCAAACTAAATACCTATCTATTCAGCATTTTAAAAAAAATCATACCTTGGGCTTGGATATGTTGAAGTCTTAAATGTCATTCCAATTTGATTCTTTTTTTTTATTATTATTATTAATCAAAGGACTCGCGGGGGGGGGGGGGGGGGAAGATTTTGTTTTCCAGAAGCAAAGGTAGAACTAGGGATTAAAAACCCAGAATTCCCTACTTCTATACCTTTTTGCTTCTATCTATTTCTATCTAGGAGGTGCCTCCTAAATTCATTGTACACCTAAGTAGTGGATTGCTGCTTTGTTTACTAGACAAGGTCTCTAAGAAGTCCCAATTCTTAGGAACTAGAGGAAGATTAATTAGTTTTCCTGAGTAAAACTCTCCCTTCCTAATTAATTTTCTCTATTGGGAAGAAAGTGGAAGAATCAAAGAATTTCATCTAATGCAAACTCCACTACATAACATTTCAGAAGGAGCTGTCCAGCCTTTGCGAAGAATTCTAGTAAAGGGAATCTACTACTTCTTGAGTCACCTCTGATTGTTAGGCATCTTTTTCTTATATCAAACCTATGTTTGCTTTTTTTTTTTTCCTGAGGCAATTGAGGTTAAGTGACTTGGCCAGGGTCACACAGCTAGGAAGTGTTAAGTGTCTGAGGCCAGATTTGAACTCAGGAACTCCTGACTTCAGGGCTGGTGCTCTATCCACTACACCAATTAGCTACCCCATTTTTGCTTCTTTACATCTCCTTGTCATTACTCCTATTTCTGCCATCTGGAGCTAAGCAGAACAAGTCTCATCATTCTCCTATGTGACAGTTTCTCAAGTACTTTAAGACAACTCCATCTTCTCTGAGCAAAATGTTTCTTCCTTTAATCAGACTTCATAGAAGATAAGGTAAGTTAAGATAGCTAAAATTTACAGGCATTAAGATTTTTCAAAGCAAGAGTTAGCTCATTTGATTTTTACAACAACACAGTGTGGTGGGTACTATTATTATCCCCATTTCATAAGTATGGAAAGTGAGGCCGAGGTACGTTAAATGATTTGCAGTTAAAAGTTGTCTGAGTTAAGATTTGATCTCAGGTCCTACCTGAATCTCAGTCTAGAGCTCTATCCACTACTCCAACTAAATGCCTCAGTGGCCTATGACATGAATTTGAAGCCCTTTACCATTCTGAGTATTATGTAGTTTGTCAATGTCCTTATTAAATTGTGGGGCCAAGAACCAAAGGCATTTCCCAAGGGAGAGAGTATTTGCTGTGGTTCATAAGGATCATTTTAACCAATTTTGCTGTGATGTTTTCCTTACTTACTTAGAGACAATGTGGTCAAATGGGAAAAGCCCTAATTTTGGTACTTAAAATCTTAATATCTGACATTGTGAAATTATTTAACTTCCTTAACCTTATTTCCTCATTACTAACATGAGGAGATTGGCCTGCATGGCCTGGTGTAGGTCATCTCTAATGTCCTTTTTGTCTCTAAAGAGTTTATAACCCTTCTTAGTTTGGATCACTTCTTCTTTAGAACAATTTTTTTTCCTTTCCAGTCCCCAGTGTTAACTTTGATTTCCTGAATTGGGGAGTGTCTCTACGGAAAGAAACTTTCTCTTTTAAACAAGAACAAATTGAAATCTTTTTGTTCCTTTGTTTCTTTATCAAGAAATGTTTGACTGTAGCATAAAACCATCGTTAAGACACAAGACTTCCATAAGTCAAAGACTATCCAAATCAGTCCCAAATCGTGATGGGAAAGAGCATGGGAAAAATAGGAAGAATTAGCCTTTAAGCTGGTAATGGACTTTTGACTATAAACATATAATAGATAAAGAACAGTGGCACATGGAATTGGGTATCTGATTCTCTGATTCTAGCACCTATTAGGAATAAGGTGAAAATGCAGAAATTATATTCTTTTAAAAAATGTTTAATAGCATAGAAATAAAGAGTAAGTCACTATTTGGTCATGAAACTGTGGGAGTAGTAATTCCTGTGTACTTTTCCTATTGCATCAATTGTTTGCATTAATATTGGTGACGTGTGATAAAGGAAAGGTCAA
This sequence comes from Antechinus flavipes, assembly GCF_016432865.1. Taxonomy (NCBI): domain Eukaryota; kingdom Metazoa; phylum Chordata; class Mammalia; order Dasyuromorphia; family Dasyuridae; genus Antechinus; species Antechinus flavipes. Next base: position 444,060,002 of record NC_067400.1, read on the forward strand.
TAGCATTGAGCCAAAAATGTATTCCTGAGCATTATAAAATTATGGATTAAGAGACTGAAGAGATCTCACAGACCAATGATTTAATGATCTAATCTCCATTTTACAGATGAGAAATCTGAGACTTAGACAGTCTCAACGATCTGCTCATGGTCGCATAGGTCATAGGATCATAGATTTAGGACTCCTTACAAGACATTAATGTTGGCTCCCTCATTTAACATATGAACAAACTTAGGCCCGGAAAGGTTAAATGACTTGACCAAACTCACACAGCTACTAAGTATTTGAGGTAAGATTTGAACCCAGGTCCTCGGACTCCCAAGCCCAGTATGGCAGAGCCAGCAAATTACTCCTAAAAAAGAGGATAAACTTAAAGGAATATACAAGTTATTTTAGTAAATTCAGTGAGCAACTAAAACCATTTAAAAATATTTTTCCTATTTTTTCTCCCTTTGTTTTGCTTCGCTACACAAATGGATAAACATAAGAGTCAGTGTGGAATAATTAAAATAAAAGCACAAGTCAAAAGATTTGGGTTTCAGTTCCATTTCTGATACTTATTGCCTTTGGGATTGTGGGCAGGTCAGTTAATATCTTGGAACCCCAGTTTCATTATTTGTGAAAAAGAGGATGATAATAATGCTTGTGCTACTTTTCTCAAAAGACTTGTATGAGGAAAGTGCTTTGTAAGTCGTAATAAATGTTATAAATATGAATTATTGTTGTTAAAGGCAGGAAAGGAAAAATGTGAAATATTAAAAAAAGGAAGTAAAACAGATTGAATTTAAGAAAGCTATCAAGAATAGAGGTAGCCAAAGTAGGTATGGATTGGTAGAGACATTATGATTTAAATGTATATTGACAACCTAATGCCCATCTGGAAGAAACTATCCAGGATAAGTGACGGTGCTCAAAACTATATAATATGAAGATCATTCAATATTTTTTTTCCTCCAAATTTTATCATTAAGAAACATATCTCTATGGTTTTTATTGAGGAGGTTAAACCATCTCCAAAACCAAATCCACCTCTAAATTGGAATTCTGGTGTTGTCAGCATCAGCGGAAACTTCTCTGTCTGAATGTGTCTGTCAGCTTTGCCCCAAGTAAGCTAGGCAGGTTGCCAGTCCCTCTAGATCTTTAAGCCTTGCTCTTCCTGTCTCAGGACTGTGGGTATTTCAGGCACAATCTGGGGGGCACAGGTGAAGGTAATTCCGGAGGTACTGAATGCCCTTATTGGCGAGGTACCAGTAGAAATGCCTCCATGCAGATTACTCTTTAACATAGCCATAAGACTAGAGACTGCATGACCTTCATGACATGGAGACTGGGCACATTTTTGTCTGCTAGCTCAGACATCCTTCTTGGCTACCATTTCTCCCTCCTTAAAAAGGAGTTCATGGATGGCAGTTCAACTCTTACTGGGCATCAACATCTTAACGGAGGTGGGGGATGTTGATCTATTTGGATCCTGAGATAGAAAGGAATATCAATCAACATTTATGAAGTATCTGCTAGATGGGCCAGTACTTCACTGAGTAATTGGGAAACACTTAGCTTGGAAAAGGGAGGACTTGGAGGAGGGCACTGAATCTGAAAATTGTGTAAAATACTTGAAGGGGGAGGGGTTAGGTAGGTGGTGCAGTGGATAGAGCACCAGCCCTGAAGTCAGGCAGACCTTAGTTCAGATTTGGCCTCAGACACTTAATATTGAGTGACCTGAGTGAGTCACTTAACCCCAATTGCCTCAGCAAAAAAACAAAAACAAAGAAATATCTGAAAGGCTTCACATGAAACAGACATTAGGGCTTATTCTATGGAGGTAAAAAAATAAATACTCATGAGTGGAAATGATAGGAAAGCTGATTTGAACTTTTTATAAAGAAGAATTATAGAGTTGTCAAAAATAAAAGATTTCAAACATAGGAAGCATGATCACCTGTAGGAATGTTATAGAGAGGATTGCTAGAAGGGTTTGAGATCTGCCTTCTTATCCATATCCCTTTCTTTTGCTAACTGATCTTTTCAGGATCCTTCTCATTTTAAAATTTTAGATTCTAAAATGTTGTTTCTTGGTAGAAGCAACTAAGTAACATAATCCATAGAGTTTTAGATGCCAAGTCAGGAATACCAAAATCCAAATCTATTCTCGGACATCAGCTTTGTGATACTGGTCAAGTCATTTAACCTCTCAGTCTTGATTTCCTCATCTATAAAATGGGAATAATAATTATACCTGCTTCGTAGGGATTTTATGAAGATCAAATGAAATAACATGTAAAGTGCTTTGTAAATCTTAAAATTTACAAAGATTACAGATATTACAAAGATTAAAGGTATTATTTAATAAAAATTAAAACATTATTCTTAAGACCTAGTTTTCTGACTGCGTTGACTTTCTAATTAAAGATCTGGTTCTCACTACATAGAATTCCCAATCTCTCTATTTTTATCCACCTGCATTTTTGATTTCCTTCACAGGTTAATTGTAGACTATTTCAAAGTCCGACTCTTTTTGTACAGCAAAATAACTGTGTGGGCATGTATACATATATTGTATTTGACTTATACTTTAACATATTTTACATGTATTGGTCTACCTGCCATCTGGAGACGGGGTGGAGGGAAGGAGGGGAAAAATTGGAACAAAAGGTTTTGCAATTATCAATGCTGAAAAATTACTCATGCATATATCTTGTAAATAAAAACCTATAATTAAGAAAAAAAGGAAATCTGGTTCTGATATTATTGGACTTTCAATCATACAACTTCTTTGGTTCTAAATTTTTTACTTCTCTAAGCTAAAAGAGCCTATTGTACAATAATAGCCCTGAGTCACAGAAATAAACATAATAGAGCTCTCTCTGTCTTGACACTCTTGCTTGTCCCCAACTTTTCTGACTTTGTACCATGTAATTCACCTTCAGTGACTGCCTGTTGGTGCTCTAGGTGGAGCAGAAGACTGTAATAGTTTGATAGAGAAAAATCAAGGTAATAGCTGGATACTTTTTTTGATATTACAATTCCATTAATAGGGTTCTCTAAGGAATTAACATCATTGTTTACTCCCTTCTTCCTGAAACTCACTTCTTCTGCCCTTCTGTTATATTATTCTACTCTTCTCAGTTTTTACCTTTGCTGGTTATTTTTTCCTTGCCTTTCTCCTGGATATTTCCACTAATTCTTAGATCTTTAACTCTTCTCCTGCTATACTATCTTTTTGTCTTGGAGATTTCATTTAGTCTAATGGCTTCAAGTATTTGTGTTTATAGAGATAATGGCAAATCTTTATAGCTTTTACCTAAGCAGTACCGTTTTCTCCATCTGATTAATGGACGTTTCCACTCCAATGTCTTGCTGTCCCCTCATATTCAACATATTAAAATTCTTACCTTTATTTCATGCCTTATATCCAAGTCCTGACAGTTCCTTTGTAAAATATAGTTTTTTATCTGTCACTTCCTTTTCATTCCTAATGATACTAAACCAGCACCTCCCTTCCTAGTTTACTTCCCTGATTTAAATTCTCTCTTCTCTAATTTGTCTTGCCTATTGCTCCTGGATTCACTTCCTCCAATATGGCTCTTACAATTAGAGGTAATTATGGAAAAACCTAGGAATTTGAAGTAGGAAGGCTACTACTAGTCCCTTTACTTATTCACTTGATAATTTTGAACAAGTTATAATTCCTTGAAAGTTTAGTCTCCCCATCTGTAAAGTGAAAATAATACTTATATTGCAGATTTTATAAAGTTAGTGTAAGGATCAAATGAGATAATACACATAATACATTGGGTAAAGCTTAAAAGCCTTAAATCAATTGAAACTATACTCATGCTGAACCTTTGCTCCAAAACCTATATTAACTCATTAGTGCCAAAAGTATCAAGCCCAAACACCTCCTATCAGCTTTTGATGCCTCCTTCATTTAGTGCCATTCTGTTTTTTCAAACTTTATTTCCCACAATGCCCTGGTCTAGGCCCACATCTGCATTCTTTTGTGTTTATTCTACATTCATTCCAGTTTTGTTTTGTTTCTGTTTTTGTTTTTGTTTTTTTACTTTTGTTGTGGTTGTTCTCTCTGCTTAAACCGCTCTTCTACTTCCCACAGATCCAAATACTATTGTCCTTCAAGACTCAGCTCAAAGTGACCCTTCCTTCTTAAAATTAACAATGATCCCTCTCTGAATTCCAGTTGCATTTATAGTACATGTCATGAAATGAGTTATTGCAGTATAAGATGTGTGCTCTGTCTGTATAAGTTGTATATGCTTATGTGGTACACCTATCACTGCTCTGCAGAGGAAGCTGGTAACCTCCTGGCTCTGAAGGCAGATCCTACAGGCTTTAACAAAATGAGTAAAAGATTCAAAAGGATGATTGATAGTTTCTATACAGAAAGAGAGCAGCTTTTCAACTCTGAAGAGACTAATAGCAGACAGTCTCCAGACAATTGTTAGTCCCCAATACAAAAGGCTCTCCTAGAAGAGACTATTAAAAACTTTAAAAGAGAACTAGAAGAAAAATGGGGAAAGGAAAGAGAAGCTATACAAGACAGCAACAACTTCCTGAAATGTGAATTGGAAAAGGTAAAAAAACTCCCAAGAAGTACAGGGACACAGAATTTGTGAACTGGAAAAAGAAAATAACTCACTAAAAAAAAAAAAAAAAAATTAGTGAAATGGGGAAAAAACGCCATAGAGCAAAACAACTCATTTAAAAACTCAATTGAACATATACAAAAAGAAGTAAAAAAAGCTAAAGAAGAAAATAACTCACTAAAAATCAGAACTGAACAAATAGAAATGACTGATTCATTGAGACATCAAGAATCAGTCAAGCAAAACCAAAAAAATGAAAAATTGGAAAAAATATCAAATGTTTATTTACTTGGAAAAACAACAAACCTGGAAAATAGATCTAGGAGAGATAACCTGAGGATTATTGGACTACCCAAAAAATATGATGAAAAAAAGAGCCTAGATACTATTTTACAGGAAATCATCAAAGAGAACTGCCCAAAAGTAATAGAACCAGAAGGTAAAATAGGCCTTGAAAGAATTCACCAAAGACCTTCTGAAAAAGACCCTAAAATAAAGACTCCGAGGAATATTGTGGCCAAATTTCAGAATTTTCAGACTAAAGAAAAAATATTACAAGTATATGCTTATGTGGGTTGTCTAGATGCCAATCATGGGAGGTATTGAAAGGTATCTCTGGAATCTTGCTTACATCTCTCCAAGGGAGACTGATTTCTGTCTTAAGGGAAGCAGGAGAATCTACTAATATGAGAATGTTATGCAAAATGCCCCAGACTTGATTAGAAACTCAGGTTACATAATGGTATATTATACCGTACTGTTCATTAAGTCATTTCAACAAACATTGTGTCTCTATAATAACTAAAAAAAACAACAATGGGTTATTATTTGAAGCATTGTGTTAGATATTTCATATGCATTAATTTTCTCTCCCCAGTCAGATAATAAGCCATACCCTATACCAGGTTGTACTTCCTTTATATTATCCTTATGACCTTAAACACAATGCTGGACATAAAATAGATGCTTTGTCAATACTTATTTGTTGGTTGATTGATAATACTGGTAACCTATAGATTTCTTTTATATCAATTTCCCTTTTAGTAACAAATTATTGATTATATAAATCTTTTGAAATTGGTTTTAAATATCACCATTGTTTGATTTTTGTTAAAAAAAAATACATTTAGTAAAGAAGGCTTTATTTTGAAAGACTTAGACTTTCATCATGCCAATGTTTAACAGAGGATTTTTTTTCTTTATATACAAAATCATTGATTTAGAGATGGAAGACCTGACCCATCTACATATTAATTTTGTGAAACTGGGGAAGTTACCTAATAGCTTTATGATTCAGTTTCCTCCTCTGAGAAGAAACCACCTAAAATTCTTTCTGAGAAGATTGCTGGGAGAATTAAATGACATAATGTACCAAAAAAATTATGTTTAAAATGCTTATCCTTATATGAGTTTATCTAAGCATAAGTCCTAGAATTACAGTGATGATAATGGAACCCAGCATCCTTAACATCTGTTCTCATCCTTGGCAAGGCAAATAAATCAACATCATATTTGTAAGTACTGCTCTGTCCTCCAATCAGTGCCTATACTTTTCTGCCTTCCTCTCACTAAAATATTAAGTAGGAAATTATGAATATATTCAGAAATGCCTACCTCTGACAACTTGATGATGTGAAGTTAGGATTAATTTCCTCTATTTTGCTGAAAAATTTCCCTGACCCTCTTTCATCTGGGTTGAGTGGGGGTGTGGTATCCATTCTTTCATAGACCCAGAACCAGCTTTTCTACATTTTGTTATAATTGTCTCCTCAATTAGGCTGCAAGCTCCCTGAAGTTAGGAACTATGTTTTTTATTTCTTTGTATTCTGCAGAACACCTAGCATAATATAGTGCCTTGAATACAGCAGATGCTCAAGTTTTTTTTTGAATGAATAAATGAAGTTGTGTTGCCATGGTACCAAATCTTTATTTTTTTTAATTTTCCTATGGCAAGAAAGGAGTGATGTGTTTTTAGGAAAGTTTTCTCAATTAATTTATAAAGGGATGAATCCAGTTCTAAGAACCTGAGCTATAGTACCAGTACACCTATTTTTTCTGTTGTATACATGAAGAAAAGAGAAATGACACTCCTAGGATTCCTCTTTAAGTGAAAAAAAAAATTGTTCTAAAGGGAAAATAGAGTCTTGTTTGAATTAAGGCAGAGGAAATTGTACTTAAATTCTGAAATATAAGCACAGGACTGTTTTTTTAAGGGAAAAGGAATATAGGGCATTTAATGGAATGAATGTGAAATCAGGCAGGTTGTTCCAGACTGAAGAAGGGCTAATGGGCGAAATCTAAAGAACTTATTCTTAGGTTGAATATACATTTTAACCTTGGTTTGGAGAAAATTTTTCTGCCTTTATTGCCTAGTCCATTCATAACTTTTGACAATATTATTAATTGCAAATAAGAAAAAGGCTTCACCATAATTGGGCATTGTGGAAGATATTTTTGTGTAGACAAGTCTTTCTCAAATAATGTTTCATTATCACTCATAATTTTTACTTATACATAGGACCACTTCTTCATAGAAAATTGCCTTAGCATTATAATTAATGATCACCAATGAAGAAAAAAACCTAAATTGTGTCAAAGAAGAAACATGGGAAACCTTTGTTATATAGCACTCTGCTAATTAGATATGTTTGCAAATCCAATCCAAAGCTGGATTTAAGTCTACCTTTGTACAACCTATTAAAATAATATGCTAAGCAAATGAATAAATGGGAAGAATATACATCAAGGGGAATGTTCAAGTTACTTTAAAGGACATATGATTCTCTAGGATTATGAAATCAAAAATTTAGTGCTGGAAGGAGTCTTAGAGGAATTCCTAAATTTTGATTTAAAAAACCCCAGCACCTCTTTCATTGTACCACACTAACTATAAGGAACTCATTTATGGAAATATTTTTATGCTTATTGCAGGACATTAAGGCAGGTCTCCTAAGGACTTCTATGATTTGTTTCCTTAATTGTCAACCTGTTGTTCAAAAGAATCAAATATGCTATGATTTAAATGGACCTTTCACATTGCCTAAAGTGAATTGCTGTTGTTTTTACTTCTCAGGTGACAAACTTTCTTGACAACCCTTTTCACAAGTGACAAATTCACTTTCAGGAGTATTAGTATCCTCTAGTACTGAATACACTGATAGTTCACAAAAGATGATGGTAGGCCTAATTCTAGAATAAATGTAATAACTTATTCATATGCAATAGTTATGTTGCCATATATCCCAGAATACACACTGGAGTGTTTAGGTGCCATCACTTACCTTCTAATGTTGCCTAAAAGGATCAGCAAAGTGTCATTATTGAAGTAGTTCTTTTCAGCAAACTCTATCCAAACTGTGCCTCTATGATATCATCTATGCAGGTACACCTTTCTTAAGGGTTATACACTGTAGGCTACAGAACATCCTCCAGAAATTCCTGCCCATTTTGTGTTAATTTCGTCCATATCTTCTCCCAGATTTTTCCTGAGGATCTATCCAACAAGTTGGTAATTTTTCTTGAATCCTCTTTGATGTGGAAAGGAAATAAGTGACATATAGGTTGTTCATTGGTTATCCTTCACTTTCTCTACATGACCATTTAATCTTCTCTTTGAATCATAAATTTGTTTGATAAAATCCTGTAGGCCAGTTCTTAGTCATCCATTCCTTGTTTGCAATATACCTACTCTCACTCAATCTCCTCTCTTTTTGAGAGATCTTCAATTTTGGTTCATTGAAGTCTATTCCTGAGAAAATTTTAGTGATTATAGCATACAAAATCATGGATAGAATATATATAGATAGATAGAGAGAGAGAGAGAGAGAGAGAGAGAGAAAGAGAAAGAGAGAGAGAGAGAGAGGTATAGACATACACATATATGTCTCTCTCTTTATATATATATGTGTGTGTGTGTGTGTGTGTGTGTGTGTGTGTGTGCGTGTGTGTGTGTGTGTGTGTGTGTGTGTATGTCCTTTGTTTCAGAAATATATTTGGGGTCATTAAAGGAACTTCACAATTTCCCCAAGGGCAATCCAGTCTACTGTCCTTCGCCCATTCACTTCTAGTGTGATTCACTGTCCAAATAGTCTCTTCTCTCAGAAAATTGGCCATATTGAAGTTTACTTTTGTACTGTCTGAAAAAAACAGTTTACTAAGCAAATGAATAATGTAAACAGCATTTCAAGGGGAATGTTTAAACCCCTAAAGAATGCACACTATCCTCGGGGACTATACCTGAAAATATTCGTTGCTAATTACAAATACTTCCTATAGCTCCAATATCTAGGTTTCCTCCCTTTCTCTCTCTCTCTCTCTCTCTCTCTCTCTCTCTCTCTCTCTCTCTCTCTCTCTCTCTCTCTCTCTCTCTCTTTCTTTCTCTCTCTCTGTCTCTCTCTGTGTCTCTCTTTTTCTCTTTCCCAATTTCCTCCTTTCTTTCTTTCCTTCCCTCACTTTTTCTCCCTACTTCTCTTCCTCTTTCCTTTCTGACATTCAATTGCAACTGGAATGATAGAAAAGGTTTTGCTTGCTGAAATCTGACTTGAGGTGAAAGGAAAAATGAATGAAAGGCCAAGTGCCAATTACAGCAGAGTACCAGTTGCTAGTACCATAAATAGGTTGAGCAGGTTCCATCTCCAGTTAATTCCCAATGTTGGCCTCAGGCACAGTGGCATTTTGGTAAAGTGAAAAGTCTTGGAAGTTTTGCAAGCCTGTTCTATTTAAATGACTAATCCGAGACAAACTGACTTTGCGCTGAGAATATAATTCAAAATGTGACCCTGGAAACTAAAAGCAGTTAGCTAACCACTAGGGAAGATGGGGTAGGAAGGATCATAGAGAATATTTTAATTAAACTGAATTTAGAAAGTATTTATTAAGGACATTGTATGTATATGGATGTAACATTCTCAGCCCCTATAACATCAACACATCTGGAGGACGGTCAGAAAGGATCACATGGATTAGTTACTATGCCAGATAAAGACTATAAAGATGAAGACCAGGTGCCTGTTCTTAAGGCCTTTATAGTATGTTAGGGAAATAAAATAAGTACACAAATAACTCCAGAAGAATACAGAGTAGAGAATGTTGTAATGGTTACAAAGTGTGGGGAAGCTACAAGATGGGATAATCAAGGTGGATAGTGTAGGTTATGGAATAGCATATACCAGGATGGGAAATTATGGAATATTTGAGTATATCAGAATAATGAGAAATAAGGCTGCCATAGGTTGGGGACATAGGAACATAGATTTAAAGCTAGAAGTAACCTTTCAGGTTATTGACAGATAAGAAAAACCAGGGTCTTAAAAGATAGGGTGATGTGGTGATGTGTTCAAGGTTACACAGGGGGTAGGTGGCAGTCAGGATTTGGACTACAATTTTTTTGCTGACTACAATTCCAGAACTCACAGGACCTTATTCATTATGGCTGGGCCTCAAGTGATAAACTTCATACTTTGTTTTTTAAGTCATGCGGGTCTATTTTTTTAAAAAAAATTATTAGTATTTTCATTTTTATACAATCTTCATTTCCAGATATATCCCTCCCTTCTTTTTCTCCCAGAGTCATCTTTTGTAACAAAGAATAAAAACAAGAAGAGAAAAAGCAGCTCAGCAAAATTTTTCAGTACATCAACTGAGTCTGACAATATTTTCAGGGTCCCCTACTTCTGGAAAGAGGAAGGAGATATATTTTCTCATCTCTTCACTGGGGCCAGTCTTTGTCATTGTACATGCTATTCTGCTATAATGTAGCAAGCTTTCCCAAGAAGCACTGTATCAAACAAAATCATGAACTAAAAACACAGTTCTTATGGGGAAAATGGGATTAAGGATACAAAACTCAAAAATTTTATCAATTAAAAAATGGAACCTAATAAGATGTTGACAAAATTTTATCCATGTCAGATGTAAATAGTGGTTATAGTCATGTCCTTATCCTCCAGCTGCCACTCACCTGTCAGCACAGGCTATAGTTTGGTTGGTAAAAACTCCAAGGTCCAGAAGGGAATGATGTTACAGTTGGGTATTGAAACATGGGTATTTCAGGCCAACCCTCCTTTACTTGAAGCTCCTGCTGCACCAGAAGACAATAAATATGGTGCTTTACCTTAAGAATCCTGATAGTTGCAGCTTGTGAGTTATTGTGAAGTGATGCCATTTTCTGAGTTCTCTTGATGTTTCTTCAGGGCAGAATCATGAAGAAGAAAATTTGAATTTAGTGTTATGCTTAAAATGCCCTCAAATGATATATTGATAATTCCCTAATATATCAATAATGTTGGGATGCATATTTTTGAGTTATAGCAGAATAGACTTTAATTTGATAGCATTCATTTTCATTTTGGGGGGTGTTCATTTCTTTTACATTGTTGTAGCAATTTTATCTATTATTCTCCCAGTTCTCCTTATTTCACTTGAAATAAAGTTTTCCCATACTTTTCTTATTTGTTATAATTTTGATTCTTACTATGTTCTGCTTTTCTATTACATTCCTATCCCAAGTGGGGAGCTATTGAGGGATTTATAACTGGAATTTAGGAAGATTATTCTGGCAGCAGTCCCCTCCTCAGGGGAGAGGTGGGAGAATGGAACAAAACTAAGTAAATGAGTTTGGAGTAGAAAGAAGAGGATAAATGTCAGAGACATTGCTGAGGTAGAATATATAGCACTTACTAAATTAATTATAATTAATGTTAGAGAAATGGAAGAAATGAACAAGACTTTGAGCCTTGGGAATTAGGAGAATGATTCCATCATTGACAGAAACAAAGGTCAGGAGGAAGAATATTTTTGAAGTAGTGTGATGAGTTCAGTTTGGAGCATGTTATGTTTGAGAATGCCTATGCAGAAATTAAAAATTGTAGATGATAGAATTGGAAGGGACTATCACCTCATTGAGAAAAAGACTATCTACCCAAATCATTTGATTTTACAGATAAAGAAAATGAGGGCCAGAGAGCATTCATGACTTACCCCAAAAAACTTTGAATCTAAGTAAGTAGAAGATCCAGGATTAGAGCTCAGGCCTTCTGAATCCTAAGCTAATACATGCCTTCTTCCTCTTGACAGAAGTACAGAATAACTTCTTCATCAGACTGGAGTAAAAGGAGATAATATGGGATGATGTCACAAAATTTTGAGATATAGAATAAGGGAGAAGAGAGAATACAGTTTGAATAGACTTTATTTTCTTGATTAAAAAAAAAGAAGGTATAAGGTCTTTTGCTGAGATGTGGGAGAATATATTTTAGGAGTTTTGAGAAAAGAACAAAAGTTTTGGAATATCTACTATGAAAAGTAAGATGGGGGCAGGGAGTAAGAAAATTACCTTTCTGAAATGAAGGCCCAATTGAAACTACACAACATCAATGCATAGTGTATCCTATCAGGATGATTTTATGACTAACTGGCACAGCAGCCCTTGAATTGGAGCATATGATTGGAGGAATATAAATTTGAATTTTAGTAATATATGAAAAGAGATAATACAAGGGGGTTAGAAAGTCAAGAGTCTCTAATATTAATTGGTATTGGGCACAAAAGTAAAAGAAGAATCAAAATAATAAAGTGAATAGTAATATATATGGAAGAACATTTTTTATCTAAAAATATGGGAAATTTAGAAATGTTTAGTCTGAGAACAAGAAGCAATGAAATGAGAAGAGTGATTGAAGATGAAAAAGAAAGAAGAGATAACTAATGGATTAAAGTCCAAACTTTTAACTATTTTCTGCCTATTTCTGTAGTGATTGAAGGATGAGTAAAATGTTCCTTTGTAACACACTATGAAAGAATTAACAGTAGGAATGATATGACTTCTAAATGGATCCATTCAGTTTTTTAAAAATATTTTATAGTTCCTTTTTAAAAAATTATTGTTACTTCTCAATTATACCCTCTTCTTATTGAATTCTGTCACAACAAAAAAAGAATTAAAGGAATTAAGCAAAACAAATTAATGCATTAGCTTTTGCCTGGCATTTTTTAAAATTATGCTGAACCCAGGCTCTCTTCTCTATCGAGAGTAAGGGGGCATGCCTTTTCACCAACAATTCAGTGAAATCGTGATAAGTTATTGCATTAATTATAGTTCTGGTGTCTTTCAGTGGTGTTCTTTATATTATTGGGATCATTGTGAAAATTGTTCTCCTGGTTCTGCTTATTTTACTCAAGATTATTTCATATATAACTTCCTATGTTTATCATATTTATTATTTCTTATGGTAATATCTTATTCTATCATATTCATAGCCACAATTTGTCCATTTATTTCCCAATTAATGGGTATCCATTTTGTTTTCTGTTCCATGTTGCTGTGATGAGTGTCAAAACAAATAGTTTTATACATGTGGGACATTACCCCCTGATTTTGAACTTATTGGATGGGGTTGAGGTTGGGTTATCTAATAATGATATTGATAGGTCAAAAGGTTCCTTTCATTTTTAAACAGCCAAACATAATACATATGGCATGGCATGAAATAACTAATTTAGTTACTCAAATTCCTTGTGAGATTTAGTTGGGATATGATATATCACTCTGCAAGAGAATAGCACTGCTATGAAACTCTTCATAGAAATCCACAGGAGTTAAAAAGAATATAATTTCTGCCATTTTTCTTCCCATCCCCAGCAAAAAAAAAAAAAAAAAAAAAAAGCCAGAAAAAAAACTTTATTCACTGAAACATATCAAGACACAAAATGCAGTCTCATGAAAAGATCTCCATAAATCAACAACAGAAACATCTGTTCAGTGATTTATGCTTCAACAACAGGGAGAATATTTAGGATCCTGGAAATATGGTTCTTTACTGAGTTTTTCAGCTATAGTGTTTCTGATTCAAAGAATGATGTTCATCAGTAATCTAATCATATTTGTCAGCAGTAGAAGGTCAATTCCTCATTCCATTTATTTTGTTTTTTCAAAAAACTGGTTGTCTAGGTCCCATGGCTTTTCCAATAAGTGATTAAGAAATCACTTAAAAAGAAAGGGGATAGAGGGAATATGAGATTTTCATTCTCAATGGAATATTACTATTGATTTTTGAAGATCTTGATTAAGGCTAAAGGCAGATGTGTTGATCAGACTGGCTGCTTCTAGAAGAGATAATAAATGCACCAATACTATTTCATCACTCAATACTACATGAACATATATCACACCAAATCTGCATAATACACTAGAAATTAAACAATATTTCTTTTCAACAATCACTTTCATAATATACTACAATGCTTCTCACCATTACTTGTGAAGTAAGAATTATTCAAACAACATTATTTGCACCAAATTACCTCAGAAATCTATTTTCTTTTTCAGCCTTTCTTGGTCGAGGTCTTTGGCTGAGCTTACTTGAAGTGGGCAAAAGCAAAACAGATTCTGAGCTCGGAAGTCATTATAGCCTAAATATAACTCATCATTACAGAAGGCGATAGTCCTCTGTGTAATAAGCAGACTCTGGCTGCTCACCAGATTTTTTTCTGTAAAAGATTACAAGCTGCATGTTATTCGAACCTTTGCTTCTTAGAAAATTAATGTGGGCCATCTAGCTGGCACTTTGCCAAATCCATTTATGTTTCTGTTTGAAAATGTCATGGAAAATTTACGAATTGTATTTCACTAAAAGAACATAAACTTGTCAGAAGTACCAAATTGCCCATTTGACCTATTTTGGCGAATTGTGAATTACAGTTGAAATGATTTGTTTTTTAATAGTTTAGGGAAAAGTTCACCATATAATAAATTTTTAAAATCTTGCCATGTGATTCTTTAGAAGTTTTGAAAAATACATGGATTCTTCTAAATAGAATAGATTGGCAAATTTGGAGACAGAATGGATCTCAGGACATATTCCAGTTCCTTCATTTTACAGTTGGGGAAACAGAAGCTTAGAGAGATTAAATGATTAGCTCATTACACAGTTAGTAAACAGCAGAGCTTGGATTCAAAATCAGGTAACTGAACTTTAAATTCAACAACTTTTTTTCTGCACCACCCTGTAAAAGGACTAATAATAATGGCAGCCTTCTAGAATGAAACCTGATTTTTATTTTTAAGCATCTGCTTTAGGGATGAGGGTAAGCTTTTAGTAATGCTGCTATTCAGTTTAATTAGGGAATGCTTTCCACCATAAAGGAAATTATGCATCATCTCCATCAAAATAAAACTAACCTGCTGAAACAACCAAAAACATTATGGTCAGTGGCAATAGTCACTTCTAAGTTAATTACATAAAATATCAATATCAAAAAATGTCAGCCTGATAAGAGGCAATTATGATTAGAGGATGAACAATAATAATTTAGGGAATTACTTTTTCACGTAATATTGATATGAGATGTAGCCATAAAATAGTAGAGATCTCTGACTTTGGGGTTCTGAAGATCTAGAATGGAGTCTTGCACCTGCCATTTATTACCAACATTTCTCCAATCTTCCTTATGTATAAGTCAAGCAGACTAGACTGCAACAGGATTCTTTTTTGTGTGTCCTAGATTCCTTTGACAGTCTGGGAAACCTCTTATTCCATTCTCTGAGTAATGTTTCTAAATGCATAGAACAAAATACATGGAATTACAAAGAAAATCAATTATATTGAAATATAGTTTTCCAAATATTTTTTAAAGTTACAGCTCCTGGGGGCAGCTAGGTGGTGCAGTGGGTAGAGTACCAGCCCTGAAGTGAAGAGGACCTGAGTTCAAATTTGGACTCAGATACTTAATACTTCCTAGCTGTGACCCTGGGCAAATCACTTAATCCCAATTGCCTTTGGGGGAAAAAAAAAGAAAAAGAAAAAGTTATTGATTCCCCCAAGAACCCTCTGGACTAAATGATTTTTAAGTTCCTTCTAGCTCTAAGACTCATTTTATACCCTGTAATTCTTCAGACTTATTAGTAAATTCTAATATTTACATTAACTTCATCCATTTTTGACAGTTAATTTTTAAAAACCACACCACTACAAAAAATAGAGCAAAATATATTAAATTTCCATCAGCAACAGAGTTCACCATAAAGTGCTTTAAAAACAAATCGGGATTAATTTATGATATTATCTCCTAACTATGAAAAGGTTTTTCTTTTTTAATTCAGTTCACCAGTATGACCTAAACTGGCCAGATCAGGATCACTTGATTTTCCCATCTTGGGGATTTGTAGGGAAAGGGTTGCACCCAATCAATGCAAACATTAAAATAAGAAAATGTGGGAAGGGTTTGTTGGTCCCACCTTAATAGGGCAAGAGAATCATTAATTTGGATGGATCAGGACCAAAACCAAGACCTGGAAAAGAAAAAAAAAAACAGCATTTATTAAGTGCCTACTATGTGTCAGCATTGTTCAAAGCACTTTAAAACTAGTTTCTCATTTGATCTTCACAACATCCTTGGCATGTAGGTGCTATTGTTATCATTCCTCATTTTACAGTTGAGGAAACTGAGGCAGTTAGAGGTTAAGGGACTTACCCAAAGGTCACATAATTAGTAAGTATATGAAGTTGGATTTGACCTCAGATCTTCCTACTTCAGGATCAGTGATCTTACCATTGTGGAGTCTAGCTATTTGAGGGCCACTGAAGGGTTGGAACTTCCTTGTACAAATTATAGTCACTATTAGTTGTATAGCTTTTGTTAAAACAGCCCATTTTTTTTCAGTGACCAGAATTCCACAAGAGATAAACTAGGAATCAAGGTTCAGTTCTGAAGCCATACCCCATAGTCCTCAGCTTTTAAATAATTGGATATTACAGCCTTGGTGTTTCAGGGGTTAGGGGTTAGGTCCTCAAAGCGGGGCAGACAGCCATAAGTATCTTTATACCCTGTGACTGGGTTGTGATGCTTATTTGGTATATACCATCCAGAAATTTTTAGTGTAAGTCTAAGATCTGATGGTCTGGTCTCCTGTATAACTTTTGTTCTACTTTTTTTTCCAACTTGCTATGAAATACATGACAGGCCTTGTGTGATTTCACATTGAGGATGCTGATAGAGAACTTTGTACCCTCAAGGAGAGATCTGCCTCCTACAGTGTATTAATTTCTTCCTTTACTAGACTTCTCGGTCAGATCAACATGAATTGGGCCAAGAGAGGCATGCTTTATCTTTGTGCTCCTGGTGGAAGGGGGGGGGGGTCATTGGTTTAGGTCTATTTGTCAGTGTCAGGAAGGACTGGCCTGAGTTGGTCAAGCGGCTATCAGTGGCAGCCACTAATGAGAATTGGCTCCAGACTAGGCTAATTAGGCTGTCTGAGAGAGTGACTCTTATTTCCCTCTCTCTCTATCAAGGAAAGTCATCAGAGGGAGAAGACAATGAGCACCCTGTAAACCTTTGAAACCAAATATATGTTTGTTGGGGGGCGGGGGGGAATGCATTGCAATATGTCTGCATTTTATGATTCTTTTTTATAAATTATTTTGATTTTTTTAGAGGTTTGAAAGTCTTTTCCTTTATTTAAAAAAAAGTTCTATGTAGTAGCTAACTCTCTAGGTCAGCCAAAACAACCTTTTTCATTTGATTTATTTGAAATTTAATATTGTACTATTAATATTACTTATAGAATCTAGCCATCTAGTTAGCATTATTTCTATTGTAAAATGTAGTAAGATTTGACCTCTCTCTTCAGCTGAGACACTAAGCTAAGAAGTTGGTAGGAAAGGAAATGGAGGGGTTTTTTTTGTTTGTTTGTTTGTTTGTTTGTTTGTTTTTTTTTTTTTTTTTTTTTTTAGCAGCTTCTTGCTGGGATAAATCCCTATTGGGGCTACTTTTCCATCTTAGGGTATCTCCTCAGTGACTTTCTTTTTCATTTTTGTCCCTTCTGTTTCACTTTTACTTTGGACATGAAGATCTCATTTCTTTTTAAAATTAAACCTAGTAGAGAAAATTATAGGTACTAATGGGGTCTTTCAATACAAAGATCTGAAATATGAACCAAGCTATCCTGGATATTTATGTTGAGGCCAGAGTAGAAAGCAAAATGGGACTTGGAAGTAGGAAGGAGGTAAGTTGGGAATATAAAAGAATGCTAAATGAGAACAGATGAAAGACAGCAGAAGTAGCACTAGGTTAAAATAAAGGGAAGAAAAGCCTTAGGAAGTTATTGCCTTTCCCTCTTCCCCAGTTTATCATGAATCCTGATTCCTTAGGGGTTTGTGACTAGCCCTGAATCCAGGCGAGAAGGAAGACAGGGAATTGAGGAATCAGTTGTAGAGGAGACCAGAGAGGTCTCCTTTAGTGGCAAATGGAGAGATTTACTTTTCAAGTATCGTGTGTGTGTGTGTGTGTGTGTGTGTGTGTGTGTGTGTGTGTGTATAGGTGTACATACACAGAAAATTCTATATTAGTATCCATTAGCAACATTTGTAAAGTTGGAGGTTAAGTATTTTAGTTTCTTTTAATCTCTCATCCCTTCAGAGCAATAATAATAACTAGAATTTATATAACACTTTGAAGTTTATAAAATGCTTTGAAAAATATTATCACCTGATCCTTAAAAGTTTATGAGGCTAGTGCTATCATTATCTTCATTTTACAGATGAGAAAACTGAGACAGGCAGTGGTTAAGTGACTTTCCCAAGGTCATACAGCCAATAAGTATCTATAACCACATTTGAACTTAGATCTTCCTGGTTTCAAGTCCAGTGATCTATTTATTGTATCATCTGGCTGCCTTAGGGTAAGGTACTATAAGACAATTAACACATTGCAACTAGTGTTACCTAAGCTAGTAGGGATGGATAGAAAGAAGTAGGGAAAAACCTAGACACACAAGGAAAAGCCCAAGTTGCAATCAATTCTTTGAATGTGTAAAGACAGGAAAAAGTGGCAAAATAGTGTAGAAATCCATATTCTAGTAAACAGAATACCTTTATCATCTCTGCATTCCATGCTTCTTTCCCAAGATACTCTTTTTTGTGATGACCACGTATTTTAAAACTGTGTATTTTAAAATCAGCCAGAGTCAGGAATTCAGGTTAAGGGAAAATCCTCGATCTTTATTCTTTGTGGAGGTGAAGGGGGATGGCGATAGTAAAGTGAGCGGCTGGGACAGGAACCTAGCCTCTCTCCCCGCCCCTCTGCCTCCACCCACCAAAATTGTCCCTATGACATTTCCTATACAACACATCAGGACTTGCACAAAGAGTGGGCGGGGGCCATTCTTTCTCCAAGCTTATATATTACTATTTAGCCTCACGTGCTTAGGATCTCAGTGCATCAACTCGAGCCTCGGTCCATTACACTTTTTCTCTAGTTTTGTGCAATCTATTTTAAGATTTCTTAAATTGAGGCTTTTCTGAAGTTAATTTTTCATTCTTCAGGGTGTTGAAGGTTAAGTGTCAAGCATTCAACTTGAATATAACTTGCCATCAATGCAGATCTTTTCTTGAAAAGCACATGTACATTTGACTCAATACAGTGGGGCTATTTGGGAATATATATTGGCTTTAAGGTTGTTTACATAGATTTAGGTCCTAGCCGGGGTAGGTGGCAAACCCATCAGGTCTTTAGGACAACTGTATCCAGTGGGTCTTGTCAGTGCTTTGGCTAATGGCAAGCAAGGGTGTAGACTGATGATGAATGCTGATGATGAGGGCCTTGACTATTAGGAATGAATGGTTTTTTGCATATTACAAGTGCCCTGAATATTTGAGGATCAAAGATAACTTCCATGGAACAGACCAAATAGATTTCCAAGAACTTAGACCACTTGGTAGAATTTTCAGGGTAAAAGTCATTACTGCAGCTTGCTCAGCACAAATGAACTAAAAAGGCCATTGGATCTGAGAATCAGAAGAGCTGGATCTAACCTGTACTCTCTTACTTGCTAGCTACTTGGAAGGAAGGAAGAAAGGAAAGAAACAAGCAAGGAAGGAAGTTCACTAAGTCTGCCTTAACATGGCTGGAACTCTTTATACTTTTAAGTAACTCAGAAGCTACCTGAGACAGTTTTGTCTCCCTCGGAATAAAAAACTAACCAACAACATCCCTAAGGATTAGGGAAAGGAGAGACTGAGTCACCTCATATAAGGGTTGGGAGAAAGAAGCTGCATCATTAAATGCTAGCTCTATCCTAGGCACCATTTTTCTTCCCAATTTCTATTATGTATTTTGAATAGCTGAAAATTTTCATTTAAATGTAGTGAAATTTTGGTGAAACCAAAATTATAATGCATGTAAGACACAAATAAATTGAAGCATATTAACAAACAATGACTTTATTGTAAAAAAGTGAACTGAGATATGTGAAATGTACAATCAGAAAAGGAGATGGGTCAGTAATAAAACAAGCAACAAAGATAAAAGGCTCTGGTACCAATAGAATGTTAACAGCCCTAAAGAAAGGTATCCAATGTTAGGAGTTGATCTCTGTGTAGGAGGGAGGGACTGAAATTGCATAAGGTGAGAAAGCCTATATGGGTTGGAAAGCATTATTCTACATTGATGAGATCATGGATACACTGGTTGCGGGAGAAGAAAAACTGCTGTGTGGTGACCTTCACAGTGACTCAGTGTCATTTCCTTCTCTGTTATCTCCCAACTCTCCTAGGTGAGTATTTTGGGAGCAAATCCAGAATGATGTAACTTCATGTCTTAAGGTCTGGTCTGCTCCACCCAGGCTTCAGGGATATCTACTCAGTGCTAATTCTTATAAGAAAATACAAGTTAAGAGCATTGACTTTTAAAGGAAATGCCTAATGTTTTACTACAAAAGTATCCAGCCTGAAAATAAGCAGGTCTGAATTGGATGCTGTTTGTCATGGATGACAATATATGGGATCATGACCAGGTTACTTAATCTTTCTCCTTTTCAGTTTCTTCATTTATAATAAGGTGATGATAATGCATTTACTTATTTCATGATGCTGTATTGAAGCAGTATTGAAATAATATTATATATATATGTGCTGTGAGCTTTTTCTTCTAGCCCAGTTAGCTTAGAGGCCTATCTCTCTGCTTGGTTCCAAGAGCTCTCTCCAAATGTCTTTAAATCCAAAGGTCTGGTCCTTCAGCCTCTGCCTCTGCTGTCTTCAGCCTCCAGCCAGCTCCAACTCTTCATGTCATTCCGGTGAAATCTCGACTTGTAGCGTCTTCCTCTCTCCAGCACTCTGGCCCATTGGCCTATTTATGCTCCTTCCAGAGAGAGGGATTATGGGTAGTTCTACTTAGTACCTTGTTTCAGGTTCTGCCCAAAACATCTTTTTGTAAGATTAGATCAACTCTAACTACTTAGCAGTTAGTAAGGATTCCAACATATATGTGCATGTACATGTGTATATTTATATACATATATAAATATATACATGTATATATAAACTTTAAAGCACATTTTTATGGGGTATCCCAAAAGTCAGTGCAGCTAGATAACTCAATGTCTAGGGCACTAGATCTGGAATCCAAAACATCTAAATTAAAATCTAGTCTTAGATACTCATTAACTATATGACTTTGGGCAAGTTAGTTAACCTCTCTTTGCCTCAGTTTCCTCATCTGTAAAAAGGGTATGATATAAGTGCTATTATCATACCATCTTGAAGAGTTGTTGTATCAGATGAGATAATTGTAAAGTTCTTAGCATAGTTCCTGACAAATAGTAAATGCTATATAAATATTAGCCACTATTATTTTAAGCTTTAGTATTTTAAAATTACACTGACTCTTTTGGAACATCCTGCATTAATAAGCAATTATTTAATCTTCTTTGGGCACATGAGAATGTTGATCTGGTTGCCTGTTTTCAATTATTTTTGTCCTATTTCCACCTGCCATTCTCTCCTCCATCAGGCATAAGAATTGAGGGAAAGAATAATGCTAAAAACAACTAACTTCTATATAGTACCTTAAAATTTGTAAAATGCTATATACACATATATGTATGTGTTTCATTATGTATATGTGGCACAGTGGATAGAGTGTCAGGTGTATAGTCAGGAATACCTGAGTTCAAATCTGGCCTTAGACATTTAATAACTGTGTGACCCTGGGCTATTCCCTTAATTCTATTTGCTTTACTTTCCTCATGTGTAAAATGAGTTGGAGAAAGAAATGGTGAACCACTCCAATCTCTTTGCCAAGAAAACCTTAAATGGAATCAGGAAGAGCAGGATATAATTGAAAAATGACAGAATACCACCAACAAAAATTCTGGAAAGAGTAGTTTCAGTTGAATAATAAGGACAAAATCCAGATTACAGAGTGCTTTGAACTGAATGAAAAGAGAACCAAAAAATATAGATGGCTTTTTCAAGTTTAGCCAAAGGAAATTCTAAGAATTAAAATTCCTCATGGAAATTAGAATACTAATTGGTGACTTTAAGAAAGCCTCAACCATGTTTCTCCTTATTCTTTTTCCCTCAATTTCTTCTCTAAGTCCTCGCCAGTCTTAAAACTATGAACCATGATCCAGTCAAAATTGCCACTATTCTTGGATGGAATGAGTCCCTTTTGGTTCTGTTTAGCATCCTTGTAATTCTCTGGACTTAAGTGCTCCTCTTTGGCCATCACTCCACCATGTGTGTCATCTTCTTCTTTTTAGTATAAGCTTCTTGAACTCAGAGACTGTCTTTATATTTGAGTCCCCAGTGCTTGGCCTATTGCTTGCCCCGTGCTTGATGAATTTCCATTTTCCATTCATGCTGTGTTGTTCCTGCTCCAAAGATATCCAATTAGAACTAAGAAGGTATGTCCCTTTAGCTGACCCATTACTAATACTACTTTCTAACTCAAAGTTCATTTTGGCTGTAGCCTAAATATCTAAATTTTTTGATGTCTCCTCTGAGGTCCAAATTTTAAAAGGATATTATGAAAATCTACTCCCTACCAGGAGCTTTAAAAATAAAAGAACAGCAGTCACCTACTAAAATCTATTTCATAATCTTGCTGCAACATGGCAATGATCTTGGATTCTTTTTTTCTTTTCATTTATTTATTTTTCCACCAAAACCAAAACATCTAATTTGCAAACCTGGGTTACTGGGAAAATGGTGTTACATTAGGCAGTAATAGAGAAATTTGGGAGATGGAAGTCAGATTTTTTTTATATTGTTGTCCAATGTGTCAGCTGTCCCTCCAAAAGGTTTGTCATTAGGTGATGAATTATTTTGTCAGAACATCCTATGAAACCATCAACTGTGGTGTGGAGGAGTTACATTCATATCAGCAGAGTGTGTGCTCATCCTAAGGAAATCATGGATGTTTCTCAATACTATTTTAATAATAGATCACAGTCATATATCTCATAGTGATTCATAGTATCTATTGTGCTTTCCTCACAAGACTAAAGTAAAAAGTACAAGCACTGTCATTTATATCTCCAGAGTAGAGAAAATTAGCAATCAGAGAGATTAAGTGATTTGTCCAATTTGAAACAATAACTTAGTGGCCACATTTCTCTTGGTTAGGTTAGGCATGGCATGGGAGAAGGAAGGAAGAATGGGAGGGAAGAAGAATTTATTTACCACCTATTATGCGCTGGATACTATGATAAATGCATCTACAACAACCCTGGGAGATAGGCGCTATTATTATCCCCATTTTAGAGTTGAGGAAACTGAGGCAGACAACCATTAAGTGACTTGATCAGGGTCAAACTCCTATTAAGCATCAGAACCTAGATTTGAACTTAGATGTGCCCTTCTCTCTAAGTCAGTGCTACTTTGGGGTTAGGTATGCAGTAGGGAGACAATAGAAGATAACAATATCGTTATGAATAAAAATACCTTACATTTATCTGCTACTTTAAAAATTGAAAAGTGATTTATATATTTCATCTCATTTGATTCTTGCAACAACCTTGTCACAATGTCTTTTCAGAAGCTCTCAGATTGCTTCTCAGAAATGCCTTAATTAATCCTTACAAATGATGTAATCATAGCTCATGTTTCTATTACATTTTGTAACTGGCAAAGTATTTTAATATATATTATTTCATTTGACCTTTACAACAATTCTGTAGTATTGATTGCCCCCACACACATACTTTTGCAGATGAGAAAATTGATTCATAGAATCTAAATGATTTAGTCAGGGACACACAATGATTAGAACTTGAACCTAGACTCAATACGATGCTCTTTCCAATGTATCAGGCACCTAACCATTCCTCCTCCTAACAATAACTAATGTCAATATTGGTATGTCTTCTGTAATTTTTTTTAAGAGGAGAAATATTGGAGCTTATAATTATTGTGAGGAGGATAGAGCAGAATGGAACATCAAAAGACAAAGCTTTAAGTTCTGATAGAGGTTCAATATATTCTTAATTTATGTTCTCATTATCCTTAATGGGAACTATATGGCCATCATCAGATGCAGTGAGTTCATATCATGTCCCCAAAGATCTGACTTAATTCTAAAAATTCAGGTATTACTGATTATGCTCTATCCTTAAATGCCCCTTTGTAAATTGATGTGCAGAACTCCCTAGTTTCTGGCTTTGTAATTGAGTAAAATATTGTGTGTGTGTGTGTGTGTGTGTGTGTGTGTGTGTACACATAGAACATAGATAATGCATGTGTTATGCCAGTAACTTAACAGATTGCAGGCTTATTATGCTAAATCTTAGTGAAATTCTACTATAATATAAACAGTGACATTTTTCTTCATTTTTGTTTTCAGTGGTGAACCTCATGCACATTTTTTTTTAAAAGGCTTGATTTTATATCATTTGAGTGCAATTCCTCTTGATGTGTAATCAGTGATGTACTGTACAATGAAAAGAACCCGGACTCTGGAGTCAGAGAATATGGATGCAAATTCTCCTTCTTTATTGTCCATATGATCTTAGGCGAATCTATAACCTTTCAAGTCTCAGTTTCCTCATCTACAAAATGACAGAGTTGTATTAAATGGTCTCTCAAATCCCTTGCTACACAAAAGCTATAATTCTCTCCAAGATCTCAAGAAGCATGAAGGAACAGACGGTATTTCTCATAGATTCTCAAGGAGCACATGAATTATGCTCCATTACTTACTGAACAAAGTTGTTGAGCCTCTTCAGTGAATACTTATTAAGCACCTACTATGTATATGATACTTTGCAGGCTATTGGGAACAAAGGAAAAAGAGTATTTTTTATTCTCAAGGATTTTATGTTTTCCTGAGTAATAGAAGGCTCTTTTTGGAGACTTTTATAGATAATGTACTTTCATTCTTTGCCCTGGATATTGTAAGTGAGTAGCATCTGGAACTTTGAAAATGAATAAGCAGTATCTTCATCTTCAGGCTATAATCTTGGGTTGGCCAGGGATCTGTAACCAATCATCTTCCTTTGATTCCAGTTTGCTTCTACTACTGTCTAAGTCTCCACAGATGTGAGTAAAAGGACCCTAATTATTATGCAAGTATTTGAGGAAATAATATGTATCAATTATAGGACAGTCTTTATTTCATGACATTGAAAATGTGAAATAGCATAGATTATTCAATTTTCCAACAATAGTCAGTATAAATCTTTCCCTCTACTTAATGTTTCATCTTCCATCAGAGGGAGCAATACAGACCATCTTCCTTAATCTAAGGATTTATACTCCCCCAGAAAGAAAATGAATTTGGGACAGCCTTCTCCGCTCCTCCAGCCCCCAATTTACTAATGGTACTAATTTATGGTACTAATAGAAGACAAAGTCTAAGTTTTAGCTTTTCTATGTCAAGGGTTAGTCCCTTCCTGTTCCTTTAATTCTAAGGTCACATAGATTCTCTTCTTTCCAAGAAGCAAAACTGCCCAGAAATTGCCCTTTTTTCTCTAGAAAGCTGGTTTTCAAAATATTCAAAGAAATCCCTCCTCTATTCAGAAGGTTGAGTTATGTTGTTTTATCTTCTCCTAAGATTTTTATGGCTTTGACACTATTTCTCCCATCTCTTGAGTTGCGTGAATGAGAATACATAGAACTACACATACAAACCTTCCTAAGGAATGCCATTATCAGTTCATAGGCTGGGAATTGGAATTGGAAAGGTGGATAGCCAGTTACAGGGTTTCTCCAAAAAGCATCTCAAAATTTAGGTCCACTCTTTGCTTTTATTGTTCAGGACAATGGTGCTAATTTGTGAAGTCCTCAAATTGTGATTTCCTCACTGCCCTGCCTACCTAGACACAAGGAATTATTTTAACTATAAACTTTAAAAAAATAAAACCCTTACATAGTAGCATACCGGAGTCTGCCTATAATACTGCTCACTATAGTAAGGAATTTGGAATAACAGAGATTTACTGGAGTCTGTCTATAATACTGCCCACTATAGTAAGGAATTTGGAATAACAGAGGTTTACTATATGCAAATAGGAGTTAATAGATCAATATTGTTAAAATATAGTTCCTTGTAACAAAATCTCAAAGTACAGACCTTGAGAATGCTATTATAGTGAGGCTTCAGGGTCTCTAATGTTCTCAAGATCTGAGGATTAGGGTGACAAAAGAAAGAAATGAAAAATGTATTCTGTGCTTCTGTTTCAAGCCAGTCATTCATTGATTATCTCTTTCTTATGCCCTTGATGTTGGGAACCTTCCAAGTCTCACTAGGATCCATTCAGAGTACTTCCTTTGAAACAGGAATGTAGATGGCTGAATAGGTACACTCAACATTCTCCTAGATGTGTGTGTGTGTGTCTAAAACCACATTGGCAGTATATTATATGCAGATATACTTGTATATGTTTGTATACACATGCACATTATCTATCAATGTGTGTTGTGTCCTGCTTTCTAGAGCCCCCACGCCAGGGTGGTGAAAACATACCGTCTTAATGGAGGAATAATGAGGTGAGACTCCTGAGGGTGGTGGAAATATGGAGTCCATTTATTCCAAGGTCTTCTTCCTTTATATATCCTAATACCCTTATGTAACCAAAACAATACTGGGCACATGTAGGATCACATAAACAACTTGCTATTGTATGTAGTTTGCCACCTGGTATCACTCTACTTCAATCACAACACAGATTGTCACCACCCCCTGACTTCTCAGGAAAGCTGAGAGCCCTTAGGGAAGATGGGGAGCCAAACCAAACATTGTTGGGCTGAAGAGTCTTATATCTCACCCAGAGTTCCCCCACTGTCTATGACCCTCTACAAATGTGCATTTCTTTATATTGGGAATTCTTAATTTTTTGTGTCATGGAACTATCTGGCAGTCTGGCAGATGAAATCTATGGACTTCTCATAATAATATTTTAAGTGCATAAAGAAAATATGGGATTACAAGTCACATAATGAAATACTACTGGATTAAAAAAAAAAGATCCCAGGTTAATTACTTCCATTTAAATGATGGGCACTGTGCTCAAAAAGTCTTCTGTATTATGTGAAATTGATGTTTCATTCTGTCCAATATCTTCAGCATCACTACCACCATTGACAGCCATCATCCTTCTTTTCCACCAAAAAAAAAAACAAACCAAAAAAACCCTTTCTTCCCTAACCTTATAATGCTATTATATGGATGTGATTACCAATCCTTTCTCCAGAGAAAGTCCTTATTTAACTAAATGGCATCACTATTCCCTCATTTTGAGTTTTCACCCACTCATAATCTCTGAGTCATCTTTGACTCTTTCCTCTTCCTCATCAACCACTTCATCAAGCCTTATTGTTTCTGCCTCAATAACATCTCTTCCATCCTTAGCCTTTTTTGCTTTTACTGTCCTCATTTATATTCTATCTCAGCAGTGATAGTAGCCATCAGCCTCCTGTTTCTCTATCCTCCAATATCTCTTATATGCTTATGTAAGCAGAATTCTGATGGTCATTGCTCTGCTCAGAAACTTGCAGTATCTTTCAGTTACCAAACAAATCAAATAAGATCATATATTTAGAGCTCGAAAGGAATTTCAAGATCAGCTGGTATTGCAGAATGTGAGAAATGGAAGTGAGCTCAGTGACCATCTAGTTTAACCCATACTCAAAAAGGAACTTAGCATACCTAATCAGGGGTCATCCATCTTCTACTTCAACTCCACCTAGGAGACTCTCTTCTCTTTCATTATCATACCATATGTGCAGGTATGATAATGTCACTATTGCCCCATTCAACAAACTCCAGTGACTCCCTGTTACCTGTAGGATAAAATGTAAACCCTGTCTGGCCTTCAAATCCCTTCACAAACTAGCCCCAATCTACCTTTCCAGCCTTATTATATGTTATTACCATTTCATTTACTTAATCTAATCTAATGTCATCATTTCTGTATTTTGCATAAAACATTTCATCTCCTGTCTGAGTACCTTTGCATTACCTCAGTCCTATCTGTAATATATTCCTTTCTCTCCTCTGTCTCTTATAGAACAATACCCTCTTTTCTTCCAGACTTAGTTCAAGACCACTTTCTCCTACATAAAGTATTTTTTGATCCCATTAACCATTAGAGCTCTTCCTCCCTAAACTATACTATATTTATTCTCCAAATAATTCTACATGTTCATGTTGTTTGTCTTGATGGAGAATTCCTTGGGAGCAGAGACTGTTTCATTCCTGTCTCTGTATCACAAGCCCTAATACAATGCTTAGCACATGGTAGACATTTAAGAAATGGTTTTGATTGATTGAAGTACAAACATGTTTCCTTACAGGTGAGGGAACTAAGTATTAGGGAGGTAAAATTACTTGCCCAAAGTTGTGAAGGAAATTAATAGAAGAGTTTGTCTCCTGACTTTGTTAGGTTCTATGCCTTCCCTCACCTGAACTTCTCTATTACTGTCAAATGTACCATCATCTTCCTATTCATCCAGGTTTGTAATCTGAGTGTCATCCTTGATTCTTTACTCTTTCACCCTCCCTATACAGTGTTAATTTCCATTGATTTTAGCTTTGTAACATCATTCAGATACACTCTCTTCTCACCCTGCTGTAAGTCCTCATCATCTCATACTTAGAGTATTACATAATCTTATAAATGGACTTCGCTGCCTGAAGTCTCTCCAATTCATCCTTTATTCAGCTGTTGGATTGACCCATGCAAAGCCTAGGTTTGACCCACGCAAAGCCTACGTTTGACCATGTTACTCTCCTTCTTAATAAATTCCAGTGTCTCCCTATCACCTTTAGGATCAAATGTAAAATATACTATAGAGTACTCAGAAGCTTTCCTAACCTAATCCCCTGCTACCTCTCTAATTATCTTACATCTTATTCATCCCTATGTTCTCTTTGATCTAAGAACACTCATTTCCTTGTTATTCATCATACAAGAACTTCATCTCTTGACTCTGGGTATTTTCACTGACTGCCTCTCATTGCTGGAGCTTTCTCCTTTTTTGCCCTTGCCTCCTGCCTTACTTAGCTTCCTCCAAGTCGCAAGTAAAAGTCCACTTTCTACAAGAATCCCTTCTTGATCTCTTTTAGTATTAGTGCCTTTTCTCTGATGAGAATCTCCAATCTATCCTGTATATATCTTCCTTGTACATAATTATGTACATGTTTCCTCCCTAATTAGGATATAAGCTTTTTGAGAGTATGGCCTATTTATTGCTTTTTTTTTTGGTATCCATAGAATTCTACATGGTGGCTGGCATATTGGTGTTTTTTATTCAATTGTGTCTGACTTTTTGTGACTCTATGGACTATTTTATAGTGGGGTTTTCTTGACAAAGAGACTTGAGTGGTTTGTCATTTTATTCTCCATTGGACTAAGGAAAACAGAGATTAGGTAGCTAGTCCAAGACCAGTAAGTATCTAAGGTTGGATCTGAACTGAGGCCTTTCTGAATCCAGGCTCAGCACTCTATCCACTAAACCAAATAGCTATCCCCATAGCTGTCCACATAGGAAGTGCTTAGTAAAGGCTAGTTGGCTTAACTTACTTGAAGCATTGCTAATGAACAGTATGGTAATGATGGTCTTGTTTAAAATGTACTTCCAGAGTTATCCTAATATTTCCCCAAGGCTTGACAGCCAAAGAGGAAATTTGCCATACTGCCACTAAAGTGTGTAAATCACTGGTCTAAGTCATTGTGAATGATTTCTTTATGTTCCAAAACATCTCCAAACAATTTTATCCATGTCTCTATCTCTTCTCCATTATTAATGATTTGTTTTTAAAAAAAAGTTCTTTGAAACATATAAATGGAGTTATGAGCTAAAATTGTAGCAAGAAAGAGTGAAAGAATCTGAAAAGAAGGATTGATTCTATCTCCAAAAGGTTCCTGAACTCCAGGAGTGACAACAAGGAAAGAAGATGTTTTGGAACATATAGAATTCAAATTGAGGGAAATGTTCAAAGATTTTTTTAAAAAAACAGGCAGACTCAACTACATCTAATCTACCTCTTTGTTCTGTCATTAACCATCCTATGGTCTGAGAGAAAAGGGATTTTGAAAAATAATATACTAGATGGAAGAAGCACAGATTTCTGATATAAAATAATGTGTCTGGCTGAGATTGATGTGTTGGTGGGATAGACAGGAAAGATGTCCAGTAGGTAGCAGCAAATAGGAATTGAGAATTTGGGAAAGAGGTCAGGGATAAAAAATACACATACACACACACTCACACACACTCCCTACCACCCCCAAAAGATTTGGGATGATCATTGAGACAAGAAGATGGAGAAAAGCTCTATAAAAGAGAAAATGGAGAAAAGAAAAAAAGAAAACCAAGGACAAAACCTTGGGAAATGCTTATCTACATTTATGGGGTGGTAGAAGAACAGCAAAAAAATGCAGAAAATTGCTTTCCTCCATCTTCTTGTCTCAACACATCAATCTCAGCCGGACCCATTATTTTATATCAGAAATCTGTGCTTCTTCCTGATTCTTTTTTATCCCAATTCATTAAAGCTGAAAACTTAATATTGTTTTTGATTCCTCCCTCTCCCTTGTCTCTTAATACCTTTTAAGTTGTTCAAATTTGCAGATTCTACTTCTAAAATGATCCTCAAATTTATTTCCTTCTCCATATTTCCACTGTTACTATCTAGTTTAGATCTTCATTGTCTCTTGACTAATTTTTTAAAATAAATCTTGCACTGTTTCAAATCAAGTTGGATTTATGGATATCTAGTTAAGGCAATAATAAGCTTAACACAACAAAAAAGGGGACATAAAATGAGGTCTTAGAACAAATAGAACAAGTTCTGTTTCCTAACAATTATTCACCAAGGAAAAAACATGTTCTGATACCTAGTAATTTCCAAATTGCTGTGACACCTAATGAGTTGTCTTAATAAGATTACCAAACATATAGAAGAAACTAATTACAAGGCATTTAATTCTGAAATCACAATTCATTGCAAAATGGCTTTGTGACTGACTTTTTTTGTTGTCATCTGCAGGAGGGAGAATGAGTTGGTTGGGAGTTGAGTTCTGTCTTGCATAATCAATCAAGGACATGTTCTGGTTGTCACTCAGACATTTTAGGTCTCTCTAGTTTGCTCAAAGATACTCTCAGGTAGTCACTTCCTCCCATCTCTACCTCCAACATTTGCCAAATTTTGTCCACTGAAGCCCAACCAAATACAATCCATCTCTTTTGTCAAAATTCAAACTGGAGGCAACCATGTTTTTTAGCCTTAAATTTTCATTTTTCCATAGCAGATAATTATATCTATCCCTGAAGATTCAAGTGGGGTGTGTAATCATCATCCTGGCATAATAAATATCTGTGAACATTTGTTGGCATCACATCATTATTATTCCTGTGTCCTAGCTAACTCCTTACTAAAGCATCTGCTTTAAAAAAGGGAAGATGTAGCCTACCGGCTGGTAAGTAGTTTTCTCAATAATCAGACAAACGCAAACATGTTTCTAAAAATATCCATTTAATTATGTATTTATCTTTTGTAGAAATTAGATGCTCATTAAGGAGAGCTGATGAGTCCAAGACCATGGTTAAATTGCCTCATGTTGCAGCAGTACAGAAATGTGGTAACTCTACTTGAAATCCTGTAGTTAGGTTAAGCAATACTTTATTTAGTATTTTGGCTTCCTGTTTTGGTTCTAGATAATCCTTTAAATTTATGAATGAACAATTATTACCTTAGCATCCTGCTAAGAGTACACTATAATTTTGTTGTTTATTTGTTTTTCAGTTGTGTCTGAATCTCCATGACCCCATTTGGGAATTTCAATTGTGTCCAACTCTCCATGACCTCATTTGGGATTTTCTTGCAGTGGTTTGCCATTTCCTTTTCCAACATTTTCCAGATGAGAAAATTGAGGCAAACAGAGTTAAGTGAACTCATCTAGATCACACAGCTTATTAAGGACCTGAAGTCAGATTTGAACTCAGGAAGTGGAGTCTGCCTGACTCCAGGTCTAGTGGTTGCTCAGTTGCACCATCTAGCAGGTGTAATAGAAAACATAGTAATAATAAATCAAATTTGCTGACCTAAAAGAAGGTACAGTAGATGCCTTAGATTTGAATTATATGTTCTTACTAGTCATGTTTCCTTAGATAAGTCAGTACATTTTTGGGGACTCAGTATCCATTAATAACACAAGGAGGATGTACTTGCTAGCTTTGAGGAGCTCTCTAAATACTATGATTCTGTACTATGCCATAATCTGGAATTCTGCTATCTGAGGCAATGAATTGAGGAGAAAGTTAACATTTGATGGTCACAATTGAGTTAGACCTAAAAGAGGTCACTGGAGTTTGAGATTGAAGATTTCTGAAGGAGCTAGGTATTGACCACTTGTGGTCTCTATGCTGATGGATTGTAGCTGTTGGAGGGTTTGAAAGTGATATTGGGAAGCTATTCGTGCAGTTCCTTTTCTTGGCCTTGAGTGTAATTGGTTATGGGAGAAGAAATAATCAGTCCTGTATTATGCACCAAAGCAACACTTGCAATGCCTTCATGAGAAAGCTAGGGTGAAAGGAATATGGGATCAAGAGTAGTTTGTTCATAAAAAAGGAAGGTTATAGAAAGAATGGTGGAGAGAGCAAAGTAGGATAGGGGGTGGAAAGGATAAGAGTTGCATGTTCCATTGATGAAATATAGTAGAGAGGAAGCTTGTACATGATGTATCCTCTGGTGATTCTGAGCTGATGTTGGCATTTTGATAAAGGGATTTATGACCTCAAGCCAGCAGGCTTATTTTGGGGAAAATCCAAGCAGGTGTGAGGAAAGGCTGGACCCAGGAAGTCCAGGAGTAGAGGCCTAGGGGTATAGTTAGGGGGAGGAGTTATAGCTAAGATACTCCTTGGAAGATTGGGGGGAACTATGCCTTCCCAAATGTTAGCCCTTTTGATACCACTATCATTTCCCTAAGTTCTTATTTGAATCCTATGCAGCCATGTCAACTAATTGTATTATCCCCACTTATAATGATAAATTCTTGTCTATCACAGGAAAATATGTCAAGCAGAAAAATTTTAGTCTTACTTTAACTATAAGGACATTTCCATTTTTTTTCTTTGTCTTCAGATAAGGGCTAAATAAATTGGTCTAATTTAATAGCTTCCTTACTTTCTGAGGTGTTATAATTACTTGTTATAAATTATTTGTTTATTTTTATAGTTATTACTAATTCTCCATAGAGAGAGTGCCAAGAGAACACAAAGGGAGGGGAAACAATATATCCCAACTACTCTGAAGAAAGAATGAAATAATGAAAACCCTAGCAAATTATCTTCTGCATTCTATTTAAATACTGAAATGAATCTATGATCTCATCCCTTCAGGAGTTTCCTGTGGATAATGATCCATCCATCCATTGTTGCCCATCCTGTGAATCTCTTGTCCATGTTCTCCCAAAAGCTTGAACCAGGTTGGTCCATCCAAAGTGCTGAAGGCCTTCCACTATTCTCTCAATATCACAAGAGGACCAGTGGAATGCTCGGGTTGTCCACCTTTTATATTCTGATCCTGCCACATGGGAGTAGCTAATTGATATAGTGTATAGAGTGCTGGACCTGAAGTCCTAATCTTCTTGAATGCAAATCTGGCCTCAGACACTTACCTAGCTATGTAACTCTGGACAAGTCATTTAACACTATTGCCCCAGTTTCTTCATTTGTAAAATAAGCTGGAGGAGGAAATGGCAAACAACTCCAGTATTTTTGCCAAGGAAACTCCAAATGGGACCATGAGGAATTGGATTCAATTAAACAACAACCTGTCACATGGCCAGCCTATCTTTTTCTCTTGTCATGCTCTTGTTTGATGATGCCTTTTACTCTTCTCCTTCAGAATTACTCATTGGTTTTATGCTACAACCTATTTATAACCTCCTATATGTCTCTTCCTGGTCCTCTGGGATATTTGTCTAAAGTTTCAGAGATAATGCTATTCCCCATCTTGCTGCCATAAAATTAACACCAATAAACGTCAGTATATGAAAATATGAAAACTTTTAGTTAGCAAAAGAACTTTGCAATTTCTGTCTAAATCATTCTCTCCTTGTAGAATGCCAGAACTCTGGAGAAGTATATTTGAAACAAGGTATTAACTCAGTGGAATTGATGAAATAATGGTTCTCTAGTTCACAAATATCTAGTATAATATAATGATATAATCACTTTAGTTTGATATAATGATATAATCACTCTAGATTGGCTTATACTCAGTATACTGTAATGATATAATTGTAACAGGGCATTTAAGGGCTGAGAGAATTGGGGACAAAGTCAGACAGACTGAGACTGATTGAAACTGGCAGACTGGCAGACTGCTAGAAGAGACAGGCTCAGACTGAGACTGGGTTAGACTATGACAGACACAGACTGTGAAGGAGACAATAAAGACTCTGGACTCTATTCTTTTTTTTTATATAACTTTTTAAATAACTTTTTATTGACAGAACCCATGCCAGGGTAATTTTTTACAACATTATCCCTTGCACTCACTTCTGTTCTGATTTTTCCCCTCCCTCCCTCCACCCCCTCCCCCAGATGGCAAGCAGTCCTATACATGTTAAATAGGTTACAATATCTTGGACTCTATTCTTGTCCATCCTCATGGTGACTACCCTGCTGAAACCAAGGCCCTTCTGGAGGATTTCCAGAAAGCTAGATTGAATGTTACATCTCCTTCTTTTGAACTCTGGGCCCAGCTCATTGTTCCCTTTCTATAGTCTGTCCCAAATATATAGTTTGCTGATCAAACTCAATAGACTGTCCATCCAAATACATATTGCAATCTAGTCAATATATACTTTCCATCCAAACTATCTTTGCTGTTTGTATGAATAGACCAAACTCCTTTGAGTAACTATAGATCTCTTCATGGAGCTCTGTAATGTTATGAGCTTTGGTGCAAAAAGCAATACATCATCAGCAAATAAAATTTTCTGAAGGACTGATATCAGTATCTACTGGAAATCCATCCTCAGTATGGGTTTTGCACTTTGCCCTCTCACTGTGGAAGACACCTTTGGCAAACAAACCTCTCACTGTCTCATATCTATTTTCATTATTAGGGCTCATGGACTCATTTCAAGGAATCCTAACTGATTTTGATGTATGGATGGGGTAACATCTTGTAAAAGAAGTATCTTGCTTCACTGTTTTGTTGTTTAGTCATTTCTGACTCTTTATGATTCCTTTTTGAGATTTACTTGGCAAAGATACTGGTGTGGTCTGCCATTTCTTTGTCCAGCTTGTTTTACAAATGAGGAAAGTAAGGCAAACAGAGTTAAGTGACTTGCTTAATGTCACACAACTAGAAGCACCTGAGATTGAACTTCAACTCAGGATCTCTTGACTCCACACTCAGGCCTCTATCCACTGTGCTACCTCTCTGCCCTTTGTTGTGCTGTATCAAATGATTTTTTTGGTAATCAGCAAATGATCAAAATAAGTTCTAATATCTCTACATATTTCAGTTAATTGTGAGATGAGAATGATGTAGCCCATTATTGAATGTAACTTGAGAAAGTCTATTTATTCTGTACTAATATCTTCATCAAATATGTTATCAGTTTATGTCTACATAACTCTTATTAAGTTTTTGTGTAATCAGGAGAGTGGGAGCGTAGGTTGGGAGTTGTTATAGTCTCATAGTCACTTTTTTTGGTATTGATAAAGCCTGAAACAATTTTAACATCTTTGATCTCTTTCCCTTTACTCCAATATCCTATATATTCCAAATGTAGGCACTTAACTTTGTTTGAATTGAATTGACTTACTTCAGCATTGAATAGCAGAAAGGCAATTTTAAAAAAGACGGACAAGTTAATCTGAAAACTTATCCAGAATTCTTCTTCTCTCCATGTTTTTCTCTAATTGCCTTTTTTATACCCATGTTCCTTTTTATTTGTCTAAGTATTTTTCCCAGTTGTCTCTAAAGAGACCCTTTTTTGAATATGAATAGAATAAAAAATTAGTAAAATATCATTCTGCTCTCTATAATTCCTATACACATTTTCATGTATTGTATATACAAATACACACACACACACACACACACACACACACACACACACACACACAGCTAGAAGGAACTCCAATCAATCATTCCCTTCATGTAGACAAGAAACATCCTTACATCATTACACAAAGATAAGTTTTTGCAAAGACTCCTAGAGCATACAGTTCCATAACCTTCCTCAGAAACTGATTGGAATGTTTAATAGCCTTCACAATCAGGAAATTCATCATTCAGTTAGTAAACATTTATTAAGTTCCTCCTGTGTGCCAGTCACTGTGTTTAGTCCTGAGGATTTAAAAAAAGTTTAAAGATATTCTGTTTTTAAAGAGGTAAAAGTTTAATGGGAGAGACTTTCCATGCTAAGTTAACAACCTCTTTTTCATTCTCACTGATTACCATCAGATACTTGAAAGATATTGTTAAACTGCCCCTCATGTCATTTCCTCACCAAAATCTTCTGTGATCCCTCCAGGTTGCAGTAAATAATCAATCAAGCATGTGAGAAGCACCCACTGTGTGCCTAATAGTATGCTAGGTGCTGGTTCCATGAAGACAAAAGAAACAGCCTCTATCCTCAAAGACATTATATTACTATTTCATGAAAATATGATTTTGCCTCTCAATGAACTCACCATATTATATATTTGTGCTGATCTTAACCAAACTATTCATTTTTATCTTTGTATCTTTAACAATGCTTACTAGAGTGACCTACTTATGGTAAATGCTAAATAAATATTTGTTGAATGAATAAATAAATAATCATACCTTTTTAGCTACTGTTTATGTATTTTTAATATTTTTATAATTTGTAACTCTTCTGTCTCTGCTTTCAGTTTTTTGTTTTACTTCATTTATGGAACTAGAGCTCTTCTTTATTCATGACTGTGTTGAGCTAAGGAAACTGGGAAGAATCTTATAGTTCCTATAGTTTGAGCATCTATTATATTCAGGTATCTCAGTGTTTTTTTGAACTATTTCTTTATTCAAAATAAAGGGTTGTTTTTTTTTTCCTCTTTATTTTTAGCCCTAATCCCAAAGTTGATTTTTTTTTCCACAAAAATATTCTATTGGCTGTAACTCAGTGCCACCTACCTCCATACTTTCCAAAGCAATCAAGATAATCACTTTTCTTCCTAGAGTTTTCCCAATAATTTTATAAATTTCTAAAATACATAACAATTGAAATCCTTCTTTTCTTTTTTTTTAGTGCCTTTGGTGTCTGAGGAGACTTAATTTTGCATATCTTCTATCTAAAAGTCACTTCAAAGTTAGATTCCCTTCTAGTCTCGTTTGTGCTTTTCCCTTCTGTATTTTTCTTGTTCAGGCTTCTCTCTATCTCTCTGTCTCTGTCACACACACACACACACACACACACACACACACACACACAAACACACACAATATTGGATGCTCTTTTCATCTTGAATCTCCTCCTATGGCTTTATTTCTAACCCTCAGTGTCGGGCTATATTTCAAAAGAAAAGCATGGCAATGTCATTAAAAAGATCAAGTGCTTGCTTTGATCCACATGTGTACCACTTTGAGAAATCAACTTAGAGCATTTTTCTTTACTATTTGCTTTCTTCTCTGCCAATTAACTCTATTTGTCCTCTGTTTTTTTTTTTTCCAGTTAGAATATATAGACTGACCTAATGGAAGTATTCTTAGCCTACATGAACATTTATACCTAGCTAATTCACTAATAGAAAATTCTCAGGTTACCATTCTTGGGATATTTTAACTGTGGAAGAGTATCTGAGACATTTAGTTCGTATCTGAAGCTATTTTTTTTCCTTGTGCATTGTCATTATTTGAAAGAAGAAAAGTAAATATTTCCTCCAAAAAGATTTGTGTTTCTGATTTGTGGTAAAAGAACTGAATACTGAATGGAAAATAAAGATTACTGGATGAAGGTGGAACCTTCATAATGAATTATGGGACTCAAGCTTATTTCACAGAAAAGAAGAGCCACATATAGGAAAAAAAAGTAGATCATCTTGTTTTACTCTTTTTTCTCATTTGGCACAGATGATATTGTAGAAGTAGATTTGGAGACAGTATAACAGGATTCAAATCCTGACTCTGACAAATGATGTCAGTCTGTGTGGGAATAGTCCTTTAATTTCTCTGAGCCTAAATTTCCTCTTCTGCTAAGTGGAGGGTTTCGACTACTTAATGGTGTTGTAGAATTGTTATTGGATTTGAAATCAAAGATCTTGGGTCTGAATTATAGTTCTACCATTCACTATGTATGTTTCATTTAACTACTATGGCTTCAGCTTTCTAACATTGTTTTTTGGTAAGGCAATTGGGACTCAGTGATTTGCCTACACAACTAGCGAGTATTAAGTGTCTGAATTCAGATTTGAATCAGCCAGATGGCTGATATATAAAATGAGCAGGATATGTGATCTGGAAGGCCCCTTCCAGAGCTAATTCCAAGGATCCAATGATCATCTGTCCTAATTCCATGCTTTTACTCATTTCATTTTTTCCTTGCCTGAAATGCCCTCTGTACTTTATGGCTGATGTCACTCAAGTCCTTCTTTCTCTCACAAGTCTTCTCTCATAGCTATATCTCTTAATGATGCGTTATTCTTCTGAACTCTGTAGCATTACTGTGCATAGTTCTTCTTTGCCAGTTAGCCAATGCTTCCTCATCTTATATTTTTACTTATTTTTCTATATACTTATCCTGTGTTCCTACCTGAATGATAAGTCCATCAAGGACAGAAAACGTCTGGTGCATGTTTGGGGCCACATAAGTTTTTTAAACGAAGAGTATTTTATTTTTCCAAATATATGTAAATATTTTTTCAACATTCACCTTTGCAAAACCTTATGTTCCAAATTTTTCTCCTTCTCTCTCCCCTACCTCCTCCTAAAGATAGCAATCAAACCAATATAGATAAAATGTGTGCAATTCCTTTAAATATATTTCCATATTCATCATGATGAACAAGAAAAAAATCAGATAAAAAAACAGGAGAAAGAAAAAAACAAAAAAAAACAATCTAACAACAACAACAAAGAGGTGAAAATACTATGCTTTGATCCACAGTCAGTTTTCATAGTCCTTTCTGGATGCAGATAGTTCTTTTCATCACAAATCTATTGGAATTGCTTTGAATCACCTCATTGTTCATCTTGTTGTTGTGTACAATATCCTCTTGATTCTGCTTGTGTTACTTAGCATCAGTTCATGTGAGTCTTTCCAGGCTTTTCTGAAATCAGCCTGCTCATTGTTCTTATGGAACAATAATATTCCATTTTATTCATGTACCATATTTAATCATCCATTCCCTAACTGATAGTCATCAACTTACTTTCCTATTCCTAATGGAGCTACATTATTTAGCAGAGTTCTTCATGCATTGTTTATTACTAATGATGACAATACCAAGACTCAAGATAGA
Organism: Antechinus flavipes; assembly: GCF_016432865.1. Classification (NCBI taxonomy): domain Eukaryota; kingdom Metazoa; phylum Chordata; class Mammalia; order Dasyuromorphia; family Dasyuridae; genus Antechinus; species Antechinus flavipes. The sequence goes on from NC_067400.1 coordinate 444,099,321, forward strand.
TATCCCACCTTTCTTTAAACAGCAACAACAAATTTTTAGAAGTGGAAAGCATCACTGGCCAGTGATTCTGTGGCAATTAAGCTGTTCATAGCATTTTCATTTCAAACCAAGTGTGCATCTACATTAAGACATGTCATTTTGACTTTCTTTCCCTTTGGTCTAGGTATTCATTTTTATTATTTGCTTGAGTACTTTTTGAGTGGAGAAGGGGGCAGCCATTTGTGAAAGGAAATCATGTCAAAGCCAAGACTGACCTTATGCTTTCCAATCTGCTTTCTCTTAAGTTTTGCTATTTCATTAGAGTCTAGGGAGATGGAATCATGGAGGGAAGTAGTATTGCCTTTAAGATTCTATATACAAAGACTTAATAATCTCCCATTAAAGATATATATATATATATATATATAATCAGCAAGAATTAAAAATGTATCTTGTATCCATACTCATAGAGCCTTTGCAAAACTCATAGGGCATATAGCTTTGATTCTTTTCTATTTTAAAAACTTCATGAGACATTTTTATATAGATAGCATAACACAGTGAATGGAGTATTGGCTATGGAATAAACATGTCCTGGATTCAAATTCTGCCTCAGATCGTTATGAGCTGTATGATCCTGGCAGTTAATTCATTTCACCTTCCTAAGTCCTGTTTCCTTATTTATAAACTGAAGGCATTGGATTTAACTTCCAGCCCTAAAGCTATGATTCTGTGATTCTAAAACCAATGTTTTTTTCAAACATTTTCATGATATTATTATTATTTGAATATGGTGCCTTCTTTCCAAATATTTGAATGAATATTTGCTGTTTCAGAGACCTCTAAGCTTTAGTGAGAAGGTATTCTTTCATTTCACCAGAGATCATTGAAGTAAAGGGAGGGAAGGAAAGAAGAAAGGACCTTCATGAAGGAAGTGAATTTTGGCTGGACAGAAATGGGGGGTGTAGAAGAAGGTAAACATGGTTATGGCTCATAGTGAGAACATAAACTATCTTGCTGAAAATAAAAGTATTAAATTCTTTGTTATAAGGAATGACTCTCTAGGAGCCAGCTAGCTGTATATAAACAAAAAAAAATCAAAAACTATTGATCAAAAAATCAAATAAAAACATTTCAAAAGAAAATAAATAAAAATATCAATTAATGCAATCTACTGATGATCATTGGTGAATAATAAAGGATTGTGGACTTGGGCCATGACAAATACAAAATAGCATAGAGGTGATTATAGCAAAGGCTTCTCATCCATAGCATTTAAAAAGTGTACTTTACTAAGGTAATTAACAGGTTTTGTGAATTAGGCATGTTTCTTTACAATGTTGGTGAGTTAATTACTTATTTGGAGTAGTTGAAAGCATTGGCGAATTGTTGCATTATCTACCTCAGTTTTGTGAAGATCAGATGACATAATACATGAAAATCTTCAAGTTCTACATCTATGGGGGAACAGGGAAGTGTATTATGACTAAAGTCTGAATACTTAGCATATGAATTGTATAAAAATTATGGACAAATTCAATATAATTCCTTATAATTTTGAGGAAACTACTTATCATCACTCCTTCTCTTTAGTCAACATTTGGACTAATTGTGTCCATTTTCCCAGAACTTAAAACTAGATCTATTATTTCCCATTTCATACCTGTGGGACTGCCTTACTCAAACCTTGGCAACCAGTTCCTTAACTGGGTAGAAAATATAAAAACAGTTCCCAGAGAAAACAATCTTTGCCCCTGAATTGTCACACTCTAGATTGCTGGAGCCTTGCCTTTCTTCTTGTGGGTGTCCCTACCCTGCTCTTAATCATGGTTATCCACTGTCTGGATGACTGCTCTGATCTGATCCATGATTCCCTGGGAGTTTCACATTCCCTAACAATTTCTGACTAGTTATTGGAATCTGCTCTAGCTTTCTACAATTTGCAACTTTTCCCTTTTCCTACCCCTGCTGTCAAATGTTCTGGCTCCAAATGAGCAGCTTCTGATCTTTCTGTGAATCAAACCCCCAGAATCAAAGCTGTTCCATATACATCCATACATACATCCATATACATATTTAGGGGGATTTGGGCTATAGATCAAATTTATGATATACATATTGTATCTCTCAACTGATTTTGAGGTCCCCAAGGGCAAGAATTTCATATTTTCTTTCTTTGTATTCACTGTACTTAGCATATAATAAGTATTTTATAAATTTTTTCTGAATTGTTCATTTGGCTCCTGATACATAACATTATACATCTATTGTGTACAATATGTTACAATACACAAATATACTATATATATATATGTATATATATATATATATATAAAACATATACATATACCTATGTATATAATATGCATATGTGTGTGTGAAAGGAAAATTATCAGGAAGAGCTAGGAATTGAAAAAATGAATTGTGAGCTGGAGCTAAGGTGTGTATATGCACACACAGAGATTTATGCATGTATCTATGTATATAATTAATATGTAAAAATTTATATAATGTAACAATACACCCACCTATATAATATGTAGACATACATATATGCCTATAATGTACATGCATACATGTGTAGACATATATGTGTGTATCTACTCCTTTGCTCTCGTTTACCTCATAGTTTTTCCAATCCTCAGCCCTTCCTGATTATTATTGCCTTTTGACCATGTGTGATGTGACATGAAGATAAAATGAAGAATAATCATAGCTTTAAAACAAAGATCTGAACATATTAACCTTTCCTGAGTTCCAGGCAATGTGAGATTTGTAGAATATACTTGATGGAACAGTGATTATATTATCACCTACTTAATAGGTGCTTTCAACACTAATTAAAAAACCAGCTATTAATTAATTAGAAATTAATGTTTATATTAAATTAATTAGTAATTTTGACAATAGGCTCAAATGAATTTATTTACTCATTCATTATTCTTTCCTCATGCAGACCTCAAATTAGTATTTTAACCTTAGTGAGATAGGTTCCCATTGTAAAGTACATCTTTATTTTGGAAGACAGGGAGGCACAATTTATGCAATGTCAGTGTGTGACAAAGAAACTGCTGATAGACAAATAGGATGTTTCATTGATTTTGACAGCAGGATGAAAAGCAACAGGTTAGTGTAATATACCTTTTTATGTGAAGGAGGTTATTTCCATAGACATTGGACCTAGACTTTTGCTGTGATCTGATTTCTTCACATCTTTCTTCAAATCTGTTCTGCATTTAATTATAGTGGCCTAGAGTGCATTCTAATGCATGCTACATGGCACAGATCCAAAATGAGCTGGAAAATATTACTTTTTCATTATTTGATTATAGAATCAGAGGAAAAGTAAAAAAAAAAAATTCTCCTTTTCTTTTCTTTCTTTTTTTCCCCAAATTAGGTTACCCAACACTTTAAAATAGCTTTCTACTTGACTGCCAATTTTTTACACAGCTCCCCTCCACTCTTACTGTTGTTATAGCTTTTTGTTATATCAATATCTTGAACTAGATAAATTTTGAAACCAATGGTTTCAATTATTTTTGAATTGGCAGAAACCAGACAAGAACAGTTGTTATTATCATTAAATGGAAATATCTGCATTGAGCTTCACCAATTTATGAGTTCTAAATGGATTCCTCCCCCCATCTCCCACCCACTCCCTCTTAACAGCAGAGAACAAGAGGTACCTGGAACATGCCCTGTTTTGGCAGACCTCACAGTAACCCAGTAGCTAAAGGAGGCAGGAGAATTTCTATAAACCCTGAAGTTATTAGCCAATAGCAGGATAGGTCATCATTCAATTCTGATTAGTTAAAGAGAAGCAACAACTCTATTTCCATATATAATAATGGAAGATTTGAATCTTTGCTAAACTTACTGACAGCTGGAGGAATTCCCAGCTGCTCATGAAACTAGAAGTATTTAACTAACCAATTAATCATGAATGGATGAATTCAATGAAACAAAAAAAAAAAAAAATCAGTCTCTTTTTTTAGTGGAAGCTTTGAGAACTTGGAACCAGGCACTTCTTTTGGCTTGAACTGAATAGAATTTGAAGTCACTAGTAAAGCATTGTCCAACCTGAATTTCAATATGTTGCAAAGGAAGATATAGAGGTTATCACAGCTATCCTTTCCATTTAATGGTTTATCTCAGAGTTTTCTCAAAGGTTCTTGTTTGGAATTTTAAGGGAAGTCAGCATTTTCTTTTAGTTTTCATTTGCCCCTGATGAGACAGTGCGTAAATGGAACAAAGATTTTGAGTTGACTTAATACACGGTTCCCATAACCTTCCTAAGTAAACAAACTTTAGTTAATGTCTATAATTGTGAGTTAACTTCAAATCCCAGTGGTCAAGGTCATAGGAAGGGATTTAGGAATAAATGGGAATTGAGAAGTTATCTAGTCTTCTTTCTTGCTTTATAAATGAGGAAATTGAGATTCAGAGCTGTTAGGTGATTAAGGTACCCTAGGTAATAATCAGGTAAGAGAACAGGAATTGTAATTGCAAACCCCTAACTCTAAATCAAGCATTCATTCCACTCTCAAGGAAAACAATATTGTACAACATTCCACCAGAAACTTCTCTTCAATTAGTCCATTCTTTGGTGACTCAGTTCAATTGAAGATGGATTTGACTTGAGTATCTGCTAATGTGCCATGTTTTTTTCCTCAAAAAGTGAGGTAATTATATATCTAGTACATACAGGTAAATTGGGGGAGATGGGTTAAAGGAGCACTAAAAATTAGGGAAATCAGGAAGGGCCTCCATTATGAAGTAAGATGTAAGCTGTGTTTTTAAGGAAACAAGGAGTGATGCATTGATACCAATTTGAAATCACAAGTCTAGGCTATTCCAATCCTATCCTACATGGAGATAATCTTTCAGTCCAAGGAGAATATAGTGGATTTGGAGTCAGAAGACTTAGTCTTACTTCTTTCAATTTCTTTGTCTATATGATAGAAATAATAATATGTATATCTAAATAGTATTGTAAGGAAAATGTTTTGTAAATTGTAAAAGACTAGACACATACCTGCTATAGATGGCAGTGGTAAATTTTAAGTTGACATTCCATCCTTGTTTCAGTTGTTGCAGGTATTAGTAGAAAAGGAAAACAGAAACCCCTCTAAAGAAGGTGCCAGAACACAATTTTCCTTCCAGTTTAGTTTTTAACAAGACATTTTTGCTGCAATAGTTTCTATGCCAGCTTGAATCAGCAGTCCATTAAAAGATAAGTGATGGTTCTGGACATGATGAAGAATGCTGATAACTTCATCAGCATTTATTTTATTTCCCTCACTCAGAACTACTCTTTGTGGGTAATAACTTTTCTAGCAATTCATTTTCTGGTCATTTAGAATATTCTGGCTGTCAGAAGCTGATTTTTCATAGATCTTCAGTGTCTTTGTAATGTTTCGTAGTAAATGGCCCCCACATTCAGTTTACACTTTCCATTGACAAATCTGTCTTGGCTAGATGTTTTTATGTCTATTTTTTTCTTTTCCTTTAAAATTTTTTTAGTTGAACAAATACTAAACAAAATGACGGTATCTATATATTGTACAATAGAGAGAATTGTATATGAAACTGCAAATTTCTATTATATAGAGCTTGTTTTCATTTTTAGTCTACAATAAATTCAATATATTGCTTTCATTCTGTCTGTCATTTGTGATGGATTCTGACCCTCTTTTCATTCTCTTCTCATGTGAGATTAAGGAGTAAGTAGAAGAGTGGAGGGGAGAACTAGTTGTTGATGGTGGTGGTGATAGCAAGAATCAGATTGCCTAAGAAGTAATGAACTAGCTCAAAACTCACATGCTGGGCGTTAATATGATTAGTCCCCTTGCACATCCAACCTGGGCAAATTTATAAACATATACATATGCACACACATATACGTATATGTGTGTATATATGTCCTTTGACAGGGTAACTCGCAACTACATTTTTTCCTATGTTTATTCTAAACAGAATTGACTCTTTGCCCATTCCTTTATGCCCTGAGTTTCTTTATTGTGTTTTAACCACCTTCCTCATCTGTGCCAGTGCCTTGTGGATTTTTTTTGAATGTTCTATATTAAAAAAAAAAAGTAAATCACATGTGATGGCACTATAGAGGCTTGCTTGAAAATGATGGGTTTTTAATGCTGATTATTTGCTTCTATTCTTCATGTCTCCCCCTTCTCCAGTCCCCAACTTTTCCCTTCTTACATTGTTTAATATGAAGCTCCACAGTGTCTGTGAAATGAGAGGAATGGACTCAATGACTATTAACATACTTTCCACTTCTAATCTGAGTTCTTATACTCATTTCTCTTAGTCAATAAAGTCATTGAGTATCTATTTACTTATCATTAAACCATGTAGAAATTTGTGAGGGGAAAAAAGCACAATTACTGATCACCCAGAGGGCAATAGAGGGACCTGTGTTTGGTATAAATAGCCTGTATTATTGATTTTACACAAAGTGTTATTAAAGCTACAGTCAAAGTGATGCTTGTCTAGAGGAGGTAGGCTGGTCGTGGAGCCAGAGCAAAGGCTAATATAAATGGTCCTTGTACTACGCTGATATCTGCATTATTGATAACTAATTGGTACAGAAACTATAACACTTGGACCTGATGTCAAGACAACCTTAGTTCAAATCTAATTTCAGATATTTATTGGCCCCTGGCCACTTTACCTATGCATTCCTCACTTTCCTCATTTGCAAAATTAGGATTGTTGTAAGGATAAAATGAGATAACATCATATTATAATATCATGATATAATATAGCATTGTATCAATTTTGTGATTAGATTTTTGCTGATAGATTCATGTTTATGCATATTTATGTAATATCATGTAACATCATACAATTTAAATAAATAGTATGGTATAATAATATTATGTAGCACTTTATAAACCTTAAAGTTCTATGGAAATGCTACCTATTATGCTAAGGCTGATAAAGACAATGTCATGAGATTTAAAGGAAGATTCCTGTCAAGAATATCATAGAGTAAGGAGATATTGATGGGTTCTAGTTTGTATTATTAAAAGGATACATTTTGAAAAGATCATATATCTCCAACAGAAATGAAATAATTTGCTTTGTGCAAAAGTCTGGATGAAGCCTTTGCAGGAAATACAAAGTATGATTGCGTTTGTCTTAAATAGTTCATATGTATATATGTATATCTGTGTGTGTAGGTGTGAGAGGTTGGATGGCATGAATGGAAAGGAGAGGCGACAATTCTATTTTAGACATTCTACCCAGTCTCTGGTCACCATCCATCACTAGCTGTGCCTCCCCATTTTGCTAGTTGCAGATTTTACTTCTTTTTTTCTCTGGTCCTTACTATCTGGATCTTGTATATAGCAGCAGATGGAACATCCATGATGCATTTTATTTACGTGCCATCAATCCTATGAGTGTATCATAATTCTGCCTCCCTGGTATTTTCTCTTCTGATTCTTCATAAGAACATGAGAGCTTTCTAGATCAGCATAGAGATAGACACATAAAAAGTTATGGATCAGGTGCCATCTTGGGCTCAATCTGGCCTAGGCCTCCTCTAAATGTCCCAAGCAGCTGTCTAAGACAATAAATTTCAGGACAATTGTCCATTTCCATTGATGAATGGAGTTCCTTCCCTATATAAGTTCTTACATTAATTAAATCATAGGTTTGGATTTTTTTAAAAAAAAAGTTATATAAATAAATATGTCTTTGCTTTTCACTCAAACCCCAGACATTTTAAAAGTGTGTCTATACAATTCCACACAACTTTTAAAATGAAGAGAATAACTCTTATCAAAGTATTCCCCCCTACCAAAAAAAAAAAATACCATTCCGTTTTAGGGCACTGTGAGAAAAAAGTGTTGGTGAATTTTAAGGCATTTTATAAATTTGAACTATTTTGAAAAATAAAAATTTTGAATTAGTTTGGTTGCTAACTTTATGTACAATACTTTATTCTAACCCCCTGACCTAGCATTGATTAGCTTATCATCCAGTCACATTTGTTCCCTGAATGCTTTTAGTTGCTTTTCCTTCTTGCTCTTATTAGTTCCACAAAAGAATAGAAAGTCAGCTTGACTTCCTGACTTTCATAATAGATATTTAGCTATAGTCTCATTCTCTTAACCATTTTCATCTACTTTCCTTGGGAGAGAAAGAGAAAACAACCTTATCATTAAACTTCCACTTGTAGTCAAGTGCCCTGGACTGAGGAATAATCAAAGCAGATTTTTTTTTCTGGGGGAGAAAGGGGGGGAATCAAATGAAGGACCTTAAGGCCATAAAATATGAGAATTAGCTGAAGAAAATTGGAATGAGCTTGGAGAACAGATGTAATAATTATATTGAAGTGAAAGACTTCTGTTTGGAAGAAGGAATAGACACTCTTTTGGGCCCAGAGAAAAATCAGGAACAATGAGTAAAAGTTGAAAAATGACAAATTTAGGTTTGATGTGAGGAAAAAGATTCTAGATTTGAACTCAGGTCCTCCTGACTTTAGGGTGGGTGCTGTATCCACTGCGCCACCCAGCTGCCCCCTTGGGTTTTTCTTAAAACAAGAAGGGCAATAAAAAATTGATTCTAACCCAATAAGACCAAATTGTTATTCAGATAAGAGTTTGAAGTGTTTAACTTGACACGAGATATGCTTAATCTTGATAGTAATCAAAGCACAGTATTTTGTGATAACACAAATTTGTAGTTCTGTTATCTGAACTTATTGTGTTGAATATATTTGATCAGTTCCACAAACATATATTATTTATCAATTATCCTCACTCTCATCATGCCCTGCAAGGTTCCTGAAGATAATGCCAAAGGAGTGGTAGGCTAGCCCATCATGTAGTCATGACTTCAACAATGATCCTAGCAGCAGATTTAAATGCAAAGGATTTGGGAAGAAATACATTGAGTTTTCTTTTGGATATGTTGAATTTGAAATGCCTATGGGACATCCATCTCTAGTTATACAAAAGGCAGTGAGAACTATGTTACTGTAGCCCAGCAGAAAGACTAAGCTGGATATGTACATTTAGGAATCATCTGAATAAAAATGATAATTGAACTCATGGGAGCTGATGAGATCACCAAGTGAGATAGTATAGAATGAAAAGAGAATTGGATTCAGGACAGAAAACTGGGGGATGTCCATAGTTAGTGGATATGACATGAATGAAAAACCAGCAAAGAATGCTGAAAAGAAATATTCAAGCAATGAGGAGAACTAGAGAAAAGAGTGGATACAGGAGAAGGTGATCAAAGTCAGTATAATAATAAAGGAAAAGAGGCCATTATATTTGGCAATTAAGACATCGTTGCTAAGTTTGGAAAAGACAGTTTCAATTGAATGCTGATGTGGGAAGCTAAATTGTAGAGTTTAGAAAACAAAGAGGGGAGAATTCTGGGAAGATGGTGGAGTAGGTTGGTAATTTTCAAGCTCTCCTGATTCCCCCCCACAAATAGAACAAATTTGTGCCTTAGAGCAAACATAGACTGATGAAAAATCAAGAAAACTTGGGGCAGAATAAGGGTTCTCCTCATATAACCCTAGAAGATCTGAAGAAATACCTCTGGCTGGGGATTAACTTGTCTGAAGGGTAAACATCTTTGAGCTAGCTCCAGAAACATCAAATTCGGACCGCTTGGGTTAGTTAAATGTGGCTGGGTCTCAGCAGGAACCACAGAGACTTTCACCACCTGGAGTGTTTGTTGAATCAGGGAAGACTGAGGGAATCTCAGCTAATTGGGAAAACTAGGCCCAGCTGTGCTATAGAGACAAGGCCCTAGGTGAGAAGGAACCAGCAGAACCAGAACCCAGTGAGTATAGAGGTAATGGGGCAGGGACACTGCTGGCTGTGGGCACTTGCAGGAAAATGGAGTTCTTGATTTGGAGTTCCTGGAAAGCTGAAGGGAAGCTTGAGGCCCCATCCCCCTACCCCACAATTAGAGGTGCTTACACTAATACTTATTATTGTTTAAAAAATGAGGGCAACTAAGTGATGCAGTGGATAGAGCACCAATCCTGAAGTCAAGAGGACCTGAGTTCAAATCTGTCTCATTCACTTAACATGTCCTAACTGTGTGACCCTGGGCAAGTCACTTAATCCCAATTGCCTCAGCAAAAATAAATAAATAAATACATTGAGAAAAAAGAAATTCATCATTGAAATATATCATGTGAACATATTATGGGGTTCATTCTTAGAGGAGGACACTTTAGTTAAAAAAAAAAAAAAGCTTCTACTCCAAAGAAAAATGTGAAATGGCTCCTCTCCCTTCCGCCCCCAAGAAAATTTATAGAAGAACTCAAAAAAGAATTTAAAAAATCAAATTAGAGACATTAAGGAGAAGCTAAAAAACTAAAAACTATCCAAGAAAACCAAGAAGATTAATTTTTAAAAAAGGTGAATTATCTATAAAAGAAGGTATAGAGTCTCAAAGATGAAACTAAATCTTTGAAAATTAGAATTGGAGGAGGCAGCTAGGTGGTGCAATCGATAGAGCACCAGCCCTGAAGTCAGGAGGACCTGAGTTCAAATATGGTTTCAGACACGTAACACTTTCTAGTTGTGTGACCCTGGGCAAGTCACTTCACCCCAATTGCCTCAGCGAAAGAAAGAAGGAAAGAAGGAAGGAAGGAAGGAAGGAAGGAAGGAAGGAAGGAAGGAAGGAAGGAAGGAAGGAAGGAAGGAAGGAAGGAAGGAAGGAAGGAAGGAAGGAAGGAAGGAAGGAAGAAGGAAGGAGGGAGGGAGGGAGGGAAAGAAGAAAGGAAGGAAGGAAGGAAAGAAGGAAGGAAGGAAGGAAGGAAGGAAGGAAGGAAGGAAGGAAGGAAGGAAGGAAGGAAGGAAAGAGGGAGGGAGGGAAAAGAAAATTAGAATTGGGCAAGGAGAAGCCAGTGAGACTAAGAGAGACCAAGAAATTGCGAAACAAATTTTAAAGAATGACAAAATAGAACAGAATGTGAGATAATAAGAAAAATGACAGATCTGGAGAACAAATCAAGAAGAACAAAATATAAAAATAATTGGACTGACAGAAAGTTGTGACCAACTTGACACAATAATGCAGAAAATAATCCAAGAAAATTGTCCTAGGAATGAGAGAACATGAGGGGAAGGTAGAAATAGAAAAAATCCACTGATCGCCATTTCAAAGAGATGCTATATGGAAAAAATACAAGAATATTATTGGCAAATTTAAAACCTCCAGATCAAAGAGAAAATTATGCAAGAAACAAGAAAAAAACAATTCAAATACACTGGAGCTACAATTAGAATTGTACAAGACTTAGCAGCAGCTACAATAAAAGACTGCAGGACCTAGAATCTTATGTATTGACAATCAAAAGAACTAGGCCTATGGCCAAAAATATCATATCTAGCAAAATTATTTATAATTTTGAATGAGAAAAAAATGAATCTTCAATGAATTTTTAGATTTTCAGAACTTTCTCTCATCCAAACCTGAACTTAACAGAAAATTTAACATATAAAAGCCAATATCAAAGATTAATTTCAAAGAACTCAACACGGACAAACTGTTTAAACATGAACAAATTGTTTATGTTTTTTTTACATGGGAAATACGTACTTTATGTTTAAGATCACATCAACAATAAGGGAGTTCAAAAGAAAGATTACCAGAGTTAAAGTTAAAATAGTAATTGTTATACAAATGAGGTACAGAGTCAAAATAGGCATAGAGGCATTAGAGGGGGAAGGAGGGCACATAGTTTTAAAAACCTACTCACATTGGGAATGGGTCAATAGGCAATACTATAGATAGATTGATAGATAGATAGATAACTATGAAGGATCTATATATCCAAAATCTATTTAAAAAAAATAAAGAGGGCAGGATGGATAGATGGAGAAGCAAAAGGATGAGGGAAGAAGACAAGGGAGGAATCCTTGGGTGGAGGTTAAATAATAGCAAGGAGGCAAGTTATGGAGTAGAATTTAATTAAAGAGTTAGCAGAGATAGGAAAGACGTGTGTATGTGGGTGTGTTTGTGTCAGTGTGTATATGTATGTATATATCTACATATGTATAAATAAATATATATTATTTGCTTGGGGGTGAGATGGGATGACGGGGTGGGGATAGAGAAAGAATGAAGTAAATAAGATACATAGCAGAGAACCAAAGAACAATTTACAAGGAAGTAAAGAAAAAATGGACTCACATGAATATAATTTCTTCCATATATATATATATATATATTTTTTTTTTTTTTCTTGATCTGGTAATTTGTTGTTATATGTTTCTGCTAGGCACATGATAATGTTCTCTTTTGTTTTGCTTTATTTTGTTTTGTATCCCTTTCCTATTTTTCTTTTTTTCTTATTTTTTTTCCAAATAAAATATCTTTAAAAAAAAAAAAAAAAGGAAAAGGAAGAGGATAGAAAAGAAATAGACACATTGTACTGAACTTTCTCAATGAGTTTGGCCATAGTCGGGGCTGAGGTATAAGATGATAACTAGAGGAGTTGGTTGGATCAGATGAGGTTTTTATTTTTTTAAATGATGGGGAGACACAGATATATCTGTAGGTGATAGCAAAAGAACCAGGAGATTGGGAGAGACTGAAGATAAGTAGGGATAGTAGTGGGGCTGGTTTATAATAATAAGAGCACATGAAATATTGTTTGCTTTGGCAAGAAGAAGAGTCTCTTTTCAAGTGAGGCAGAAGTGAAGGAGGATATCATTCAGTATGAATGATGTGAGACAAGGAGATAAATCAAATAAATATTTACTTCAAGGATCTATAATTTCATCATTTGTTAATTCAAGTTGCAATCTCTCTACATTTTAGCAGATTCACAAATTGTTATGACCAAAAGAAAATTAAAATCATCTCTCAATAGTTAACTTTCTGCTAATAAGATACTCCACATTTATGTAGTCTGGTTATTGGAAATTCTCAGCCTTTACATCTGGGTTGGACCCACCAGATCTTTTGTGGTGCTGGTATAGTGTCTTGAAACCTAGTCACTTTTGTGCTGTTCTGAAAGGAGGCATCAGAGGGGGACCATAGTGAAAGATAATTATTATTATATATTTAATAAAATTAATATGCTTGAATTGCATGCTTTTTCATTTCTCACTTTGTAGTACCTTGAAACCTGGAATTTCACTGATGTTCTCCTGACTTCTCATTTTCAGCCAAGATTCTGCTCAACAATATGCCATTCAGCTGGCAGCAAGTCAGCATCTTACAAGGGAAAGCCAGGATTGGAAATTAGGGCACTAACCACAAGGCCTCCAAAGAAGTGTTCCAGCTAGTAATACTGATGAACATAAGGCAGGATCCCAGTCTCAGAGGAACGAGGAAGGGACAAAAGTATGGGAAAAGTAGACATGGAACCACATTATGAGGTGTGGTGTAGGGGAAATTAATTAAAAGGTATAAGAAAGAAACCTGTTATTGTATTGAATTTCAGTTCCCTGTGGAGGATGGCCCTTTCCCCTCATCCTACTAGGCCCACAGAAAATAACCTTTCTGAGAAAAGAAGGTATGTTTCAAGTCCTGTTGAGGAAGAGTAAATAGAATACCATTCCAGATTAATTCACAGTTCAAAGCGAGTAAACAAATACAAAGGCCAGTAAGGACCTGATAGGAGTCTGTAGGAACAGTCCAATATTGGAAAGATCAACACATAGTTATCAGGACAATCCATGTTGAAGAAAATAGGGCAACAATAAATAAATGTTTAGTTCTGTACTTCAGACAAAATTCTTTTATCACGGGAGCATGTCAGCCCTTTCTTTCTCCTTGATCCACTGTGTCAGGATGACCACGAGCCCAGACATCTAGATCCAAAGTACAAGACCCAGAAAAAAAGGCAGACTTGAAGCTGATCCTTCTGAATATAAAAATGATGGGGCCTTTTTTTTTTTTTTTTTTTTTTTTTTTTTTTGACCTGGATTAGTAGGTTACTGGTAAATCCCAGAGCCTGAGGGAATGAGAACTAAACCAGTAGATGGTTGTTAAGTGTCAGCAATTGGAGGGATACAGGAACGCAGAACCAAGAAAGTTAATATACTGCTTACTATAATAATTCCTCCTAGTGTCCTCTCAGAGGCCCCTTTGTTTTTGTTTTTGACCCAACCATCAGTGAAGCTTTTTTTATTTACATGTTTACCTTGCAATTCTGTTCTTACCTCCATCTCAATTTCTTCCTCAGAAGGACTAGAGAGACCTAAATGTTTAATACAAATTTAACTGCTTCTTTCTGGATTGCTTTGCTAACCTCCTTCCATTCCATGCCAGTGACTGACCCAGTGCTAGGCTCCTTTCCCTAAAAGACTCCATGTGTGTAAAGAAATGCATGTCCACAATCAGGAGACTAATTAGTTTGAGTGCTGAACTGGGGAAGTTTAGAAAGATTGCTGCTAGATGTACTTACTTTCTTTTTTAATAAAGTAAATAAAACTATTAGCATAAAACCTTAACTACTTTGGAATTGATTGTGATTTGAAGGGAGATTTCACTAAAACTCACTAAAGTTTACCTTGATTCTATCTGTATGCATGTGTACAAATGCTAAATGAGTGAAAAGTATGAATGAGATTATATAAGGTATTTCTGACCAATTTCAGAAAAAAAGCTGCTTCCAAATAGTTCCAAAACAGTCAATTATGTACAAACTATTAGTCTGCTAATTATAAATTATTCTTGTCCAATAAAGCAGGATCCCAAAACATTATTAACTTGCTAATGCATTCTACCCTAATTTAAGTATATATGTACACTTGAAAAGAATAAAATTGCATTTTCTTTTTATTCTATAATTCATTTTTATTAATACTGGATAGCCTTACTCTCTGCCACTAAATATACATAGCCCAAATAAATGGGACTTTATTACAATGTAAACACCAGGAAAATATAATAAAATATATTATTTTCATTAAGGACATTAACCTTTTTATGAGTTTTTTGCAACAAATTCTTCAGTTAGTTAAAGATGTAGAATTTTTTCACTTATAGGAAAAGTGCTCTCTGCCTTGTAACTGTAAGAGTGAGCATGTTTTTTGGTTTGTTAATAGTTCCTAGCTGTAAGATTAGCAAGCCTGATTATATGTCTCTTTTTTCTTACCACCCTAATTCAACTTCAGTTCAACTAAATAAACATGTATTAAGTAGTTACTACGTATGGTTTTTACTGTCATGAAATCTATGATATGCTATAGATAATATGACAAATTTACATATAGTTTTAAAAGCCTCCTAAATTGTCTTCCTATCTGTACTCATCTTCTCTAGTCTTACACCACTACATGAATAATGATTCTGAGTTTCATTTTGATCATATCATTCCTGATCAAAACCTTTTTGTGACTCTCTATTGTATCCCAATAAAGTCTAAACTCTTTACTTCCAAATTTCGTGTACTACCTGATCTGATTCCAAACTACCTTTCTCAACCATCTCACAACCATTCCAAACACCAAGAACTACTTTCTCTCTTCTTTTCTTGTTCTGCCTTCTCCCATCTTTATAGTTTTATTCCTATCTTCCTGAATATTTGAAGTGCAATTTTTTTGTTGTTGAGGCAATTGGGGTTAAATGACTTGCCCAAGAAAGTGTTAAGTGTCTGAGACTAGATTTGAACTAAGCTCCTCCTGGTGCTGAAATGTACTTTTCTTATTGCTCAGTATTAATTAGTTAAAATTCTTTTTGCAAGACTACCTGTAGTGCCATTTAGTTTGTGATGACTTCCTTGATCTTCTGCTTCCCCCTTCTCCCTTCTTGCACAGAACACAGTCCTTCACGTTTCAAACTTCTCATAGTAGTCCAGGCTTCACTTTTTATATTCCTTATATCCTGCCTTGTGTTTGCATACCTGTTAAATTATCCTTTTACATTTATTGTAAAATAGTTGAGGGCAGGAAATGTATCATTTTATTTTTTAAAAATTTCTAATGTATTACCTTGCACATAGTAGTGTCTCAGGATATATTTAGTCACCAGATAAACTTATCACCAGGAAACTCATTATCAGGGAGGTTAATTCAGTTTTACCACTCCATACCTCATCATTACACTCAGTTGCCTTGATTGGAAGGATGGAAAGCAGAGCAAAAAACTCCTCTTATTATAGACTTTCTTTTTAGATGGCCCTGAATCCCAACCAAGTCTTCATTTGCTACTTTAGACTTCTACCATCTTCTTCAATATGGCTCTTTGAGTCCCCTCTGATACAACTCCCAACATTTAAGCTTTCTTTTATGTATTGTCTATTCTCATTAGATTGTAAACTGCTTAAGGATAGGAACTGTCTTTATTTGTATCCCAAGTCCTTAGCACAATTCCTGACACATAGTAGATGTTTAATAATGTCTTTCATATCACATCAATAAATGTAAGGTTGTGTGATGACCGCATTAGCACCCTGGATACCTTAGAATCAGCCAGAGTCAGGATAAGCAAAAGTCCTTGGTCTTTATTCTTGATCTTTAGAGGTAGGAGTGAATTGGATGGAAGCAGAATCTCTGAGACCTTTCTTCTTCCTCTCCCACCCAGTCTTATTCCACTCCCTAGTCCCTCCTACATTTCTCCTTATAGACCAATTATCGAGCCAGCACAGATAGTGGGAAGGGCCATTTTCCAAGCATATGCTAATAGGGTATTGTCCAATTGGTAGTTAGCCTTAAGTGCTCTGTTGTCTGACCTCAGTAAATGAACTCAGGAGTTTCAGCCCTTTACAAGGTTGAATTGAAGTAGTTAATAAGAAGCATAGTTAACACAAAAAAATATACAAATAAAGTGCTATATGAAGTTGGGGGTTCAGTGGGGAAATAAATTCTGGCTTGATGAAGCAGGAAAAAAATCTAATATATGACCTAGAATTGGACCCAGATCTTAAAAGATGGATAAGATTTCAGAAGGTGGACATTGAAAGAGCAGTAAGAGCTCTGCAAACAAAAGAAATATCAAGAGCTGAAGGCAAGTCCTATTTAATTGGAACATACATTGAGTAATATGAAATTAACTTAATAATAATAGCAGTTAACAGTTATATAGTACTTAATGTGTGCCAGGAACTATGCTAAACACTTTACAATTAATAGCTAATTCGAGCCTTATAATAATCCTGAAAGATGGGTACTATTGTTATCCCCATTTTACAGACAAGGAAACTGATGCAAACAGTGATTAAGTGGTTAAGAGTTGTCCAGGATCAAACAGCTAGTAAGTGTCTTAGAGGCAATATTTGAACTCAAGTCTTCTGATGTCATTACTCTATACAGAGCAATATACTTCCTAGCTGCCTCTCACAAAAAGAGGCAGAGAGATTTATTGGTAAGAAAGAGTCCAGGTAAGAAAGAAGTAATGTGGTACTCAATAGACTGTGGAGGAAGAAATGGAGACAAGAGATAGAAATAGAAATAAGAGGAAATGGTAGGTGATTAGATGTAGGAGGCAAGGGAAAAGAAATGTTATAGAATTAGATTCAGATCTAGAAGGGACCTTAGGTCTAAAGAATGGTGTTAAGAGTAAGTCAGGCAAAGTTATGTTAGAGGAAAAGATCACAATTTTAACTTGGACACATTAAGTTTGTTGAGCAAATTAAGCTAACAGGAGTAGTGTGGGATTATGTGAACAGTGAGACCATTATATTTGACAGCTGTATCTACATAATTTCTAGAGCTTGATAGGATTTGGAATGAAGTTGAACTCTCTCTGCCCTACTTCCTAGTACAGAGGAAGACTTTTATCAGCCCCTGTGGAGTAGGAAGTTGCTGGAGGAGTTAAACAGGGAAAACCTTGCCCGTAGGTAGAACAATTTAAGAAGTCTTGAAAGGTCTCCTTGTTCAGAAAGCTCTCCTCACTCCAGCTTTGCCAAGCTGCCAGAAATTTCCATATAATTTATTCCTTTTTTGATTGTCATTGAAAATCACTTTTTAAATGTAGCTTTTGCTTGAAAAAGAAAACACAGTATGTCATTATTAGTCATTAATCCCTTAGCTCTCATTAATTGAATTTGCTAGCCAGTTATTGGGGCAGCTGGGAGACATAGTGGATAAAGTGCTTCACCCAGAATCAGAAAGTCTCATTTCTCGGAGTTCAAATTTGGCCTCAGGCACTTACTAGCTGTGTGACCTTAGGCAAGTCACTTAACTCAGTCTCAGTTTCCTCATCTGTAAAATGAGCTAGAGAAGGTAGTGGCAAACCACTCCAATCTTTACCAAGAAAACTCCAGATCAGGACACAAAAAGTCAGATGTGGCTGTAAACAACTGGACAATAGCAAAAAAAGGAAAGAAAGAAAAAAGAAAAAGAAAGCCAGTTACAAAGAAAGACTTTGATGAAAAGATACAAAGCAAAGTTGTGTTTTGATGAGGAAGCTGGAATCAGGAAAGATCTCATTCATTAGCTACTGCTTACTGGAAGGACTCCTAAAGTGATAGTTGGGGTATTAGTAGCCTTTGAGTGACTAATGACATCTTTTGGGGAAAAGGATATTTAGGGAAAATACCTGAAATAAAGAGAGGAGCACTGATGAAGTATCTGAAAGGGGTAGGAAAAGTTTTTCCTCAAAGTAAATTCTGAGGTATGGAACCAATTACCTTTGAACATCTCCAGGGCCATTCTGATATCTTCCAATATCGTTTTTTTTTTTTGGTGGCGAAGGGGACACTCTACCTCCCAGTGTACCTTTCTGGGAAATGGAAGGGGATATTGGGTCTCTCTATCTTGCCCAGCCTAGAAGTCCAATCACTGTTCATGGACCTGATCCCAATGTTGATCATAGAAGCCTTAACTTTCTCCATTTTCTGATCTGAGTTGATTCACCCATTCTTAGGTAGCTGGTAGCTATCAGTAGCTCATCATATTGGATTTAGTGTGAAGATCCATTTGGCTTTAGCTCTACTGTAGCTCCCAAATTTAAGAGATTAACCAGCCTCCCCTTCTCCCAAAAGCAAGGATTATAAGGGAATGCTACAAAATTTTATTTTGGCATCAAAGAGCAACATCAAACTTATTAGGTTCTATGCAGAGTTTTGGAAAACATTCTTTTATCACCTAATACACCTCTTAATTTAATTTAATACACTTTTTAAACTGCTAAATTAATCTCAAAGTCATAGGTTTCTCACCTCTCTTATCTGTATCTTGAGTATACTTTTAAAATATTGAGATGCTAATAATAACGTCCATTTATATCATGTTTTATAGTTTTAAAAGCACTTTATATGCATTAAATTATTTGAATCATGTGAGTTAGAAAAGATGGCTCTGACTATATTTAGTTTCAAACAAGGAAATGGAAGCTCAAAAGTGACCCATTTAAAATCATGCAAATGGTAAAGGCAGAATCAGGATTATAACCTCAATCATGTCAAATGAAGATAGGTAAAAGGAACTGAATAAGCACATTCAGCTCAGAGAGGAGATAATTCGGGGTAACTCAATAGATATCTTCAAGTACCCGAAGGTCTCTTTTGTGGGGAAGGGATTGAACTTGTTCTCTTTGGTCTCAGAGGGCAAAACCTGGAATTTTGAAAGTTGTAAGAAAACAAAGTTAGGCTTGAGGTAAGAAAGGAAAACCTCCCACAGTCTGATAATTTGAGCTCTACAAAAGTAGAGCAGGATGTTTTGAGAGGCAGAGCCTGCATGGCCACTTTCTAGAGATACTTAATGAGGATTACTTTTGTGTATGGGACCAAAGAGCTTTCGGATTGCCTTTTAGTTCTCCAATTCTCCAATTCTATGTTTTGAATCCTAGTCCAATGTTGTTGGTTGTTTGTTTGTTTGTTTGTTTGTTTTTTTCATTTATACCATAATGCCAATACTTTTTTTTTGTTTTGTTTTTCTTTTTAATTTTTATTTGGGGGAATACAGAAAAAGGTATCTGATGGCAGGATTTAAGCCAATATATCAATGCTCTATTGGTGGAGCTATAACCTAGTTTAGACATTTGAAAAATAATTTGGAACTTTGCTTCAAACTCAAAAACAAACAAGCAAACAAATAAAAGAAAGGGAAAACACTACTATCCTTTTACCCCAAAGATATCAAAGAAAGAAGAAAAGGATTTTAGAGACAGACAGACAGACAGACATATAAATACATAGATTAGAGATGGTTTGGATAGGTTGATGAGTATGCTAATGAATAGGTATTTAGATACATGTATATATATATGAAATATGTACATATATAGTCATACATGTCTTGCATTCCCTCTGTACAGATTATTTCATATGTGTATATAACATCCAGTGCTTTCAAGCTAGTTTTTTTTTTCCTTTGTTATCGTTTAATCATTCCTAATGCTGAGATTTCTTTTTGATAAGAGAGGAATAGATGGTGTGTTGTGTGCATGCACATATGTTTTCCACATGAAAGTGGAATCTGCTTTAGCCTTCAAAAGTCTAAAATGTAAATGTTAAAAAAACTTGAAAAATAGTCATGAAAAGCTGCCAAGATCAGTAACTTGTGAGCTGAGGAATAATTCTTGATGTTTTATGATTCTTGATGAATGGAACATTTGTGTCTCAGCCTCAAATGAAGCACAAGGAAACAACAGAAACAAAAAAACTAATTTCCTGCCTATTTTTCCTCAGGTAAGGAAAAAAGAAGCTTTCTAGCTTTCAGTCTGATCCTTAACAGCCTGAAGCAAATGACTTTATTTGGAAGCTTTAACAAACCTATAACAAATAGGCAATTTAATATGGAAGGAAATAGAAGGAAAAACTGTGAAGTAGGGATAAAAAAACAAAGAGGCAGCGGGAGATAGTGAATAGGGCCCTCACAGTCAGATCCTGGGCTCGAATTCTGGCCTCTATACCAACTAGCTTTGGGAATATGGGTAAATCAAAATGTCTCAGAGTTCTCCGAGATGGGAAGGAAATAAGCATTTATTTAGATTCTGCATAATCCAGGTACTGTGCTGTTTTAAAAACACTATCTCATTTGATCATTTTTACCAATCAGCCTTGCAAGGTAAGTAGTGTTATTATTTCTATCAAATAGTTGAGGAAAGTAAGGCAAATAGAGATTAAGTGATTTAATCAGGATCACAGAACCAGTAAGAATCTAAGTCCAAGATTGTAAAATCTAGCACTCAATCCACTGAACCACCTAGCTGCCTAAGTGTCTAAGATACTATGTTATATAGGAGTTGCTCATATGTATCAATAGAAAGAGTTTCCGTACAAGATTTGGATGTTATAGATCCAAAACAAAAACAAACAAAAACAAAGCAGACAGAACTACCAAACTAGTAACTAAGACACTAAGAACTGTTTGTGTCTCTAACATGTAACAAAGGAATAATACCAAATTACAAGCAGGAAATTATAACAAAATAGTACTTGTATATTAATTGCAATTCTTTTGGAAGACTGAAAAAATGAAATGAGAAACATACCAGGAATTGCATTGCATTTTAGCAAGTATAGAGGAATCAGATGAAAATAAAAGGTAAATTAGGAAGTTTACATCATACACCAAGGTTTTTGGCAAATACTAATCTCAATGGAGCTCATAGAGAGCTCAATGGAGCAACCTTCTATCCATTAACCCTATCTAGGGTTTTCTAAGCAAAAATACTGGAGTGGTTTGCCATTTCCTTCTCTAGATCATTTTACAGATAAGAAAACAGGCAAACAGGATTAAGTGACTTGCCTAGAATCACACAGCTAGTAAGTGCTTGAGGCTGGTTTTGAACTCACGTCTTTGTGACTTGAGGTCCAGTGTTCTGTCTGCTAGATGATATCTCTGAGAGATAAAGCATGTCATCATTACTGAGTTTCAAAATCACAAGCTATAAGCAAGTTCAATACAATCCATTTAGCTTTATGGAAATTTAAAATCGACTCCTCTCTCTCCCCCCAGCATGTAAGAAAAGATACAGAATGGAATTTTCTGTAACTTTCTTAGACTTGTGGTTAAGGTGATTCATGAAAGGCATGAATCATAAATGTGTTTTTGATATTAGAGCCTTCCCCCTCAATACTTTAAGCCATATTCTTACAGAAATGTCTTTTGTTTCTTTGGGTATTTGTGAAACTCCATTAAAGTAGTACTCTGATCTATTTTATAGCATGAAGATGCTCTTTAGTTTTTTACACACAATTTGGGAGGTCCTCCTGAGCGGGATAGGATTTAAATTTGGCCCAATGATGCAATAACTATATGCCTTCTCTTTGAAGTCTAATTTAGCTAATCCTGGTTAGTTCCATCATCAGATTCACCACTGGATAATACTTTTTTCAACCACAACAAATCCTGAAGACCATTTACTAAGTGATTAAGGGGACAGAATAAGCATTAATGGTGAAAGTACTCAAAGCTACAAAATCATAGATCACCAAAGCCTGGTACTTTTTTTTTTTTTAGCTTATATTAGCTGACAATGACTTTATAAAAGGCATTACAATGTAATTGACAAAACACTAGACTAGGAATTAAAAGCTCTAGGTTTAAATTCCAGTGCTGACAATTACCATCTTGATCATTTTGGATTAAACACATTCTCTTTGAATTTCAGTTTCCCTGTTTGTAAAATGGGGATGATATTTTTGTTACCTAAGTTATAGGTTTGTTGTGAAGCATGTGTTCTTTAAACCTTAAGGCATTATGCAAACATGCGTTTATTGTTATTTCTGTGTTCCATTGATTATAATGAAATAAAAATTATAGATAATGCAAAGGCCAGTGGTGAGGTTTATGGTGATGTGAGTAGGATTATGCATATAGAGTTGGAAGGGAAATTAGATATCATTGCCTCAAACTTTTTTATTTTATTTTATTTGAGATATATACATATGTACATATGTATCAGATATACATTTTATATGTATATATACATATGTAGGTTTTTGTATACAGATATTATATACCACACATGTATATATAGAGATATATATGTATATCTGGAGATGAATTTGGACCCAAATCCAATACTATATCAGTCGGTAAAAACTTATACAGAATACATGTTTAACTTTTATTGGATTACTTGCTTTCAAAGGGAGGGAAAAAAATTTGGAACACAAAATTTTGCAAGGGTGAATGTTGAAAACTATCCTCACATGCATTTTGACAATAAAAAGCTATTATTAAAAATTATAAAGACATGCAAAATAATGCAACTGAGTTGCATCTGAAAGGAAAAGCTGGAATGCAAAGGGCAGAATTGCATGGTTGGGGGGAGGGCATCCAGTGCTACCAGGCATAGAATACATGGAGTATTGTGAGTCATTTGTAATAATTTATTCTTCTTTTAATAGAAGATTAAAATACTAGAATTGGAAGGAATTTTAAAGGGTTATCTTGCTTTTTAGCTGTTTTATTTCTGGGGACTTGTTGTTTTCTTTTGAACTTTTTGAGTGATCAGCTGTTTTCATCCTACATATAGAGCAGAAGTATTGTTTTGTGGCCAGCTGATTTTGATTATTTGAAAAGCCATCAATTTAGTATTAATTTTAGCTTCTTGTCCACACAACCATATAGCAATGAATAATATAAAATTTATATGCTGGTGTAGCACTAAGCAGTACTGAATAATGCTGCACCACATAAAAAAGTGAATCTGCCCAGTTCTCATCTTATCTCTTTTTTTTTTCAGACTTCACTTTGCATTATGTTGCTTACTTTCCCTAACCAGTAATGATTTACTTACAAATCTATGAGTGTTCTATTACACTCTCAAATCTTAACATCTAAACTAAATTCATTCTCTTTCCCCTAAAATTACTCTTCCTGCAGACTTCACTAATTCTCTCAGGGTTCTTACCTTTGCCCCATCTCCTATATTTGTAATTGTAATGTTATCTTTAATGCTAATTTATCCTCTCTTCTTTCACTCCCATATCCAATCTTTCACCAAATCCCATTAATTCTGTTTCTGCAATGTCTCTTAAATCTGTTCCCTTCATTTTGATTCCCATTGCCACCATTTCTTGGGGTCCCCACCATTTACCCTATTTCCCATACTTGAAACATTGGCGTTATCTTTAATCTTCCAGTCTTTCTTCCTCCTTCACCTTTTTATTTTCTTGCCTTGGTGCTTTTGCTTACACCATTCCCTATGCCTAAAATGTTTCCTCTTTCTCTTATTTGTTTGCTGAATTTCTACCCTTTCTAGATTGTTTCATTCTTTGTAACAACTTTACCACTCAGACTACTGGTAGAAACTATTTTGGAAAACAAGTTAGACATCATACTAGGCACCACAAATAAAAAGACACAAAGGCAGTAACTATGGTTTAAATGAAATGTAACGTGTTAGACACATAGCTGGTCCTTCGAAATTATTTGTTGAATTGACTGGCCTCAAAGTTGCTCCACTAACTCCTTCCATACTCTCAAAGGGGAGCAAAGATCCATCAGTTTCACACTTTATTATCATATAGCTGTGACCTTACTTGTTTTGTTCTTCTTTAGAGGTGGTTCTTAGAAATGAGTATATCAACAGAAATCTCTGATTCTTCAAAGTTGGCAGAAGAATCTATAGCATAATTAAAATAATTTAAGAGATTTTACATCACTGTTCTTATTTTTTAAGTTAATATTCTTTGAGTTATTTTTCTAGAGAAGGTTGCATGCCATAATTTGAGAAGTTGGAAGACAGTTTGGGAAATTAGCCAAATCTCAGTATCAATAGCAGGTTGGATGTTCTAGGCTTTTGACTAATTGATTTTGGGAGCAGCCCACTTTCCTTTGAACTGCAGACATTAGCCTTTATTGATGCATGCTCTCCAAAAAGAGGCAGCAGCATCCCTTTCAACTTACTGCTGTATGATTGTTTTAAAATCCATAATATAGCCATATCTATTTGATTGAAACAGGTTTTCTGAATGCCTCATATTCTGATTAAAGCACGCCATATGTTTGAAGGAAGACTATGAACTCATAGGACATTCTTAAATATACTTAAGAATCCTTTTATTTTTCTTACCTTTCCATCTTAAATGGACTATATACAAGTATTCCTAACTTTATGCAATAGGTGTGTTCTTGAAAAGTTTGCTAAAACAAACCACCATTTTTAAAATGTGAACTACGCCCTTTAACCATATCTGTTTTGTGGATCAGATTTTTAAAATATGTGTGTGTGGGGGGGTATATACACACATATATTTGCTTTAAAACATTTGGTGAACAAGTTTAATTTGGTGAACATAATCTAAATATAGATTCTTTTTTTTCATTTTTTAATTATAGCTTTTTATTTACAAGATATATGCATGGGTAATTTTTCAGCATTTACAATTGCAAAACCTTTTGTTCCAACTTTTCCCCTCCTTCCCCTCATCTCCTCCCCCAGATGGCAGATTGACTAACACATGTTAAACATGTTAAAGTATAAATTAAATACAATATATGTATAAATAAACATAGATTCTTTAAATAACATTTAAAAAAATGTCAATCAGTAAATCAATAAATATTGTTATATGTCCAAGACTTTGTCCTGGGTCCTTTTCTCTATATATACCATTTCATTTGTTAATGTTATTAACTCCCATTGTTTCAATTACCATCTTTATACAAATGACTCACTTCTAAATGTCCATCCCTAACCATTCTCCTTAGATTATCCTTGACTCCTTACTTTCTCACACCCCATATACAATCAATTTGCCATGTCTTGTTTCTACTGTAACATTTCTTGGTGCAGGTCCTTATTACCTTCACTTAGCTTACTGATTGGTTTCCTTGTCAAAAGTCATTTTCCCCTTCAATCTATACTCCTCTCAATTGTCAAATTGATTTCTTTGAGAGACAAATCTGACCAGATCAACCCCTATTCAGTCAACCCCAGGGTCTCCCTGTTGTCTCCAAAATAAGATATAAAATCCTTTATTTGGATGTTAAAGCCTTTCATATTCTGGCCCCCTTCCACCTTTCCAGTCTTTTTACACCTCACTTTCTCCACATATTCTGTGTTCCAATGACACTGGTCTCCTCACTGATCCTCCTACACAAAACTCCATCTTCCAACTCAGTCTGTCCCCCCACCTGCAATGCTCACCACTCTAGTCTTTACCTTTTCTCATTACTGGCTTCCTTCACTTCCCAGCTAAAATGTCATCTATTACAAGAAGTCTATCTATGTCCCACTTATTCTTAGTGCTATCTATCTGAGACCACCCATCCTAATCCCATATATATCTTGTTTGTACAGAATGGTTTTCATGTTGTCTCTCTAAAACTTAGCACAGGGTCTGGAATGTAGTACCCCTTGAGTAAAAGTAGCTGACTGACTAAAATGTACCAGATATTGCTCAAGATGTGAAGAAAAGTGAAATTGTCTGTCCTTGAACAACTTACTATCTAAATGGGGGAGAGATTTTACTACATGATGTACATGAATTGGCAAGCATTCCTATTATCATCTGAATTTGCTTTGACATAGGACATGTTTTCTATGCTTATATTTCACAAGTCTCCAGGATCCCTGATTTTGTCAATTGATGCACCTCCTGCATTCGTTATATTCTATAAAAAAAAAATAATAATCACCATCCAATAGACTACTTTCTAGTGATAAATCTCTCTGAATTTAGCTAGGTGTGGATCAGTAAACAAACATTTATTACATGCTTACTCTGCCCTAGGAATAGGTAAGAAGCCTCAGAGGTCAGCTAATTCAGCCATTTCATTTTATAGATGCGAAACTGAGACCCTGAGAGACTGGGATTTTCCTAGTATAAGATAATGGCAAAGTTAGGCAATAATTAGATTTGAAGTCTTCTGACTCTGAATCTAGTGCTGCCAGAACTTGTCATCTGCTAGCATAAGTTTTAAGAATCTAGGGTCCCTGGGGCAGATAGTTGATGCAGTGGATAGAGCACTAGGCCTGAAGTCAGGAGAACCTGAATTCAAATCTGGCCTCAGAGACTTAATACTTTCTAGCTGTGTGACCCTGGGCAAGTCACTTAACCCCAATTGCCTCAGCAAAAAATAAAATAAAATAAAATAAAATCTAGGGTCCTCTTTCACTTTAATGAGGCATCAGAAAAATAATAATACCATAATATAAATAATACAAATGATCAAAAATAGTGTAGCATAAGTGGATAGTGCACTGGACACAATTATAATCAGGAAGATCCAGGTTCAAATCCTGTTTCAGATATTACTGTGTGACCCTAGGCAAATCATTTAAACTCTGTTTTCTCTTCTGTAAAATCAGGGAGTTGGACTTCATAACCTCTAGGATTCATTTCAGCTCTATGTGATTCAGTGATCAATTAATACACTACATCTCTAACATGGAATTAAGGTGTCAGATTCTGTCTAAGTAAATTAAAATATTTGGTGATACTCATGAAAAGGAATAGCTAGGTGGTGAGTAAATAGAGTGCTGCACCTGGAAACAGGAGGACCTGAATTTCAATTCAATCTCAAACACTTACTAGCTGTGTGACCTTATACAAATTATTTAACTCTGTTTGTCTCAGTTTCCTCATCTGTAAAATGAGCTGAAGAAAGAACATCATTCCATTATCTTTGCCCCCCCCCCAAAAAAAAAAAACAAAAACGCTAAAGGAAAAAAAATAAAAAACTAACAACCACAATTGGGGTCATGAAGAGTCGGTCATAACAGAAATGACTCAACAGCAATTCATGAGAAAAGTTTTATGGTAGTAGGTTTTAACTTTACCCAGAGGAAGAGTGAAAGCTGTCACCTGGCTTGCCATTACTTAAGCATCATTCCTGCCTTTTTTTTTTTTTTTTAAGACAGCAATCCCAAGGGAGCTGGATTGTTTCTTGAGGGAAATGATCTTTTTCTGCCTGTGAAGAGTATGAACACTGGGCATTTCCTACCATTGATATTTAGTGGAAAATTTCAAAGCTACTCAAAGAATTTCAATTTAGTGAATATATATGTTTATGTCTAAAATACTACACCTGCATTTATATGCACATGTATTATATCTACATATTTCATAACTTTCTATAAGTTTCAGCTTTGCCATTCTTTAAAATGAGATAGTCATAAAAAACATTTTAGGAATAAGAAAGCTAGACTTTCAGATATCTCCTCCTCTCCCCACAAACACACTTGACTGTCTGGTATATCATCTCTTCTTATTTTGCAACCACCTAAGTAGCAGCAGTTGCTTCTAGGCTTGCTAATTCAGCTCACTTAGGGTGTGATTTCACTCCTGCTCAGTGAAGTTGACCCCTTTCTGAGTATGACTCCGCATATTCTTGCTCCCAGTTCCAAACACGTTTGTCTGCTTTGCAATTGCCTTGTCAAAACTGGGCGCAGGTTGAGTGACAAATTTTGTATGGAATAAAATGTTGAAATATAAACTAGCAAAGCCACAGAATGAATACATGCTAACCAGCTTTGTTCTGTTGTGAACTTTTGAGTAATATGTGATCATTAACCTAAGTCCTTCCCTTAGAATTTACCTCATAATAAGCTGATCTCTTTTCCCAGAGTAATTATTTCACATATACATACATATGAAAGAACGGGGGTGAGGTGCAAATTCCACAGATAAATGCTTGCTCAATGTAAAGACATCAGAAAATAAAGAAATGTTGAGATTCAAAATTGCATAATTTTCCCTTGCAGTATATTTCCTAGCATTTAGTCTAGTCAAAATATTTTCCCTTGCAACATTGCTACCTTTTAAAGTTTCCCAGATGCCTTGCTAAAGTCTACATTCTAAATTTATATCCACAATAAAATACATATTCTCTGCACTGGTTTTTATGCAAATGAAAAGAACATACCCTTGGATTCTCTTATGAATCTGAAAATTTAATATTCTTCTCATTGTCTTGTTTTGCTGAATGTTTTTCTTTGCAGGGTTCAGCGGATTCCTATACAAGTAGACCATCTGATTCAGATGTATCGTTGGAAGAGGATAGAGAAGCAATTCGTCAAGAAAGAGAACAACAAGCAGCTATTCAACTTGAAAGGGCAAAGGTGAATTTTTTTCTCTTTTATTCAGACATGAGCTTGTGCTTAGTGAGGATCTGGCTATGAATGCCTTGTCCAAACCTTCCAAGTTTCTTATGGTCAACATCTTGTTGGCATTTAAATGAAGTCTTTGATTATAGGCCTCTAGGATTACCCTTCCCCTCCCCCCAGCAAAGAGATGAATAACATCCTTGGTAATAATTCTTCTTGAAGTAGCAACCCTTTTCCCCTTTATACACAACCCTATGTGCTCTCTTTAATTACTTATATTTTTCCTTTTTGTTTGTTTATTTGTTATTATTATTATTATTATTATTTTGCTGAGGCAGTTGGGATTAAGTGATTTGCCCAGGGTACCATAGCTAGGAAGTGTTAAGTGTCTGAGGTCAGATTTGAATTTAGGAACTCCTGACTTCAGGGCTGATGCTCTATCTACTGCACCATCTAGCTGACCCTCCTCTATGTGCTTTCTTTATGGAGTTATCAATCACTTGCAAACTGGTTACCCTCCTCTTTCAGCCAGGATCAAGCTTGTTCTTCCTGGTCTTCAAACACACTGAGAAATGCAAAGCTTTTAGGGATAATTAGAAGCGGATTTCTTCCTTTATTCCTTCACTCTTCATTGGACTAAACATTGTGGCAATAGCTCTGTGATCCTCTTAGTTTCTCTATTTTCTTCTTCGAGTTTTTGATTTTACTTCCTTTTTCCATCTCAGCCCATATATATATGAGAAACATCAGTTTCTCACAGATATAAGTAAAGACCTGAAACTGGTATAGTCATGAATAGGGAGGAGGTGCAGATACAGGAAATATAAGAGTTATAGAATATTGTTAAATGTCAGACCTTTCTGTATCTCAGAGGAAAGAGCTCCTGAGGCTCACTTCTATTTATAGTAGTAGCCAGGAGCTATTTACCTATAGGATTTCTCCTGTCTCCTAACTTTAGAAGTAAAATATCTGATGGAAAGGGCTTTGGGGGAGAATTAGGTAAATGTGGTAAGCACATCTATTTCATCAGCCAAAGAAATGTGAAGTTGTAGGTGTTTAACACCTACCTGAGGGAGGAGATAGTGAGTGCATGCAATTCTTGTATGACAGCTGATATCCAGCAGCATTGTTTCCTGGCAATCATAGGTGCTAGCATAATACCTTAGGTCCTTTGAGGACTACTTTCTGTTTGTGATATGGCTTTTGAAAGTTTCTTTCAACATCTGATTTGTTTTAATTATGGCTGCCCAAATAAATGAAGGAGGTTGCACAAAATGGCTTATTTATATGAGGGAATTCTGGAGTAATGATCTTGGAATAGCCAAGCTTTATAATTGGTCTTCTGAAATTAAAGTGGTCTTTGCATTGATCAGAGCTTCTTGGTCTTTCAGAGCTTGTATTTCTTTTTTGGGACAGAACCTGTCAATAACTTTATACAGATTCAAGGATCCTCGGGGAATTCTTTAGACTTTCACATCCCTTGCTCTGATTCCTCAGCGTTTTTGAGATTTATTTCATATTTCCTTTTTCATTTTCATTGTAAACTCCCCAGATTCCCTGACTTTCCAGAATGAATGAGAATACAAACTGCTTTGGGGATTTCTCTCTGGGTGTTGATTTACACACATATCCAGCCAGATCACAGAAGATAATTTAAATTTGAAAAGTTTCAATTTACAGTAATTCTCTCCCTCCCTTTTTTCACATTTCTGTTCCCAGTCAAAACCTGTAGCATTTGCAGTGAAAACGAATGTGAGTTATTGTGGAGCTCTAGATGAAGATGTCCCTGTTCCAAGCACTGCCATCTCCTTTGATGCCAAGGACTTTCTGCACATAAAAGAGGTAAATATAAAACACCTTATTCTCTTTTCTACCCAAAGCCTGAACCTGAAAGTGAGATCTGAAACAGACTAATCTTAGAGGGAAACCTGATTACTTCCAACATGGCAAATTATTATTTTCTGGGATAACTTAAGGCTAAATTAACCTTTATAAAATTTAGCATCATGAAATGATAGAGATCTTATTATTAAAAAGTTTAAGTAAGTTTGCTGTTCTTTCTTAAAAGCATGAGGGAAAACAGATTATCATCTGGTAATTTAGCAGTGTGGTTGAATGGCACTTTACTGGCTGTAGGAATCAAACTCAACCAAATGTCAGTCCACTAGTAAATTAACTTCATGGTGAGCCCTCTCTCCTAAAGAAAGTAAGTTGGCTGAAATTTTATTGTGGACTCTCTGGGGTTTGGAATTTAGAACTCAGCCAATGAGTGTGACAAAGGAAGGTACTAAAGTTGAGAAAGAGAAGAAAATACAGTCATCCCATCCATATTACAACTTTCTCCATCATGGTTTCAATATATCATAGTTTGGCATAAGAAATTAAATGGGATTTTTTTTTAATTTTTTAAAATAACTTTTTATTGATAGAATGCATGCCAGGGTAATTTTTTACAGCATTATCCTTTGCATTCACTTCTGTTCCGATTTTTCCCCTCCCTCCCTCCACCCCTTCCCCTAGATGGCAAGAGTCCTTTACATGTTGAATGGGTTGCAGTATATCCTAGATACAATATATGTGTGCAGAACCGAACAGTTTTCTTGTTGCACAGGGAGAATTGAATTCAGAAGGTATAAATAACCCAGGAAGAAAAACAAAAATGCAAGCAGTTTATATTCATTTAAATGGGAATATTTTTACAAAAGCATAGATGAAACATAAAGACTGGCAGATGATAAAGAACCTATGAACAAATATTTAACTCAAATTTTATTTTAAAAAGGTATTGTATGCTTTTAAGGAAGTAAATTCTATGACAATTTTTAAAAACTAATTATGATTAAAAATGACATCCAGGTTGTGAAAAAATAGGAGGTATTTGACCCAAAATGTAGATATGATATTTTGTTCAAAAAAAAAAAAAAAGGTATTGTAAACACCCCAGTAAAGATAATGAAAAATTCAGACTTTTTCTCTGATACAAAGGGAGGGACAAAAAAATTTTACAAAGATTTTCCAGATGGCAGGAGCATTGCACTTCTAGCCCTAACAATGTAAAAAGGATAACTGTTGTCTGAGAAACAGAGAATGAAATAAAACTGGGTAATAAAAATATTTTTTTATAATCGTAAGGCTTACTATAAAAGTTTGGAGAAAGGAGGTCAAGGAGACAAAATGCATGCAGAATTGTTTCTGGGAAGGAGAAACGTAAGATAAAACAATATTGGCAAGTATGCCACAGTAAAACAAAATTTAAAT
Source organism: Antechinus flavipes (assembly GCF_016432865.1). Lineage (NCBI taxonomy): Eukaryota > Metazoa > Chordata > Mammalia > Dasyuromorphia > Dasyuridae > Antechinus > Antechinus flavipes. Next base: position 444,131,460 of record NC_067400.1, read on the forward strand.
GTATTGACCTGCTTTCATTTATCAAAGTCAAAAGATGTTTTTTCCCTCATTTATCTTTTTTTAAATATGAAAGTTTTCATGTCATGACCTAAACTGAAAACATTTATGGATCCCAATATTTTCCCATCCACTTTGTATGGTTACCTGTCAGTTTACTTTTTGTGAACTATTGGAATTTTCCAACAATTTTATTAATATATCTTAAGAATTCATGTTTTTAAATTATGTATTGTACCAGAGCCAGCTCATATTGGCTGACAAGAGCCGATTGTTAAATTTTCAGTGTGAACATTTACCCTTCAGAAATTGGTAAATCCTACATATCAGGACTTGATTGTTCATTTTGCTGGTTGTCTAGATTTTAGAAACTGATTAAAAATGCAGTTTGAAGTATAATATGTGTTCATTATTCTTTTCTGCAGAAATGGTTGTTAAATATTTACTATTATATTCCAGATCAGAATATTAGTACTATTTGTAATGTATGTGAGAACAGTGTAATGTCATGGATTATAATCCTACCTTAGAGTCAAAAAGACCTGGATTCAAATTCCATGTTTGACACAAACTGGATATGTCGAATTGTTTAATGGTCAAAAAAAACCCTAAGTCATTTCAAGACTGCATGTATGTGTAAAGTTGGAGAAACTGAGGCAAGATAGAGATTAGAGAATTTTTAATAATTTATTTGAAAGGGAGAGATTGTGCTGGGGGCATGCTGTCCTCAAGGTTGATATCCAAATTATCCAGCAGCTAATATGTGCTTCTCCATGAAGTATATATACATACATGGCTCCAAGCTACCAGAGGGTAGAGCAGGGGCAGAGTTAGAGCACTGAGAGTGGGAACGGGCTATCAATCCGGTTCTGACAGGGTGTGGGGAGGCACCCCTCTGATGAGATGGGATCAATAAGAACAATGACAGGATAGGAGGTAGTACCATAAATTCTAACAAACTGGGAGTTAAGGAGGTGTCCAGCTCAGAGCCAAGAGGCCTGGACTCCCCCTTATCTTCAGTTTACACATTGACAATTTATAATCTTAGAGTAAGTAGCCCTGAATGATATCAGTCTTTAAAAATATATATATATTGTAGCTTTTTATTTACAAGATATATGCATGGATAATTTTTCAGCTTTGATCCTTGCAAAACCTTCTATTCCAACTTTTTCCCTTCTTCCCCCCACTCTTTCCCCTAGATGGCAGACTAGGGTATCTGTCCCATACATGTTAAATATGTTAAAGTATATGTTAAACACAATATATACATACATATCCACACAGTTATTTTGCTGCACAAGAAAAACCAGACTTAGAAATAAGAAAAAATAACCTGAGAAGGAAATCAAAAATGCAAGCAGACAAAAATAGAAGGCATGGAAATGCTATGTTGTGGTTCACACTCATTTCTCATGTTCTTTTGTTGGGTGTAGCTGGTTCTCTTCGTTATTGAACAAATGGAACTGATTTGGTTCATCTCATTGTTGAAGAGAGCCATGTCCATCGGAATTGTATATCAATTTTAATGAACTGGAGGGAGGTGTTGCAACTAAGGGGATTGAGGCAGAACAATTAAGGAAACTGAGGCAGAACCAATTAGGCAAATTGAGTCAGGACAATTAGGGAAACTGAGTCAGGACAATAAAAGGGAACTGTGGCACAACATATATAAATGATACCAAATCATCAAAACTGTGACAACAGGATAATGTCTTGTGCTATATAGACAAACGGCTAAGTATCTTCAGATATATCTGCATTTAGACTTAGGAAGTATGATGTAGGGGAAAGAACACTGGGGTCAAAAAGACCTAGATTTCAGACTTAGCTCTGACTCTTAAAAGTATAGTAATTCTCAGCAAGTTACCTAACCTTTCTAAGCTGCTACATCCTCATCTGTAAAATGGGGATAAATAATACCTGCACTGCTTGCCCTGTATAGCTATTTTGAGTGCTTTATAAACCCTTAAATGCTATGTGTTTGCAAGTTGTGGTTGTTGTTATTGTTATCATTTTGCAGCCTGCATGATCATAAGGCATGAAAAGAAAATCCCCCAGTGACTTTCCCAGTTGCTTTCTCAGTTAATTTCATAGAACATACCCATATGGGAGTTGCACTTCTCTTTGGTTAATGACACTTAACCACAGTTGTAGGCTGATTGTTACTGTAAATACAGATATGGATTGTGAAGTAGGCTATAATTGTGTACCTTTACAAACAATGTGTTATTACATTTTTACAACCCTTGAGATAGATCTTTGCAATTAAAGCTATGTCAGTGGTTTAGTAACAATTTCCCAAACCACAAGATTTATACAAGGTTGGTCTTCTCAGATGGCTCTGTATCCTTTTGGTTCTCAACTTCTTCCTGCTCCAGCTCACCCCAAATACTCTGTACTTTTTTCCCCTCTTGAGGGTCCCCCTTTCTTACTTTTTCAATCTTGTCATACTTTGCTTCCCTTTATATTCATAGTGACATTGGTCTTAGTGCTGTTCCTCATTCATGACATCCCATTTCTCAATTGAACATTTTCACTGGCTTTCTAGTGACTAGAAAGTGGTCTCTCTTCATCTCTGTCTCATGGCTTTCCGGACTTCCTTTAAGTCTCACACAAAGTTCCACTTTCTGCAAGAAACCTTTCCTAATTCTCCTTAATCTCATTGCTTTCTCTTTGACACTATCCTCAGTGTATGCTGCATATGTCTTGTTTGCATGTTATATCCCCTCTTATAATTTAGGAGATTCTTGAGAATAGGAACTGTTTGCCTTTCTTTGTTTCTCTATTGCTTAAGCACAGTGCCTGACACATAATAGACTGGTCTCAACAACATAATGACCTCTACTTGCCTTGGGAGATTTCAAACAATTTTAGAATAAAGTTAGTAAATCTAATCAAAAGTATTGATTTTGATCAATTTTTTAATCCCCTGAGTGAAAGTGTTGGGGAGAATCCTCAGCTGTAGAGGGCCAGAACTCTGGAGAAGTATACTTGAAACAAGGTGTTAACTCAGTGGAATTGATGAGATAATGGTTCTCTAGTTCATACATATTCAGTATGCTGTAATGATGTAATTGTACTAAGGTATATAAAGGCTGAGAAGAACTGGAAATAATTCATTCCATCTTTGACCAGCTTTGTGGTGGCTGTCCTGCTCCTTCACTCCTCCACTAAGACTAAGGATTCAGGCTGATTTTGAGGTCCTTCAGAACGCTAGCCCAAACATTGCACTCAGCCACTGTCTTTATTTTTTTGCAAAAATATCATGTTTTATATCTTTTATACAAATCTAGTTTCTTTATATAATTTTTGTAAAAAATTATTTATGTATTTATTTAATTTTGTGGTTGGAGATAGGGACTATAGAAGATTGAGGATGATGGAAGTTCTATAAACACACTTAAGTAAGTAATCCAAATTCTGAAAGGAGAATAATAGCTAAGTGATGGGCTAAAATGCATTACAATAAGTATAGAACAAAATAGATATTCAATAAATATAGAATAATAAAATCAATAAATATTCAAATATCCCATGAATATGCGGAAAGGAAAATAGCAAGTCTGCTTGCCATAATGTTCATGTTATTATTACTTGTCTCTAATATCATCATTAAAAGAAAGTATTATTGTATCTTTAAGAAATGCTTGTATTTCTATGAATCCACATTCAAATTTGTACTTTGCCCTATCACTTTTTCTCTAGAAGTGCTTAATTTGTCTATATCACTAGAATTATACCTAACTTTTCCATCTTTAAATTTAAAAAAATGCTAAAACTTTATATCTTCTATTCCCCCATCAGAATTTGGCACCTGAATGAGCTGGTGCACAGTATATCTCCCATTCAGAAAATATTACCTTAATAATGCTTTGTAGAACAACTGAGGGCTACTTCTAATTAGTAGAGACCTTTAGTCAATAACATGCTCCATTAACCAAATAATAAAAGTAGTCTTACCTTACACCATCTCCTTTTTTTTTTTTTTTGAATAAGGAAAAAATTGTATTGAGAGCCAGGCACTATACTAATTAAGGGGGATTCAAATGGAAAAGTGAGAAATTGGAAAGGGGTGGAGGAAAGGGGGTTAATAAGAAGATATATAGAAGGGGCACAGGGCACCAGCTTTTGCTGGACCCTCCAACTTTAAGACTTTCTGACATTTAATTCAGGCTCTTTTTGCTACACTAATGTCATCAGTCCTAGGCCCCAGTGCCTGTTTTATGCGATTTCACTGTTGACTTAATGCTCTGAAGGACAGAGGTTAAAAGTCAGGGAGAAGTGAGAAGAGATCATGATGGTCAGGGGAGGTTGTTTTCTTAGCAACAAGTGATGTACAGATTTTCTTTATATCCTATTCCTTCATCCCAGCCCTTTTGTCCCCTTTCCTGTGTTACTTTCCCTATCTTTTCTATCTCCATCCATCAGAATTCAACTGGAAATTTCTGCTTCCAGATATACACCCATTCTATTTTCAATCCCTCAAAGCATTTAAAAAGCGTTGCTAAAATTAAAACAAAGCTTCCTCCTTTGGGGTCCTATCTTGAAAGACTAACATTTACATACATTATTATATTTAATTATCACAAGAATCTCGTAGGTACAGGTAGGTACAGCAACTATCTTCAATCCTGTTTTGTAAATGAGGAAATGGCTTGGAGGTAATATTACTTGTAAACAATTACACAACAGTTTGGTAGTATCAGAGGAGGCATTAGAACTCCAGTTTTATTGGCTTTCAAGTTCAAACCATTATCACCTGTGCCCTAGTCATTCTTAAAATTCTCTAATTTGACCATGTTTGGGAACCCATAAAAGAGATCAACTGCCTTCACCTTCATTGTTCAGTTCACTCCTAGCTATACAACCAAAGGTATGTCAGAGAGTCCACCATCTCCTAATAAGGCATTCCCAACCCAAAAGTGTCCAGGCCTTATTACCTAACCTCTTTAAATATGCCCAATAGTGAATCTTACTCTCATCAGATTTGGCTCAAAAAAAGAATATTAGACATATTTGGTTTCACCTAAAAATTTCTCTCAATTATAGAAAAGCATGAAGGGAAAGGGGAAAAGGGAAGGGTTAGGCTAAATAGAAGGGAAAACAGAAATAGCAGGGGAAAGGAATAAGAAAGAGGGAGGGTCTGTAAAGGGGGAGAACTGCTTGAGGCAAGTAGTGCTCATTAGTAAAATATTGAGGAGGAGGGAAAGGGGAAAAGAAAAGAGAAAAGTATGATTTGGGGTTAATAAGATGTCAGGAAATACAGAATTAGTAGTTTTAACCATAAATGTAAATTGGGTGAACTCTCCCATAAAGCGTAAGCAGATAGCAGACTAGATTAAATATGCCCAATATCTAGTTATCTTCTAGTGTATTAGGATTACAGTTAGATTATCCTTTTCTTTATTGCTTTTTATTGGATTCTACTGTCTTATCGATATCCTTGAAGATAGAGATGTCCAAAGTAATGTCTAATGGCCAAATCTCCCCAAGTCTGCCAGAACCAGATTAAAATGTAGTTGTGAAATATTTGACAAAATAAATAAAAATACAATAGCTCATATGTGGCATTAATATATGGCTAAGTCAATATGTGTCCTCCTCCCCAGGAAGCCATATGTACTATTTAGGGCTTCTTCCTTACCGCTTTCTATTTGAGTCTGATAATCTAATTCACTTGCATATCATGGTACCACCTTCCTGATGTCATGGTCCTCTTGTAGAACAAAGGACAAACAACAATAATAACAATAATATTTAAAGCAAGTTATTAGGTTTGGTTTTTTTTTTCATTTTTTTTTTTTATAGTTGAGATCAATGTTCTTGTTTTTTTCTCTTTGACTGTAGATGGCTGATATTGAGCTAGGTAATCTCATGGGGATTATGGCCACTTGTTTTCAAATCTTGAAACACTAGATTTAGAAAAAAAAAATCTCTTTAGAAAAAGAGTATTGATCCCTTTAAGGAACTCAAAGTCTAGGGGCTTGGAATAGAACTAAGGTGAGCTTATGAGAAAGCTTGTTTGTGCTACAGAATATCAGCAGAAATAGCAAGACATTGTTCACAAAAGCGTTCTATTCCTCTCATCCATCTCTCTGAAGACCATTCAATGTTTGCCATCCAAAGTACTACTAATAGGGACACTAATATGTGTCAAAGGATGACACATGTTAAAGTCTGATGCTCCCAGTATTTGAACTATTCTTCAAAACTGAATCGAGCATTTGGGGGAATTGCATAGTTTTCCAGGATACCAGTGCCCCTTTAGGAGTACCAAGGTACCATTTACTAAATTACTGCTTTGCTGAACTAACTTACTCACAGGAAATAGTTGTAGCCCTGGGAGAATATGAGTCATAATCACTTTTGTCCTTACGACAATAGTCAGCTTAAAATCTAGCTGTCCAAGCAAAAATTTCTGGAATGGACCCCTTCCTTGTTAATTTAAAATAAACATAGTTAGTTCCCTTCCAATGCAAAGGCAGTTGCTGAGAGTAAATTAGAGCTAGAGTGTCCAGAGTTATCTATCAAGGCAGAGCCTAAGTTAAGAAATGAACTTAGATTTCCTAACCCCAGTTTAATGTTCATTTAACATTGCACACCTGCCTAATTTAGCACCATGTATACAGTGGAATTTTAATAAATATTCATTATGTAATATACCTTTGCTATTGTTCTTTGATGAATACCAAACTAAATTTCCATATTATGTATCTGTCTCATTTGTGACCTAGTCTATATGATTATACATTCTATAATCAAATCAGGTTTCTATAAAACCTGATTGTTGACTATAATGGGTATTAATTTTTAGTTTATACTATTATATACTATATATGCTTATTTTGTTTCTCATAGGAAATAACCTTTGAATTGGAAAGGACAGAGTAAAGACAATGATGGCTAACATTCATCTAGCACCTTAAAATCTGTAAAGCACTTTATAGATATTATTTCATTCAAGCATTATAATGACCCTATTATTATCTTATTATCTCCATCTTACAGATGAAGAACTGAGTCTAAGAGAAAATAGATGATCTGTCCAGGGTTTCAGAACTAGTGAATGTTAAATTTAGAGGAAATTAGGTTTACATGATTTTAAGTCTGAGTCTCTTATCTACTTTGTGCCAACACCTTTCTGAACAGAAATGATTAAAAGGAAGATGATACCCAAGATAAACAGAAAGATTGCAAGTTGTCTTTAATAAATTAAAGCTACCAATACCAGTTTTACTAATGAGTCCTAAAAGATTTGGTAGATTTGATTGCTTAGTAATTTTATAATGTCTGAATGCTCATGTAAAACATGGAACCAGATAGATAATTTTCGAAGAATGGAAGACTATACTATAGACCAAAGAACTTGTCTTAAGACTCCTGATCAAATATAAAATGTGTCTTATTAAAGGGAAGAGAGGAAATGAGGCATAGTGGATAGAAAGGTAGCACAGAAGTCAAACTTTAATTGTATGACTTTAAGTCTGATCTTTGTCATATGCTGTTTATATTGCCCTGGACATAGTCCTCAATTAGCTTTACAATATTACAAGCAAAATCTTGGAAGAAAAGATTTGCATTGAGTACTTAGGGGTCAGAATGAACAGATTGTTGAATTGTGAAATTAGGAAGGAGAGCCAGAGGCCTGAGATTCCTTATCTATAAACTAATGCCAATTATAGACCACAGCCAGGTTTTATAGAATCCTGATATGAGGGGGAGGGGGGGAAATAAGGCCTATATTTAGAAAAGCATGATAGAGATCTCTCCCTTTTTTTCTCAGTAGCATCTTTAACTTTTTTTTTAACCACTTAGATGTTTTTATCACATTCCTCTGAGATAAACTAGATTCTCTACATAAATGGCACCTTTTCAGAATATAAGCATACTTTTGGAATAAGAGAGCCTAAGAAAATCTAATGCTGAAATAGATAGCCAAGAAAAGTTTTGACCTTTTCCCAGGAGACTCTGGAGACAACAGTATTAATATCTATTTTCCAGAAATGGTTCTAAGGAAGCCCTTTGCCAAAGAAGCAGAGACACAGAATAATTGGTAATAGCTCAGGGAGTCTAACATTACAAGTCAGCTCTTGCTTTATTCATTCAATAAGGTCATCCACATAACCTTACTCTGGATTGTATAAGGCTTTTAAGTTTGCTTGATTCCTGGGTTTACATGTTATGGAACTTGATATAGAATGGAAAACCAGAGATGTAGTTAGTCATCAGGTCAGTTCTAAGGTTGCTATATCCATAAAAATACATGGCCATGTATCTTTATGGCAACCTTACACTACCACCATATATTTGCTTTCTTTAAAGCATAAAAATGAATCTCAATTTGTAATTCCACATTTCAAAGAGTATGCCTCTTACCAAGATTGCACATAATAAGTAACATATCATTTCCCCTATAATTTCTTGAGTAATGAGGGAATATTGGAACATCTTAGATGTGATTATACATTCTTTCCAATTCTAATAGCTTTGCTGTGTTTTTATCCTGTATCCAAACTTTATTCCATAGGAACTGGAAATGGCATGGACCAGGGAACTATAAGATTCATGCATCTAGCCTGAGCCTTATATCTTACACTTGGGCACTGTATATAATCTGTTGATGTTTAAGATTTCTGGTGGGAGAGCATGAGGTTAAAAGTGCTAAGGACATATGTGTAATTATCAGTCATTGGTAGTTAGGTGGTTTGGATACCACTACTTTGATAGATATTAGTTTTATTTCTGCATTACAGAAATATAACAATGATTGGTGGATAGGACGGCTGGTTAAAGAGGGCTGTGAAATTGGCTTCATTCCAAGTCCACTTAGACTGGAGAATATCCGAATCCAGCAAGAGCAGAAAAGAGGACGTTTTCATGGAGGGTAAGGTTCTGTCTCCCTTATTCAAATTGTCTTATGCCAAAGGAAAATCAGGTAATTTTTTTTTTATTCAAGTTCTAATTTTAAAATGCACAGTATTTTTTTTTAAAAAACCAAAATTCACCTGATATGCAAGACTTGCTTTGTGAAACCTTACCTGAAAGGGATCCAAACATCTCAAGTCCTTAGCACTCTTCCCAACTATGTGCTAATTATAGTCTTATAATTCCATTGGAGATATTTGAAATTTTGTGACTAAGTCTATATTTGCATGATCACAAAAAAAAAAAAATCATACATGGTGTCAAAAGCTTCATCAGATTATTTTGTTAGGTGGTAAAGCCTTACTTGCCTATTTATCCATTTAAATAGCCTATAATAAACCACATTGGCCAAATGTTATAATTTTTTTCTAGTCACCTTTAAATGGCTGGACAAATAGGCAGACCACCAAAAGTAATGGATAGCCAAATAATGTAAGGGCACTATTTGTCCACTCAAAGTTTTTCTGAAATGTCTGGCTAAGAAAATTAAGAATTTAGTTAACTTTGTGAAACCAAACTTTAAAAAAAGACCAGAGGAGAAAGAGTACTCTTATTTGTGAGACAAATGTTTAAAACCTTCACAGAAAAGCAAAAAGTATTAATAGACCTGTCTGTGTTAAGTTCCTACAATCACTGAAGCATTGTATGTGTCACTATTTTTGAATACCTTAAAATAGAATCAATATCACTCCTTTCTCTACCTATTTCCTCCATCTCCTTCCTCTGTTGGAGCCTTCTTTAAACTGTTTGGAATCCCATGTTATTGCTTTAATAGTAACTTGATTAGCAACAAGAAATATAGAAAAGTCAGAATGAGAAATAAAATGCTTTCTTCCATTGCTACTTTGATTATTCTTTCTAGTATGCACCATGATTGTCTTTGGTAATATTTTCTAAACCTTTTTTATGGTGAAGGAGAAGAAGTAGGAAGATATATTTTCTGGGATTGGGCAAAATAATATTTTACTGGGTGTACATGGAAGTACTCTTAGAAATTCATTTTAGGTAAACAAACTTTTAAATGTATGCCTAATCATTGCATGTCTAGTGCTAAGCACTGAGGTCACATTGAAAGTATGACTTTTGTGGTTTTCATTGAGAGAGTAAGGCATTTTTATTTTGGCCTATGTTTTGGCACACTGAATGGAAATGCTAAACCTTAACTAAGCAAGCATATACATTAAAATGTATACTTATAAGATGGTTTATTACTCCTAAGTATTCTCACAGAAACCAAAAATGAAATGAAGGTAAACAATGATAAATTAAATACTTCCATAACTCCAAAATTTTCTGAAAGAAGGAACCATGCCCTATTTATCTTTGTATCCTACTATCACCTGTGTATATAGGTAATAAAAGCTTCATAAACACTATTAAATGATAATCCCACTACATTAAAAAAATTATTTTCAAAGGTTAGCTAAAAGTCTATTGATTATAAATAAATTTGTTTCTTTCCCCAGAATTCCATTATTCTAATAAAAAAAATAAATTTGGAAACATAATTGAGGTTTGATTGCACAGGATTTGATTTGTTGAATTCATTAGGATGAATTCTGGCTCTGTCTTGAGAATTGTGTTACATATACTTCTTTGATTTTATCCTAGGAAATCAGGTGGAAATTCTTCTTCAAGTCTTGGAGAAATGGTGTCAGGAACATTTCGAGCAACACCCACATCAACTGGTAGGGGTATTATTTGAACACCTATTAGAAATTATTCTTTTCTTGAAATTTCAAAATAAATGAAAGTGCTTTTTAACTAATTCAGAAAAGTTTTAGAAGGTCTGATTTTTTTCTGATGTTTTCTTTTTATTATGTAATTATGATACTCTTTTTCTTTTTTTTTAACTTAACTTACCAATAATATTAAAAAAGAACAGAATGCCACAACTGTAAAATAACTATGACTGTCTTATTGACAGCCCAGAGGTAGGACCTCTTAATACATCTAAGATTATCAGAAATAGGTCCTTCATCTAATTCCAAGCTCAAAAGACTTAGAGGTTTTTTTAAATAGAAGAATTTCTAGAAGAAAGAAATGGAAAGTTGTGGATTTTTTAAAGAGGAAATACTCTTAACCAAGTCTCAAAATGAAAACTTAAAAATAGCTGTCATTGCTTAAGGTATCCCTCACAAATTTACAAATAATGAAGAGGGAGGGCAACTATTTTCAGAAACTAAAATGAATTCTGGAATTGATAGGGGCAGGATGAGAGGCAGTGTGTTGGGGATGTATTCATACATTGGAGACAACTGACAGACACAGGAGTTTTTCTCCTACTTCTTGTACCTCTCTCTTTCTACATGCTCATTTCTGTTCTGATTCAGCTCAGATACAGGGGAAGTAGCAGGATGAAGAAAGATAGTATTTCAAATTTAGACTAGTTATCTCAAAGGTCCAATTTGGCTGATACAAACCCCAGCTGATATCTCTGAAGAACCACAAGGAGATATAATTGTAGCTAGAACACCTTTAGTTTATCAAGTAAACCCAGACTAATCCAAGTGATCCTGAACTAAAATTATCTTCCTTTCCTAAAAACCAAGTTGCATCCCTGGCTTAGTCAGAAAACTGCTTAGAACTTCTGGAAATTCTTCTGCTTAGGTCTTACCAGGGCTGGCCCCGAACTTTCAGACACAGTATGAATTAACAGCCCACTTACCTCCTTGTATGAATAGAATAGGGCATAAGGTAGCATACTATTTATGTGTTCTGTTCTCCTTTACATTTCACGAAGTGGAGAACATCAGCATAAAAATTTAATCACTTTTTCATGTGATCTTTGCCACAGATTAGTAAACCAAAAGAATTATGAGAAAGAAATTAATATATTTTCCCCATCATTTAATATCATCTATTATCATTTAAAGACAGTACATATTTTGATATAGTTCTCGTTGTTGTCTTTTAGCAAAACAGAAGCAAAAAGTGGTAAGTTGTGTTTTTTTTTTTAATTATTCAATCTATTGTTGGTCTGCTTGCCTGATATAAGTTTCACTGATCTGATCTGTTATTACGTGAGGGATGTTTCCCTCCTCAGCAGGAAACTGTGATGATATCTTAGTGTTTGAACTGGAAAGTGGAAACTTGTGTTACTGTTGAAAAATTTTTAGTTATTTTCATATCTGGTTACCAATTAAAAATCAATGTTTTTCAGACGGAGCACATCCCACCTTATGATGTTGTGCCATCCATGAGGCCTGTTGTGTTAGTGGGGCCATCACTGAAAGGTTATGAGGTATAAATGTCAGTGTATTGTTTAACCATTCTTCTTCTAAAACATAGAACACTGTCTTTTGGGTCTAGGTCTTCTGGGTATTCAATCCTGTCATTAAGCATTCATTGATTACTGTTGATCATCCATGATGTAAGGATAAATAGTCAAATTTGTGTTCTATTCAGGTCCCTCTGCTTTTTTTTCCCTGTCTCTCTTGTTTCTTCATTTAACCCTTTAGAAAGACCTTCCAGGGAATATGAAAGAAGATATACTAGCAGGATGCTCTTTTGTTAGCCTTTTTGACAGCTGTAATCAAAGATTAAATTGGGCATAGAAAGGATACATTAATTTCCTGTTGATAGCATTTATTTGTAAGCCCTTTTCCTATCACCATAGAAAACTGAAAATCAATTTCATGAGGAATATACCAACAATCACCACCCAGCAGTTCCAAATCATCTTGTAGGTGATATCATAAAAGTACCCTTTGTGAGGTCCTTTGGAAGCAATATTCAGATACTATCATGGGATTGAATTTCTTTATTTAAAATAATAATAATAATATCAAAAATGCTGGCATAATTTTAAAGTAGGTCAATTAAATATCATTAGACATAAATAAGGACTTTTACTTCATCAATGTTTTTAAAAATTGAATCAATTTTGATCCTTCCATTTAAGAAAGGGAAATTGCATAGTGAGTAGCACACCAAAATGGAAATCTCAAAGTACAGAATTCTTACTGCTCTTTTGGGGACAGAAATAAACATTATTGTTCTCTTCTTCTATTGCTATTTGGAGATCTGGGGATTGCTGATGGGACGGTGCATTGTGGATTTTTTGGCCACTGATGTTTCACTAAATAGACATTACCTTAAAAAACTCCTAAACTCTTTGTAGCTTTTAAATTTCCCTTAAATAAACCTTACCAATAAGAAGAATGATGGGGTGTTTTGGGCCAGGGCCAGCACCTACATATAAAAAATAGTTCTATGGTTTACCCAGTGGTTTTGCCCTAGTCCCTGTCAAGGAGTTCTGGGATAGGTAACTGAATCTGGAATAATTCATGCCTTCATTTAGATGAGAACCTGGACAAAGTAGAAGTTTTAGAAAAAAAAATGAGAGAATTTTCCTTTTTTCAAGTTCAGTAAACATTACTAGCTTACCCCTATGTGAATAGAAAGAGCCAAGTATGAAAAAGGAGTAAATGAGCGTAGTTACACATAAAATGGCTTCCACAAGAGCTTAACTCTAATGGATTACTGGCTATGAAAGGGTCTTGGGTTACTGATAGAAAACATCCTTACATTCTGCCTCTTCTCTCACATTTGATTTCTTTTTCTCCCTCTCTGTCAATACTTGTTCTTTCTTTCTTACTTCCACAAAGGTGACAGACATGATGCAGAAAGCCCTTTTTGACTTCTTGAAGCACAGGTTTGATGGGAGGTGAGACATAAAGATTTTTTTTCCTTATCACTAAATGTGTGTGATGGTTTCTATTCCTATATAGGTTCCTTCTAGTACATAAATGTTATTTTAGTAAGTTTATTTGGTTATCAGAAAGGAATAAAAAATCCTGAAGTTCTGAAGTCTGAAATAAACTTTTTGTAGCCAAGCGCAAAATAATTCTATGGATGTCCATGAATATAATTACCTTTTTAAAGAATGTTTGAATAGTGCCTTTTTAAAATTTTGAATGGATTTTTCTTCCTGCCTATGATATCTTATATACAGAAAGCATATACACATACACACAGACATATATCCTACACATGGAAAATATACATACACATACACACTCACATATATGTGTGTGTATATATATATATATATATAAAGAGAGAGAGAGAGAGAGACATATATGTATTTTTATTTTAAAGCAAATAGAGCATGTGCTTATATACATACACATGTATGTATGTATATAAGCACATGCTCTATTTGCTTTAAAATAAAAATATTATTATAAGTTAGGATATTACCTATACCTTATTATAGAGTTCTTAAACTATGAGTTTAATTTTATATATCTAGTTAAACCTCTTAAGGTTAAAAAAAGATTAAAATGATTTATGTTTTTGTATATATATATGTGTGTGTGTGTGTGTGTGTATGTATTTATGTGTTATTTATTTTGTAACAAACAGACCAGAACTTCTTGATCCATATGACTCTTGTGACCTTAAAATAGTTACGTTGGTAAACTATATACTTATTCCAATTATACTATTGTAGCTCAAAAATTTTTGTAACTTTTCTTTTAGAATTGCTTTGACAGGCCGCAATTCTTTTCACTGTTATGGGTAACATAATATTTGAAGCAAATTTGGCTTTCTAAAATAGTTCAAATAATTTGGAGCACAATCTGATGAATATGACAGATGATCAGGCTGGATAGTAATATCATTTTTTATCCCAAATATTGCATGACTACAAAGACTGGTTTTCTTCTATGGCTTATAAATTGGTTGGTGAAAAGTAACTTTCAAAGAGAAGTTCCAGAAAGGTTCTAAACAATGGCAGCATTGTTCAAATAAGTATGTAACTTCCTAAATTATATATGCCTGTGTGCATGTGTATAAAGATAGGACTATATGTATTTGAGAGTATAAATTCTTGTATATTTTGTTTGTTCAGTCTATTCCTGAATGTATCTTCCATGGCATCTTAGCAATGTCACTATATTCTGAGCACTAAAATATTTGGTCACTTACTAGCATGAGAAATTAAAAAAACAAACTATGATATAGAAAAGGAATAGTAGAAGACTCTATTTTAGAAGGAAGTGACAAATTAGTTCATTTTCAATTGATTCAAAATATAAAGCTCTTCTTGCACAATGGAATAATGGAATAAGCTTCAAGTAAAAAGAATCACACACAGCATTGAAGAGTTATCGAGAATGGAAAGAAAATTTATAAGATTAATACAGAGAAGCCTGCATAGACACTTTTAAGTTTTTAAATGGATTAAATATATTTTTGAAAATAGATTAAAATTAATAATGGCAAAGGTGGATACTTTAAGGAAATCACTATAATGATTTGATAACTCTTTGATTGCTAGTATGTAAATATTTATAAGAACAAAAACATTCTAATTGTCTTTAGTATAATACCAGGCATACAGTAGGTGCTTCATAAG
Organism: Antechinus flavipes; assembly: GCF_016432865.1. Classification (NCBI taxonomy): domain Eukaryota; kingdom Metazoa; phylum Chordata; class Mammalia; order Dasyuromorphia; family Dasyuridae; genus Antechinus; species Antechinus flavipes. The sequence goes on from NC_067400.1 coordinate 444,146,752, forward strand.
TGTTTATTGGATAAATGGAAGATTTTAACACTCCACAAGTTTTGGGAACTACTGATTCTGGATAATAGAATGGTAATAGATCTTCCTCAAATAAAGCAAGATTTTTAAAAAATTGTTTTCAGTCTGATAAATTAGAACTCTTTAATACTAATATTGGAATTAATATTCCATTGAATACTAAGACATTATCATGATGGCAGTGCCATATATAGCACTTCTTTATTGGTTTCTCATACATTTCATAAAAATCTAAGATGGGCATTTCCCCAAGGTTTTTTATTTGGTTCTTTATTCTTTCTAGTCCTTCTTGGTTTTCTGTCTTCTTTACAAGCTCATTCATTCCCTTGGCTTCCACTATGCACATGATTCTTGGTTAAATTTCTTTCTTCAGTTGTATCTCTAAATGTTTCTCAATTAGGTAGCAGAGTAAATAGAACACTAGGTCTGGAGCCAAGAAGCTCTTTGTTCAAGTTTAGCTTCAGACATTTATTAGCTATGTGATCCAGAACAAATCACTTCATCTCTGTTTGCCTCAGTTTTCTCATACATAATAATAATTGTATCAACTTCACAAGGATTTTGTGATGATCAAATGTGAAAATATTTGTAAAGTGCTTGGGATGCTAAATAAAAGTTAGCTATTTGTTATTACTGCTACTTATTATTATTATCATTTCTGACTTCTCCTTAATGCGAGAATCAAATTTTCAAGTGGCTACAGAACATAAAGCATCTTACCAGTATATCAAAATGTTAAAAACCAGGCTCATGGGGCAGGTAGGTGGCACAATGGATGGAGCACCAGTCCTGAAGTCAAGAGGACCGGAGTTCAAATCTGATCTCAGACACTTAACACTTCCTAGCTGTGTAACCACAATTGCCTCAGCAAAAAAAAAAAAAAAAAAAAAAAAAAAAAAAAAAAAAGGCTCATTATTATTTCCCTTAAATTTGTCCCTCTTTTTGACTTTTGCTTACCATTTCTAATGTCACAAAATTATTCACCCATTTGAAATGTGGTATAATCTTTGAGTCTTTTCTTCTCTTTTTACATTAACATTGCCAAATCTCAATTTTATGTAAATAATATTTTTCAAATCTGTCCTCTCTCTATTCTCATTACCATAATCCTTGTACAGATGCTTCATACTGCCTTGCTGAATAGTCTTCTAACATCTTCTACCTTCATTCTCTACTCCTAATCCATTCTTACTTAATATATTTTCTAGGTCATAAAATTCTTCTGCTCAAAAAACTTCAGTGAATCCCCAAAGCCCACACAGTTACATTGAAACTTTTTTTTTTTTTTTTGGCACTGAATTAGCATCTAAGGCCATAACCTAGAGCTATCTTACCTTTACAGCATTTTCTCTCATGATTCTCTTGCATACACTTTACATTGACCACATTAGTCATTATCCCTCACATGTCTTGTGCTTTCCCAAGTGCATGCCTTCTCCTTTTCTGTTAAAATTTTTAATGGTATTAAATGGTTAGAAAGTAGGATGTATGAAAAAGAAGTTGTAATTTTGTAGCCAGAAATCAACCAACTATTTTCCTTCAACTATGAAACTATATGAAAAAAGAAAGATTGTTTATTTTAGAGATGTATTGCTAATCAGGAAGAATATTTTTAGAGAATCCTTCAACATTAAAATTTTCTATCAATCAGACCATAAAAGAAAGGAGAATTGAAATTTTTTGCTTGGATATCCAGAGGTCCTGATGATAGGATGGCATATACAGTGAAGTAGGAGATGGATCAGAAAGCATCAGAAAATATAGTTATCATAGAATGTGAAATTAATTATGAAAAATCCTTTGAGGGAAAGTCTTGGCTTAAACTGTAGGTAGCAGAGATGGCTAAAGATGGAGATCAGAGAGAGGTCTCACTTTAAAATAATTTTAATTTGTAAGATTGATGCAAGGGTGGAATTTTGATAATAACTTTGTTAAGAGGGAATTTGTGAAGGCCTTGATAAAGAAGAACTACTTTCTGATTATGGTTTCCAATTCTCTTCCCTGTTTTATATTCCATTTGGTTTATCATTTTATATTGGGCTAAGACAGCTGGCTGAGTTGTATGTTGCCAGTTAATAAAAAAAGAAAACAGACATGCTTTAATAAGAATTAGACAAAAGAGCAATGTTGCTGAAGGTTTCTATAGAGTGATGTAGCAAAAATATATGTTGCTGAAGAAATAAATAATTCATTGACTAGAATGTAGCTAGATTGAACAAAGTAAAGTTGAAAAAAATTCAATTATTCATTCCCTCTCCAAAATCAAAGAAGCAATTGGTCATCAAGATTCTCTTACTTAGTATGACAGCTTGTTATCTTAGAAAATAATCAAACAAATCTAATTGAAATAATATGGTTTTAATATTAAATCATTAATAAATGATTAATAGACTGTCCCCAAATTCCATAAACCAAATTGTCTTTTGTTATTACCTTAAAAGTGTTCAGCATTAAGTTAGTATATAAAGTTTGTAAATAATGACATTATTGTAGCTGTTGGTAGAGTTGTATTATGTAGAAATTTGGAGGAATGTCACAGAATAGTTTTAGGGGGAAAAAAAAGGTGTTATATTAATACAATTGAATTTCTTGCCAGCACTGTACTCATTACTAAAGAGGAAGAATGGAGAGGATATTTGATCTTGGAGGCAGGAAGTCTCATACTTAATAGCAATGTGAATCTGGGCAAAGTGTATAAAGCTGCATGCCCCAAATTACAGAAGAGTTGTGATGTGCTTGGTGGAGGAAATTTCCATTCTGAGAAGATGTAATTATATAAAATAAACAATAATGGAGAGCTGTATTTTTACTTCTTTGTTGTTCAATTAAAGGGTTCCCTCCGTTCTGTCCTGCTTTCTCTTTTTAACTAAAGCCCAGCACCTATTAAATAATATTTTTTTTTCTTTCTGGTGTTTACTATATTGTACCTGGGTTATATATAGTGTGTCAAGTGTTTGCTGAGTATTATGTATGAAAATCACTTACAGCCTAGCCAGGTTTTGACTCATTATTCTATTCTATGTTTCTGTTAATAGGATATCCATTACGAGAGTGACAGCTGACATTTCTCTTGCTAAGAGGTCTGTCCTAAATAATCCCAGCAAGAGGGCAATAATCGAGCGGTCAAACACACGATCCAGCTTAGGTAAGATGTTCATATGTTCTGTATTTCTCCAATATGAGTTTCTAAATCAGAATGGCACATGCTGATTTTGTGAATGTCTTTTCCAAGTCACATGCTATTCAAATCATTGAACTATACATAATGCCAGCACCTGAAAGGAGAGACAGTTGCAGGATATAGACCCAGTCAATTATTTAATTAGTAGCCTAGTAGGAAGGGCCCTTGAGTGAGCTCAAATTTTAGAACCATTTAAAAGGATCCACAGGAAGTCTCACATCTCTTAGCCTTGCTGTGTTCCATTTTCCCCAACTTTTCAATAAAACTAATGATACCTATCTGATACTTAACTTACAAACAGGTAAGAAATAAAATGAAGTGTGAAGTTCTGTTAAATCCTTGAAAGAAAGGCTAGATAATAAAGTATTCTTGGTATTGCTACTACTTCTAAATATGTGTGTATGTGTTTTGGTTCAAACTTATCATTTGTTCTGTGGTGACTTCCTCCATTAATGCAGATTGTCAGCTGATTAGCAATTTATAGTTTTAGTTTATATTTATATAAATATAAATTGATTACTATAATCTCTAAATATAGTAATCTATAGTTTATAGGGTCATCTGAGACATTGAGAACTTATGTCATTTGCCCAGCATCACAAAACCATCATTTAAGGAAGAACGTTATAGTTAATAGAATTGGCCTTGAAGCCTAAAAAATGGATTCAGATCCTACCTTTGACACCTTCAATCTATGTGGCCATGAGTAAGTGATTTAATTTCCTTGGGCTGCAGTTTATTCATCTGAAAAATGAAGGACTTCTACTGATGACCTCTGAGGTCCTTTCCAGCTCCTTACAACTCCAAGGACAGCCCTCCAAACATCATACCATGGTGCCTCTCTAACAATTATGTAACACACTAAATGTTAATAAGAAAAATTAGTTACTAACATGCAAGGAATTTAGACATGTTTACACATGTCATCAATGTATCTTGGAAATCAATTTTTTTAAAAAGTAAGTTTTTTGTGATTAAGCTCTTTATCCATTATCACTAGTGTTGCCAAAGTCTATGTCCTACAGTTCCTTCCTCCGATGAAGAAGATGAAACTCAGACCATAAACCAATCCTGAGGAAACAAGAGTATATTCTACTCCTTTAACCAAGTGGTGTAGCAAAAATACACTTGAGTTCTCCCTTAAATTAGCATTTAAAATTTGGTATTCTCTGGCTCCAGCATTGGAAAAGAAAAGGAGAATCAATCTCGATTCTACAGACCATTCTCAGGAATGAAATGAAGTTTTAATCTTTATTAGTTTGGAGGGTTATATTCTTTCAACCATCTGAACACTTCAGTAGCAAACAGTTCTGGTTGTCAACATGGAAACATTTGAGGTCTTATGGAAATGACTGTACATTATGACTGTACACTTTCATTTTTGAAGTGAGAATTAAGAGAAAATTAACATTTTTATCTAGGACCATATATGTATCTGGTCACTTTGACTGGGAAGTTAAACCTTCCTTAGGATCCCTCAGTAGCCCTTATAATCATGTGGCCCATGAAATAAATTTGATTGATACTTTTATTTTAAGAAGTTTAGAAATTTCTTTATGTATGAATCTGTTACAATTCTTCTTCATACCTATAACATGTAGATTTCTAAATGTGATTCTTCATTGGAACTACTTTCTCCTTTTTACAGCCTCTTCCCTATGATATAGTCAACCTATCTCTGCTTATACTATAATGAAATATGGATAACTTAGCTCTTCATGACCTTAAGAGACATTTCTCTCCTCTTACTATGAACTAAGACACAATGTCAAATAGACAGTTTGAGGATATTGGAATGGATACTCAGTAGAATATACTTACTTTTGTGTTGACCACATTGCTTATGAGAGAAGATATAGTAGCCACGACACAGTAGATGGGTTTTTGGAGTTTTAGAATTTTTTTTGTTCAATTGCATAACTTTTCATGACACCAATTAGAATTTTTTGGGGGGCAAATATATTGGAGTGATTTGCCATTTCCTTCTCCAGCTTATTTTACAGATGAGAAAACTGAGATAAACCAGGGGTAGATGGCTTGCCCAGGGTCAGCTAGTCAGTGTCTGAGACCAGATTTGAACTGCATCTTCCTAATTACAGATCTGGTGCTCCATCCACTGTGCAATCTCACTGTTTTGGAGTCAAGAATATTTGAGTTAAAATTCTCCCTCAAATGCTTGCTAGCTGTGCGATCTAGGTAAGGCCCTTAACTTCTCTCAGACTCAGTTTCCTCATCTATAAATTGGAAATAGTAATTATCACCTACTTTACAGGGTCATTTTGAGGAGCAAATGAGATAATCCCTGTAAAGTGCTTTGCAAACCTTAAAGTGCTATACAAAGACTAGCTTTTGTTCTTTTCATGCATTGAGTAAACAAAGTTCATATATCACCAGACTGTTTACATAGGAGTGTCTCTGTGTAATTCATTCCACTTAGGAAATGTAAAATTTATGGAAACATGTTCAGCCTTTTAGGTGCTCTACATAAAGCTATATCAAGATTTACACCTTAAAATAAATATAATTTGTAGAAAATTAGATCTATTCTAACATAGTCCTAACCATATGCCATGCCTATGTAAGCCAGTGGGATTATCATGCAAACAGTAAGTGAGAAACAAGCTTATGTGCCCTGAAGCTAACATGTATTGTGAAATAAATTGTGATATAATGGTTATAGTGCTAGACTCAGTCATCCAAGAGTGGATGACAATTCCATTTCAGACACTTAACTAGCTTTATGATCTGGGGATCAATCACTTCATTTCTTTGAACCCTATCTATAAAGGGAGGGCAATTGAGGTCCAAATCTAGCACCCCATTCATATCACATCACATTTTTCCCCCCTAAGAATACAAAATCGATGTTCACCATGCATATGAATTATATAAGCATATGAATTACATACATATAAATTCTTCTGGTTCCAGAATTGTCAAACAGTATTCTAAAATAGTACTTTCAGCTGGACATGGTGGTGCATGTTTATTCTATCTGCTGCTAGGGATTGAGGCTGCTGATCTTTCAAGCTCTGGAATATGTGGTTAAAGTGGGCTAAAGCTGAGTGGGAGTCCACACTAAGTTCAGCACCATTATGGCAAACTCCCAAGAGCATGGGACTATCAGGCTATCCAGGGAGCCATCAAGACTGCCATAAAACTCTCTGGCTGATCAATAGTGGAATTAGGTCCAAATGTGATCACTGCACTTCCATGCTGGGCAAAATAAGGGAGAGGAAGGAAAGGAAAAAAAGAGAAAAAAGTTGTTTTGGTATCAGATCAACTTATTTGTGTATGCTGGATATTTTGTACAAAGATTCTTTCAGTTTGGTACTTCTTTTTTGGGGATTCAGGACGAGGTGAGGAGTAGAATTATTATATCACATTTGGAGCTAAACAATCTGAAAATATAGTACCCAGTTACCTGTAGTTTAAACATAACCCATTCATTTATTTACTCATTTAGTGCCTTTGAAGTGTAAAACATTGTGCCAGGTGCTATGGGAAATGAAAAGATTAATAATAATAAATAACATTTGTAAAGAGCTTTGTTTTGCAAAACTGATTTATAAATATGATCTCATGTGATCTTCATAATAACCTTGAGATAGATTCTATTATTACTGTCATTTTTCAGATGAGAAAACTGAGACCAATAGAGGCTAAGTGACTTGCCCAGATTTACATAGTTAGTATGACTGTAGCAAGATTAAACCTCAAGTCTTCCTGACTGGAGTCAAGTCCTGCACTCTTTTTACTGTATCTAGATTAATAAAACAGAGTCTAATTTCTCAGAGAGTTTATTCTTTAGAGAGGGTAAAAGAAATTTACACAAGTACAATACAAGGTAGAATGGGGTAAGTGCAAAATGGAAATAGAAAATTATCTGCCAAATTTTTATATTTCAGATAAAGTCATATTGTTTTTACTGTTTTTGAGAAATATCAATCAGTAAACATGTATTAAGCACCTGCTATGTACCAGGAACTGTCCTGGAGATACAAAAAGGGGTAAAAGACAGTCCCTGTCCTCAAGGAGTTTACAATTTAAACATTCAGATTGTTTAGCAATGCTTACATTATAGATCTGTTATTTGAAAAATAACTAGGTTTTTATTTGACTAGATTTGAAAACATAGATTTAAAGGTAGAAATAACCTTAGAGACCATTTAATCCAAATCGCCTCTAATTTATAGACTTAAAAAAACTAAGCTTTGGAGAAGTGTTAGGATTTGAACCCTGATCCCTTATTGCTGATCCAGTGTTCCTCCTGTACCATTTTTGTCATTATTTACATACTGTTTCCTCTCATGATGATCAAGCTTGTTGAATGAGCTATAAAATAATGGACAGATAGAAAAAGTGTAAAATATCCTAGCATGTATTGTTGCCAGACTGACTAGATGACAACAGTTTTACTGAAAGTAAAAATTTAAAAATGGGAATAGCTTTAACCTGTTGTTTCTATTTCTCTTCTTAGCTGAGGTACAAAGTGAAATTGAAAGAATCTTTGAGTTGGCAAGATCTTTGCAACTTGTTGTCCTTGATGCAGATACTATCAACCATCCAGCACAACTTATAAAGACTTCCTTAGCACCAATTATTGTCCATGTTAAAGTTTCATCTCCAAAGGTAATTAGGTCATTTCTTTATCAAGGACAAAGATTTATAGCTTAAAGTCTATAAACATCTTTTAAAATATTTTTAAAAACTTTATTTAAAAATAGTTGGGATTTCTTTGCAATCTAATGTATGTTTTTTTATGCACTGAAAAACATTATTCTGAAAAGGGGTATGTAGACTTAATTTACCAGAGTGCCAGGATGTGAGTGGGAAAGATGATACACAAAAGTTTAAAAACTAATAATCTAGGAGAAAAAGATTTTTCTTTGAAAATAATTCCTTCCCAGAATTTCTTATGGGCAAAAAGGATTAATTATTTTCCCAGACACACTTAATGATTATATATTGAAAACCCACTGAATGTGTAAATTTTAGATATTTAGGGATAAATAATCTCTATCTCTAGTAAATAATCTCTATCAAAATATTATAGACAGATGGATGGATAGATGGATAGATGGACAGACAGAGACACATAGATATTAGATAAATGAATGATGGATAAGTAAAATGTATATCCAAATATAGATATGTCCATATGTACACAGCAGTTACCAAAAAGAACTTGGAAAGAGTGGGTGGTTCCAAGATATTGTTCAGCTCTTCAAAAATCTTCCTTTGACCTACATTCACTCTGAAAATGGTGGAATACATTAAGTGAGTGAATCTAAACTTCACAGTTCAATAAAATCAAGGAAAATATAGTGTTTGACCATTTCTTCAAGTTTTATGTTTTAATGCTGACCAAGATCATAGTATGCTATTATATTGCCATGTATTTAGATGACTACTAAAATATTAGCAAGAGCTAGGAAAATCTTAAGAGTCAAAAATTTATATCTTTTGGATTAATGTTCCTTCTCCTTAAAAAAAAAAAAAAAGATGGTACTGTTAAAAAAAATGAGACATTCTTTATTCTTGTGTGAAACTTATAGGTATAGATCATTAGACTTCTGGAAAGGACTATTTGAGAGAGAACTATTCCAGTAGGTATTTACTGATTACCTGATGTGTTACACTATGACAGTTTAAACTATACTGACTCAAGTCAGGAAATAACCAAGTCACATTTAGAATTTTATTATGCTCAGGTGAACATAGTAATACTGAGTTTTAAAGCCATTGTCCTATGTTATAAGTACATGTTTAAATATCTATCTCAGCATGTAAACGATTATTTAATTTAAAGGTCACATTGGCACACTTGTGATTTGAGTTTCTATCTCCAATACAAAAGGAAACAAAAATATGAAGTTATGTCTTTTAAAAATAACAATAATAACCTAAGGAAGAGGAAATTTAACATTTGAAGGAAAGCTAAATCATACATTATTGTAGCACTCTTTCACCTGATTAAAAAATGAAAAATGTTTATCATCAATCCCATATGGCATGTGGGCCCCTTCTTTTGACTTCTCATTGAATAAATATCCATAGGTAACATTTTTAAATTTCTAAAAATGTCTTCCAATTTTAATTCTTCCCCTGTTGCTACATCTTGTATAATATAGACTTTTTATATCAAGTAATATCCTGTCTCTTTTTTAACATCCTCAGCTCATGGCTCAGAAGACTTAGCATGTATCTGCATAGATTCTCTGTCTCTAATACAACCTCCAACACCTAGTGGTTTCATCCGTATGTCAATAAGCACTAGGTTGAAAGCTAGTAATTATATTCCCACACTTCTCAATCTTTATTCTTTTAATAAGACATAGATTGAAGTGATAGACAAGAAAACAGATTTGAATATATGCATCTACTTTTAAAAGAGTTTCCATGCCATCTTCAGCAGTGAGATTTCTTAAAAAAAAAAAATTGTTCATGTGTGATGAACTACAAACAAATAAGCAGTACTGATGGAATGAGTTGAGCCATGTACACAAGATGCCAAGTTTCCTAGAATCATTTCATTGAGACCCCAACTGGGATATCTCTCAAATTTCAACACCACTTAATCCCTCTTAAAGAATGTCATCACCTTGCAAGTTTCATATTACCTGGGTCAAAATCTATTTGCCTTGTGTAAATTTACAGTCACAATAGAGTTATATTGGAATATTTCAATAAGTATCAGTGATAAGAGAAACAAATATGTTCCTTGATAATTGTCTGGTATAAAGAAAGCCATTAAAAATGTTGCACAATTGAAAAAACTCTAATGTGCATGTTGTGTGAGCATATGTTTGCTTCCCAAATACTCTTTCACCTTTGCAAAGTACCTTCTAAAATGAAAGGATTTAAACAGTGAATAGAGGCTTCAGAACACTTTAAGAATCAGATGCAATATAAACCAGAAGTTTCTCAAAACAGAAAAGATTGTACCTCATTTCTCACATATTATTTCATTTTCTGTCATATTTGAAGTCAAAGCAACAAGATCTGATTCTGTTTTTATTTTTGACAAACGTCTCCATGATGACTCTTAAGATTTGTGTGTTTTTCTATCAGGTTTTGCAACGGCTGATTAAGTCTAGAGGAAAGTCCCAAAGTAAACACTTAAATGTCCAATTGGTGGCAGCTGATAAACTTGCACAATGTCCCCCTGTAAGTACAATTTTGTTTAAATTATTCTTAACTGCTACATGGCATGCTGTTCCACATTTGGAATATTTTTCTGTGGACTACATTGTTGTTGTTGTTGTTTTAATCTGTTAGCCTGGTGGTAGCCATAATACACATGGATACAAGTTAATCACTTATTGGTTCCTCTGTTTGTTATCTCATTTACATTCCAGCATCTCTGTCTGTGGTGAATTAAGAATAGCATGCAATGGGCTTGGAGTCACGTGTTATCCCTGTTGACTTCCTTGCCTTGAGTACTTTTTGTTAACTTTTAAAGAAATCACTTGATTTCAGAAGAGAAATATGTATTTATAAAAAAAAAAAAAAGCAAAACTTTCTTTCAACTCTCCTGCCCGACAAAATGTTGGCAGGTATGAAAGAGTATGGGAAAAAGATGTAGGAAGACAAGAGTTCAATAGAGCAAAAGGGAGTTCTGTGGGTATCAGTTACATTGAATCAGATCCTTGTGCATCTAGAACCACATGGTTACAAGTTTGCAAAAAAAAAAAAAAAAAGACTATCTTGGAAAGAGCTGAGCATATTAGGAAGACCTAACCTGATCCCATGCTATGTACTCTCAGTCCTAGCAAGCTAATGCCTCCTGCCTATGTTTGCCAATTTCTTTGTACTTCAGCTCCTATAAACTTCAAAAGAGAATGATAAACCTCCTATTGATACACTTAGATGGCCAAATAGCTTTCACAGCAACACATATCTCCTTTTCCTAGGTAATCCTATGCAACAATATTTTCTTTTCCTTTCCCCAATCTTTCCTATGTCATCCAAATCCAAGAACAGTTCAGAAAATACCTGGTTCAGATGAGTGGTATGAAAACCATTTTAATTTTTTCTCAATAGTATTTTATTTTTCTAAATACATGTAAAGATAGTTTTCAGCATTCATGTCTAAAATTTTGTGTTCCAAATTTTTCCTTCCTCTCTCTTTCCCCAAAACAGCAAGCAATCTGATATAGATTAAACATACTAAACATATTTCCATATTTGTCATGTATGAGAAAAAACACAAAAAAGGAAAAGGAAACAGACAAACAAAAAAGGGTGAAAATCCTATGCTTCAATCCACATTAATATCCGTTGTTTCCTTTCTGGATGTGGATGGCATTTTCTATCCCAAGTCTATTGGAATTGTCTTGGATCACTATATTGCTAAGAAGAACCAAGTCTATCATAGTTGATAATCACATAATTTTTCCATTTCTTTGTACAAGTTTTCCTACATCTACTTATTTCACTCAGCATCAGTTCTTTTCAGACTTTTCAGAAATCAGCCTACTCATCATTTCCTATAGAATAATAATACTTTATTACATTCAAATGCCATAATTTATTCAGCCATTTAATTTCTAAATTCTTTGCTGCCACACAAAGAAATGCTACAAACATTTTCTCACATGTGGGTCTTTTCCCCTCTTTTATGATTTCTTTGGGATATAGACTCAGAAATGACACTGTTGGATCAAAGGGTATGCATAGTTTGATAGCCTTTTGTGATTAGAGAACTATTTTTTTAAATCAACTTTTCACTGTGACTCTTTTGTGCTATTATTAGATCCCCAGACAAAGCTCATTATGTGGCACATTACTGACCATTGTAACCTCCAATTCCCTAACCCTTCAGTTCGCTTGCAGATTCTTTCCCTTGCACTAGTCAATCTCTCTTCTTCTCCCCATTTAACATCTCAGTGAAGCAATTCAACTCTATAGCATCCTCTTCTCTTGAATGCTTAGCCTCCTTGCCATATTACCATATACCCAGCCAAGCCTCAGCTTTTTTTTCACTATCCTTCACCTTTGCTATTAAGTGAAGCTAGAGAAAATCATGTAACCCTTCTAATTCATTTACAACAAATTTATGTTACAGTCTTAACTAGGCCCTCATTGTTGCTAGGCAACTATATTATACTTCCTTTATTAACTTGCCATTCCATTCTCTACAGTGACTTTTCCAACTATTTTCATCCTTCTCTAAACTTTCTATGGTTTCCCCTCCTCCATCCGCTTGTCTGAGAACTTTTCTACATATTTTACAGAAAAAATTGGGCCACTTGCTATAAAGTCCTCTTCTCTCTGCTTTGTCTCCTATTACTCAGATACCTTGTGCCACTATCTCCTCCTAAAATATATCTTGACTTCAATTTGCTTTTAATTTGTTGGAGTATAAAGACTTACATATAAAACAAGTAATATTCAGAAAAGACCTAAATGAAACTTAATCAAATCAGGTATCAAAAATTCTAGAATTGCTTAGTAAGGGGATAATTAGTGAACATCTAGTAAAGGAAGCAGAAATTACAAAAGGCCAGCATGGCTTCACCAAGAATCGGTTATGTCAGACTTATCACATTTCCTTGTTGGGCAAGGTTGCTAGACTGGTAGATCAAGGTCATATTGTAGATAAAATATGCCTATATTTTGGCAGAGCATTTGATAAAACTCTTCATGCTTTTCTTATGAGAATGATAGATAGATTTAGGTTAAATAATGGTACAAATGGATAGTTTAGGAGTTTGTCCTAACTTGGAAGGTCTTAAGCAGAGGGCCTCGGGTATCTGATAATAATAATAATAATTTTAAAAATCTTTTTTCCCCATAGAGTTGTAGATTTTTTTTTTGGGGGGGGGAATGTAAGGAACTCCTTTATGATGAAATTGCTTCTACCAATACAGATTACCAACTGATCTATAACTTAGAATCATAAAGAGTTGCCTCCAGTGTCACTGATAGATTAAATAATTTGTCCAGGGTCAAACAATAGATGTCCAAAGCAGGACCTGAATCTATGCCTTTCTGACTTCCCAGGGCAACTTTCTAATCACTTCACCATGTTGCCTCTCCTGTTTTTTTATTTTTTTATTTTTTGTAATGCTATGGATAAAGGCATAGAAGTCATATTTGTAAATTTGCAGATGACACAAAGTCCAATTCTTACCCACCACAAAAAGAGTAGCTGTAAATATTTTTGTATAAATAAGTTCCTTTCCCTTTTGTGGATGTCTTTGGGATATAGAACTAGCAGTAGTATTAAAGGGCATGTACAGCTTTATAGCCCATTGGGCATAGTTTCAAATTGTTCCCTAGAGTGGTTGAATCAGTTCACAACTCTACCAACAGAGCAATATTGTCTCAGTTTTCCCACAGCCAACATTATCCTTTTTTGTCATATTAGCCACTCTAGTAGATGTGAGGTGATACCTGAGTTATTTTAATTTGCATTTATCTGATCAATAGTGATTTAGAGCATTTTTTCATATACTTTGATTTATTTGTCTAAAAACTACCTGTTCATAATTTTTGACTATTTGTCAACTTGTACTTTTATGAATTTATATCAATTTTCTATATATTTGAGATATGAAGCCTTTATCAGAGATAATTATGACCTATTTTCAAAGTTTGTCACATATTAAGAACTGGAAATACTGGTCCTATTGTTTATAGGACTAATCCTTAGTAATTTGAGCAATCACATCCATCCAACTCAGCCACAGATATATAAGCATAACATCAGGGCCCTCAAATAATTCATGGGTCAAAAGCAAAATCATATAAATTCATTGTATAAGATTTTCTCTTTTTAACTTTTGAAAATAATTTTCAGTTCAAAATTCTCTTCCTCCATCACCTATTACAGATATGAAATCATGCAAAACTTTCATACATTAACTATGTCATAGGAGAAATAATAATTTTATTCAGGGTATTACATTAGTCTTCCCATGTTTTTCTGAAACTATCCTCTTCCTAATAGCACAATAGTATTCCATTACAATCGTGTGTGTGTGTGTGTGTGTGTGTGTGTGTGTGTGTGTGTGTGTAAAATTTGTTTAGTATTTTCCTAATTTATGGATATCCCCTCAATTTCTAATTCTTTGCTATCACAAAAAGAGCTGCTATAACTATTTTTGTACATATGGGTCCTTTTTTTTTTCTTTTATATCTTTTGGGTTCAGGCCTAACAGTGATATTGGCAGGTCAGAGGGTATATTCTACTATTTGCCACAGTTCTAAGCACTGGGAATACAAAAAGAGGCAAAATGTTCCCTTAATTTGTTTATGATTTCCACCCTTTATATGTAAATCATGTGCCTATTTTGAGTTTAATTTGGTATACAATGTAAATTGCTGGTCTCTATTTACTTTCTGACAGATTGCTTTCAAGTTTTTCCATTAATTTTTGTCAAATAGTTAAGTATTGCCCCAATAAAGGGATTTACTCTGGTCGTTTACTTCTATGTATTGTGTACTTTATTCCATTGATCAACTACTCTCTTTTTAACCCAGTATCAGATTATTTTGATTATTACTGCTTTGTAACATAATTTGAAATCTGATATTGCTGGGCCACCTTCCTGCACTTTTATTTTTCCCTTGATTTCCTTGATATCCTTGACCTTTTGTTCCTCTTGATGAATTTTTCATCATTTTTTTTTAATTCTAGAAAGTAATTCTTTGTTAGTTTTGTTGTTATGGAGCTGAATAATTAATTTAGACAATATTGACATTTTTATTATATTGGCTTGGCCTACCCATGAGCTATTAATATTTCTCCATGTGTTTAGATCTCTTTATTTGTGTTAAGGATGTTTTGTAACTGTATTCGTATAATTCTTGATTATGTCTTGGCAGGTAAACTCCCAATTATTATGCCATCTGCAGTTATTTTAAATGCAATTTCTATTTCTATCTCTTTCTGTTGAATTTTGTTGGTAATACAGAAAAATGATGATGATTTATGTGGGTTTATTTTATATCCTGCAAATTTGCCAAAGTTGTTAATTGTTTCAATTAGTTTTCAGTTTATTTTCTAAGGTTTCTCAGTACATCATATTGTCTGCAAAAAAAAAAAAAGTGACAGTTTTGTTTTCTCCTTGCCTATTCTTATTCCTTCAATTTTTTTCTTGCCTAATAAGGTAATAACTAACAATAATTAGTATGATATTAAAAAATAATGGCAATAATAGATGTCTTTGCTTCACTTTGGTTTAATTGGAAAGGTTTCTAGTTTATTCCTTTTGTACATAATGCTGGTTCTCAGTTTTCGATTAATGTAACACTTTTAAAAAAATAATTAACATGATTGAAATTAGCATATGGCTACATCAGACATTTCAATGATAAATTCAAGGATAAATGGAAGAATAAAATATGTATCTATGACTATAGCTGTTATTTTAACTATTCCTGATGAGGTTTAGGTTTGGGGGTTCCCTTTTGTCAGGGAACCAAATGATAAGATCTAGATTTACGGAACCAAAATGAGATTAGGCTTTCTGGTGGTCAGGGAATTAAATGATAAGGTCTAGTGACAGATTTGGGATTCAGGGATTCTGAGGTCTTTGGGATTCAGTGCAAGAATAGGGAGTTTTGGGGAACTCCCTTCTGGTGGCAAAGAGATTCTCTGTAAAGAAATTTACAAACCCAAAAACCTATATTGATAAAAGTTTTATTATAGGGATTGGGAAGTAAGGTTAGAAATCCTGACAGTGAGGCATAAGGTCTCATTAGGGAGATAGGTGAGGAGAGAGAGAGGATAACACTAGAAGAGAATAGTATTCCAGTGGTCAGAGGTTTCCTTGGCATGGCATGGCATGTTTAGAACCTTTGCAAAGAGAGGATTTTAGTTTGGCTCGTTTATAATAAGAGCTTTGGCTACAAGTTGAAGGGGGCTAGTGGGTGGCATTCTACAAGCTGGGTTTCAGCTTGGGCTGGAATTTGAATAGAATTCAATGACTTTCAGGACTGAACCTACCCCACCTAGATAACAGAATGAAACTGTTTGTCCCTCCAGCAGGGTCCCTCACTGAGGCAGAGTTGAAGGAGATTTTCTCCTTCAAGGAGTTTTCAAGTTTCGGGGTCCCTTCTTCATTCCCTCAATGGCATAAATTTACTGGCGGAAGGGGAGCTATTTATACATATTTGGTATCCTTTGCAATCATCAGAAAAGCATAGTGTAAGTTTCTTTTAGGTAAGCACTGTCTTTTTTGTATTTGTGTCCCCAGCACTTAGCACAATTCCTGGCATATAGATGTTGTTTAATAAACATTTATTGACTGACTTTTAAATATTTTAGTGCATTTCATACTAAGAAATCTAGTAACTAAACACTTGTGATTAAGGTACAACTTGGTTTGTCTAAATTAATTGTAACTAGACACAATATGGATTTTTCATGATCCAGGCAATCCAGAGAGCTGATTTAGCACCTTTCCCTACATTGAGAAAATTGGAGAAATGTCACAATGGGCAGTATCAATGCTGTGGGGACTGATACGCTATAATCTTTCTAGAAAGCAAACTCTCTTCAGGTAGTAAACCTGCTATCCTGATAAGATCATTATCATAGATCATGCCATATATTTAAACCTGGAAGAGAGCCAGAAGAGGTCATCTGATCCAGCCTCTTCATTTTGTGGATAAGGAAAATAAGCATAAAGAAGTTAAATGATTTAAAGAAGGTCGCAAAGATAGTGTCAAAGGTAGATCTGGAGAGATTTCTGGTAAAAATTTGTATGACAGAATGATTCAGAGTTTGGAGATCCAAATATAGATTGGATAAATGATTTAGTAATAAAAATTTTCCAAATCATTGGGCAACATTATTAAAGCATGTTAATTTTAGATAACATGAATGAGGTTACATGTAACATGCAATAATGTTAATTGATGTCTATGATAAGATTAGATTCTGCCTTTTAATTCTGACATACGTAATTTGAGGCCACAAAAAGGACAGTAGTTAAAAACTGTCTCTAATTTAGTACAAAGTCCCAATTTTCATTGTTTTCAAATGGTTTCTGATCTTGATATCATTTGGACTTCTTTAAGAAGAACTGAGACTGATTTAACTGACCACTGCATGTCCCTCTGCAAAGCCAGAAAATTGAGTTGACAGAATAGAGAACTGCTACTAGTGCTTAGAACAGTAACTTTAAAAATTAACTTTTTAAAATAAAACTTAGATTCTGTTGAAGAACTACCAAGATAGAGTAGAAAACATAGTGGCTTTGGAATCAAAGGACCAAGATTTGAACCCTTGTCTGTTATCTGAGTCTCTGTTCTTCATCTCAAAATAAGGAATTTTGGCCTATAAAGTCCCCTCCAGGTATCAAGCTATGATCCTATGTCAGAGTTGGAAGGAGCCTTAGAGACTTGCATCGAACTTACTCATTTTGAAAATGACTTGATGAAAATTGCTTAATGTCACAGAGCACATTTTAACTGACAGAGTGAGAACTTTAGAACCCTGGCCTAATGATAGCCAGGCTACCCAGACAAAGATACTATTGGAACAAAGGCTATATTTCACAAGGAAAAGATGGTTGAATCAAGACTAAAACATTGTAAGGATGTTTGTGCTAGAATAGAATCACCTACAATTGATCTTACATTCTTGGATTGTTCTTTCCAAAATAAGACCTATTGTCCTTGTTTCTTTGACTCATCCAGGAGAAGGCTCTTGTCCAACCTTTGTTTCAGACATAGCCTGAATTTATCTATAACATATAAGCTTGCAAGTTTCATTTTAAAATTTGACACAGATAAATTCAAGTATTGTAATTTTTTTGTGTCCTCTTCACCTCTAACTGGAAGTTTAAATTAGAATAGAAAAGAAAAAAAGCCCCAAGTCAAATGATTTAAGTACCATAATAATGAAAACTCTGTATAAATAAATAGAAAAGTAAATGAATATGTAAATGAAAAGTAATCAATTAATCTAACAATGATGACTTTTGCTAACAAAAACTGACCAAAAAAATTTTTTACCTCCATGAAAAATTATATAGTTTTCCATGTAAAAAGACATATAATGATAAAAATCCACCCTTTTATATGTAAAACTAAAGAATCTTATAACACTCTAACAAACATTACAGCAACTGTAGTAGTATGTAATCTTTTCTTTGTCATCCTTTCACCCCATTGCAGTAGAGATTTAGATTTGTTGTGGCTAAATATAAGCCCTCTAAGGTTCATGATAGTTCCCAATATGCTAGTTCATGTTGCTCCCTTATTAAAATTTTTCCATTAATAAAGAATGAAATTGGGTAATTTTACCTTTATACTTGAAATATCTGACACTTTCAGAAGCAATTGTTTCTGACCCACTTAATGTACAGGTTCACTATGCTGCAAAACCTGTGAATTGGAAATTGAGCAATTCCAGATGCAATCATACCTGTGTACTTAATTGGGACATAGAGATTCCAAAATCTCAGAGGTTTTGGGAAAAGGCCCTGAATTTCTAAGAGTATTAATGGTAACTGGAAGTTAATGGTCCATAGTTCCTAGTTATTGGTTTGCTGTATACATTTTCTTTTTTTTAAATAACCTTTTATTGACAGTACATATGCATGGGTAATCTTTTATAATATTATCCCTTGCACTCACTTCTGTTCCTACTTTTCCCTTCCCTCCCTCTACCCCTTCCCCTAGATGGCAGGCAATCTTATATGTGTTAAATATATTATACAATATATGTGTGCAGAACCGAACAGTTCTTTTGTCGCACAGGAAGAATTGGATTTTGAAGGTAAAAATAACCTGAGAAGAAAAACAAAAATGCAAACAGTTCACACTCATTTCCCAGTGTTCCTTCTCTGGGTGTAACTGATTCTGTCCATCATTGATCAATTGGAACTGAATTAGATCTTCTCTTTATTGAAGAAATCCACTTCCATCAGGATACATCCTCATACAGTATCGTTGTTGAAGTGTGTATACATTTTCTTTATGTCCTGGAGGAGTGGTAGGAAACCAGTTTCAGAGATAGAAAGAAATAGGAGGAACATACACAAAAATCAACCAAAGCATCAAAAGGAGGTGGGTAGCTGTCCCCCTAACATAGAAGGAATGGTTTTCTGTCTCAACAGGGAGGAAAAATGAAGTGGCCAGATATGATAGAAGAAGGATAACAGAACTGAGACAATTGCCAATATGTAGCAACCTTGATCTGAAGCACTTAGATATAGCTGAGCTTTTCTATAGTCATTTATTTGTTGACTTTATTTAGTTCTTGGTCAGTCATTTTTCAGTCATGTCTGACTCTTCATGATCCCCTTTGGAGTCTTCTTGACCAAGATACTAGTCTTGCCATTTCCTTCCTCATTTTACAGATGAGGAAACTGAAAAACAGGGGTAAGTGAGCCCAGGGTCACATGCTTAGTAAGTGTCTGAATCTGAATTTGAACTCAGGAAAAAGAGTTTTCTTGACTTCTGGCCTGAAAATGCACCACCTAACTGCCAATTTTTATTTAGACTAGTAAAAAATTCCTTTCAAAAATTCCTTTCATTTTATTGTGTCTCAAGAGATTAAGCATATGACAATTGAATGAATGGTGAATTTACAGTCAAAAGACTTAAGTTCAAATCTCAGGCTTGTCACTCTGTCTGACCTTGGGCTTCAATCTCCTTATTCATAAAATAAGATAGCTGACTTAGAGGTCTTAAAAGATATGTTCTAAAGCTAAATCTGTATTCCTTTGATATAAAGAGGTTCAGTTCATCAAGCATTCATTAAATATCTACTAGGTGCCAGGCAATATGTTTAGTGCTGAAGCAGGTAGAGTATGGTGGGCTGCTTTTGGTTATAGTCTGTTCCACCTCACTGTAGAATGAGGTTTCTAACATCCCTATAAAATGTTATTATTGAGAATTGGCAGTCATGTCTATTTATTATCCTCTCCTCCTCTGACTTTATCACTATCAATGTTCATCTCCCTCCCCCACAATATCTGTTACCTCATTCATGGACTTTTATAGTAGACATAGGATTAGTCTTCTACCACAAGTCTCTCCCCATTGTAGGCCATGTTCCACTTACCTGTCAATGTTATCTTCCAAAAGTATAAATCTGCTAATACCACTTTCTTCTACCCCATTAAGTAAACTTAACTGATTATTATCTTCAGAGTCAAATATAAAATCTGTTGTTTGGTTTTCACAGTTCCCATAACTTGGCCCTGTCCTGCCTTTCCAATCCTCTTCTACATTGCTCCTGTTTTTACATTCTTCAATCTAGTGATACTGGCTTCCTTGTTGTTCCTTGTTGTACATAATAATCCATATCCCAACTCTGGATAGTATCACTGACTGTCCCTTATACTTGAAATTTTATCCTCCTTCTCATTTGCCTCCTACTCTTCCTACCTTCTTTCAAAAGCTAGCAAAATTTCTACCTTTTGCAAGACGACTTTCTTGATCTTCCTAAATGCTAATTCATTCTCTCCAATTTATCTTTTATACATCTGGTTTATACATAGTCTATTAGGCTATAACCTCCTCAAGAGCAGAAAATTCTTTTTCTTTTTCATTTCTTTTCATCCCTGGCAGAAATACAGTGTCTAGCACTGTATTGTCTTATTGACTTGATTTAAGGTGGAAGAGGTACTTAGAAGAAAGTTTATAACCCCTTGGAGCATATGGCTCCTTAGAGTGGTGATGGTGGAAAACAAAACAATTTTCTTCCTGGCAACCTAAAAATTGCCATAGCTGTTCCACTTTTCTACTTCTGGGAAGTGGTATTATGTCTCTGACCTATGAAGAGTTAAGAATTAAGCAGATATTTCTAAAACAGTTTATCATTTAATAAAATCCCATTGCAAAGTGCTTTTATTTATTTTAATTTTTTTTGTAGAGTGTCCTAATATTTTAAACCAAAATAATTTCTTAAAAATCTGTTGAAGCTAGAGAGTAACTTAGGCATATCTTTTTTCCCCCTTTATTTATGGTACTTGATTTTTAAATTTATCCTAGTTTCCAATTAATTTCCATTTTATGTAAATTCTTATAATACAAATTCAATTTTACATAAAGAATTCTGAAAGAAATCTGTATTGAAAAAAACTTACCTACAGTAATTTTGCTGTATAACTACACCTGCTCTTCAGCTCAGCATTTTGTGGCCTCCCCGACTCTCCCACCAAAAACAAAAACAAAAAACCCACAACCCTTAAAAAATAATAATAAAAGAAAGCCCAATCACCACAAGAAAATAGAACAGAAGCAAAGAGACCAGCCCTCTGTGCTGCAAGGGAAGACCACGTCCCCACTTTACCCGCCTGTCTTGCATCCCTGAATATCTAGCCCTTGTGTCTTTCTGTTCAGTGTGCCTGCCTCTGGCTTGCTGCCCCTACCCCCTACCACTATTGTCAAATTCCTTCTCTTGTTCCAGCCACCACATGTCCCAGAATGGTGTGCCATCTCCTCTCCCTCTCTAATCAAAGTTGTCAGAGAAATTTGCATTATGTAAAAATCACTTCACATAGAGGTTTGAAAAGCAGTGGTTTTTTTTTTTTTTTTTTTGAAACCCTAGGATGGACCTATGGACCAGTAACCCTTCATCTGGAAGGATGTGGCCCAGGAGTGATGGGGAGGGTTGGGGGAAACTGATGGAATACTGAGGCAAGAGACCAGACAAACATTTGCATGTGTGCACACACATACACACACACACACACACACACACACACACACACACACACAAACACAGAGTAAATAAATAAAGTCTGACGATTATAGAAAGGAGGATTATACAACTTAACCAGAAAAGGAGACAAGACTCATTGATGGATGACCAATAGCAGCAGGAGGAAGAAAGATGGAGAATTTTCAAGGAGACAAAGCAGTCTAATTACATAAAGAAACGTGTTTTGATTTGACAGTATTCAAATTCTGTATTCATTGTTCATTTGGGACATAATCACCTTTTCTGACCTGCACCAGTAGCTCCTATTCCATTAATAGAAGTGAAAGAGAGGCCGACTATAGAATATAACCCATAATAGAGTAACGATGTTGCTCATTTGGGAAGTACCTTGAGAGCATCTCAGTTACGAAGATTCCTCTATGATTAATTGCAACAAAAGGAACAATATTATTTTGTTCTGCCCCCTTTGCTTTTCAGTTGCCTGAAACTGTCAGAATTATTTATACATAATTTTTTGTTTTGTTTTTTTTTTTTTTTTGGTTGTTAATGAGAATTCTTTCTCCAACCAAATCCTACTGTGGGCTCTCGCATGTTTGCAGCAGACATGACCTGACTTGGGTAGCTACACTAGCTAGGTTTGTGTCATATTTTTCAATATAAAAAGAATATTCTAAAGAGTTGATCAGTTGAGATTAAATAACATAAATTGATAGTGAATTCAGTTGACTTGATCTTGTAGCATCTTAGAGGTATGTAAGAAGAAGGGGAATAGGTGGGTTCGGGACTAATGGATAGATGGTTGGCAAAGTATGACAGGTGATAGAACAATGGAGAAAGCGACTCAAGTATAGATGCTACTCTTATGTTTGAATTGGTAAGCCATATTGTCAAGACTATGAAGAAAAGAAATTAAGACTAGAGAAAAAAAATGATTGAATGAATGAACAGGGAGGATGGGGGCCATCTTTAGGAGAAGTAAAAAAATAGGGAGAAAGCAAAGGATTGGAGGTTTGGGCCAAAGATAGAAAATTTCATTTTTGAATCATAGAAGTAGAACAATAGAGATAATATAAGATGAAATGTATAACTATTCCTGTGTATGGATAAAGTTGAGGGAAGATGGAGGTCATAGGTGTTTAGGAAGTTGATGATTTCGGAAATAAAAATATCCTTGGAGACATTGACATACGTATTGAAATTCCCAAATATGAAGAAGACATATAAAGTGAGGTATTGAACTTTGTAAAATAGAAGGAAGATGACTTTTGATCCAGGAGGGAAGCATGACAAGGATTTAGACGGCTGATAAAGATAGGAGAAAACATAAAAGATGGAGAGGTTGTTAAGTGGGATATGGCAGTAAAGATAAGAAACAGAGACTGTGCCTGTTCTTTCTATTAGCCCTGGTCTTTGGGTTCTAGGAAAGAGCATTCAGTTCTGAAGAAAGCAACCAAAGATTAAATGAGTAGAAGGGCAGTATGACAAAGAGAGTTGGTCTCAGAGCCTGCCTAACCTAGGTTTAGATACATTCTCTAATGCATACTGGCTGTGTAGCCCTAGGCAAGTAATTTAACCTTTCTATTATATAAGAAATTTTCTAAGAATTTAGCAAAATTTCAATCTGCATTGGTAAAGGGAGTTTTTTCACTTAAGAGTTCTACATTCTAGTGAAATCACAAATTCAATCTCTGTGTCCATCATTACCTCTTATTGTTACCTCCTAACCCTGAAATAACTGAATTTCTAAACAAAATACTCAAACTAAGACAAATATTGCCTTGAAATTAATCACCTTTGAAATCCATGATGTTATCCATGGAATTCATCATTCCAATGGTGAACATCCATCCACAGTAACTGCTTCAAAAGATAGCACTTACTTGATTGTATAAATATTGATTTGGATGTTTTTTAAAATCACACTTACTAGTTTAGAATCATACTGTAGCACTAATGTAAGTAAAGTAGATCAAATTCAATCATCAAATACACTGAAGGCCCACTATATGCACAATGCTGTGCTAAGCATTCAATGGATAAAGATAAATAACACGGTCTTTTCCCTTAAAAATGAGGACTTTTCATTATTAATCAGAGAAATGCAAATTAAGACAACTCTGAGATACCACTACATACCTGTCAGATTGGCTAGAATGATAGGAAAAGATAATGCTGAATGTTGGAAGGGATGTGGGAAAACTGGAACACTGATACATTGTTGGTGAAATTGTGAATATATCCAGCCATTCTGGAGAGCAATTTGGAACTATGTTCAAAAAGTTATCAAACTGTGTATATCTCTTAGATCCAGCAGTGTTTACTACTGGACCTATATCCCAAAGAGATCTTAAAGAAGGGAAAGGGATCTATATGTGCAAGAATGTTTGTGGCAGCCCTCTTTGGAGTGGCCAGAAACTGGAAACTGAGTGGATGCCCATCAATTGGAGAATGGCTGAATAAATTGTGATATATGAATGTTATGGGATATTATTGTTCTGTAAGAAATGACCAGCAGGATGATTTCAGAAAGGCCTGAAGAGACTTACATGAACTGATGCTGAGTGAAATGAGCAGGACCAGGAGGTCATTATATACTTCAACAACAATACCATATGCTGATCAATTCTGATGGATGTGGCTCTCATCAACAATAAGATGAACCAAGTCAGTTCCATTTGTTCAATAATGAATAGAACCAGCTACACTCAGCAAAAGAACTCTGGGAAATGAGTGTGAATGGCTACATAGCATTTCCAATCCCTCTCTTTGTGTCCACCTGCATTTTTGATTTCCTTCACAGGTTAATTGTATATTATTTCAAAGTCCGATTCTTCTTGTGCAGCAAAATAAATGTATGGATTGTATACATATATTGTATTTAACATATACTTTAACATATTTAACATGTATTGATCTACCTGCCATCTGGGGGAGGGGGTAGTGGGAAAAAGGGGGAAAATTGGAACAAAAGGTTTTTGCAGTTGTCAATGCTGAAAAATTACCCATGCATATATCTTGCAAATAAAAAGCTATAATAATAAAATAAAATAATAAAATACAATAAAAAAAGAGCACTCTTAAAAGATTATTGGAAATGGCAACTGTGATGTCTTTGATGACTTTAAGAGAGCAATTTTCATGGGATGTGGGAATAAGGAAAGAAAAAAAAAGTGTTTATTAAGTGTCTACTATTTGCCAGGTATAGAGATAAGGAATGAGTGGGTAGTAAGGAATTGAGGGCAGTGAACGTAGACTATTCTTTCAAGAAATCTATCTCTTGATGGGAAGCATATAAAAGGATAAAAGAATCTGTGGAAGGTATGTGGTTTTTGTTTGGGTTTTTTGTTTTGTTTTAGGACTGAGGAGATCTGAGCATATTTGTAATACAAGGGAAAGGAGCCAGTAGAGAGGAAGAAAGGTTAGATGAAGAATAGAAGAAAGAATTGATGGAGGAAGATCTTGACAGAAGTAAGATCTATTAAGATTCAGGGTACAAGTAGAGGGAAGAAAGATATCTACCAATTTCTGGGACAGATAAGGATATTCTGAGAAGGCAAGACAGCTATTCAATTCTGGTATCTTTACCAGTAGTAGATAATATGACTATGGTCCTTTCATTAATAAAATTGACCATACTCTTCAAATGTATCTTCTGTCATTAGCTTAAAAACTCTGTTTTAGCAATATAAATTTAATTTTTGCCAAACAAAACAAAACAAAAACTCTCCTTTCCTCGTGATACATAGACTTCTTCCTCTATATTCCTCCTATACTCCTTTAAGAGTATAGATAGGCTTGTTCTTTCTATTTGAAAGAACGTTAATTTCAACTCTATAGGATTACATGGGACAAACATTGTAAAAATATACAAAATACTTCTGTTTTGGTTATATCAAAATTAAACTGACCTTTAATGTCTTCTAAAGAAAATGAAACTCAGCTGGATGGCACAATGAATAGTATTGGACTTGAAGTCAGGAAAACATTTAATTCTGTGAACCTAGGCCATATAATCTCTAAACTTTGGCATACTCAACTGTAAAATGTAGCTAGCTAAGCCCCTTCCTTATAAGATTGTTTAAAGGATCAGATGAAATAACAAGCAGAAATCACTTTGCAAAATTTCAAGTACTATGTAAGTGAATAGGTATTATTATTTCTTATTACACAGGAGATGTAATAAGATGCACTTATTACACAAGAGATTACAGAGATCATCTGTAATAAGGATATTTTTTACATGCTTATCAATACTAACCCAAGTTTGATATCTGAGAGACAGTATGATATAGTGAAAACATCATTGGGACTTGGGGTTAGGAAATCTAGATATGAATGTGTCTCTGTTAAATGACAATGACTAAATCACTTAATTTTGAAATCTCAGTTTTCTCATTTGTAAATGAGGAAATAACATTTTTACCACTTATTTGCAAAGTTGTGGTGAGAACAAAACTTTAAAACTTATAAATGTTAAGCTATGATCATTATTTTTAAAAACATTGTGCTATTTAGAAACCTATGCTCATTGTTCAGTCTTTATGATATTAAATTGAAATGGATAAGAATAGAGAATACCTGGAAATTGGACTTGGTTTCATATAGAAAGTTAAAAAAAAAAACCTTATGAATGTTGAATGTTCTTGAATCAAAGTTGTGTATCTAAAAAATAAAACAGTTTAAATTTCATTCATATAGGTAAGAAGTTCTTTCATAGAGTGTTATAACTTTTAGTAAAATATTCATTCGTCTTACTAACTGCAATATTGTTGTAATCTTTTTTAAAACCTAAGACATCATACAAACAAAATAAAAAATTTACTTAGATACTTCAGATGGAAAAAACTGCTTTCTTTTAAATATCTAGATTTGCTTTTCCTCCTATTCACTGAATAATTCTAGACACTCACTTAACTTTGTGTGGACCTGACAATACATCATTTGGTTCTGATAGAGAAATTTATATATAAGGATGATAGATAGCTAAAGTAAATATTAGCATGGTGTTATCAATACACACTAGAATTTAAGGGTTTTATTGCTTATAAACTAAAAGGGAACTAACATGATTTTTTCTTGCTGTGGACAGGAAATGTTTGATGTTATTCTGGATGAAAATCAGCTTGAGGATGCATGTGAACATTTGGCAGAATACCTTGAGGCATATTGGCGTGCTACACATACAACAAGTAGCACCCCCATGACACCCCTACTTGGAAGGAATTTGGGCTCTACAGCACTTTCACCATACCCCACTGCAATCTCTGGATTACAGGTACCTGATAATTCAGTTGCTTTTTTCAAGCATTTTCTTTACACCTTGTAGACCAATGATGGTGAACCTGAGGAGGAAAATATTCCATGGTAAAAATAAAATACATCATTTATTAAGAGATTACTTTGTACATATCAGTGCTAGTCCTTGAAGGCAATACAAGGTTTAGAACAAGGTTTAGATTACTTCTTTATAGGTGAATTCAAAATCTCCATGTTTTAATATTTTTAGTGATCTTTGATCTTATTATTATAACTCTTCTCTGTAATGACTTAGATCACAACCTAGTCACGCCTTTTCATTCTGTACATCTCTCAATCATATCCTTCCATAAATCTTCCATAAAGAATCCATACTAAACTGCTGTAGACACCTAATCTCTTGCCATTGCATGGGTACCAGTGGAATACATAGAGATTGTTGATTAGTAATCTCTTATTCTTTCTATGTGATGAATTTTCTTCCTTTTCTAGGCCTAGTTATCTCTAAAATTATTCTTTATGCTGTCCTGTGTAATTATTCTTCTTTAGTAATATACTGCACTTTATTACTCTCACCATGTATTTTGCCACAATCCTTTGGGTTACTTACAATTTTAATACTTGAGAGACTGTACTATTTCATGACCTGTCATCATATATAGCACCATGAGAGGAATACTGATGTTAAAAAGATGGTCCATTATTTCAGAAATAAGTTTGGAGTCATTAGAAACAATATACAGTTTTCCAAATGGACTAAGTTGGTTGTCTATTGCCTTCTCAAGATACATATTCTAATAGAAGTATGTTTGTGTACCATCTCTTCAATTAAATTCATGTCAACAAATATTTATTAAATATCTA
The DNA here is from genome assembly GCF_016432865.1 of Antechinus flavipes. Taxonomy (NCBI): domain Eukaryota; kingdom Metazoa; phylum Chordata; class Mammalia; order Dasyuromorphia; family Dasyuridae; genus Antechinus; species Antechinus flavipes. The sequence continues at coordinate 444,174,705 of NC_067400.1, forward strand.
CTCTATGAAAGATAAACCTGATGATGGAAAAGAAAGACAAAACTAAAACAATCCCTGATCTTAAGGAACTTACATTCCTCTAGAAAGATATAAAATATACAGAAATATATTAAAAGGAAATAAACAATAACAATAGGTGAGAATTAGGGAAATCATTATGCAAGAGGTGGCAGATAAGCTAAGACTTGAAGAAAAATGGCTTCTGAATGAAACTTCCTTTTATATTTTTTGCTTATCATGTTTTTTGTACTTTTTCATTCATCATGGATACCTTTAATATAGATGTGGCTTAGTTTAATGAAGATTTTTTTTTTAGAGAAAAGAAAATAGGCAATAGCTTCTAGGGAATATTTTTTCATGACTTATTGAGAGATAGTAATAATTTCTGATATTTTCCAGGTGTTTGTTATTCTCCTTTTCCATATATCTTAAGAAGCAATCTCTCTGCATTCTCCAAGTCATGCTGTATCTGTCACAGACCTCTGTATATTCTTTGTCTACTACTTGCTTTCTTCATCTTTGTCTTTTTTAACATCCTTTCTATTTTCTCATGTAGTACAAGTTAAATAATGTGTGCGAAGCCCTCTGCAAACTCAAAAGTGCAAACTCAAAAAAATTATAATTAATAATACTAGGGGATCTTTGCAAGTATTTTTCATGAGACCCATAATACAAAATGACCAACTACTCCAAAAATATTTCTTGTTGCCTTTGGATGCACAATAAAACAAACTATAAAGATGAGCCATCTTTACATTTAGCTGAATTTATTTTTGTTTTCTGTTTCATTTATATTAAGGACATCAAGATTGGTACAACTAAGTCCCTTCATTAAAGTGTCTACTCATTGGTCAAGAGGCAGTTAAATGGATAAACTGTTAGACTTGGAGTCAAGAATCCTGTTTGACTTATTTGTCTGACTCAAGGCAAATCATTAAACCTCTAAGCCACAGTTTATGAAGCTGTAAAATGAATGGTTTGGGTTCCCTTCTAGCTTGAAGGTTGTGGTTCTAAGGATCTCATGCTTACATTTCTAATAACTCTGTTAATATGTAGTCTAAAAATTGTTTGATTCTTTGTATCTCCTACTTCCCCATCATTTACCTACTGTTATTAGAGAAGTTGAAGGAAGCTTATGCAACTGAGTCATTGTGTATTTTTCTTTGTTTGGGGTGGTCATAGTTGCCAAAGAATTCATCATTAAGGAATTATCTTTCCAGTACTGGACTACAGGAGTCAGAAAAGTAAAAGCTGGCCTTTGGTCATTAATAACTCTGAGTACTGGGGCAAGTCACTTAATCTCTGTTTGCCTGAGTTCCCTCATCTGAAAAGTAAGGATGGTCATGATAGTATCACAGGATTTTTGTGATGATTAAATGAGAAATTATTTGGAGAGCACTTAGGACAGTGTCTGGCATACAGTAGGTGCTATTATAAATGATAACTATATTGTTGTCATCATCATCATTGAGTTTCTCCATACTTAGCTTGTTTTATCCCTGGAAAGCAGAAATAGGTTGTTGCCAGAATTATTCTGAAGCTTTTCTAAACTAGTAGAGTCTGCCAGAGTTTATGCTTTGCTGGCATGACCATGGCCACTTGTAAACCATGATGAAACAAAGAAGCCTAGGCCTTTGTCCAAGTCTATATTTGCATAGCTAAATTCTCCTGGGAACTCCTAGCTGACCACTTAAAATATCTGCTGGACAGGGGCTGCACAATCTCAGTATTCCACCAGGGTCACAGCTCCATCATCAAAAACCTCCTAGCAACCCTTGGGGCCATCGAGTGGGGCAAGTTCTAGTGGCAAGCTGGTCTTTGCTTCTACTGCAGGCATGATGGGGCAGACAGGGATGCCCAGAATCGGAGAAGGGCCAGAACCATCCCTGGATATCCTCCCAGAACTGACCAATCCTGATAAGCTGCTGTCCTATCTGATCTTCCTACCAATAGTAATGATGACTTTCTGTCCCTCTTCAATAACAGCTGACCCATGATTTCATTTGGATCCCAGCTCAGACTGAGATCTACTCATTGGTCTCAGAACTGCCATGTTCACTCATCATTGTCTCACAGTCCTTACATACTCACCCCTATTCTCCCTTATTCAGAAGCAGGGAAACTAAGGAGTTTCAGCTAATTGTATATCATTTTCATCCAACCAAAACCACTTCTGTAGATGGTCAGATTTAGTAACCACACACATTGTGGCTGACCACTTCAGTTCATTCTTCTTCTTAACTGTTCTGGTGGTTATTTCTGTGGAAGCCCCTTTCCCTCAGCTCTCTGTTAGCACCAAAACTGAGGCTCCTTTTTCTTGGGCCTGATGTATTCTTTATATTTTCCTACTGCACAGGCCATCCACAGTATTCTTACAGGAGTCTTTCCCAACCCTACCCTGACTGGTACCAGCCCTCTATCTGACTCTGGCTTTGACCCTTCTGTTTTATCTTCTTCATGAATGTGGTAGAGTTGGAGGAGAAGTTGAGCATGGTTTGTGGTGTTCTGGGCCTATGGACTCTGGGAGGGTCCTGGGTTTTTTCTTCCTAGCTCATTGATGAAGTCCTACTAATTCATTATTAGTAGTCATTACATATGTAGACCTAAAAAGTCACAGAAAGCCTTGCTACCCTTAATTGGGTACCAAAGAGTTGTCTTGTAAACTGGCTCTTTCCTTGTCTATCTGTGGCACCCATGTTCTTTTTCCCTATTCCAAGCCAAATACAAGAGGCTGTGTAGGTTAGGACTGAAGGAGAGGGATGTGCTTAATTACAAAGCATAAAATGTACTTATTGTAGAAACACTAAAATCAGGGTTGGGGGGAAAGGGGGAAAAAGCTATTTAAAGGGAAAAAATAAAAAATACAATGTGTTGGACAGCTCCATTTAAATGTCTTTACCTCAAACTTAATTATGTTCAAAACTGAATTCATCATCTTTCTTCCCTAAACTTGCCTTCCCTCCAACTTCCCTCTCTCATTTGAACTTTCTCTAGTCACCCAGCTTTGTAACTTTGGAATCATTCTTAGTGTTTTCTTGAACTTGGCAATTAGATCATTAGTGATCTTTTAAGGAATATTTTCAATAGAATGGTAGGGTTAAAAATCTTATCCAAAGAGATAAGCAAAAAGTATATATTAAAGAATTAGAGGGGGGCAGCTTGGTGGCACAGTGGATAGAGCACTGTCAGAGCCCTGAAGTCAGGAGAATCTAAGTTCAAATCTAGCCTCAGACACTTAACACATCCTAGCTATGTGACCCCGGGCAAGTCACTTAATCCTAATTGCCTCAGCAAAAAAATAAAATAAAATAAATAAATAAAGAATTAGAAGAGTCAAGATCAAAAGTCAACTTTTAGAAAATTACTTCTATCTAGATATACAATGAAGTAGCTAACTTTTTTTTTTCCTTTGATGCATTCTGTTCTCCTTTCACTATCCTCTTCCATGGGCTCTATACCTTAATGTTTTAGGGGAAAGACCTAATATATTGAGTAACATATAATAATATACTGCCTTAATAATCAATATTCAAATGTCTCTGTGATCTCACTATTATAGAAGTTCTCTCCAGAGAGGCTGATCACAGACTATTTATGCCTACTCAGTTCCCATAAGTTTACTTCCAGGCATCTACCCAATACTCTAGGAGCCCTTCTCACTTGCTCCTGGTATAAAGATTCAGTGGAGCAAACAGACCACCCAGCAACTGTCTCTTGCCCACATGATATTTGCCTTCTTTTTAAAAATCATCCATTTCTTTTATAAGATTCTTTATATATGACCCTTTCACAGAGTTCATTATTCATAGTATTAGGCAATGAAGCCTGCTGACACTTTTATTACCTTTGACGTAATAGTCAATATAAATATTTAAACATTCACCCAAAATTTTGTGATATTTCTTGAAAGACATACCAACTGGGATAAACTTCTTTATGTATACTTTCTTTTTTATTATTAGGCAAGCCGTAAAATAGGGAGATGTGATTACCAAAAGTATTTACATGGGAGAGATCCAACATTTAATGACCTCAAATTTCTACTGAAATGAATATCCATATTTTAAATATCAATATTCTTCTGGTGCATGGCTAGAAGTCATAGTTATAGTACATAATACTTATGTGCAATTAAAATTCTATTATTCTTCCAAATCCCTAAGAAGTGAATCTAATGGTGGATGTTTCAAATATGCATTTGGGAATAGACTGGCATTTTGGCAGCCCTCAAATGGCAGTTATCATATAGGAAGTGATCAGGATCTCCCATTATGTTTTTTTTTAGTGCAGAATACAGACATGGTTGAATTTGTAGCTTATGTTTCTAAGCATTTTTCAAGTGTGCAAGTATAGCTCCTATACACATAATGTCTTGCATAGGATCCAGTCTTAGTCAGCAACCATAGAACTTCTCCAGGAGGGAATGTGGAGATAGATAAAAATGAGAATTTTTCTTTCCTCGCTGTTCTTTTGTATGCATTGTAGTATGTTCAGGCTCAGACATGAAGAATCAGAGTAATTATGTTACCAAATGAATGTTGCCTTTGCTGAATTAATTATTATTTACTTCTTATCCAGCAGCTGCAGGAATGTAAAGACCCCCCCAGCTAACTGACTGTGAGGAATATGTAGTCAATTGAACCTTCTTGCATCATGACTAGTTTTGTTTTAATGGGTTATAATGATAGTCATAATTGTAGATCATGTGGAGTTAACTCTGAGATAAATGGCACTTTCTGAAATGCTATTATAGTTACATTACTATGCTACAAAATTGCTTTTTTATGAGTGCAAAAAGTACCATATGAATGAATATGAATCAGGGGATAGAAATGAACATATTATAAGGTAGATATAATATGTCTACTGAACCATGTCTTAGTTTTACATACTGTAGAGCTAATTTGGATATAGCAATTCCATTGTCTTATTTGAATGAATTCTGAGAAACACATTGAAGAATTTAAAATAGATTTATTAAGAGATATATTTCTGTAACATAGTTATAGAAGTTCAGTTATTATGAATATGACACTGCTGGTATATCATCAGAACATTCATTTAGTGTTTGTTTTCTCATCGTGGTAATTAGTTCTCACTGAGCCATTTGCATCACTGTCCGTTTTGGCTTATGACCATTGGCATATATTTGCTAGACTACTGATTAGGGTCAAGGGTACAATATGTTGTCTATCTGAAACAGTTTTCTCTTTTATGAAGCTAAAAATCCTAGGATTTTTAGTAGGAAAAAAGAAACCTAGGACCTATCTCATTAGGATATGGCTCATTACTAAGATAACTAACTTAAGTTATTGGTAAGATGAAGGTGGACACTATATGCACACTATATGTATACATAAAAATTCAGGTGACCATGCTGGAGAGTATGGATCAATGTAAATGGAAGTTTTGAACTTGAAGTTCTTAAGAATTCTTATAAATTAGAAATATAAGTTTGTTGTTCTTTACTCAGGCATCCGTAAGTGGGACAATTCAATCTCAAAATTTCTTCTATCCTACTATGGGAAAATTGTAATATAATTATAACTTTCTATTGAGCTCTATCATATTTGGCATTCAGTCCTGAAGAGGACATGAGAGGTTTGGGAGGAAAGGATATTAAACCTGAATCCAAAAAGAGAAAATACAAAGAAGAAAAATTCTAAAACTAGGAATTAATGCCATTCTGAATTAAGAGGAAAGATTATAGCAGTGGGAATCAGCATGTTATAGCAAAGGGTATTTGAAAAAAGCATAGAACAAGGACAAAAGCTTAAATGTTAGACCGAAGAGGGATCTTACAGTGAAGTTTAGGATTTTATTAATGATAGATAATTTGCTTTCTCAGCTTTCAGTTGGCTGTAGAATCTTGGCCTGTAGTTCACTACAGACAAAATACTTTTAACTATGTTGATGGTAGGAAAATGAAAACAAGCTCCCATGTATACCAGATCTTGACTGTAAACCTGACCCTGAACCAATATTTCTATTTTGCATCATTAATGACCTAAGACAGTTTCTGGCTTTAATTTTAATTTTTCTTTGTTGAACTTTTTTTACACTGAGATTTTCTCACTCTTAAGCCTTCTTTACTAATCTCCAGGAGCTTTATTGAGATTAATTTTCCACAGAGCTTGAGGTAATATCATATGAATACTATAGGAACCATTGTAACATGAGAAAATATTGAGTAATAAGTTTAATCAGTCAAATAGATTGTTATTTTTATTATATTAATTTAGTTTATATGAAAATACAGATTATTACAAATTTATTAAGAAAGCAAGATCTGATTTCATCCACAGTTGGTTAATTATTTGTTTCAGCCTTGACTTTACAATTCTCCAAAATGCTTTTAAAGAAAGTTTTATATATATATACATATATACATATAATGTTGTAGCATAAAATCAAATAAAAATAAGACTTTAGCAATCTAAATTATAATTTTTAAAGAATATTATGATATTTCAATGGCTCTGTGATTTCACTGATGTGATAATTTCTTTCTATCACATCATTATAATATATCAGAAAAAATATGTGTTTTAAAAAAATATGGTCCTTTGTGTCAGAAAGAAGCTTAGGATCATTAAATGTAATACACACTTACTTTTCCTCAAAGCAAGCCAGAATTCCTTTTTTTCTGTTCACTTCTCAGCCAAGTTCATTTTCCATCTCCTGTATATATCTAAAATATACATGATAACAGATCATACAATTGTATATCATAGTCTGAATAATAGACATTCTTCATCTCATCAATTTGTCCCATGGATAGAGTTAAGCTAAACTCGTTGTGAGTGTTTATGGGCCTAATTTAGGTGGTCTTAGGTGTTCTAAAATTTGATGCAGTCAGAGCATTTGGAGTAGTTCATTCTATATAAAGTATTCTTCCATTTGGATTCTTTGCTAGACATTTTCCATAAAATTAGAGACCAAATTTAGAAAGCATATATCTGCTGGTTTTATTCTTCATTTGGAATTAATAATCAATCAGAGGGTGATTGAATAGTTATTCTTGTTGTTTCACATTTCAATGAAATTTGGAACATTTTAATTGTATACCTTAAAGAATCTTAAAGATAGCATTTTACTATTGAATCAAAAAATTTTAAATAGATAACAAGTAATAAAGAAAATTGGATTTTGTATCCTCTGAACTTTTTAGTCAATTATCTGCTTGAAAAGATGTAGTCAGCTGAAAAGATGTGGAATGTGTTTGTTAATGCCACACTATTCCTTTCTCATGTCTTCATCAAGGATTTTCTTGAAGAACACATAGATCATTCCCATAGGATTTTGCAGTTATGGAAAAACAGACTTATGGATCAATATTTATTGACATTTTCTTGGTCATCTTTTTTTCTCTCAGCAGTACTTTTTTTTTTTTTCTGAAGCATTTGGAGTTAACTGACTTGCCCAGGGTCACATAACTAGGAAGTGTTAAGACACTTAAGTGTCTGAGGTCACATTTAAATTTAGGTCCTGCTGACTTCAGGGCTGGTGCTCTATCCACTGCCTCACCTAGCTGCCCCTGTATTTTATTTTTCCAAATATGTGTAAAAGTAGTTTTCAACATTCATTTTGGTAAAATTTTGTGTTCCAATTTTTTCTCTCTCCCTTACTTTCCCTTCCTCAAGACAGCAAGCAATCTGATATGGGTTAAACATGTACAATTCTAAACATATTTCCATATTTGTCATGTTGTGCAAGAAAAATGAGACCAAAAGGAGAGGAAAAACACAAGAAAGAAAAATCAAAGAAACAAAAATGTTTTAAAATACTATGTTTCGATCCACAGTTAATCTCTATGGTTCTATCTCTTTTTTTTAAATTTTATTTTATTTAATAATAACTTTGTATTGACAGAATCCATGCCAGGGTAATTTTTTACAACATTATGCCTTGCACTCACTTATGTTTCGTTTTTTCCCCTCCCTCCCTCCACCCCCCCCAAGATGGCAAGCAGTCCTATATATGTTAAATATGTTGCAGTATATCCTAGATATAATACATATTTGCAGAACCAAACAGTTCTTCTGTTGCACAGGGAGAATTGGATTCAGAAGGTAAAAATAACTCGGAAAGAAAATCAAAAATGCAAATAGTTCACATTTGTTTCCCAGTGTTCCTTCTTTGGGTGTAGCTGTTTCTGTCCATCATTTATTCATTGAAACTCAGTTAGGTCTCTTTGTCATAGAAATCCACTTCCATCAGAATACATCCTCATACAATATCGTTGTTGAAGTGTATAATGATCTCCTGGTTCTGCTCATCTCATTTAGCATCAGTCCATGTAGGTCTCTCCAAGCCTCTCTGTATTCATCCTGTTGGTCATTTCTTACAGAACAATAATATTCCATAACATTCATATACCACAATTTACCCAGCCATTCTCCAATTGATGGGCATCCATTCATTTTCCAGTTTCTAGCCACTACAAACAGGGCTGCTACAAACATTTTGGCACATACAGGTCCCTTTCCTTTTTTTAGTATCTTTTTGGGGTATAAGCCCAATAGAAACACTGCTGGATCAAAGGGTATGCACAGTTTGATAACTTTTTGGGCATAATTCCAGCTTGCTCTCCAGAATGGTTGGATTTGTTCACAACTCCACCAACAATGCATTAGTGTCCCAGTTTTCCCGCGTCCCCTCCAACATTCATCATTATTTTTTTCCTGTCATCTTAGCCAATCTGACAGGTGTGTAGTGATATCTCGGTTCTATCTCTTCTTGTGGGTGGCATTTTACATCCCCAGACTATTGGAATTGTCATGTATTACTGCATTGCTGATAAGAGCTAAGTCTGTCATAGTTTATCATCATGTAATCTTACTGTTATTATATACAATGTTCTCCTTGTTTTGTTCACTTTACTCAGCATCGGTTCACGTAAGTCTTTGCAGGCTTTTTTTTGAAATAAGCCTGCTCATTTCTTCTAGAACAAAAATATTCCATTACATTTATAAACTATAATTTATTCAACCATTCCCCAATTGATGGGCATGCACTAAATTTCTAGTTCCTTGCCACTACAAGAAGGGCTGCTACAAACATTTTTGCATATATGGGTCCTTTCCCCTTTGTTATGATCTTTTTGGGATGCAGACCCCATAGTGACCCTGATGGATCAAAGATATGCACAGTTTCATAGCTCTTTGGGCATAATTTGGTAACCTTTTCTCTGTTGGGTTTGGGGGGAAATAAAAGGGGGTGCCACTATATTATATCAATTGATTTATAACAATTAAGCTTGCTTAGGAAATAGAGATCATCTGTTCTGGTCTGTTCTTTTATCCATTCCAGAATTTTCAATGTCATTAGCTTATTTAAATAGACCAAATTGAAATTCTTGCAATTATATGCATGTTTTCCAAGTTTATTCAATCTTTTAATTTAATATTATTTTTACTTTAACAACTCAACAGTCTGAACATACAGAGATGATTTAAAAATAACTTTTACAATAGATTGTCAGTTGTTTCCTATTTGTTGAAGTGATGAAGAGTCATATCTGAAATGAAAGCTCTTGTCAATGTGGCCAATTAATTACAAATCAGAAAGCAAAAAGTCTTCTATCACCAAATAGCTGTTAATATCTTTAAACACAGCTCTATTATTGATGCTTTTCTGACTCTTTGTTGATTTGTCAATCTTCTGTTTCCAAGCTCTTTTTTTCAGCCATACGTTCAGCTTTTAACTCTGAACTCATTTTCTTTCAGTAGTTTAAATGATAACCTCTGGGCACTTGATAATTTATCTTTCACTTAAACAATAAATACCTATTTCATTTGTGTTGAAAAAAATCAATACAATTTAATCATACCTCAGTCTCCAAATAGTTATACAGCTATAAATTCACAAGATGTTCCTCCATTTCATTTTGTGTCTTTGAAATTCTTTCTTCATACTCATATTTTCAAATTTTTAATAAATAAAATCTCTTTAAAACTCTTCACTAGTCTATTCACCTTCTACCTTTTATAGGGTTATCATTATAGGTATTACAGAGTTCATTTTCAGTCCAAAATTGGTCAAATTCCATCTGAAAACTTTCTTTATATATGAACAATTTTTAATTAAACCAAACTTCTTTTCCTATTCCATTTTTGTTATTGTTGTTGAGTGTTTCCAGTTGTGTCCCACTCTTTCTGACCCCATTTAGGGTTTTCTTGACTTAAGATAGTGGAGTGATTTACCATTTCCTTCTCCAGCTCATTTTACAGATGAGGCATCAAAATGATCATCTATGACAGAGGTAATGTCTTAGATCATGCACCAGCTGATATAACTCTTTACACTAAAATATTTTTGTATCCTTCTCAGCACTATACCTCTCCATGTGAAAAGGTCCTTAAAATAACAATACAGAAATATAATAGGGATTTTGCCGAAATTAATTACATTTTCATTAAAATAAGATAAAAGAATTGAAGTGAAATACATAGCTATTAAGAGTGAGACAAATTTAAAAGTCATAGAATGTCAGTACTAAAAGACAATTTAACATTTATCTAGTCCAGCTTTTAAAAGTGAGACAAATTTAAAAGAGTCCAAATGCTATTCAAGATCTGACCAGGTGTATGTCCCAAATGATGGGCAAGAGGATACAGGTAAGAAGTATCAAGAGTAGAGCAAAAAAGAAGCATTTGTTTACCAACTCCAAGCAATGTGTTTTTTTGTTTGGAAGTCAGTCAATAGAATATTAGAAGAAAAAAAACACAGGTACAAATTGCCAGCAAAAGAGAGCACCGGGAATATCAGGGAACAGAAAATTAAATAGGAATGGGATAAATTCTGGAAAGCAGACAAAGTAGAGTTATGCTTTGACTAACCAAGGACTGATGGGAGTAGTGATCTACTTTTCAAACATGCTTTGATGCAGGGTCAGTAAGGGAAGGGAAGAAAGAAAAAGTACTGATATTTATAGGTGAGGAAACTCAGTCTTATGGTCAAAGCAGGAATAATATAATAAATAGTTATGTGAATTTTAAGTAATTTCTCTGTTGTGAAATAATTCTTTTTTTTTTACAAGGAGAACTCAAAATATTTTTTGTATATTTTAATTCTCTTCAATACAACTTTCAATTTTATATATATATACATATATCACATGTTTAAGATGTAGAGTAATAATGCAGTTCTTTTCAATGAATACCTGATATCCTTATGATTTGGGCCCCAAGTATAAAGGACCAGATATTTTAAGTGTGTGACTTGACCTAAATTACATTTAAGGACTTAGATCCTATTCACTAACAAAATTCCAGGGACTTTTTTTTTTTTTTGTACTCATGAAGCTTCTGATCTGAGGAATGAGAAGAATTAGAAAGTCTATATTAAAATGAATGTTGAACCAAAAGGGATGGTGCAGATTCTAAAAGTCAGAAAAACAATAGCTCCCATGTCAACTTAAAATTCAAACAGCATCTTGACAGCATATTATGAGTGAATGAAAGTTTTAATCTCTTTGCTTTATTCAGCAAAGTATGTGACAACAGATTATGGGAACTCAAACTTTAACTTTTCTCCCCAAATTTTGTACTCAATAAGCATATTTTTGTCCTTCTCCCTCCCCTGATACACCATGATAATTGCTATCCTTTTAATATTTTGTTATGCATAACCCTTCAGAAATTGAGTTTTAGGTAAACTTAACATTCAGCATTTTCCAAAATAAATTTAATATCTGTATGTAAAAAGGCATATAAATACCAATTATACAAAGTTATTCCAATAAATTTAAAAAGGTCTTTACAAAGGGATAATGATGAATAATAAGCTAATTGATATCTCTAGGAATCTTGACTGACAAAGCAATTATACTGAGGAAAGAAGCAAGGATCATGTAGCTTCTCAAAGGTATTGAATAATTGGACTGAAGAGAAACTAGAACTACTATTTTATCAATTGATATTCTAAGGAACTCTTGAAAAAAAGTTTTTCTTAGTATTGTTTATTAGTTATTAGATCTGATTTTAAATAATAAAAATGTTTTGAACATCTGTCCCAATGAAGTGTTTTTTTCATTTAGAGGAAATATGAAACTGCTCTAAGGGTCTATTTGATCTAGTGTATATTTCAAGAAACTAGGCTTTTAGCATCTTATAATAGTCCATATAAATATAGCTACTGTACCACACTTTGACATTTTGAAGGTTCATAAAGGTGAAATTAAGTTGACTTTCTTTAATCAATGAATTATCTGATGTTTTTAGAGCCAGCGCATGAGGCACAGCAACCACTCTACTGAGAACTCTCCAATTGAAAGACGAAGTCTGATGGCCTCTGATGAAAATTATCACAATGAAAGGGCCCGGAAGAGTAGGAACCGCTTGTCTTCCAGTTCCCAACACAGCCGAGATCATTACCCTCTTGTGGAAGAAGAGTACTCTGACTCATATCAGGACACTTATAAACCCCATAGGAATCGAGGATCACCTGGGGGATATAGCCATGATTCTCGACATAGGCTTTGAGTTTGAGAACACGTGGGGGGTGGGGGGAGAATAGTATTCATCAGTTGACAATTTGCCATAACATAACTAGGACAAACTAATCATCTTAACTTGGCAGGTCAAGCACAGTTTTTGCTGTGTTTATCAGCTGCTGTCATTTGATGGTAGATAAAGGGCAAAAAAAAAAAAAAAAAAAGTACATCAAGCCCTAATGTTAGAGGGAAATTAGATGCCCAATCATATAGTTGTTGTTTTTTTTTTCTTTTGTTCTTTTTTTTTAATGTAACATAAAACTACCTTTTTTTTTTAATGTAACATTATAACTATCTTTTTCTTCATTAGGTGTTAGACACATCAGTTTGTAATTTAGGGTACTTATCAAGGCACATATAAAATAATTTCCTGTGCTGGAAATTCCAAATGACCAGTTCCAGTTGGAACCAATTTATAAACCAATTCCTGTTGGAATTTGGGAGAATCGACTAGAAAGTCTACTTGAGCATGTTGCAATCAATTGAAAATTTAAAAAAAAAAAAAAACAACTAATAAATAACAAAACCACAATGTTCAATACAAGCCAAAAAATAGCTACAGTATTTGTTTGCTGGGAGCTAAATTTACACTTAAGGTTGAAATACATAAACATTTTATTATGTGTTAACATTTCTTGAATGGCATTTTCAGATTTAACCAAATATAAAATGTTGATAGTGCCAAAAATCTCATATTAATACAGCAGTTACACAGTATTTAATTTTTTGTTTTGTTTTGTTTTCCTGGCATGGCTGTTGCCATCAAAGTATTTTTCTTTATGTTTAGTCACTACCTTAATTCTATAGAAGTTGTCAATGAAAACTGGTATTTTTACAGCAGTGGGAAAGAGAATGGCATTAACAAAACAAAGTATTACTGGTATTGTGAAATATAAGATGGAGTGTTGTCCTCCCTTTGATCAATCTGAGCACAAATACACATGCCCAGGAATATAATGTGAGCTAGGAAAAAATGTGACATTCTCTCATTTGCACTTTCTTCTAGGTGGGAATTGATCCATTCCAGTAATCACAAACATAAATTCAGTACTTACCTGCCAGCACAATTGAGTACCTTTCCACTGCATCATCTAGTCTGTCTTTGAATGTCTGATTGTCCCAGCCCTATATAGATATTTCTTCATAACCACATTCAGAAGGATTTTTTAAAGTAGTCACTTTCAATTTTGATATTGAAAGCAGTGTTTATACAAAATGATGCTAGTAATAATTTTTTGAAATGAATGATCAGATCAAAGAGCTTGCAATAAAAAAATAAACAGAATCAGAAATACCTGCTCACTAAAATGATAATGCTGACATTTTTAATGCACAGAATTATATTATGAAGAATTTGGAAATGATGCTGCCTTATTTCTAAAGAGCACTCCTTTTCACCTACTGAGACTTCACAATTTTTCCAGTGGATAGACATTTATGTAATTGAAGACCTTGTGTCTTACATTATCAAAGAAGCCTTAGATCCAGTATGATCCAAGAAATTATTGGAACCAACCATTTTATACAACACACCAATGTCTATAAAACAAAGAATTATTTCTAAAAGTCCAAAATGCATGTATTTTCTAAAAGCCTGACAGGACCAGGCGTAAAAAAATCCTTTTATACTGGTTCATGTCATGAAACCTATTTTTGAAAAATGACAATTATTGATTTTATATTATCTTATTTTCTTCCCCAAGCATCTTAATATTTAAGCTCTCAAGGCCCATATCAATTAAATAATTTTCCTGACCAAGATAAAATCTTATATTTTCTGGATCACTTACAAAGATTTTGACTTCCTTTACAGCTCTCCTTTCTGTGTTCTTCCCCATCTTCCTTTCTCCTCTTGTTCACTGTGCACATTTCATAATGATCATGGTTAGCTTATAATAAATAAGGATAACTATTAATCATTTAATTCAGTTAGGTCAGTTGATACAACTCAAAAATGGTGTTCAGTAAAAAAAATTAACAAATGCAGCACTGACTTTTAGGGTTGTTTTGCCATCTCTAGAGAATATCCAGATGATTAGGACCATCAGTAAAGATACTCAAAAGAGCTGCATCCATTATTGAACAAAGAATAATGTGACATGTTTTTCACTTTAATTCAAAGAATAGAAGAATATTGTCCAATAATTTAAAATATTTATCACATGTACAGCACTCATATTTGCATGAGAAAGAAAACACTAGACAAAACATTTTTCTATAAGCTTTACCAGTTTTGTTGTGTGCATTAAAATATTACTTGCAAAAAGTACACTGAGATGTAAACTCTAGACTAGACAGCTGTTCAGCTTTATTATGTAGTAAAATTAGCTATCTGATCATTTAGCTGCTTGAAGATATGTACATTTTATGGCAGGTAGCTACAACAGCATTTACATATATTTTTAGACAAACAAGATGACTATATTATTTCCAATTTTTTAAAAGTACTTTATTTTCAAAACCTCTTAAGTCTTTTAAGTCTTCCATGTCATGCTAATAAAGAGGTCCATTCAATCATTATATGTGCACAAAATCAATCATTGTGTCAAATACTTTTGCTTTCCATTCTTAACCTGAAGTGAACAATTTTGGAAAGGATATCATGTATAACATTGAATAATCCTGTTTAAATACTTTCTTTAATTTGCCATATCTGTCCCCCTCTGCTTTGTGTATATGAAGCATTTAATCTCCAAATGAACAACAGGCCAGTTTTCAAACTTCAGTGATTTTGTGTAAAAATGGCATTAAACTGACCTTAGACAATGAAATGAATCATTTCTGGAAAATATTATCATGCACTTAAAAAAAAAAAAAAACAACCAAAGTGCAGACACCTTGTTATTGCTTAATTTAAAGATTTTATTTTAAAAAGTTAACATTTCAATAAGCAGGAAAAATAATAAGCACTACAATGTCTGGGGGCCATTTTTAACCCATTGTTTAGAGTTATAATATATATTAGAACTTCTACAATGTCAGCCAGCTGTCTTGTGATATATATTATGCAATGGTTTAATGTGACATTGTGGAGTTAAATGTAGTCCTGACTGAATAGAAATAATGCCAATTTGCCAATTCTAATGTTTGACTTTTAATGGTTATAATATGACTATAAAATAAGAGTAAGCAGTTAACTGTTTAACTCCAATGCATAAAAGCAGCACCTAGACATATTTATAAGGGATTAATGGTTATTTGTTATCTTTATAAATTTTTATTGGGAAAATACTGATTGATAATAATTTAGATTCATAGACCATGCTAATATGACAATCTTAATTACATGAGCAAGTTAAGATATTGCACTTAGACCACAGGGAGACTTTTTTTTAAAATGTATGACAAATTCCCGAGATAATTATTTATTCTTTTCTAATAGGTTTGTTTTGTTTTTGCTTTGTTCTTTGTGCAAAATATATTTTTTGGAATCTATTAACCTCTTCTTACCTGCATACTTGAATTTTGTTGTTGTTGTTGCTGTTGGAGAATTCATAATTCAGGAATAGGAAGGGAGGGGCAAGGGGTGCAAGAGGGAGAAGGAAAGTTATACCAAAAGTAGGTTTCCAACTTAAAACCTTAAAAGTGAACATATCATGAAAATTCAATTGAAATCCAGGGTGTATCAATCAAGAGTACTTCTAGGCAACCTTAAGCTGCATGCTAATAGCATATTCTCTTGGTTATACAATTTTATTTTGATGTCTGCTGAAACTTACAAACAAAAATGTGTAGCCACTAGAATAATTTGATCTATATATTGCTATTTATACTACCTCTTCTCTACAGAAGACAGCCTCTCTTTAAGATAAAAAAATCTACCGATAAGTAGTTGAGATCTTTATTATTGCTAACCTTGCTACAAAGTTAAATGCATTTTATATGCTTAGTTCTACTGTTTTCCTCTAAATCTTAAAGCTCCGTTCCAAATTAGCTTGTTTCATATTTCTTTCCTTCCTCCCTAAGGTACCTTGCATTCAGTAAAAGGTTACCTTTAGATTCCAGATCATCTTGATAAGCTAGTCCTCATAGGAAGGGAAGGGATGAACATTGATTAGGTAGCTTACTTTTGTGTAATTGCTGGACTGCTCCCCTGCAAAAGAAAAGCATTTGTAGGTCCAAAGTATTTTTCATATTCTAAATCTTTATGTTCTGCTTGATTGCAATTTCAGAGCTTTCTGGACTTTTTACTGCTCTTGTTAACATTTAGAGCATACATTAACCATTTACTGTGTAAGGCTTTATATAATCTTGGGGTGCCCATTTTATCAAAACACACTACACATATACAGAAACTTTCCAGAATAAATTAAATGTTTCTTAGCCTTTTTTAAATTAGCTTTTGAGTTTCATGACCATGTTGCATATAGTTCTTTTTTGGTTCCTTGAATCATCTTAGGACTCACCTATGAATGATTTATAAATGAAAACTCATGTGTGATTAAAATTTGTTTATTTCTGTTTTTTATGTTTTATAAGTAGTATGAAAACTTTAAAATGTTATTATTATTGCTATTGTTAGTAATCCAGATATTTCACTCAGGCTGTATTTACATACACAGGCCAATGTGATTCTTTTGACTAACTTAAGCAACCAAAAGAGTTGACAAGTCAATATAACAATTGCCAAATGATAATTTAGAATTTTGTTTTTTAATGACCTGAGTTCAGTCAAAACAGTAAAATTGGTTTCTACACACTGACAAAACCATCTCATCTTTAAAATATGTAATTATTTTAGAAAATTTCCTTCTTTAATTGGAATATTTTTTCTCAAAAAAAATATGTCTTACTGCAGCTTTCTAGTTAGTTTCTTTTTGTTGCTTATTTTACCACAAATACTTTTTTTAAAAAGGACATTTTGGTAGTAGAATAGAAAATATATTGTCAGATGAACTTGTACAAAGGGCTGTATACTCTATTTACAATGAAAATCAGTTAAATAAGATTGAATCACAATAGATTTTTCTCTGATTTGGGAGACATTTACATATATGAAACTTTCCCGTTGCATCTGTTGACCTACATGGAATGGGAAAATATAATAGAAAACTTTTAAAAATGCATTTACTATGATTAAGGATACATTTGGTAGCTCCTTTCTCAAAACTTAGAAAGGGTTAAAGTGAAATTGGTCAGAGAAACAAGAAGTTGGTCTCTAGCTTTACAATACTTTGGAAGTGGTCTTGGTCTACTTCAAGCACTTAAAATTTTCAACTAATGGCTACTAAATATACTTGTTTAGGGCCTAGTCCTGATATTTACATGCCATTTACACACAAAACTCTTACTGAAATCAGTCTGAGTTCTGTCTGAATAAGGGATGTATTAGAGATGCAGGATCATTAATGCTATATCGTTGCATACTATTTTTCATATGCCTTACAAATATTTTCTGGGACATTATTAAAAGAAAATCATTTTATTGCCAAAATAAACCTTTGTTGTTACTTCTAATCTGTATTAGCACTAGAAAATCAAGTTATGTAGCAAATACTATATTGTACAGTACAAAATTATAAAATATATATTTTGCCAATAATATGAAAATAGAGCAAGGAGAAAGAAGCACATTTGTTATAGCACAAATTTACAACAAAATCCATTGTTACATTTGGCAATCGTATTTTTGAAAAAGTATATAGATTTAGTTCTAAAGTTTCATTGAATTTACTTCATTTGCCATCGTTTGCTGCCTGATACTTTTCCAGCAATTAATTTCATAGCCTTGCAATCTGTGGATGTAAATGATTTTATTCTTTGAAATCGTATTCCCTTCTATGGAAACATTATAATTTATTTTGTGATAAGACAGCATATAATATTCACCATTCTTATTTCTTTTCCATTAATAATAAGTTATAAATGCAGGTGAGCTCTTATTTAGTGCTCATGTGTATTTTTGGTATGCTTAAGTAATTTAACATTTTCCTAGCCCAAGGTCTGAATGATCAATAATAAATCTGTCCCAACAATGTACTAGTATTTAGGATATTCTTTAATTTGTCTTGCCTCTCAGTGCAGCTTTATTTGGAAAAACACAAATAAAACCTCATTAGCTATTTTGAAGAGAAAAGATAAAAACTTAAATAAATACTCAAAGATATCACCTTAAAATAATAAAATTATATAAAAACTATTCCCCCAACTATAGGCCTTGGACTATTGATCTCCCAGGCTATTGCCACATTTCCTCTTACGGGGTTAAAAATTAAATATATATATTGCCTTTACTAAACCAAAAGAGTTATAAATATTTCTTTTCTTATTTTATTTTTAGACTAATTTATCTCCTCCTATTTTTACTTCTATAGATATGTGTAGCATTCTACAAGGCATGCTGGGTAAAATATACTATGCAAATGTGTACAGTGTCGCATGTTTTGCTTTCCCTCTGCTTTAGTGGCTTTAAAGGAAAAAAAAGTGTTGTTATTTTTGTGAACAGAAACATTTATCAAAGAAAATGCAGACTGCATGCTTACAGTATTCTAATTTCTATCGATTTGTTTTATGGAATTTAGATGTGTACAAATCAACTGCATTAAAAAAAAACAAACCTTTCTTTTCTACAATAAATGAAAAAGAAAACATCCAAATTAGTGTTTTACTTTGATTTTTTGTACAATTGTTCACTGATAATTATTAGAGACTATAATGAAGCATTAGTAGAATTGTGGAAGAAAAAAGTCCACTAAAAATTCTGAAAATAAATTGGAGCCTAAAAATTCAAATTAGGAAAAATATATTAAGTCATTGGCATAAAAAGCCAAATTAGTCAATTGAAAAATGAAGAATTATTATTAAACTTGTTTTGCACAACAGGATTTACAAAGTACTTAGCACATTTCCTGGTATGTATTATTTAAATAAAAGAATTGTTGAAAGAGAACTTCTAAAATATCTAGCCTAACACAATATGTGTTTAATAAAGATGCTTTAAGTTGATGTGACCAACCTTTATTGAATTAAATTTTTGCTGACATTTTTTTAGCAAAATTGTAATAACAGTTGTTCTAGTGTTGAATGAAGTTTGGGGCAAAGGTTTTGAACAACATCAGTTATTATGGTCTTTTGTACACATAAATGAAGCATTTGAGAAAGATTTCTTATTATCAAAGATTGGGGCAGCTAGGTGGTAAAGTGGATAGAGCACCAGCCCTGAAATCAGGAGGACCTGAGTTCGAATCTCAGACACTTCATACTTCCTAGCTGTGTGACCCTGGGCAAGTCACTTAATCCTAATAACCTCAACAAATGTATATATTGTCAAAGATTATGGGGAAAGGTATTGAATCCTTTGGAAAATATCCTCTTGTGTATTTTAAGTATTAAATTATTTCCTAAACTGTGCTTTATAGGGCAAGGAGAATATGAGAAAGAGGTGAGAAAAAAACATTATATACATATATAATATAGTATAGCATATTATACATAGGACAATAGATACTGAATAAATACTTACTAAACTTAATTGAATTGCAGAATCTCAGAGCTTAAGGGAACCTCAAAGGCAAATTGATCAGTGTATACTGAATAGGAATCCTCTGTCAAGTGATCATGAAAGCCATGTTTGATGATAGGAAATATCATTTGACCTAAGTACCTAATTCTAGCCTTAGAGAACATATTTTTTAGGTTTTTCTCTACCTCAACAAAGCCAAAAATCTGTCTCCCTAGCTTCACACTTCTGGAACCAAGCAATATAATGACATAACCCATTCTATACTACGAAACAACTATCACATCACCCAACCCCAACCTCTAGTCTTCTCTTCCAGCCTTTCTGTCAACCATTTCTTGTATGATATGTCTTCTAGTTCCTTAACAATTCTGACTGCCCTCTTCTGGACACACTCCATTCTGTTAATGTTCTTCCCCCAAACTAAATTAAATTATATTCTAGAATATGGCATGTATCTCTAAAGAGCTTATAGATTTCTTCTGGATAAGAAAAATACATAAAAAAGAAGATGACAGAATATAAATTGAAGGGCTAAAATTCCAAAAAAAATTATGAGCCACATGAGACATAGAAAACTCTTAATAAATGCTTCTTGACTGACACTGCTAAAGAAGCTTCTGATGTTCTTGGAACATCTCTCTTTATATCAAGGTCATGTATCCATCTTGACTTTATCTAGGTAAATAGCATAAGATATTGGTCTATGCTCAGTTTCTGCCATATTGCTTTCCAGTTTTCCCAATAATTTTAATCAAATAATGAATTATTTTCCCAAAATCCTCTGTTACTATAAATTGTATGTCTTTTCTGTTCAACTGATAAACCTATTTCTTAGCCAGGACCAGATAGTTATAATTATAACTATAATTATAATTATAATTGAAGATCTGGTACTGCTAAACTTCATTCCTTTACATATTTTTCATTAGTTACCTTAGCCTTGACTTTTTGTTCTTCCAAATGAATTTTATTATTATTTTCTCATATTCAGAAAAATAATTTTAGCAATATAATTGGGATGGCATTGAATAGATAAATTATTTTAGGTAAAAATGTCATTTTTATTACCTTGGCCCTATCTGCCCATGAATAATTAATATCTTTCCAGTTATTTGCATCTGATTTTATTTGTATAAGAAGTTTTTTTTTTAAATAATCTTGTTTATATAGTTCCTAGGTTTGTTTTGACAGGCCAAAGTATTTTATACTTTCTAGAGCTATTTTAAATGGATATTTTTTACTCTCTATTATTGCAGGATTTTTGTTTGTGACATATAGGAATACTAATGATTAATGTGGGATTTATTTTACTTTACTACTTTACTAAAATCATAAATTGTTTCAACTAACTTTTTAGTTGAGTCTTTGGGATTTTCCAAGTATATCATCATGTTGTCTGCAAAAAGAGATGGTTTTATTCATTTACTATTTTGATTTCTTCTGTTTCTTTTTCTTCTGCTTTTATCATTGCTAGGATTTCCAATACAATGTTGAATGATATTGGTGTCAGAGAAGGTTTCACACCTGACTTTAATGGGAAGGCAGCTATCAAAAAAATATAAGAATAAGCCAGGTTCCTTTGCTGCTAATTTTTCTGATATTACTCTATGTCATTTTCACCACTTACTACCTTGCTTTGGCCATCCTTTGATTTTCTCAGAGATTCTTGAATTATATTAATTAGATTTTGATCAGGAGAGGATTTATGACAAAGTTTTAAAATTTTTCTACACAGCTTGTACTGTTACTAAGTTCTTATTAAACTTAGCTGTCACATTATTACCAATATAGTAGGCTCTTAAATGCTTATTAATTGACTCTTCATTATATTATGGTTTTTATTTCCAATGTATCTGGTTGAAACAAAGTAAAATTCTAAGCTAAAATTGCTAAACATGAAAAATCTTTGTAGTAAATATATTGCATCATAAATATGCATATATGTGTATGCATGTGTATAGGTATATGTATATATGTATTATATATTTACATATATCAATATAATCCCTTCTTTTTTTTAAATGTAGCAATAAGGGATAAGTGACTTGCCCAGGATTATACAATTAGTTAAGTGTTTAATGTCAGAGGCCAAATTTGAATTCAGGTCCTCCTGACTCCAAGGCTGGTGCTCTATCCACTGTGCCATCTAGCTGCCCCTAAAATCTTTTCTTTTGAGTCACATACCCATCATGCTAATTCAACACTTTTGTCCTGGCTTATTGCAAGAACATTCTAATTGGTCTCCCTGTTCTAATCCTTTATCCACTTAGTTGGCTAAGTAATTTTTCTAAAGCACAGACCTGACCATGCTACTTTCCCCTCAAACTTTTTTTGGGTTATTGTTGTTCAGACATTTTTCAATCATATCCGATTCTTCATGAATTGTTTGCTGTTATCGCTAGGATCAAATATAAACTCCTCTGTTTTACATTTATCATAACCTGGCCCTACTTTTCCAGTCTTCTCACCTTACTTTCCTCTACACAATCTATAATATAGCTACCTTGCTTTACCTGTCTCTCCTCAGATATGATATTCCATTTTCAGTCTCCTTTCCTTTGCATTAGTTGTCCCTCTGTAATACTCTGGCTCATACCTTTGCCACCTTCTCTAGGCGGCCTTGCCTGGTCACCCAGTTACTGGTGACTTCCCCTCTGAGACTGCTTCTATTTACTCTGTTTTCATCTTGTAACAACCTAACATGTTGTCTCACCAATAGTTTATGAGCTCCCTGAAATCAGAAACTGGTTTTTTGTTTGTTTTGTTTCGTTTTTTGGATATCCAGCAATTGGCACAGTGCCTATCATATGGTAAGCTAATAAATTCTTACTGGAAACTGTCCTCCATGCACTCTAAAATCCAGTCTCATTGGCTTGTTGTAACTCATACAGAACACTCCATCTTTCATCTCCATAGATTTGTACTGTTGTCTTCCATTCTTGGAACACAATCCTTCCTCACCCCCACCTCTTAGAATCCCTAGCTTTTTTAAAGACTCAACTTAAATCTCAACTTCTGGAAGAGACATTTTCTAGACCTCAAAACTGCTAGGACCTTGCCTTCTGAAATTATTTTCCCTTTACTCTGTATATATCTTCTATGTAGTTAATTTCATAATTGTGTCTCCCATTAAAATGTGAACTCCATAAGGACAGCAATTTTTTTTGCCTTTCTTCATCTTCCCAGCACTTAGAACAAGACCTAGCATATAATAAACCTTACTAAATGTTGACTATTACAAAACCATTTTTACTCATTTACTCAGAAAGAATCATCTAAAACTGGCCTCTAAGCCAGATTCTATATCCCCCTTTCAGTAAAATACTTTAATCAGACATAAACTAATTGAATTGTGAACCCTGAACTAGAACAAAATGCACTAGTTCATTCTTCCTATGTTGCTGCATCCAAAATATCAACATCAAGTGAATAAATTTACTAAAGAGAAGGTCGATTAAAAAAATACCTTTTCTAAATAGTACATATAACCAAAGTCTCTTCAGTATTGATTCAAAGTTTTCTTATATGCCTTGCATATAATAAGTGTTTAATACATATTTGTTGAATTCAATGGACTGCTGTTAGGTTGTATTTCCTTTTTGCAAATTCTAGGTTCAAATTTTACTCTTAATTATCAGCCGTTCAGTTTTGGACAAGTTATTTACCTATCTAAATCTCAGTTTATCTATAAAATGAATATAATTTAAATCAATGATTTCTGTGACCCTTTGCAGTTCTAAATCCTATGGTTCTATACTTTAGAAGATATATCATTTCATCAATATGGGCACCACCAATATAAATCACAAATTTTCCATACATTATCATAATTTTTATCAACATATTCCCATAAATTCCTCATGAAGAATCTATCTAATGCATTGCAGATCTTTCTGTGATTCTTTCTATATATTTAGGGAGGAAGAGAGAGAGAGAACCAATGATCCACTTATCTATTTGTCTTGGCACTTATTTTCATTATATGACTTCACTACTGTCTTTACATATGTGTGTGTGTGTGTGTGTGTGTGTGTGTGTGTAGATACAAATATACATTCTGAATGTAAATTCCAAAAAAGCATTGCCACATACTCAGAAGTGCACAAAAAAGATTGCATATTAAACTGTGAAGCTCCATTTCACACTTTTCACTTTTACAAAACAAATATATAATAATTCTATCATTACTTTCAAAACTATCCTACTTACCTATGCTTTTTTTCTGAATATTCTTTGTTCCCTTCTGTGCACTTTAAAAAAATAATTTTAATGGCTTTTTAAAAAATTACTATTGCTAATCCCTTTCTCTCTGTTCAACCTCTCCCCCGTTAAAAACAAAAAGAAAAAGAAAAAACTAGCACAAATAAACACCAATAAGTAAAACATCCACACATTGGTCATACCTAAAAATGTACATCTCTTTTAGCACCTTTAATCTATCACTGCTCTTTCAGGAAGTGTATGATATGCTTTAGCATATATTCTCTACTGACATAGTTGGTTATTACATTGATTAGAGTTTTTAAGTCTTTCAAAGTTATCTGTCATAATATTCCCATCTTTGTGTAAATTGTTCTGGTTTTACTTACTTTACTGCATCAGTTTGTACTAACTAGGATTCTTTGAAAATATCTCTTTCATTACTTTTTACTGATTATTTAGCTGAATATTACATTTGCATAATAAAATTTGTTGATCTATTCTTCACTAATTGGGCAATTCTTTAAATTCTAATTCTTTCCCTCTCCCCTCTTTTAATATCAACTTAGGATCAGGAAGTTTATTTTGAATATAGCTCTGGTATTATCTACCCGGTGTATATCTCATTGTATATCCCATCCCTATTGAGTTTGAGGTATTTTCACAAATATGTGTGTGTGTGTGTGTGTGTGTGTGTGTGTGTGTATGTATCTACAGAGTGAGGTTCATTTGATGCCCATTTCTATTACTGCTTTCTTCATGTTTGTATAATCTTCCCATATATTCCACCTTTTTTACTCTTTATTATTTTTACCATTCCTTTCTTTTCTTCTATATTAAAAGTCTCAGAGTAGAACCAATCAATCACTCCTTCCTGTTTATTTCCCTCAATACTTTTTAAAATTTTTTTATTTTATTTTTAATTTATGGAATAAAATAAGCATTTCCATAAAATGAAATAATAATAATTTTTAAAAAAGGTTTGTGTGAAACAACAAATTGCTATTCCTTTTGAATATATATTAAAGTTTTTGTGTAAATTTCTTTTTCTTTCTCCTCTTTCCCCCACCCTGTCCTAGAGATGGTTAACATTACACACACACACACACATACACACACTCTATGTATACCTCTATTTTTCAGTTCTTTCTTTGGATGCATATAGTGTCTTTCTTCATAGGTCCTTTATTTTTAATTTGTATATTAATAATGGTCAAAATGACTTGGTAGCTCAAAGTCAAACAACATAGCTCTTATATACAGTGCTCTCTTCATTCTTCTCATTTTTGCTCTTTATCATTTTGTGCAAGTCTTTCCATGCCTCTCTAAGATCATTGAGCTATTCATTTCTTATAGCACAGTAGTAATTCCATCACAATCATGTTCCCCTATTAATGGAGTTTCCTGCAATTTCCAGTTCTCTACTACCACAAAGAACTGCTACATACCTCCCATTCACATTCAAAGTTCTAATTACTTCTTGTGAATTTCCTTCTTTATTTTTACTCACTATTTTCTTTATCAGCCTCTCCTTTTACCCCATCCCTATTATTTTAACTTGTCCCCCTACCCTCTCTCTCATCCACTGCTTTAAGTGTCTTCCTTACCCTCTCCCCACACACATCTAGAAGTCCTTCCCAAATTCCAAATTATCTACCTCCCTTAAAGTCCCTCTCCATCCTGTTTCCCAGTTTTCTCACCTCTTTATAGTCAAAAGACTTCTATATTTTTCCATACAAGGACACTATTTGCTCTTCAACCTTGATGAGAATAAGTTTCCAGCATTACTAGCCCTCCAACTCTACCTACTTCCTCTTCACTACTTAATTCTTTCATGCCTCGTTTTTATATTATACAGGTTTTTACATTTATGAATTAATAATTATAATAATTATAAATTCTGAAAATTTTATATCAGATTTTCCTCTGAATTCTGATCTTTTTATTACAAATACCTAAAAATTTCAGTTTGTCAAATGTCCTTTTTGTCCCTCCAGTAGGATTAGACTCAAATTTGTTGGGTAAATTATTCTTGGATACAATCTCAGCTCTTTTGCTTTTCAAATTATGTTCCAGGATGGATGGTCTTTTAAAGTAGAAGTTTCTAGGTCTTGTAGAATAAAAGCATCTAGGTCTTGTGAAATCCTGACTGTGTTTCTACAGTATTTAAATCTTTTTTTGTTGTTGTTGTTGCTGGCAATATTTTTGTCCTTAACCTGGAAGTTTTGAAATTTGACTATGACATTCCTGTAAGTTTTCCTCCTGGAAAATGTTTTCCTCAATACCTTTTGAAGACATTAAACTTCTGAAATGATTCGGCTAAAATGCTAGCTAGTACTACTTCACTATGTTGTTATTCAGTCATTTTTAGTAGAGTACAATTTTTCATTTCCCTATTTGGAATTTTCTTGGCAAAAGTACTGGAGTGCCTTGCCATTTCCTTTTCCAGTTCATTTTACAGATGAAGAAACTGAGGCAAACAAGGTTAAATGACTTACCCAAGGTCACACAACTAGTATCTGAGTCTAAATTTGAACTCTGATCCTTTCATTAAAAACACTTGAAATTCTTCAATTGCATTGAAGACTAATCCCCCCACCTCCAAGACAACATTCAGCTTTAAGCTTAGAGAGTTGTTTTTTTGTTTTGTTTTGTTTTGTTTTGTTTTACCTTTTGGAATATTGTATTGTTTCAGATTTCCTCTCATTCATAGTAAAAGCTGTGAAGTCTTTTGTTATTCTGACTAGTTTTTTAGTGCTTGAACTGCTACTTTCTAGTAGCTTGCAGTAATTTTTTTCCCCTTTGGTTATGACTTTCCTAGGATTTTTCCATTTAAGGTTTCTTTCAGGAAATAATTGATAAATGTGGTCTACACTTTGCCTTCTGTTTCTAATAATCTGTTTTCATTTTTGATTTTTTGAACTATAGTTCCCAGTTTTTTAAAAAAGATGTGAAGAGCTAAAATTGACAGGCCTTGGCAATAGATTAGATATAGTAGGATGAGAGAGAGAACATTATCAAAGATAACTCCTAGGTTCCAAGCCTAGGAGACTGAGAAGATGATAGTACCTTCAACAATAATAGGAAAGCTAGCAAGAGGAAAGAAGTTTTGGGGGGAAAATTTCATTTTTGGACATGCTGAGTTTAAGATGTCTACAAGATATACAATTTGAGATGTCTGAAAGGCAGTTGGTGATGCAAGATTTAATATCAGTTCAGAGGTTAGGGTGACATAAATATAATTTGAAAATCTTCAGCAAAGAGAAAAATGATAATTGAATGCATGGGAGCTGATGAGATTGTCAAATGAAATAGTATTAGAGGAAGAAGAGAAGGACAGAGCCTAGTGGAATATGCACAGTTAATGGTCATGACCTAATGAAAATCTAGCAAATTAGACTGAGGGATAGATAGGTAGGAGAACCAGATGATAGTAATGTCCAAAAAAAACTAAAGAGAAGAGAGTATGAAGGAGGAGAAGGTGATAAGGTGATTAAAAATGCCTACAGTACAGAAAAACCTAGAAGGATGAGGTTGGGGTTGAGGGGGGCGAGGAGGGACATTAGATTTAGGGAGACTAATGCTTTTTAAATTATCTCTTCTTTGACCTTTTCTCCAGCCGATTGTTTTTATTTTTCAGATGTTACATTTTATTCTATTTTTTTTAACCTTTCAATTTTGTTCTAATAATTCTTGCTATCTCATGGAGTCATTGATTTCTATTTGATCTAGTTCAAAGAGTCTATTTCTTGGGTAAGGCTTTTGTTCAGTTCTTTTGCCCACAACTTTTATTTCATTTTAAAAAATTTCTTACTTTACTTTTTCTAGGCGTTTCTTACAGAAAATTCTTTTTTTTTTTCCTTTGAGCAATTACCTGCAGCTTTTAAGCTACTCTCTTCTTTGGAACTACAATAATTTTAAATATAATTATCCCTTCTACATTCTTATTTTCTTATTTGCATAGTGGATAGGTAGGTAGCATAGTGGATAGAGCACTGGCCTTGGAGTCAGGAGGACCTGAGTTCAAATGTGATGGCTGACACTGTATGATTCTGGGCAAATTACAACCTGATTACCTTGCCAAAAAAAGAGAAAAGAAATTAAATGGGAATTTGGGGGAGTTTTCTGGAAGCCTCAGATGTCACATAAATAAGTATTTTTACTTAACAATGACCTACATAGAGCCTTGACCCAAATTTTACAATAAGGTATTGTAAATACCCTATAAAAGACTAAGAAAAAAATTCAAATTTATCTCATATGAAAGGAAAGTCAATAGTTTTTATGTACATTTTTCACATTGGGGTGGGGCGTGGAGGGCAAAACAACCACAACTCCCCATGATGTGGAAGGGATAAAAATATTAGTTGATATTATCTTTGATTTACTTATCTCTATATTTTGAGAATCTGAGTTAGAGCTATGTGCTAGGGCTAGCCTCTGTCCCTGGTTGAATTTCTGGGTCAATCTGGATCCATTTGTTTTTTGCATTGATCTCCTGGGCTCACTCTTTTAGGATTAGACTCTACTCTCCCTTGTATTTCTGAATTTGGAGTACTAGATCTTCAGAGCTTTCAGTGGTATTTTAGGACAGGAAGAACCCCTTAATTCTGAGCAGTCTTTGTCTACATACTGCTGTCATTGTGCTACATTGGTCATTAATGCCTCCAGAAACTTCCTACCTAAAATATTCTAAGGAGGGATCCTTCTGCGACTAGCCTCAAACCACAGAATAGGGGATTAAGTCCCTGGGCTTGAATTGGTTATGTTGGGAGGATGAGCTTGCTTGTTAAAATTGGAGTGGCTTTGTTGGATGGCCCTTCTATTGCCTGTAGGTTTCTATCTGAATT
The DNA here is from genome assembly GCF_016432865.1 of Antechinus flavipes. Classification (NCBI taxonomy): domain Eukaryota; kingdom Metazoa; phylum Chordata; class Mammalia; order Dasyuromorphia; family Dasyuridae; genus Antechinus; species Antechinus flavipes. Next base: position 444,203,713 of record NC_067400.1, read on the forward strand.
CCTTCTCCCCCTTCCCAGTTCTGAGCTAAAAGAAGCCACTATACTTTTTCATTGAATTTCTTGTTCATTATTCAGTATGTTGCAATGAAGTAAATAGAGCAAAGCTGGATGAGCTGCTCCTGCTATGGCTCAGCAGTTTTCTTAGCCAGAAGTCTATCCGTTTCTGTTTATAGTTATAGTTTCAATATTGAATTTTACATCATTTTTTCATGCACAAACAATGGCAATATGCTATACCCTATTTGTTTTCTCTATGAAGCTTTAAATTTCTTACATTTTATATATATATATAATACGTATATGTAAATATAGTTAATATATATATAATATATATATATCTATATCTAATATGTAATTGTATATTTGATATATAGATCATATATATAAGAGAAAATTATAATTTTCTTTTTTCTAAGACAAGGTATTCCATAATTAGAAACCAGTTATTGTAGCATTGGCAAAAGTCTCTCTCTCTCTCTCTTTCTGAGTGTGTGTGTGTGTATGTGTGTGTACACACATGTGTGTATAAAATGATGGGGTTTTCCTAAAACAAAATGAAATGGATAAACTGAGTGAAGAGCTCTCATAAGAATGTGGCCTTGACCTATGCCCTAGTTGTGACTTGAGACTTTGAGCATATAGCTTAAAGAGACTATAGCAAGTTGAGCTATAGCTAAGAGATGCAGGTGTTTGATTATCTTAGATAAACATTTCCCAACTGTCCCCCTCTTCTTAATTATCCATTACCTACTTAATAGGTAAAGAGTGTTTAATTTACTAGTATCCTTTTGTTTCTGGGATAGATTTCCATGTTTAGGTGTAAGCTTGGACTCCCCCAGACAATGGAAGAAAAACTTAGGAGTAGTGGGGGCTTTTGGTTAGGATCTATATAATCTTGTGTCTTGCAGTTTGTACTTTGCACGTCTTTAGTGAGGATACCTTATCTATTACGAGATGCCCTTTCTCATAATAAATCCTTTTTGCTTTTTTACTTTGAGAGTCTCTGATTTTAATTTGGGTTGGGCGTCATAGTGATGTAATATAATTTTGTGGTCCCTTGATTTTAGCGGGGCTTCTGTTCTAACACTAAGTCAGTAAATCCTAAATCTTTTGATTTTGGAGTCTGCCTCAGAAAACTCCAAAATCAGAAGATTTAGGATTTACTGCCCAATCTGTCTGCTTCTGAATAGATGAGTCTTCAGTTCAGTGCTGACTGTTAGATAATCTGTTGGTCAGTGATAATCAAATTCCGGAGACCACTCCTCTGGGCCATTGAATTAGCATGTCAATGATAGACAGCTGGATAAAGGGATCTTCTCTCTCTTAGATCTTTGCTAATTTCTTTTGGAATTCAGCCTGCTTTGTAATGGCATTACAATTACAATAAACTTTGCCCCTTGATTAGGAAATGGATTCAAACCTGCACATTCTTTTGAGAAACCTCCCAACATTGGTCTGTGATTCCATACTTTTGGGCTTCCCCTTTCCAACCTCAACATTTGGTGGCCCATACGGGAAGAGTGCTCTCCCCTGGCTTGATTCCCTCCTTGTCAAGGTAAGTTCCTCATTTTTTTCTCCCACAATTCTATAGCTAGACACCTCAAGCCACCAAGAAAAGGCTTATCTGGGTCATCAGGTGCTCCATGTTCAGCAAGTTTTCCTGGACTGGAGATGCCCAGACTGGGAAATTGTTGCAATTTTAAACAAAGTTAACCTTGCCATCCTTTTATCTTCTCTGGGACACCAGAGAAGATGGAAATGCTATAGGATAGCTTTTGGCAAAATTTTATGACTTTTGCCAAAAGATAGGACACTCCTCTTTCATGTCATTTTTTCTGTATCTGTGTCTCTGTGCAGAATGTCTGTTTCATGTTTGTTCCATGAACTAGATTTTGTTACCTGGAAAGATTTAAAACAAAACCAGCAATAGAAACAAAAACAAAAACAAAAACAAAACAAACAAACCTCTAGTTAGAGTGCTGGGAAAATTTCCTGTGGACTTTAGCTTTAGCCAAGCTGGGGCTACACAAAAAAGTTAGCTAATTAAAATTAAACTAACATCTTAGATTCTCAAACTTTTGAAAGCAATGATTAAGAAGTTTGGCGATTAATCATTGTAAGATTGCAAGAAAATTCCTGAAATATTGGGGATAATTCCAGGAATTTACCCCTTTCTGAAAGACAAGGAAAAACAAAACCAGGTAAATAGCAACTTTTTGCTAATCCTTCCTTGATTCCAATCTTGCCTGGAGTTCCCCTCCCCTTCCCCCCTTTCCTCTTTCCCACTCCCTTCCTTTGGGAAAGCACCTAGAAGGTATTAAGGAATGCTCCCCACTCCATTCCCTGGAGTATATCTCAGTTATGAGGATTACTAACAAGATCAATATAGCCCAAGTTCCTCTGTTTTCTAACCCTTCTCAGATCAGATTAAAACTCAAATTCTGCCTCACTTGTAGAAATAGAGGAAGCAGCCATGGGGATCCCTCAGAACCTTGCTCAAACATATCCCCAACCCAGCTTGGGGATTCCCTGAGCCCTGGCACCTGACACTACTATCAAAGAAATATCCTGGCACCAGTCTCCCCAGCTTTCAGCAGGTTCTTTTCAGGAACTTCCTGGGAAGAATTTGAGTACTCCTGCACCACCCAGTATGGCAGCATGAGATTAAAAACCCACTCAGCCTCTGCATTTGGTAAGACCACCATTCTCTGTTTCAATTATAGATATGTATTAGCTATGGAATTTATGGCAAATTATTTTATCTCTGCCCAGTTTTCTAATTTGTAAAGAGAAATAACTGTTTTGAAGACCACATGATTGCAAAAGTGCTTAGCATAAAATATGCTATGTGAATGTTAACTGCTTTATTAGATATAATTGCTTCATATTTGATAAGTTTATAGGTTTTTTTTAGATGTGATCAACAGATAAATTATTTCTAGGTATGCATAAAGTAATTTGGAAATTTGTCTGAGATATGATAGTAAAAGCAATTTTAAAGGAGTTCTAATTAAAGCCCATTAAGGGGATATGTAAATTGTAACCTATTTGCACTGATAGTGTTAATGGAAGAGTTTTGGAACTTTAAGAAAACAGAAAAGCAGCTTGCTGCTGCTTTTAAAAACTCTAGTTATCTATAGTCACACTTCTGAGGGCCCTGTCAGAAACTGACATCTTTTCCTCCCTCAAAAAAGAGAAATGATTTGTGCAATTGGAAAATAACCAAATTGCAATTCATTTTGTCTATAACATTTAATTGGAATCTAGGAAATCTCATTAACTAAAATTAAGTCAATTTTTAAAATCTGTTCTATCTCAATTTTAAGGGTTGTCTTGTTTTCTCCCTAAAACAAAAGGGAAACTCATTGAAAGGAATTAGAAACTACAGCCAAGACTATTTGGCTATTATTTAGGAAAATTCTAAATTGTTAACTAAGCTACTTGGAGTTATTGTCATCATGGTAAGCCTTATTAGTACTTCCAAATAGGATGTGTGCAACATCTTTTTCCCCTTTATAGAGTCAGGAGAGGTATCAAACCACACAGCCCATGAAAACACTAAGAATAGTTGGGGTGGGCAAGCTCAGCTCCTTCCCCGGAGTCTGTTACCTCCCTTTAATTTATAAGTTTGCCAGTTTTCTTGAAACTATCAGAGTAAATTCTCCAGTTGATAAATGGTCAAAGGATATGAACAGACAATTCTCAGACGAAGAAATTAAAACTATTTATAGTCATATGAAAATATACTCCAAATCATTATTAACCAGAGAAATGCAAATTAAGACAACTCTGAGATACCACTACACACCTGTCAGATTGGCTAGAGTGACAGGGAAAGATAATGTGGAATGTTGGAGGGGATGTGGGAAAACAGGGACACTGATACATTGTTGGTGGAATTGTGAACACATCCAGCCATTCTGGAGAGCAATTTGGAACTATGCTCAAAAAGTTATCAAACTGTGCATACCCTTTGATCCAGCAGTGTTTCTACTGGGCTTCTACCCCAAAGAAATACTAAAGAAGGGAAAAGGACCTGTATGTGCCAAAATGTTTGTGGCAGCCCTGTTTGTAGTGGCTAGAAGCTGGAAAATGAATGGATGCCCAACAATTGGAGAATGGTTGAGTAAATTGTGGTATATGAATGTTATGGAATATTATTGTTCTGTAAGGAATGACCAGCAGGATGAATACAGAGAGGTTTGGAGAGACTTACATGAACTGATGCTGAGTGAAATGAGCAGAACCAGGAGATCATTATATACTTCAACAACGATACTGTTTGAGCATGTATTCTGATGGAAGTGGATTTCTTCGACAAAGAGATCTAAGTCAGTTTCAATTGATCAAGGATGGACAGAAGGAGCTAGAACACTGGGAAATGAATATAAACTGCTTGCATTTTTGTTTTTCTTCCCGGGTTATTTATACCTTCTGAATCCAATTCTCCCTGTGCAACAAGAGAACTGTTCAGTTCTGCAAACATATATTGTATCTAGGATATACTGTAAACCTATTTAACATGTAAAGGACTGCTTGCCATCCTGGGGAGGGGGTGGAGAGAGGGAGGGGAAAAATTGGAACAGAAGTGAATGCAAGGGATAATGTTGTAAAAAATTACCCTGGCATGGATTCTGTCAATAAAAAGTTATTATTAAAAAAAAAAAGAAAGAAAGAAAGAAAGAAACTATCAGGGTAAGCAAGATCATCAACCTGAGAACTGAGCTGGCTTAGCATTTATAATTTCTAAACAAGGCATATGTTTACTAAGAATCTATAAGCCTATAAGATTGAGTCTTTGCATCAGGATAAGTTTAAACATATAAAACATGTTAAACAAAATCTCCTATGTGTGAAAGTCCTGGTAAACTTTTAAAATAAGTATCTAGCCCTAAGATTAGTAGAATTTGCTATTAGAGCTAAAATTTCTTAGGATTGTAGCTGATAGTCTTTTGAGTTCTGAATTTGATTGCCTGATCATTGTTAGTAGCCCATCATTTGGAGAGAAATGCCATAAATTATTCAGTGACTGCCTTCCTGAAATGTCTAGGTGACAATTTATTTGGGCAAGAGTTAGGAAGAGGACCTTAACTTAGGGTGGGATCCTTCTGACTCGGTTTCCCAGTTCTGTTTCTTTGTTTACCATGTGATTATTCCTGAGTCTGGATATGAAGTGAGGTTATTATTGTATGATCAGTTGTCAAGCAGATCTAAGGATGCTTGGTCCTGAACGAGATAAGGTGAGATCTTTCAAGACAGTTGTGAAAATCGAGTAAGGTTTCATCTATTTCAAAGTTTGAGTAGGCCTGAAGGACTTTAAACATTAAGTCAAGGGCATACTTAAAGTGTCTCCTCCCTGCTATCCTCTTAAGGGCATACTTAAAGTCTCCTCCCTATTATCTCCCTAAGGGCATACTTAACTCCCCTTCTTGTTATCCTCCCTATTTCAGTCAAATATGGGCAACTATGTACTTATTGGTCAAGTTCATGCGTTTAGAATGTAAGATTCTCAGCCAGTAAGGATGAGGGTCAGTGGTGGGAGGGGGAATTTGCGTTAGGGATTAAAAGCATTGACCCTGCCCCCCTACGGTGCTTCCTCCCTTTGATGGTCTGCTCCATGCGCTAAGATGCCTGATTCTCCTGAGAACATATAATAAACTTTGCTTTGCTTCTAGAGATCTCTCCAGTCTTTTTTATTAAATGGTTTCTGACCCACACAGTCCTGTCACGTATGTGTTCTCAGGCTGAGGCCTGAAGGACACGTTTTGATGCTATTATAATTATGTCCCTGCTTTTTTCTCATAGCAAATTTCTATAAGCAGAGCAAATGATCAGTAGAAGCCATGAGCCGAATACAAGTATCCCAGGGGACAAAATGGTTCTCTACTCTAGATTTTTTTGTTTTTTGCTGAGGCAATTGGGGTTAAGTGACTTGCCCAAGGTCACACAGCTAGGGAATGCTGAGTGTCTGAGGCCATATTTGAACCCAGGTCTTTCTGACTTCAGGGCTGGTGCTCTATCTATGGTGTCATCTAGCTGCCCCTACTCTAGATCTTAAAGATGCTTTTTTTTTTTTTTTGCATACCATTGCATAAAGACTCAAAATTTATTTTTGAATGCACATGGCCAGTATGGGTTAGATGATATCTTGATCTGTAGCCCCACCCGAGAAGCTTTTCTGACTGAAACCTTAGGAATCCTTAACTTCCAGCCCCACTCCCTGCCATGCAAGACTATGAAGTTGTTCGTATGGGTTTTTTTCTAAAGGCCCACACAGTCTTATCAGTTTATTAAAACCCTGAAAGCTAAACTAATCTCTTATCCTGGCCTTAGCCCTACCCTAAAGCTGATGAAAGGTGGAGCCAGGCCCTAGGGGTCTTGACTCAGGCTCTTTGACCTAATCCCAGACCCAACATTGTCATCTACTTCTCAAAGAAACTTGACTCAGTATCCTTAGGGTGGCACTCTTGCCTTAGAACAATGGCTACTAGGTCCCTTCTAATTGAGGAAGATTCCAAACTCACTCTAGGTCAGCCATTGGAGGTTTTAATCCCCAGAGCATTTTGGAATCCAAAGGGCATCAGTGCCTTGCTAGTGTGAGACATATCAGGCTCTCCTGCTAGACACCCCCAACTTGACTCTCTTAGTATGCCACGTCCTTAACCCTGACACTCTGTTCTCTGACAACACTCAGTTGAGTGACATTAAAATCCAGATGGTAAATGGTTTACAGATGAGTCCAGTTTTCTTTGTGGTTCTTGGAACCACAAGCTGAATTCATTGACCTTATTAGGGCTTCTGGAACTTGGGGAAAGGAATGAGTGAACACCTGTACAGACTCCAATATGCTTTTCATATTTTGCACAGTCATGGAGCAATATAGAAACAAAGGGAATTTTGATAGCAAAAAAGTTCTCCTATTAAATATTCAAGGGAAACAGCTAGCAGATTCACCTGCCTGAGCTGCTGCCCAATTGCTCCTGACTATGGCACCTTTCTTCCCCAGCCTGGAAGAAAAGGGACCCATCTTTTCTCCTTCTTGGTGGTTTCAGACACCCTCAGGTCAGCTTCTATTCCCAGAGGCAAGTCAGTGGGAACTGCCCAGCTCTTGGAAGCTCCACAATGGCCCAGCCTTCACTTGTCAAATGACTCTGAAGGTAGCTGAGGTAAATAAGATTAGCTTTCGTTCTTGTCATTTTCCACTTTTTCCAGGTGTACCTTTAAGAGCACTCCAAGGATGAGAGCTTTGCTCTTAGTATTTTCTCTCCAGCTCTCTCAGTGTCACTGTGGACCTGTGCCAGTGTAGAGATAACTCCTTAGTCTTTAGTTAGGCTAGGGGACATTCAGGATTGTTGGGTGTGTCCTTAGCATCCTCAAGGCAGCCCACAGATGCAACCTGATGCATTATTTGCAAAGGCCCCATTCCCAAATGTCACCATCCTCACTCTGGATGATGTCCCATTTGTACTAATCATTTCTTACAGAACAATAATATTCCATAACATTCATATACCATAATTTACTCAGCCAATCTCCAACTGATGGGCATCCATTCAATTTCCTATTTCTAGCCACTATGAAAAGGGCTGCCACAAATATTTTTGCCATATAGGTCCCTTACCCTTCTTTAATATCTCTTTGGGATATAAGCCTGGTAGTAATATTGCTAGATCAAAGGTATGCACAATATGATAACTTTTTGAGCATAGTTCCAAATTGCTCTCCAGAATGGTTGGATTCATTCACAATTCCACCAACAATGTATCAGTGTCCCCATTTTCCCATATCCCTCCAACATTCTGTCATGCTATTCTTGTAGAAAACAAAGTATAGAATGATTAGGTAAATTCTGAAATAACTCAAGGATCAGATTGCAAGAATAGTTACTATATCAACATGCCTTGGACAGTGAATGATAGATTTATCAAATTTGTATATTGCACACAAAAATGAAAGGACTAGTTAATATGTTAAATTACAATCAGGATTCTAAGAGATGTTGACAGGTTAAAATGTTGTGACAAATCTGCTGAAATTAATCTTAACATGTCTGTAAATTCTTATAGTTGGGTTCAAAAATCAACTCTATGAGCACAAGATTATAGAAGTATGTCTGAAAAACCATCTGAGGTTTCTACTGGATTGAAATTGTTAACAATATAACATGGCACCAAAGAAAAATCTATGATTTTTATTAAGAGAGGCAGAGCATTCATAATAGGGAGGTGATATGATGGCTGAATTTTGCCATAATTAGACAATATCTAGAATATTGTGTTAATTTTAAGTACCACATTTTATGAAAGACAAACATTTCCTAGATGACAAAACTTAGAAAATATTTTGTTTGTAAATCATCATCAATAATATGCTTACCCACAATTTTTATTTCTCAGAGATTTTAGAATTCTGGGATTATCAAACATATAATATTGCTAGGACAATATTTGTGTTAAGAATATGGATTTTTGCATTTGGAGGTCGGCTAAATAATTCCACAAATACAATCAAGTTCACTCTTTTCCTCCAATTCATTTCAAAGTCCAACCCACAGTCTATTGGTCGTGCATGTGCATGGATGAATATGTGTGTATGGATTACCTAGACAACTTGATGTTATAGCCTAGGCAACAAGAATCTGACATCCTTTTTTTTTTTCTTGTGTGAATTGTCAGGCCTATTCCACTTTAACAGCAGGGGATCTCACTGAAAAAATCCTATAATATTCTGAAGCTCAAGATGGTATCATGACAAAAGGAGGAGTACATTCCAAGCATGGGAATAGCCAGAACAAAAGCACAGAAATAGGAGCATTGTTTATGAAGAATACCAAGTAGATCAGCATAGGTAAATTGTAGAATGTATGAAGGGAAATAATGTGAAAACTGGAAAAATAGGAAGGGGTTGGCTTGAGAACAACTTTAAATGCTAGAGGAGCTTGATTCTAGAGGTAATAGAGAGTTATATAACCAAACTTGTCCTTTTGGAAAATTATTTAGCTATGTTGAGATTGGATTGGAGTACAATTTCTCTGGCTATTCTCTATGCCACTACTCCTGTCTCTCTGCTACTCCAACTATTCCCTGGATTCTTTTTAAGTCCAACTAAAATCTCACTTTCTACAGTAAATCTTCCCCAACCACTCAATCTGGTGCCTCCTCTTATTTCCTGCTTGTCCTGTGTGTAGCTAGTTTTTGCTCTGTATATATTAATTTGCATATTGTCTTTCCCATTTGATTTCAAGTTCTTTGAGGATATTTTTGTATTTCCATCAATGTGCATAGTGCCTGGCACATGCAGTTCCTTACTGTTTGTTTTGGGGGGATCAAGTGAGAGAGGAGACTTAAGTTAAAGAAAATTATTTGAAAGTTATAGAAATATCCCAGACAAGAGATGAGCCTAAGCTAGAGCGGTGGCTCTATGAGTATAGAAAGTGGGATGTGTTTGAGAGAAGTGGAAGTAGAAAAGACAGATTTGACAACTGACTGAATAAATGGGGTAAGAAAGAGGAGTTAAGGACAATATGGGGAGCTGAGGTTGCTAATTTGGGTAACTGAAAAAAATACTGGTTCTCTCAAAAGTAATAGGGGAATTCAGAAAAATGGAAGGTTTTGGGGGAAAGTGAATGTATATATTTTGGACATGTTGAGTTTGAGATGTCTACGGGATATAAGATTATGAATGGATGGTTTGGGATTAGAGTTTAGGAGAGAGACTAGAGTTGGATATAAACAGATCTGGGAATTACCTACATAGAGATAACTGAAACTAGAAGCAGCTGATATTACCAAATAAGATAGTTTGGGGGCAAAAAAAGAGTCTAGAATGCAGTCTTGGAGCATATTTAAAAAAATGTGTAGAGGGCCACAAATAGTAGGGGAACGCTGGGTAAAAACCCTTCAACCCAGAGGGAACTTGCTGACAATATCTAGTTTGGCTCCCTACCTCTCTTTGGTGTTCCCAAGGGTATGACCACCTGTGTTTTACTTGAAGCAAGGGATAGTTATAGTAAAGAGAGGTATTTACATATCAATAGCAGGGTCCTTATAGTTAGCACTTGCTCAGTGTGATGTGATGATATAATGGTCTCTAGTTGGCACATAGTGTCCTGTAATAATGTAATCATACCAAGGTATTTAAGGGCTGGGAGGACTTGAAATAAGGATACTCCATCTTTGACCGTCCTCCTGAGTCTTCTGCCTTCATCACCCCTCTACTAAAACCAAGGTTGGTCCCAAGATTCTCCAGAGAGTTACCTGGATGTTATTTTTTGGCACCCCAATTTGGGCGCTCTAGAAAGCACACTACATTTTGGTGCCCGAACAGGGACATCCAGAAGAACACTACAATAATGAACATGACAAAAATGAATATCCAGTTTTAAGCTAATTTAAGATAAATGGTTCCTTCTACCCTCCAAGCTTGTAGTACCCCTGTTACCCTGTTTTTATTATGTATACATTTGGCATATATTCCTATTTGTGCAGGTTGTTCTTGCAATTCTTCCCTGCCCTCAACCTTCCTCTCCCCCACACCCAATATAAGATTGAAAATCTGGACTAGGAGGATACAATGTGTACACTAAAAAGTAAATATATACAAAATAAATACAAAGTAATTTCCAGAGAACATTAGCTACTGTGGAATTTAGAAAACTTTTTTTTTTAGGCGATAGAATTTGAATGCTCTTAGAGAAGGCAATTAGAGAGTTCCAAGAAATGGAGTTGTGGAGGGAAAGCCTTCCAGACATGGGAAATAGACTGTGCATGTATAGGAATAAGTGGAAGATTTGGACTAGGACATGAAATTTGAATGATGTGTATAATACCTCTACAAAGAGGAGTTTGAGGCAGATTGTGGAAGGGTTCTAAACATAATATAGAGTAATTTTTATTTTTATACTAGAGGCAATAGGAAACCATGGAAACTTTTTAAGAAGGGAGGTGATGTGGTCAAAACTATGTGTTAGGAATATCAATATAGTATTTTTATAGAGGGCAGACTGGAGGGAGAAGAGAAGCTGAATGCAAGAAGACTAGTCAGGACAGTATTGCAGGATAGTCAATAATGACTGAGGTTATAGTTAGATAATAAAGTTAGAATGGTTGTGATATTGATAGAGGGGAAAAAACAGATGTGAAAGATGCTGCAGAAATACAATCAATAAGACAAAGCAAGTGATCTAATATGGCTAGGTTAGTGCCAGGAGAGTGACTATGTCTCCTAGGTTCTAGAAATTGAGTGAGTAGGTTAATGGTAGTATCCTAAATAGAAAATAAAGGAGAGTTAGGATGAAGAGAGAGTTTAAGAGAAAAGATTACTTCAGTTTTAGACATGAGAGTTGAGATTTGAAACACCTGTTGGACAGGTAGAACTATCCAGCAGGCTGCTGAAGATACTGGAATGGAATTCAGAAAAGATATGAAAGCTGAGTATGTAAATTTTGGAGTCATCCATAAAGAAGTGATGAACCCAGAAGAAGTAACTAGATCAACTAGAAATATATAAAAGAGAATAAAATTTAGGACATCTCCTGTAATACTAGAATGAGATATGGATGGCAATCCAGGCAAATAGAAACATCAATCATAAAGATAAAAAAAAAAAAATGACAAAGTAGTACCACAAAAAACCCAGGGAGGAGAGACTATCCAGGAGGGAAGGATCAAGAGTGAAAAACACTATAGAGAGGATAAGAAAGATGAAGACTCCATACAGTTATTGGATTTACTCATAAAGAAGTATTTAGCTCCATATATTTTTGTAAATATTTATTCTACATATATTTATAAACATATATATTTCCCTGATAGAAAACTTGTCATAAGCTTCTTGAGAGTAGGATTATTTTATTCCCTGTATGTCTGTGCCCAGCTTAGCATAGTGACATATAAAAATACAGACATGCCTAATGTTTTTCGTTTGATGGAAGTGAGCTAGCAAGGGGTAAAGAAGTTGGAGATAAAAAACTAATGTCAGTGATTATTCAAACTTTCTCTTGAAGTTTGTCTGATAAAACAATTGAGATAAAGGATAAAAGCTTGAGAAGATGGCAAGATCAAGGGAAGGTTTTTATGCATGTTTGTAGCCAGTAAAGGAGCCAATGAATAAGCAGATTGAAAATTAAGTATAGAGAGGGAATGATTAAAGGGTAAGCTTCCAAAAGAGATAGGAAGAAATAAGATTGAGGGCAAAAGTAGTTTATATTACTCTACTCAACTTCAAAACTCTTCATTGTTCTAAGATAAATTCCTGTTTATTTTTAAAAGCCCTTCACTACTTGCCTCCGATGTATATTTCCAGTACTATTATACATCACTCCCCTTTCCATATTCTATGCCCAGCCAAACTGACCTCCTCCCTCTTCAATGTTGCATCCATTTCCCTTGTTCACCTCAATGCCTTCACACAAGCTGTGCTTTGTGCATATAATGCACTCCCTCTTCCTTTCTGCTTTAGAGAATCTTCTTTCAAGAAGCTGATGACATTTTCTACTCAAAATTTTTCTTGATCTCTCAACTTCTAACATCATAGGGAAGTATTCTATCTCACACATACACACACACACATATATACATATCATAGTGAGGGGTAAGAATAATAGTATGTTTGTATATGTATACATGTTGACTCTGATAGAATGTAAGTCCTTTGAAATTGGTTTCATTTCAAAAATCTTAACTGTCAGTGCCTATAACAGTATCTGGCATATAGTAAACTCTTAATGTTTTATTATTTATTTGGATACAGGATAATACTGAGGTGTTCTGAAGAGTAGTACTGGGGAAAAACTCAAGATGTACAGCTTCACCTTCTCAGTTAAGTATGAAGTGTTTCCTCTGCTGAGGAGGAAATGGGGAAAGGATAGTTTGTAGAGTACAGATTTGAAACAAATGTTGTTATAAATGAAATAGGAATTCAGTAAGAAAAGAGTAAAGAGATTAGTATAATATGACAGCAATCATGTTAAGATGATAAATATAAATCTGAAGTGGTCCCAGGTAGCAAGATTGCTCTAGGATGTTTTGCAAGCAAAACGTGAATGGAATTAGAGAAAAGGTTGGTGGAAATAATGAAGAGTTGAGTTTTGGAAAGGAATGAAAAAATAGGAAGAGAACAAAAGGCTGAAATATAGAAGACATTATAAAGTTGAACTTAAATCTAAGAGCACAGAGGAAAACAGGTCCCAGGTGGTAAGACTTTGTTGAAACTGAAGGCTAGTTTTGAGAAGGAGAAGGTAGGTATAAGAAAAGTTGAAAGGATAGAATCAGATAATAGACCTTCAAAGTTATGGACTGTGGAAATGGATATATTTACAAATACAACTAACCAACTCTATGTGTGGCTGTGTAGTTTACATATGTAAGGTGTAGCTCATCGGAGTCGAGGTTGAAGCAAAAGTGTTTTAAAAAATTAGAGATCTGCAACAAATAAATTTAGGCTCCAAATATTAAGTGCGAATTTTGTAGCATAGAGTGCAAGTAGTGAACTCCAAGAGAACGGACGCCGGTGAAGTAAAATAAGAGGGCTGACAGAGTGAGAATATATACAGCATCAGTATAGGGTTATATATCCAAATAGTGCAAATTTCATAAATGTCCGAGGTACTCCCAGAAAGTTTGCAAGCTTCGAGGCTTCATGAATTAAAAGCAATTCATAATCTGACTCCAAAGCCGCAGGATAGGGATCCCTCGAAACAGACTTTATCCTTATTCCTAGCATGGTAGAAGTATGGATTCTTCAGAGTAACCCCGGGTCAGCTACAGACCACAGATGATTTTCAGAGCTGGATTTTGTCATAATCTTCATTGCATTGGTGGTGGTGGTTGTTTTAATGACTTCTAGTTGCAAAGGCAGCACTTTCCACTTCTTCAGGCGGCCTCTCTCCGAGGTTCAGGCAGAGGCTGGATGACCTCTGGCCTGAAGGCGCCTTTGGAGTCCCCGCCGCGGGACCAGGGCTTAGGCAAGGTGACCTCGAGATTGCGCCGTCTCACCAGGAGCTGCTGGGCATTTTTTGGTATCTAGTAAATACCTGAGCGAAGGTGAGTCCGGAGTCCCAAGTTTTCTCCTTTATGACTCAAGGAATAAAAAGTCCTGCAGGGATTGCTTGCGTAGGGGAAGGGAGCTGCCAGCTCTCGTCCTGACTCTAAGGGCGGGGAAGGCGGAGCCTTACTCTAGGCCCCAGTCCCGGGACTCAGGGAGCAAAGGCCCCTCCCGAGACCACCTGACCTTCCCCTCCCAGCAGGCGTTTATGCAAATAACCTCCCCCTAGTGAGTCTCTAGTACCTTTCCCTCCCTTTCGTCCCGCGCACTGCGCACGCGTCCTCTCATCCTTCTTCACACCCCGCCCCCTTCCGCCCACTCTCTGCTGCGCTCCGCCCCACTCCGCCCACGCTTTGTGGCCCCCAGTAGCTGCCGCCGTCGCCCGAGACCAGCGCTTGAGGGTGGGGAGAAGACGGGGGGAGGGGGTGACGGTGGCCGGTAAGGCTCCTTCCCGACACGGCGGCGATGTCCGCGAGCCCGGAGCGTGCCGCGGCGGCAGCGGCGGGGCCTCATGCGCAGCGCGGCAGCCTGGCCTTCGGCCTCCCTCCGGCTCCCGTAGAGCGGGCCGGTGGCAAGAGCAGTAGCTGCCGAGGCCGTGGAGTCTCTGGCTTGTCTTCCTCTTTTTCTTCCTCCTTCCCCTTGGCCGTCGGGTACTGAGCCGGGGGAGGGGAGGCGGCCTGAGTGGCCGGGGCGGGGGCTGCTGCTTTGAGGATGGGAATTCTCTTCACCAGGATATGGAGACTGTTCAATCACCAGGGTGAGAGACTGAGGGAGGAAGGGAGGCCCGAATTGGAGGGGAGACGGGAGGCGCCTAAGGGGAGGCGAAAGGGACATTTCCAGCCGCGGCGCCCGCGCATACTCCGGGGTAGGGGGTAGGGAACGTGGTTCCCTTAGAGCTGCCGGGGAAGCGCTCCAGGTGTCCCCTTGTCCCGTAGTTCCGATACCCACTGATCCGAGCCCTCTCTTCCCACTGAGCGATCGGGAGATGCTTCTTTGCATCTTCCACTATTCCTGAGGTCCCTGCCCCCGAGCTTGTACGTATTTTCCTTGGCTAGAAATGTGAAAAGAGGTGGAAAGGGGGAAACTGGGGTCTCGTCTTCACAGCTCCCCTTCCCCCCGAAGGATGACTAGGTTGCCACCCACCTGCCCAGGCTAGCGACACGTGCCGCCTTCCAACTTTTCTAATTGGAGTCTGGGTATGTGTGTGGGTTCCCTTAAAGTTACTCCCTTTACCCCTGTAAAACCCTATCGGGAGGAGCGAGAGAGGTTTTCTTAGTCTGCAAAACTTAAGGGATCCTGAGCTTCGCAGATAGTGAATGAGATGAACTTCACGTCTATAGCTCTCCTCTTCTCTGGAACTTTAGTTTCCTCGACTGGAAAAGATCCGTTTGGACTAAATGCTAAAGGCTCCCTTCCAACTTGGAAAGGCTTTGATTGATGAGATTCTTCTGCCTTTTGGATCAGCCTTTGGATATTTGTTAGGGACGCATGTCAAATGTCTTAAGTTTAAAGCTGTTTTTTGACGTCTGTGGTTATTAGATTTATGCTTTAGGATCTCCTTTTAAGTATTATGAATGGTTGCCTGAAGGTACTTTTAAAGCATGAAAATATAATTTCGAATTAGTGATGTGTGTAATTCATATTTCGAGATTTCGGCAGTAGCATTATTGTGATATGAAAATGTCCATGATTTCCCTTGGTGACAAAGTCATAGGTGCCCAATACCTACATTCATAATCGAAGGAAATACTAAATTTTGGGAAGAACGGGTTTTTAATCATTTTGGTGTGGGATCTTGGACCCCTTTGGCAAACCTATGGATTCTTCATAGAATAGTATTCTCCCGTGCAATTAAAAAATTACATAAATTAATAAAGGAAATTAATCATGCTGAAAACGCAGTTATTATAGTATTTTGAAAAACAAAAAGTTCATGCGCTCTAGTTTAAGTACAGCTTAAGAGTTAGTGGGTTAGTAAAGTTAAAAATGTGATTTAAAAGTTCTCAAGTTCATAAATTCCAGGAAATTTATCTAGACCCCCTCCCCATGTTGAGAACCCCTGATTTAGTCCCCAAAATAATCTTTTTCAGAATTCAGAATTAATAGGTGTTTGGAACTATTGGTTATAAAAGTTACCAAATCAATTGCTTTCTATAATTAATGGCTCTTCAAGTAAGTTTTGTATAAGTCTATATTCTTTTGAAATAGATGAATATTTGTATTTATAAGACTTCAAGAATTATTATGAAACATGAATATTGCCCTTTAAAATAGAGAAATGATTGACACTTTAATGTAAAGGTTCGGACAAAAATACAATGGAATTTTCCTAGTACCTTTTCTCTTTTTTAAGCCTGGTTTCCCGAGTCATCATTTATTCTATCAATAATTTATAGTGGCTCTTTTTGTGTACAGTTCATGGTGTTGTCATATACCAAAGTTCTTAGGGTTACATTTGAATATGAAATGGTTTCTGTGATAAAAGTCACCACCCTAACTCCTCTTTTATGTTTCGACTCCCTGAAGAATATGATTGATAGGAGAGTTGTGCAACTTTTAATGGTTGTGCCCATCGTTTATTTAAAAAAAAAAAAAAATTGTTTCAAAGAACTACTTCAGACATGTTCTAGTTGAAACTGAAGTATATCAAATTACATTCCCTTTCTGCATTTGTATTTGGTCTAAAATAGTGAAAAACTTGTCATGATTTTTATTAACTAATAGTATATACCAGGCAAGTAATTTTACCTCTTTAAACTTCAGTTTCATTATCTGTTAAATAAGGAAATTGAACTTAATGAACTTTTAGGTTTCTTTGAGCTCTAAAAATTTAATCTCCTTAAGATTTAGTTGTTCTCTTAACTGCCTTAAAGTCTATGGGCCAGAGCAGTTAATTTCTTGTATTACCTTCAAATTCTAGAATCTTTATCACATGATAATTTAGTAAAATCTACTGTGAATATTTGGAAAATTTGGCTCTTCATTTAATCTTGTACTATGCAATTTTGTAATTTTAATGAATATAAAAATTAGATTTTTATGATGAAAAATAAGTTGTGCTTTTATCAATAATAAGTAATGCTTTAAAAACAAAATAATTTGATTGAGCAGGTATTTATAAGTACCCATTGTGGGCAACATATGTGTTAGACATTGTGCTGAAGAAGAAAATTAGTTTTGTTAGACTTGCTATATTTTTCAGCCTGGGACATTTTATGTGGAATTTGCATTATAAATGCACATATATAAGAATTTTGAGAAATAATCAGTAAGGTGTACATAATAAATAAAAAGGCAAAAAATACCATTCTGGATGATTTAGACATTAGTCAAAATTTGGTAGAGGTCA
The DNA here is from genome assembly GCF_016432865.1 of Antechinus flavipes. NCBI lineage: Eukaryota > Metazoa > Chordata > Mammalia > Dasyuromorphia > Dasyuridae > Antechinus > Antechinus flavipes. The sequence goes on from NC_067400.1 coordinate 444,221,105, forward strand.
TTTTGTATACTATAGTGTTCATTAAAGATGAAATATCAAATCCATTTTTTTAATTGATCACAATATGTTAATGTTAAATGCATTGAATCTGTTAATTCGCTAGCTCCCTAATAGAATGGGTATGTGAAAATCATATTTGTTTATGTATCTCTTTTTGCTCCTTTAAAAAGGAGTTGAATTTCATCTATTAGGAATCATGAGTTTAGAAGTATATACTCGGTGAGTGGTTTCCAATAGGTTTCTATTTCTGGCATACTTTTGACCTTACCTGAGTTCTGCCCTTCATGAGAAAGTATAAAAGTAAATGTAAAAAATAATTTTTGGTGGTGTTATAATCTATAATTTAAAGACCAATTGTATCTTATTTCTATAGGTAAAAGCATGTCTAAAAACTAAGGAAGAATTCTCTATGAGCAACACTTTAGCACTTTTTTTTTTTCTGTAAATAGCACATTGTATTTTAAGTTTTTTATTTGTACATATGTGTTTGAAAACATTTTCAAATTTTATGAGGAACTTACCCAAGACTTCATTATGAGCTTCTCTGACTTGAAAGCCAATTTTTCTTCAGTGTCTGGATCCTGATTCAGTCTTCTGCTTTATCTATTCCTTCAAATTTTGTCATTGCAAGTTTGATAAGCTTTCATCCATGGCATTGATAACATTGTATAGAATGTGACCAAGATCAGATCCCTGTAGAACTCCATTGGAAACAAATTCTAGAGTGGCATTGATAATATACTTGGGACCCAGCTGTTCAGGTAGTTGTGAATATACTCCTTAACAGTTATCTAACCCATTTTTCTCCATCTTATTCACAAGGATATTTTGAGATACTTTGTCAAAATGCTTTGTTGAAATCCTTTGTGTGTGTTTTCCCTGGCATACTCATCTAATAATTCTGTCCAAAAAGTGAATTGAAGTTAGTCTGTTATGACTTATTCTTGAGAAATACATACTGGAGTAAGATGATTGTAATTTTTTAGTATTTAAATTAAATTTCAAATTAAGCATTTTTCTTGTCCTCCATTCTTATAACAAATACAAATGATGGTGTAAAAACAAACTATGTTAAATTTCTTGAGTTATTTTCCTTTCTAAATGGACATAAACTCATTTATCATATTTGTCAGAATGCATTCTAGAATTTTACTTTGAATTGCCTCGAATTGAGATCGTGTCATTTGAAAAAAATCTTTCCCTTTTGAAAATTAAATTTTTTTTTCAATTCTGCAGTGCAGACAAGGTTGCAGACAGTCAGATCTAATTTATCTGCTTGCATTAAAATCTCTACTCCCTTAAGTTATTCTTAATTAGCATCTAGGCATCTGAAGCTATGAGTATTGTTACTGTTCCTCACCTTGGTTTTCTTCATTGGTATTGATATATGTAATTTATATCCGACTTAGTAAATGAATGTAGTTAGTTTTCTCTTGTTCCACCGTTTTTAGTTTAAGTCTGATAATTATATTCACAATCCTCGAGTCTATCAACAAGCATCCATTAAGCTCCTTTTGTGTGCCAAATATTATTCTGGAGTCTCTATCCTAAAAGAGCCTACATTCTAGCAGGAGAAACAACATGTGCATATATAAATACATTCAAAATAAGAGCTAGTATGTATTCTTATATATGAAGCCTCTTGATGAAAATCCAGATTTTGTACTCCAACATTACTATCTAAGTATATGAGATTTTGGATCCAGATACAAACCGGGAATTTGGTATAGGGATTCTTAGAAGCTGGTAATAAATGAAGCTGATGGAGAAATTATGAGAAGAGGAAAGAAAAACAAGGTTGTTGTGTTGTACACTTAGGACATCTTCACAGCATTTGACTAAAGTGTTAGCATGTTAGTTGGGAAACTAGCTAACAGTCCAGCAAAGCCCATCTTTAAATTCTTTCAGCATCCTGTGATTTAGTTTGTCTTCTCCTTTGCTCTTTTGTCCTCAAGTACTTTTTAAGTTTTTTTTTCTTTCTTAGTATTCATCCTAAACCTCTGGCTTTCTGACTTTCTTGTAGATCTGTACCACTTTTGCTTTCATCCTCACTTTGTTCTTACCCTGTACATTCTACTTTGTCCTTACTCAGTTTCTCATTTTTCATAAGAAACATTTTTGTTAGTGTTAGAATTTCTTAAGACACTTTTGTCTCACTTTAATCAACATCTGAAGAATTTTAGATTGTTCTTTCTTAAACCTTTTAAAATATGTCCTCTCCATATCTAAGGTGTGTGTATGGTGGAGAGAAGAGAGGGCATAGTAAGGCAATTTTTTCCACATTATTAAGAAAAAACTTGGTAATATTTAATGTAGCCTAGAAGTTGAATAGGCTGTTGATCTATGGAAATATGTTATGAGCAAAGGTACACAAGGCTGGAAGATTTGTGTTTGTAGGAATGGTAAATAATTAATATCGTTGGAGTAGATAGTTCCTGAAGGACATGAGTGGGAAATGAGGCAGGAAAATCAAATTGAGGAAGGTTTTAGTTGTGATTTGAATTTCTCACATTCAGTTTCCTAAATTCTCCAGTTGTTTTCACATTCATCTGCTTTTGTATTTAGGTAGAAGGACCATGGTTTATCCATATATTCCTTAAAGCAAATTGATGAAGAGCCAAGAGAGACTGTGGGAGTAGGATAAACTTAGAAAAAGATGGATGTAGTTAGGAAGTACTGATGGTGATATTTTTCTTTTCCTTTTAAAAACAGATGATAGTCTATAAAACTGTAAACACTAAATATTGTGTAATTGTAGCTGGTCCAAACATTAATGTGATCTAGAAGTGAAGCTCATATAATTGACTATTTAGCATCTGAAGAAACAAAGTTTTATCAAGTTGCTTATATCATTATCTTGTAATCATCACTGTTGTCATCTACTAATACTGTTCTCTCTTCTCCCAGCCCCCAACAAACACATATTTCCAGGATCTGCTTCTAGATAATTTCAGCACTTCCCCTCATGTTTTTTCTGTCTTTGATCTCTCCTACTTCAACATCTATACCATTCTACTTCATAAAATTCCACTGGTCCTCATTTTCATTCTATATCAGCTTGAGAGGCTAATTCCTTCTTTGGAATTGGCCCGGATCTACTGTAAAATCTATACTGTGCATTCTGTAACTATTAATGCAGTTAAAACCAAATTAGCTTACTGGATGTGTTATGTTATCGATATATATTGAACTTTAAGTCCACTTAACTAATAAGATATTATCTATTGTGTACTCTAGTAGAATTATTCCAGTATTGTCTATCATACAAAAGAGTATTAGTCGTTGGTAGTGAAAGAAATACAATTTGAATCAAGAATGTCTGGGTTCAAGTTTTACACTTGTACTTACTGTTTATGTTCTTGGAAAAGTCACTGGTTCTTAGCTTCTTCATTTGTGGAATAGTGGGTTGAACTAGATAGATAATTTCTAAGGACTCTTCCTCCCCAAGCCCTGTGAATGTTTATGTCCCTGATAGAACTGGAATTTTATGACTGGGTAAGCAGATGACATTTAATTTTAGTAACACTTTATTTTATACCTACTTTTTCATTAGGGACCAGACAATGGACTTGTACTAACTTGGTAATTCTGTTTATAATATAATACATCTGAAATTTCAGCAGGGTAAAAATAGAAGTCTATAAGAAAAATATGAACTCTGATCTTTTTTACTTTGCATTCTTTATCCATCTATTTTATTGGTATTATTTTTATTTCAGAGCACAAAGTTATCATTGTTGGTCTGGATAATGCAGGGAAAACCACCATTCTTTACCAATTGTAAGTATTCATTAAGTTTATTTTAAAAGAAAATTCAGTTTTGACTGATTATGTTCCTTGTCTGGGTGATTTATAATTAAGGAAAGCAAAAACTAAATCACCTGAAATTTAAGTTGTCCTATAGGGAGGAAGACTGTGTACTCTGATTCTAAATAAGGAATCAAGTTCAAGTTTTAATTTTCAGCTCTGGCATTTATTCATATATTAGGAATGCCATTATGTTTTTCTATGTCATTTTTTTAAACCAATGTCAACTAGAAAAAAATCTCACAGTTCTCTGAAGTCACAGAATTGCTAGTAAATAGTCTATCATGTGTTTTCTAAAGTTCTCTATAAATAACTCTTTTCATAGTTAAGAAATACTTTCTTTTATACCTTTGTGATTGGTGGGATTTGGAGACATAAAATATGAAGGGAATTCATAATATTGTCAAGTTCTACTTATTGCTTAGTAGTAAAATTAGGAGAATCAGCCAGCAGTACTCTCTAATTATGATATGATGGATTGATTTTTTTACTCCCCCAGTTCTATGAATGAAGTTGTACACACATCTCCTACTATAGGAAGTAATGTAGAAGAAATAGTAGTTAATAATACACGTTTCCTGATGTGGGATATTGGTGGCCAAGAATCTCTTCGTTCTTCGTGGAATACTTACTATACTAACACTGAGGTAATCCTTAACTATAGAGTGAAACTTCTTTTAACTAGATGCTTGGGGAGATAGAACCCTATGGTTAACTGAAGTTTAACCTTTTTAAAATTTTAATCTTCATTGAAAATTTTTTGTAAAATGAATTCATTTCCTGCTTTAGTTAATATAATATGAACTTTAATTGCATCTTTGATTGGGAGTTCCATTTTGAACATTAATTCTCATTGTATATATATGTATGTATATATGGAATATGCAATAGAATAATACAGAAATTGAAGATTTAGGAGATTGGCTTCATTGAGCAAATTACCCCAAAAGTTGCAGTTTTGTCTATTATCTTCAGGTTGTCTACCTCTTTTCCCTTAAACTATAATAAAGTATAATATTTCTGATTATTTTGAAGTTCTAGTTAATAAAATCTCATTTTGTCTTTTTCTGTGTACATAGCTATATGTACATATATACATGTGTATGTATATATGTGTGTTTCTTCAAATCAATATCAAACTGTACCATTTATAAAGTTTTGTTTTTATTTAGACAGTATTACAATTGGACTGTTCTCAATTTAGTGGAATATTCTTATTTGTCATATGAGCTCTGGCTGCCACTTAGCTTTGTGTCCCTGGCCAAGTTATTTGAACTTTTTCGACGATATAATAGAGTATGTTATTCACATAGGGTTATCATGAAATGAGTATGTTCATTATACCAATCCTTTGTAGTCAAAAGGGGCTAATATGACTATAAGAAGATAAATGTTATTAAGCAGTGTAGGGTATAGTGAATAGAGTGATTCTGAACTTTGTCAGGAAGATATGGGTCTAAATCCTGAATTTTATTTAAGGTAAATTATTTAACTTCCTCCAGTACTTCATTTATAAAATGGAGTTGGTGATATCTCTAACCTTCATGGGGTTGTTGTGAGATTCAAATGAGATGACATATATAAAGAATTTTTTGAACCTTAAAATGCTAAACAAAAGTCAAATGTGTGTGTTTTTATATAGATGCAGAATGATTCTTTTAACAGTCATATTGCCTCAGTATATGGTAGAGATGTGATTTATTCATCAGTCCACTATTTGCACTTGGGTGTTTTTCAGTCTTAGACCTGGGATTTCATTGATGTAAAGAATTCACAGAGTGAGAAATCCTTCCCAAAAGCAATGATACTTTTATTGTGCTTTATTCAGTAGTTGACAATTATACAAGGTTTTAAAGTTTGCAAAATTCTTTAGATATAGTTAACCACTTGATCCTCACCGATATAGTAGTTGCTTTATCTCTTGTCTCACAGCTGAGGAAACTGCAGCTGAGAACAAAAATCATGACTTGTCCATGTGGCTTGTGAATGTCTGAAGTGGGATTCACATTCAGTTCCTTCTCATTTGCAAGTTCAGTACTTGAACTACTTTGTAATACATTTTATGAGTTTTAAAGGATTCACTATGTGATTACTAATGATTTTTTTTTTTAAATTTAGTTTGTCATTGTTGTTGTGGACAGTACAGACCGAGAGAGGATTTCTGTAACTAGAGAAGAACTCTATAAAATGTTAGCACATGAAGTAAGTAATATATATTTTTTAATATTTGTATTTGTCATTGCTTGATATTTGTTCCTTCTACTTTCCTATGTTGTTGACTTCTCCTTTGAATGCAGTTCAGAAAAAAAATTCCCTCTTAACAATATTGGCCAGCCATGCTATTTCTCTTTGCTGTTTCTCAAATTAGAAGTGGAACTGATGGACAACAGAACCATGTGGGAGAATAATGGTGTTCTCTTGTACTTCTCCCAAGTATTTGGGACAGGTCTGGTTTATAGAAAGCAGAGAACAATAGGAAGTTTGGGATATAGATTGTTGTTCACTTGTTTTAGTCCTGTCCAACTCTTCAAAACCCCATTTGAGTTTTTTTAGGCAGAGATACTGAAGTGGTTTGCCATTTCCTCTTCCAGCTCATTTTACAGATGAGGAAACTGAGACAAACGAGGTTAAGTGGCTTGTTCAGGGTCACATAGCTAGTTAGTATCTGAGGCTGGATTTGAACTCAGGACTTTCTGACTCCATTATGTCTATTTTGCCACCCTAACTGCTTTTTGTTAAGTATTAACCATGTGCTGGACAATATGTTGGGACAACTAATCGTGTGATATAGCAGTCCTTGTTTTCCAAAAATTCACATTTGATTGGAGAAGACTATTCATGCTATCTAGTGGGTTAATGCAAAGCTTGATGGACCTTGGAGACATTGACAAAACCAATAGCAATACTTAAGTTAGATGGTTGGAAAAGGGGAGAGAGACGATTGGGATCCATATTTGTGAGATTAAAGATCAGCTATTAGGGAAATTATCTGTTTTGGTTCTGACCTTGAGAGCCAGGTGGTGGTCCCTAGGTAGAGAATGTTTGGAGTGAAATCATTGGGAGAATCTTAAACTTATGTGATATTATTGAAGAATTTCAGTTATTTGTGGCCAATATTTTCCATTCTGATTGAGTTAGGATTCTTCAGGGAAAAATAAGGAAACTACACATGGGATTGTAAGGCCTTCCCTTGTTATACCTACTTGTTAATTAATTTTCAGTTTAGAAAATACCAGGTGAACAGTATATTGAGAGCCACTTTCTTGTTGCATTACATTTTTTACTCAACTTCAAAGAGCTGTTCCTTGTTATATTTAATGCAATATTAAAAAATTTTAAAAGAACTCTAAATATATTTAAGGAATTTTTTTCAAGAATGTTAACTGAAAAGCATACTATGATATAAAATTATAATGTATGTAGAGATGCCTATCCCAAAGTGAAGACATTATTTTTCAATAACTTTTTATTTGGGTAACCCAGCCTAATGCTTATTTTATGGTGATTAATGTTATAGAAAAAATAATGTTATTGGGTGAAAAAAAAGCCTTTAATATGTGTAAGAAAAAAAGGCAACCACTTTAGTTTCACATTTGGATGAAGAAATTGAAATTGCTAATAAGGATATTTCAGATTTCTTACTACAAAAGATTTTTATTAAAAAAAATTTATTATAGAGAGGAATAATGATGAAAACATTTTATAAAATATAGTAAATATGTTTTTTTAGAATATGAGCTAGTGGTATAAAAGAAAGTAAAACAGCAACTTTTGTAAGTAAATATGAGACCTTCAAAAAATAGATCTTCTCAAAAGGTTTATTCCAGTTACAAAAATGTTTGTAACTACTTTGCATATTCATGGGATGTAGCACATAATAGGGTAGCACATAAACATTGTAACTTTACAGTAAAGGCAAATCTTTGAAAAGAAATATAATATTAAACATTTAGTAAAGGCAAATCTTTGAAAGGAAATATAAAAAATATTAATGACTACAAGGTAAGAATTAGTATCATTTATCTACAAAGTTTCTGATTGTTGTTGAAATATTAGTGTATGCATATTAATACATATGTAGTACATATATTTTTCTCCTGCTTAGCTCTCTTATTAAAAAAAAATACTAAAAAAGATACTTAAAATATTAGATTGTTCTTCACAAACATCCCTAGTAACCATGACATAGTACAAACTATAAATTATTATGTACAATCCTGTTTTCATGGTATATTTTGCCTGTTTTGTCATCAATCACTGTCCTATAGGAACAAAAAGTAATATTTCTGTATTGTTTTGTTTGGATGTCAACTAAAAGAAAACCCTTTCCCCAGAAGTATAAAAAAAAAAAAAAATGAGAAAATTTGTGAGGCAAACTTCAAAAATGAAATAGCAGTAAAGGGAGGAAAATAGTTTGAGGCTAGAAGAAGTACCTGGGTTGAAAAAGTATAAAGGCCAAGAGGAGTGAAGACGGGGGAGGCGAAGATGAGGGAGAGACTGGGAAACAGAAAAAGTGTTTCATATTAAGAAAAAATTCTTCGTAGTCCCCTATTTTTAATTAGTGTTTGATTATAATAATGTTTTAATTTCTGTGCAAAAAAGATTATTTCAGGAATATAGGCCTGGAGGAAACTTTAAATGTGAAATATATTCTTTAAATTTCTGGATGGAACCTTTAAATTAGTTAATTTCTTAGTCTCCATACCTATGAATAGAATGTCTTCCTTTTTCTTTCCTGCTGCCTCTTAGAATCATGAACTTCCTTCAAAATACATTTCAGGTGTGACCTTTTCTATAAGAGGCCTTTCCTGAAACCTCTTTCCCTGGTCCTGGTTGCTACCACTATCTTCTTGAAATTTCTTTGTTTTTATGCTTGTTCACACTGTATTTCTACAGTTAAGATATAGATTTCTTGAGGCAATAGTTTTGTTTTTGTCTTTGTATTCTCAGGATCAGTACAGTGTCTAAGAATTTAGAGACTTAAGAGTTTTATTCTATAAGTATGCAAAGTAACATTGAACTATTAACTTTAAAAGTTCTTTACAAATCAATTTAGTTTAAAACCTTATAATCTTTTTTTAAAGTAGCTTTTTACTTACAAAACATATGCATGGGTAATTTTTCAACATTGACCCTTGCAAAAACTTCTGTTTCAACTTTTCTTCTCCTTCCCTTCACTCCCTCCCCTAGATGGCAGGTAGCCCCAGTACCTGTTAAATATGTTAAAGTATATGTTAAATACACTATATGTACACATATTTATACAGTTATCTTGTTGCACAAGAAAGATTGGATTTTGAAAGAAGGTAAAAATAACCTGAGAAGAAAAAACAAAAATGCAAGCAAATAATAACAGAAAGAGTGGAAATGTTATGTTGTAGTCCATACTCATTTCCCAGTGTTCTTTCTCTGGTTGTAGCTGGTTCTGTTCCTTACAGATCAATCAGAACTGATTTGGATCCTCTCATTATTGAAGTGAGCCATGTCCATCAGAATTAATCATCATATATAGCATTGTTGTTGAAGTATATAATGATTTCCTGGTTCTGCTCATTTCACTCAGCATTAGTTCATGTATGTCTCTCCAAGCCTCTCTGTATTCATCCTGCTGGTCATTTTTTATAGAACAATAATATTCCAGAAAGAGTCGCTTTCTCTGTTTCAATATATCTTTTGGATATAAGCCCAGTAATAACACTGCTGGATCAAAGGGTATGCAGAGTTTGATGACTTTTTGAGCACAGTTTTAAATTGTTCTCCAGAATGATTGGATCCGTTCACAACTCCATCAATAATGCATCAGTGTCCCACATCCCCTCCAACATTTATCATTATCTTTTCCTTTCATCTTAGCCAATCTGAGAGGTGTGTAGTGGTGTCTCAGAGTTATTTTAATTTTCATTTCTCTGATCAATAATGATTTGGAACGCCTTTTCATATACTAGAAATAGTTTCCATTTCTTCATCTGAAAATTGTTCATATCTTTTGACATTTATCAATTGGAGAATGACATGATTTCTTATAACTTAGAGGTATATTTTGGAGATGAGGCCTTTATTGGAACCTTTAGCTGTAAAAATACAACCTTATAGTCTTAATGATCAAATTGAATTGTTTTCTAGAAGTTTGCTTTTATAGACAAAACTCTGATAAAATGCTTTCTTTGTATAGATCCACATTCAATTTCCATAGTTCTTTCTCTGGATATGGATGACATTTTCTATCCAAAGGCTGTTGTAATTGTCCTGGATCACCACATTTTTTAACAGAGCTAACTAAGTCTGTCATAGTTGATTGTCGCACAATCTTGCTATTACTGTGTATAGTATTTTCCTAGTTTTTCTCACTTCAGTCAGCATCAGTTCATTTAAACTTTCCAGCCTTTTCTGAAATTAGCCTGCTTATAATTTTTTATAGAACAAGTGTTCCATTACATTCATATACAATAACTTTTTCAATCATTCCCTAGTTGAAGGGTATCTACTTATTTTCCAATTCTTTGCCAGTACAAAAATAGCTTCTACAGACATTTTTGCAAATGTGGATCTTTTTCCCTTTTTTATGATCTCTTTAGATAGACGATATAGTAGCACTGTTGCAGAATTTTATAGCTTTTTGGACATAGTTCCAAATTGGTCTCCAGATTGGCTGGATGCATTCAGATATCTACCAACAATACATTGGTTTCCTATTTTGCCAACATTGCCTCCAACATTTATCATTATCTTTTCCTGCCATCTTAATCAATCTCTGATAGGTGTAAGGTGATATCTCAAGAGTTGTTTAATTTGCATTTCTCTAAGTGATTTAGAGCATTTTTTCAGGTGACTATAGATAGGTTTAATTTCTTTATCTGAAAACTGTCTGTTCATATCTTTTGATCATTTATTCATTTGGGAATGACTTGTATTCCTGTAAATTTGACTCCATTCTCTATATTTTAGAAATGGGGACTTTATCAGAAACATTGACTGTAAAAATTGTTTCCCAGTTTCCTTTCTAATCTTGGCTGCCTTGGTTTTGAAACCCCAAGTTATTTAATTAAGTATTAAAGAAAAATTTCTCCTAGACTTCACTTTCTTCTGTTCTGTTATTTAAATTCATTAGTAATGTAATTTAGAACCAGTAAGATATACAGTTATAAGGCAAGCAACCAAATAATATTTTTTCATAATGTTATATAGGAAACTAAGTTAATAGTCTTTTTCTTCTGATTAATTATGTTTATATTAAGAGAAGATTTCTGTAATATTTAAATCTGACTTGGTAAAATGAGTTGTTATTAATTAACAAACTGCTATTCAAGTAAAAGAGGCAAACCAAATAGTCTTGTGTAGAAAACAGAATTTTCTTATTTACCATCATCTTTCTGTTTAGATACTTTAACAAATCATTAATTTTGAAGTCACTACCTAATACTCTTGTTAACAAATTTCATAATATTCTTCACTGGTAAGTTTTCTTGATGTTTAAAAAAAAAAAAACAACAATCCCAAAAAACAAAACCATACCAACGATTTTATTCTAGCTTTCATTAACTATGCTAACTTCTGATTTCTTAAGCCTTTCAAACCTATACTAAATCTTATAGTGCTTTTTTATATTATAATAATGTATACATCCTACAAGATTGTGCTAAAAGAAAACCTTCAGAAATTCATGGTAGGCTCCTAGTATTAAGGAATGAGTGATTATCAGAGTAGAATGTTTTTTAAATGTTTTATACATGATATTGTAGAATGTGATTATTTACCTGTTACTTACTGAATTGTATAATATGATCATCCTTGCTCTGATATATTTTGCATTATAACTCTATGAATATTTGTTTTAGAGGTTAAATATAGCTACAGTATAAAAGAAAGACTTTATTTCTTATTATCATTTTATGCTAAAATGGCATACTTATCACAATTGGTGTGTTATGTGTAAATGTATTGTAGTGATATTATGAACCTTGCTTAATTATGACTATTTTTTAAAAATTGCAGTTGTTTACTTGTTTATTCAAAGAAATATATTTGCAATATTTAGCAAAATATTGTAGTTTTGCTAAATGAGGGATTTTCTGCAGTTATGTTTACCTGTTCAAAGAATTTTTTTCTAAAGTTTTGATAAATGAGGGATTTTTCTGCTTGCATTGTCACTGATTTTCCTAGTTGATTGTCCCATTGTTATAAGACCACAGCCCCAGCAACTACAACAGAAAGAGATATTGTAACAATCATTGAAACAAATAGCTTGTGAGCTGTGGAGATATAGAAAATTAGCTTAAAAATAGGTGTAGTCAGGAGGCTTTTTAAAAAAAGAACTATTTGTTATTTTATTTTTGTAATTTCAGTAACATTAAGAGCCCTCAGATTAATTGCCAAAAGAACATTCTGGTTTTATCATCAAAAGTGATGTGTACATATCATGTAAGAACCACTGTCATAAATATAAAAACCGACATCATAGGTGCTTTCTGGGAAAGTGAAAGTTTATTTTCTTAATATGTGAGGCCTGGCACATTTAATTATTAGAGGAAACATAAACATGAATATGCTAACAAACTTATTGAAACTTGACAGGTTGTTGAAATTGGATCCAATGGAAAGTAATTCCATTTGATGAATTAATGAATCCTTGATGATCACAGCCTTTTTTTTCCACTTAGGATAAGAAAAACTAGGTGTGTCCAGGAGTATCATCTGCTTGACTGTGTCATTAATAATGAATAGGTAACATCTAGTTATTTTTTAAGCAGTAACATGGAGTAGTAATGGATAAAACAGAGTTAGGAAAACCTGGATTCTTGTACTGCTTCTCTTATGTATTGGCTATATGTCCCTGGGAAGGTTCTGTAACCTCTCAGTTCCCCAGACTATTCTAAGATCCTGAGTTGATGCCAACTTACACTGATAAAGGAAGTTTCTTCCTAATAAAAATCTACATTGATGAAACCACAAATCTAATTAACACATTAGCAAAAAAATTATATTCAAACTATTGTAATTTCTACTTATGGTAGGCTTATACAACCATCTCATACCTTTTTATATGAATTCTTTTGTACCCATATGTTTCTTATGCTATACTTAACACAATTGAATTTTTAAGCCTAAATAAACTTGAAAAGAATGCTGTATAAGTCTTTATTCAAGTTAGAAAAAGAAAAGTTAACTTGAGAATAAAAAAATGACACAAAGAAGCACATGGTTAATTGTCACAAAACTAATATTGATAATGCTTCAAATTTGGAGGGATACATATTTGAATTAAATGGTCCAAAAAGGCTTAATTTGAAAAAAGGATTTAAGCCAAGGCTTGAAGGAGTTAATAAGATTTGCAATTGATAGGGCAACAGTATAAAAAAAAGTAATGAGAAAGGAGGCCATTTTTATTAAAGCCAAGGGTTTTTGTAGGGGACTGTTGCCAGGTAAAGCGGAAAAGTAATTTGGGGTCAGATTATGGAGGTTCTTACCCACAGATGTTGATGCTTTTTGAGCAGGAAAACAATATATTGAAAACATTGTTTCATGAGCATTAACTTGATTACAAACATTGGTTTGGGAGGGTGTTGAGAACAGGGATACCATTCAACAAAATAATTATAATTTTAATATCAATTTTATTGATTATTTTAATTTTATTATTATATTTGTTATTTCATTTTAATAATCAATAATTAATGAGTGCCATGGCTTTATGGTTGGGGCTGTGTCTGTGTGTTTATATTTGAACTAAACATTAGACAAATTAAGACTTTGTAATCTAAGACATGAAATGGGATCTTGGGTAGTAGGTAGTATCAGTATCAATGGAAAAACAAGGATCTTGCATTCATATAGAACTTCCTGTTTTCAGAGAGCATTCTCTTTATCAGTCTCCATTAAAGTTTGATATCATATAGTTCTGGTAGTGCCTACTAGTTGTACTTAAGGTGTGGACCCCAGTCTGTCTTCCAAGATACAGCCTCTCTAGTCTCAAGGAAACTCATAATCAAAATGGTTGGCTAACAGATGATGATTTTTTTTCAGCCACAATGGTTTTTGAAGGCTATCTATTGAGGCTTAAATGGGTTGTGATATATATAAGTGGGAAGAATATTTTTCTGATCACAAAATGTTAAAAGTATTATACATTTCTCTTATATCATATTTTTATAACAACTCTGTTAGATAAGATTAGAAACTGAAATAGAGAACTTAAAAGTAACTTGCCCAGATCTATGAAGTGAATTATAGTGGCTGAATCAGAATTAGATTTAAGTTGAATTATTGTCAGTCTGACCTCTTTTTCATTAGATTTTGCTGTACAAATGATAGATGAAAAGTTGTAGATAGCATTAGATACTGTGTTAAACATGTAGGAAATCTCTTTTTTTCTGACATATCTTAAAATATAGTAACAAGTTTATATATTTAATTGTCTTGTTTGGAGGAGCCGTGCTTCTAAAAACTGATGCAAATTTAATGTGGAGATTTTAAGATCCATGATCTAATTATTGGTGATATAATTTTTATTCTATGTCAGAAACTTCACATAAAAAAAAAGACTAGCAGGGGATATTAGGTTTTTGTTTAACTTGATAATAGATCCTTAGAAATAGTCATAGAATTGGGGAATCATTATTCTGATTTAAATTCTTTATTAGTCTTAGTGATTTACTTTCTGCTTTATTGTATCTGTAAACAGACTTCAATTAGAAATTTCTTATGTTTCTTCTTTTCCCTCCATCTTATAGCAAAAAAAAAAAAAATTTTAATCAGAAATTTAAACATGTACATTATTTTTAAAAATTTTAATATTTAGGGTTCCATTCTTTTTTAAAACCATAATTTATTTTACTGTTGAAGAAAAATTTAAATGTTTGAATTAGTGATTTGGGAACCTCAGAAACAAGTAGTTTTAATTTGCTCTCATAGGATCTAAGAAAAGCTGGATTGCTGATTTTTGCTAACAAACAAGATGTTAAAGAATGCATGACTGTAGCTGAAATTTCCCAGTTTTTGAAGTTAACTTCAATTAAAGATCACCAGTGGCATATCCAGGCATGCTGTGCTCTCACTGGTGAGGGGTAAGAATACATTCTTTTGGATAACTTTATATTCTTTTCATTTTCTTTACATTTCACATGCTTTTCTTGAAATCAACACATTGTAATGTGTAAATGTGCTCAATATTTTGGGGGGATAGCAAGAAAGTATAAAATAGGGTTCCTGCTTTTCAAAAGCCATAGGAAAGAGATTGAGCTTGAAAGGACCTGGGAGGTATCTAATGCCTTCATTTTATAGTTGAGGAAATTGGGCTCAAATAGGTGAATTAATATCACGAGTAATAATTAGCAGATGGAGGATTTAAACCAAAGTCTCCTAACTTCAATTCTTATTTTCTTTTTCCAAATAAAAATATTGTATAATTCAGTACTAAATATTGTGGTTTAGGCTATAAGATCAACAGGAGTTGATACAAGATACAATACAAGATCTATAAGGGCTGAAGTGTAGTGTTAGAATAGGAAGATAGAGAATAACAGGAAAAAGTACAGAGTAATCTCACTCAAAAACTGAAGAAAAGTAGAAAATTCTTTTGATTGAGTACTGATTAGGATGGCCAAGGAAAATTCAGTCATTTTCAAGCCTAGGTCAATATTGGGAGACAGAAGTCTTTGGACATTTGGAACAGAATTTGGCCAAAAGGAAATCATATGGAGCATCCCAGTGCCTAGGGATAATGCTTAAGGTCAAGACAAGGTCCTGGACTTGTTACCAGAATCTGATCTTTTGCAGGTTGTAGGTACAATTGCCACCTGACAACTTTGTCACCACCCACCTTCCAAAATTACAGGTCTGACTGAATCCAGCAGCTGGCAATATATTGATGAGATCCAAACCCAAATCTGGAATGTGCAGAGATCACAGTTATCCAACTTTGCCCTTGATAGAGCACTTTGGGAATATTAAAGTTTATATATCCTCAGCCTGTTCCTGAGATACTGGATTAACACAATATGTAATAGCTCAAGAAAACCACAACAGACCGAGCTCCAATCTTCCTTCCAGAAAGGTAGCAAAACCCAGCCCTAATGTCAGATATGAAATCAGGAAGTAGACAGGAAGAACAAGCAAACAGAAGTTTATAGTGGTAGGAAGACCCAAGATACAAACTCAGAAGGATGACATTGAAACATATAAGCAAAACCTCAAGAGAAAAAAAACAAAACATTGCTTAGGCACAGACTCAACTAGTATTACTGAAAGAGATGAAGCAAGAGGTTTTGTTTTTTTTTTTTTTTTTTTTTAAGAATTAAACTTTTCATAAATGAAATATAAAAATTAGAGGAAAATTGGGGAGAAGGGCAGTGAATTGTGTGGAAGAAAGAATTGAAAAAGTGATTGATAGCAAAGCACCAGAAGAATAAAATCTTGTCCAAACAACTCTCTGAAAGTTAGAATTAACTAAAGAAAGGCCAAATTCCATGAGGCCACAAGAAATAATAAAACAAAGTCAAAAGATTGGGGGAAAAAAATAGAAGGAATATAAAATATCTCATAGCAAAAACAGTTGACCTGATGAATGTCATGACCAAAACAAACCAAAACCAAAACTATCATATTTTAAGAAATTTGAAAAGAAAACTGCCCATATATCTTAAAACACAGAGGGCACAGTAGGAAAGAATCTTCTTACTTTGCATTGCTTAGCATAGTGCCTGGCACATATTAGGTGCTTAATTAATGTTTATTGACTGATTAACTGACTTGAATGAAACTGCAAATGAAAATTCTCAGAAACATTATAGTCAAAATCCAAGGCTTTCTGGTCAAAGGAAAAATATCACAGTCAGAAAAACAAAGTTCAAGTAATGAAGAATCACAGTTAACTCTAACAAGAGTGGAAAATTTGGAATATGATATTCTAAAAAGCATAAGAGTTAAACATCAGCCAAAAATTAGCCAACTTCTTTAGCAGACCTACATATATAGGAGCAGGACTTCTAAGCATTCCTGGTGAAAAGACTAAAATTCTGGGCAGAAAATCTGGTTTAAGCACAGGAATTAAACAAAAAATGTAAA
Organism: Antechinus flavipes; assembly: GCF_016432865.1. Classification (NCBI taxonomy): domain Eukaryota; kingdom Metazoa; phylum Chordata; class Mammalia; order Dasyuromorphia; family Dasyuridae; genus Antechinus; species Antechinus flavipes. Next base: position 444,237,971 of record NC_067400.1, read on the forward strand.
CATGAATAAACTATGATAAAGGACTCAACAAAGATAAAATGCTTAATTCTATTCTAATTCCAATATAGAAAGATGATACATGGGTCCTTTATAAGCCCTATTATTATGAGGAATCGTGGAGGGAATCTAATTAGACAGAAGGCCTGGGGTAGCCCTATTATGTTTTTATTTTATTTTTAATATTTTTCCCCAATTACATTCAGAACTTTTTTTCATTTGTTTTTAAGATATTTGAGTTCTAGTTTTTCTCTTTTGTCCTTATCCACAATTAAGAAACCACATGTGAAGTTATATAAAACATTTCCATAAAAGTCAAGTTGTGAAAGAAAACAGATCTTCCATCTTAATAAAGATAAAAACCTTCATGAAAAAGTTAAGTTAAAGAGAAAAATGGAAAGAGAAAGAGAATGTTTAAATCTGTATCCAGACTCAATCAGTTCCTTCTCTATCCTCTGGAAAAGATTTTTCATTCTAAGTCCTCCAGAATAGTTGTAGATGATTGTACTACTGAGAATTACAAAGCAATTTATAGCTGGTCATCCCAGAACATTGCTATTATGTTGTATACAGTATATTTCACTTTGTTCATGGAGGACTTTGCAAGTTTTTTTTTCCTGAGAGCATCTTGTTCATCATTTACCAGAGAACAAAAAATATTCCATCAGAGAAACATGGCATCAAACAGTTTTTTACAATTACTATTGCTAATTGGATTTCCTTCCCATTTATTCTCCTTTTAACTCCGTCTCTCCTCAAAAGTTATTTGCTACTGACCACTCCCTTCCCCAATATGCTCTCTTTTTTATCACCCATTCCCTTCCTATTTTCCTGCAGGGTAAGATAGATTTCTGTACCTCTATTGCGTATGTTTGTTTTTTCCTATTTGAGCCAGTTCTGATGAGAGTAAGGTTTACTCACACACCCTTTCTCCTCCCTCTTTCCACTGTAAAAATTGTTTTGATATTTAAAAAGACAAAAGGGAGAAGAGGAATACACTGAAGGGTGGAAGGTCACAGAAAATTATCTGATATAATTGAAGTATAGAGGCAGGTAGACATTTATATAAACAAGAAGGAAGAAGTAAAGGGAGTGGGTGACACTTGACTCATTCTCATATGAATTGGTCAAGGAGGGAAGACCACACAAAATTGAGTACAGAAGCACATTTTGCTCAACAGAGAAATATGAGAGAAAAGGGGGAAGGGGAATTTGGAAGTAGGGTAAATTAAGGTAGGGATTAATCCTAAATTAAATAAATCCAAGGATATATTTCATATTTGATGTGAAACAAAGCAGAAACTTTTGAGTTTTCAGGGAGGAATGTGGCCATTATTACTCCCAAACTTTGCAGCAATGGGATAGGGAACACCACAGAACCATTAGTGTGAGTAAATAGGAGGAGACTGTCAAGTATCATAAATCAGGCTAGTCATAATTTCAGGGAAGCTGACTAAAGCAGGGCAAGTACATTTGAGTCTGAGAAGATGAGACAGAGATCAGAAACTAGGTAAGGCACTGGGTAATAGAAATTCAAGAAGGAATCTGGACAAGAAAAGATCAAGAGTCAGGTAAAAGATAGGATTAGAGATCTCAACAGTAAAGATAGAACCTGGTCAGTGAACCAAAATCTTTCTTTATATCTAATGCTCAGGATTAAACATGGTGTTAGCATGTAACAGGCCTGAAGTTCAGGAGGCAAGGAAATTTTTGACATATATGACAAGGATTATTTTAGGAAGATTAATTCTGATGTATGGTAATAGAATGGATTTAGTAGGGAAATATTGGACCCTTGGAGATGATTGTGAACTGAGATGACCTGGTCTGAGGCTGGTTACAATGGGAATAGGAAAGAAGAAAAATTAAGGAGGCCTCTGAAGAAAGAATTAAATACCACTTGGTAACTAGATATAGAAAACAAAGGAGCAAAATACCTTAAAGGTGATATCTATAGTTTCAGGCCTAGTAGGCTTAGAAGAATGTAGTCCTTTTGACAGAAAGAAGATAATCTTTAGAAAGATGAGTTCATTCTTAGACATGTTGTTTCAAAGTATATTAGTATAGCCACATACAAATATTACGGGAAGGATTTATTATATCCATATACAAATGTACAGGAAGTATTTAGAAATAAAAGGCCTAGAACTGCTACTCATGTATGGCAGGAAGTTATGCCTGAAGGTGTAGATTCATTATAGGTTTATCAAAGCATGTGTAGGAAGATGTTGTAATTGAAAAGCCAAGAAAATGAGAGAGATGGTATATAGAACAGGGAATAGAAGTTCAGGTAAGTCTGATTCTCAAAGGGTTTAACCAGTTAACAAAAAGAACCAACCAGAGAAATCATCAGAACTTTTCAATAGATGGGTATCAAAGGTAAGTCACCCAGTCCTTTTAAGACTTCAGTTTCCTCATATGTAAGATACCTAACTCAGAGTTGTTGCATGATTCAATTAAAATGATATATAAAAAATCTTTGTAAAAGGATCATAGGATTAGATCTAAGGCAAGAGCAACAGAGCTCATCTTGTTGTTTGATAGATGAGAGGAATGAAGCCCAGAGGTTAAGTGACTTGCTCAGGATTGCAAATTAGTAATTAGCAGCTAGGATTTGAATCCAGTGCTCGCTCCTAATAATGTTTCTTATAAAGTCCATATAAATGTGAGCTATAGTTACCATTAGAATATATTCCCTTAAAATGTGACATATTAACAAGATAGTTTTATTTTCTTTATTTATAGATTGTGCCAAGGACTTGAATGGATGATGTCACGACTTAAGATTAGATGATCTCTACTGACCTCTGTTTGTAGACTTTGCATAAATGAAGTGCTGGACTATAATTAACCTGAAAGCTGCAAAAATTAATGGGTTAGATATATTTATAATAAACTGACAAACTTTTTCTATAAGAAACAAATTAAGACCACTTCTTTGAAAAGAAAGATGGAGTCCCACGTTCCAGTTTGCTTTCATATAAGTTTCTTCTGAAGTTAGGTCTTAAAGCTGTGATTGACATTTCTGTCATGATGAATCCTCTCAGGACATTGTGTAGTCTGTGGTAAGTATAAAGGGAGAGGAAGACATTTTTAACTACAAGAGCTTTATTATCAGTATAACCCTCCCTAAATTGAATGTTGTCTTTTCATTTGATTAAGTCAAAAAAACAAATCAATGGCACAAGTATTCAATTTCCACTATTTTTAAAATGTAATGTTACATATGAGAAAGATGTTTTGCATCAGTTTGTATATGTATTGTGTGTATACTTCCAATTTAGGTTAATGGCTTTGATTTATGTACTAGAGAAAGGTAAATAATATACCTAACCTAAATGAATAATATAGTTACTTATACCTGGAATGAAACCAGTACATGTCACTTATACTTTGTCTTCATGTTCTCTGTATTGTATTAACCTACCCAGAAAAAATTTTGCACTGCTTCTTTAAAAAAAGAAAAAAAAAAAGCTGAAAGTTTCTAAATTTAGGGTTTCGGAGTGGGGGAGGGGGTCAGATGAATTCCTAAACACACACAAAAAGATATGGTACACTGGAGTGAAATTCTTATATAGTGTAGTTGATTTAATATTACCAACTGCCACTAATTTATTTCCAGAATGTTCTTTTATTTTTTTTTAAAGGACTTATTGCCTATATAAATAAGTAATCTTATACTTTAAATTATGAGAATATAATTTAGGAAGTGAATTTTCAGAGCCAATTATGAGGAAAAAAATTGAGAAATACGTCTATCAAAGGATGTGACCCTTCAAAAATTCTGAAGTATTGGATTTTAGTTAGAATCACTGTACATACCTTAAATTATATGACAACTATTAAATGAATTTGACATCTTCAAGAGTAAAGCATACTATCCTAGTCACTGAAATGTGGAGGTTCTGCCATTGGTTAATAATGGTCTGCTATGGAAGGCAAGAAGTTGTTTTTACTTTTTTTAAGTTTTAAAACATCAGTATTTTGAGAACAGTTAAAATTATAGCTAAGAGATTTATTCCCACTTAATAAATTGCTTAATAACTAGGTAACTAGTTCTGAATTTTTCTGAATGTTTATTATGATTTCAAAATGGTTTTGCATGGTGACTTTGGAAGTAATCTATATTAAACTTTATTGCCATTTATAATACTGTTGCTCAGAGTACTATAAATGTTGAATTGATATTTTTAAAAAGATTTGTTAAAAGTCAAAACATAAGCCTCTGACATAAACATGAACAGCTATTGTACTAATACTATTATCATTTAAAAATCCCTGCATATTATATTGGTTTAACTTTAAAATCCCAACTATTTCAAAACAATATAATCCAAATTGTACAAGAAATAATTTTAAAACTTAATGTGAATCTTTTCAAAATTAATGAAATTATAGGGAGAAATAGATGTACATATCATAAATAGTAATATAGATTTAAAGGTCATTACTACCAAAATATGTTATAAAAATAATAAAATTTTAACTAAGTCAGAAGCATGTGGTTTTGGTAGATCACTTCAGTATTTAACATTAAGAACATTGTGTTTTATGTTTTTATAACCATTATACATTTTCAGGCTTAAAATGAAAGCATGACAGTTTTAATTATATAAAGATCAGTATGCTTTTGAAGACGGGCTGTCAATTATAGACCTTTATTGAGTCAAGCTTAATTGATTCTCAAACTCTAGATACTTTCAAACTTTTTCCCCAATCACCTGTTAGGAAAAAGAAGTTATAGTTATTTATCTAATGCAAATGGTATTTTAAACCAAATTTTCAAAAATTATAGCTGAGAGTTTTTTTAAAGTGGGGGCACACTCAGCATCCTTCAAGTTCTTTCTTTGACTTTTTAAAAGAAATTTTGGTCCCTCCAAGTCATATTGATGACAGTATGCTCTCTTCCTAATGTTTTATTTTCCAAATTTATTGTATATTGTTAAATACACAATTTAAATAAAAATATATTTTAAATATACTTGGTCTTACCAAGTTGGAAAAGCTTTGTGTTGTGCTCAGTGATGAAGTATATTTTTATTGCCTGAGGACCAGTCTGGCTAAATTTGGAGAGATTTTTTTCAACCACAGGAACTCTAGAAGAAAAACTGTAATCTACATCAGGGAAGGAATCCATATTAATGAAATCATGAAAATTTAAAAGAAGCATATTTTAAATTAGATTTTAAAACCATGTATCAAAGCTGTAGTTTGAATAGTTTTCCCAAGTTGCTGTTAGAGTGACATGAGAACCAATAGAATGTGTTGCACTTAGAAAAGAATTTTTTTTTTCCTTTAAAACAAGTGAAAGCTCTTGTGTTTGTGCAGTTTCAGGTTTGTTAGGAGGAAAAATTTTCAGACTCACTGATGAAGACTGAAAGTTCATCTTTATAGTCCTTCAGGTTGAAGTAGTGCATTTTAATTCTCAGAAAAATGAAGGCTCACAGATAGTGATTATTCATAATTTTTTTTTACATTAGGTGGGTTAAAGCAAGTTATGTTTTTATTGTTTATTATGTAACTTTTTTTTTAAATGAAAAACAATCTTAATTTAGGAAACATGACTTTTCTTTGAAAAGGAGCTTTGCATTTTCCTGGTCTTTATAAAATAAGCATAATGTAAATGAAATCTAAGAAAAGTTATTTACTTTAATGAAATTCTTAACTATAGTATTGTGCGCTATTTACTTCTGCACAATTATGAACAACAATTTCATTCATACAAAAACCAAAAATATTTCAAAAATAACTTTCACTCTGTAACTTTCCTAAAGAATTAATGGTTTCATTTTAAAACTTAAGATTCTATTGACTAAAAAGTAGTCTTTTGTGTTAAATCTTAATTTAACAGAATTAAGCTACAGTAACACATATTGGATAAAGAGGTGGGCCTCAGAGGGTCATACTATCAATATATGTCAGATTTGAATTTAGATCTTCCTGATTCTAAAACTATAAATTGCAGAAGAGTTGCTGTCAGCATTGGCAGGGGGGATTTCCAATACTAGGAATTTTCTACCAATTAAATTTGAGTTCCAGACTCAAAAAGTCCAAACTTGAAATGTCATGCAATATATATAATATACATGATCAAAAGATTAAGTTCCATAATGTACTGAAAGCTTGTACTGTTTTTGGGAGACAGTATTCACAGTCTGTGTTCAAGAAGTGCCTAAAATTAATTTGCAATGACTATTAAGTTCATCTAATAAATGTCTGTCTTACATAGTATTGTATATATTATATAACTCCCATTTATTATCTCCTTTACTAAAGTAATTATCTCCTTTACTAAAAGAGTACTACAAAAACGTTTGAGATTAAAGGAGTCCGGTGGAGCCTATAACAGAATTTGATATGTTAGGCATGTAGTTAACTGATAATTGTCCTAATAAGATCTGATCTTTAGTAATTGAATTCTTATATTTAAATAGCTTTAAGTGTACAGTAATTTCACCATAGCTGATTCCCCATTATGTGAATTTTTTTTTTGAAAGATGGTTTTTGAAGATGTGGTTATTCTCAGTATTTGGTAATCTTCATTGAACTTCATGCATTTTTTGAGCCTTTTTTTTTTTTTTTTAAATACCAATACCCTGCTTCCCTTCCTTTAAAAGTTTACTTGGAAATCTAAGTTCTTTGATAGATTGGGCTTATTGTCCATGTCATTTGAACAAATGCTGTATTTATTGACCTTAATGTATAACTACAGACTGTAGGTAGAATTACTTTGCCATATTTTTATCAGTTTGTATTTCAGGTTCTTTTTATCTTATTGAAATTTGTATTTCCTCTGTTTACTCTTTTCTTCCCCACACCTCCAAAGTAGTTCTATTTTTTCCCCCTTTAAATCCACAGCCTTGCTTGGCTCGGTTTCTTATATAGGTTAATAAGTTCATGATACTTCTCATAAAATAACAATATTTCATTTATTAAGCATGTGATAGTGTTTTTTAAATGCTTTCCTCATAAAACCCTCTGAGATCAATCATGAAAGTATTCCCTTTTTGCAAGATTAAAGAACCAGTTTATTAATTGTCACAGTAATGTCAGGGGCAGTATTTGAACTCTGGTATCTAGCACTCATGCTATGGCATCCTGTCTTCTGTACTTCTATCATTCCCATATACACTGGGGCTTCATACTGCAACACACTTCTTCAAGGCACTTACTAGACCAAGCTTATAGGGTTTTTTGGTTACTAAACTAGAGGAAAGTGCACAGTGACTAGTGTTGTGCTTTCTTGTTGGTTAAAGTTAAAGTTCATAATTTACTCTTTTGCTTAATTCATTCATTTTACCCAGTCTATACTTCATTGTTGTTTGTAACATTTTTCTATCGCAGACCCATCTAAGTAATGATACAAGACATTTTAACATCTGGGAGTTTTTTGTAATAGAATTTAACCTGTATTACAAAGATTGGTTTTTGGTTTTTTGGGATTGTGGGTTTTTGTTTTTAGTATACAGTATTTTTCTGTACACATGATATAACACATTTGGAATTCTGAGCAGTGAAAGCTTCACTTGAAAAGTTCTGTTCAAGATTTGGAGAATTTGGGTGCCTATATTTTGGTAAACTTGATTGCTAATAGCCAAACAAATTTTATACAGCTATCTGTAAAGAGAGGATTCTCCTACCCCAAATTACTCATTTTTTCCATATGAATATATGAAACTATAGAAAATTCTAAAGTGTCTTCATTCGATATTAGGAATTGGAGAATTGAAGAAAATACTCCCATGATATTGAACTCATAGATTCATGGGTGCTTAGGGAGATGGATCATTTCATACTTGGAAATTACTATTATTTTATCCATTAAAAAAAAAAGGCTGAAACTGTTTATCTGTTACAGAGCATGGAGCTTGCTTGGTAGTAATAGCTTATGAGAATGTTTCACAAGTAATAAATAAACCTCAGAAATGTTCAGGTGTGCATATGTAGAGAAGACTGATGAGATTTGACTAATGCATTCATTTGTATGTACAGTGATGAAACAAATTAATTTTTAAAAGTTATAGAGAAGATATTGACATGGAGTAATTTTCTTTGCCTTATGTTGTAAAAAATAAGTAAGTAAAAGTTAAAAAAAAGTAAAATTGTTCCCATATCTGCTGTTCGTTTCACATTATATCTTCTGTTGTAAGAAGGTTAATTATAATAGCTCCATTCCTACTGCTGTTATATTGTCAGTGTTTTTATTGTAATTCAGTACTTGATATATTCTGGAATAGTTTGTAGTACTTATTTTAGCTGCTATATGACAAAATGTGTTGTCCTTTTGAAAGTGTGATGCTTGTTTACATTATTACAAAAAAAGGTGTTTTTTAAAAATCTTCTGAAGAGTCTTTTTATGAGACAGAAGGTAAACTAATATAAATTCTAAGTAAAAATTCCCTATTAATCTTTTTCTACCTCAAAAAGGCCTTGTAGTTTTAATTTGGAAATGTTAATAGAGAAACATCTAGGCCATTTGTTCCCATTGACATATAATCTAGTGATAGCACATACAAAATGAGTCTTCTGAGAGTTCAGATCAGCTACCTTGAATGCAGGCCATTTGGACTTTAGAAGGTCATGTCCCAAATCAATGGTAACTTTTCTCCCAAACTCAGAAAGCTCATTTAAATGAGGCTTTTTTGTCCAATGGAATAATTTAAAGGTTGCTAAAATCCCATCAAGTACTTCCTGACTGGCTTTTTGAATATCTGATTCCAAGTGAACACCTTATCTTTTATTATGGTGTCGTAGGATCATAGTCCAACTTCCTCTTTTTACAGAGGAAGAGAGAAACCAAGGTCTAGGCCTTGTCAAAGGGTACACAGATCATAAACTACCGATTTAGGATTTTAACTAAAGCCTTGCAACTCCTAATTGAGTATTCTTTCCCACAGTCCAAATCTACTACTCAGTAGCCTAATGATTTGTTTGCTTTTCTTTTCTAGCACTGATTGATTTCTGGTCCTTCACCCACTGCTTAGCTTCTGTTTCATTCTTGCAAAATCCCAAATGTGTTTTAGTATCTGCTTATGAAGCTTCTTTCACCCCAAATGAAGAATTTGAAATGTCACAGACTATTCATTTCAAGCTAGACTAATCTTTGTCTTCTTATATACACACCAGTTAGGGTCTTTACCTTTTTTTTTTTCTTTTTTAAAATTAACTCCTCACTTCCCACCTCTTCACTAATCCAATCTTCTCTTTTAAGCCATCCTCAATATCCACTTCTTTCCCTTTTCTGAATCTCTAGAATAGTCTAGCAATATGTGTAAGTATCACTAGTATCATTCTTTGCTTCTTGGATACAATATACATGCATACACATACAAAAATGCATGTATGTATGTTTATGAATACATATATACACATATACTTGTGGCTTATCTTAATAATTGAATTGTAGCTTATTGCAGAGGAACTACCAAAAAAAACCTTGTGGTGCTATCCCAATACTAGGTTCTTAATGTCAATTTAAGATAAATTTTTATCATACTCTTGACTGTCTTTTGTAATTAAAATCCTTGTTTGAGTGCAGCTGCCTAATACCATTTGAGTAGTGGTGAAAGATATGATTGCATTGGAACTTTCAGTAAAAAAAACTGCCTCCACCAGAGGAATAAGACATGAAGCGACTTGCCCAGAGTGACACCAATAAATAGAAATGTTGGAAGCAGATTTGGAACCTAAATCTTCTAACTCCTAAATATTAGTCATGAAAGACAAAGTCTTAATAGAAATTTTCATCAAAGAGAGTAAATTAGTTTAAATATCAGATCAGCCACCAATTCTATAGTATTTTTTTATTTTGTCAGATTCTTAACTGCTTGTTTTAAGCAAGATGTATAGATCATAGGGCTATAGCTATGAAGACCATTGATCACTAGACACCATCTAGTTTAACTTCTTAATATAGCCCCAAAGAACTGATTTTTCTGTTGTCCCCCACATATTTCAACTGCTAGAACTTTTGCCTCAAAAGTTAATTTTCATTTATCTACGTGTATCTAGTATGTACCTATTTATATCTGCATGTGTTCTCTTCCATTAGAATGTAAACTCCTTGAGGGAGAGGACTTTTTTTTTTTTTTTTTGGCCATTCTTTGTATTCCAGTGTGTAGTCTATAATAAGCATTTAATGAAATCTTATTGACTGAAGTAGATCTAATTTCAAAAATGTTGTCTTTCTCTTGTGCCACATACTTCATCTGCCTATTTTCTGGTTAGTAGTATCTCAGAATTATTGCCATTGAAAATTATCCAAAACTTTGACATCCATATGTGAAAGGTTGTCAAACTACTATTAGGTCTAGAAATCAGTTCTCCTTCTTTGAGGTTTTCTTGTTACTTCTACCACTACTCCCCTCACATTACCTCTAACTCCCTAAAGTGTTTCTAGTTAGTAGAACCTGCCATAATGATTTTGTTGTTTCCAGATAACATAGAGATATATTAATATCTGTTAATAAAGAAACAAAAGACGGAACTTCTTAATGTTTCTGACTGGATAATAAAATATGAATTATAAACTATTCAAATGATAAATTACAAATGTTAAAATCCTATATTTTGTAGAGAATTTTAATGTTGCGTTACATATGTTATCACAAAAAAATCTTTATAAGAAGAGGTCATCATTTTTTGGACAAAAACTAATTTTGCTTAACTTGGAAAGATCATCAGATTTTTTGAAATCGAAAATATTAAAGCCCAAAGTTTGATCTTGTCTTTCAATCTTTTTCTTTTTTTTTTTTTTTTGAACAGGAACAGATGTTCCTGTAGACAATTTTGTTTCAGAATACAATATACAGATTTCTTTAAAGTGGTAATTGTAAGAAGAAAATGTTACTGGGATTTGAAGACAGCAGTCTAAAGCTAGAGCAGAATGTAGAATCCCAATTTTTTAGTTTCATTTTGTGAGCTTTATTTTTCCAAGTGCTACATTTAATAACATTCCTTATAAAGCTGTATATACATGGTTAAAGCTTGAGATTTAATTTGTGATTTTTGAATTTAAAAAAATATTTTAAATTTAGGAAGTATAGTTTTTTAACTAAAAAAATTTGAGCGGAAAATAACTGCTAGCTTTAGTGAAACTAAACTTCTTTCACAACATCATTATTCATGTTAAGATATTCTTTTAGATTATAAGCTTTTTACAGGTAGGCATGTTGTTACTTAGTTTCATATTCCTGCTCCAAGTACAAATACAAAAGAATCCAAACAATCTACCTTTAAAAAGTGAATGATGAACTAGGAGGCAACTAAAAGCAACCAGCTATGAGATAGAAAGTCTACAACTATGGCGGTTGAAGTGGAATGGAGAAGGAATAAATGTAGACATTTCAATGGCAGAATCAACAGAATTGGTAATTTCTGCTCTGACCCCCAGCAGACAAAGACAGTGCGCAAAAGAAAGCTGAAAAGCAAGGGAGCAAGAGAGGTATTTCTTCATGAAGAAGTTCACAGAAGTCCAAAAGAAGTGTACTTTAGGAAAGAAGACTGCAGGACTTCCTTTTTAAATGAAGGTTTTGGTGTTAATGGCCCTGCCTTTCAGGCAGAGGATAATGATAAGAAGTGAGTACCAAGGCTAATTCAATATTAAAGGATGGTGATATTTCCCAGTTTCATGGGATGTGGAAGCATATAGCATGTGAAACAAGTTGAAAACGATTCAAAGATTTAAGTAAAGGAGAACAATGGTGTCATTACCGGAACTAGAGGTTTTTAGGAAGAATAAGGCAATATGAGGGAATAAAATAGTTTTATGTTTGATATGTGCTTTCTATCTCAGATTATTGTGTTATTGTAGACAAGTCCTCATTTATCTTATTCTTGCTATGCCTTAACTCCTTAAACCTATTTATCCTCTATGCCTTGTTACTTTTCCTTAGCCTATCATCTTTTGATGCTGCAGTTTGTCTCTTAACCATTTAGTTAATTATTACATTTTTGCACTGTTTTTGACACTAGAATTCTGTACTCCTTTGTCCCATTCATTCCTTGCCAAAACTTGATCCTGGATCCTTTCCACCATTATTCACTTTCTGAATTTTTACTCACACGTCTGAATAGACATCTGAAGGAAATTACACAACTTCTGATTCCACTACAATTTATGTCATCTAATCTCAATTGGGTCTTTACTGCAACAAGATGTTCCTATTTGATTGTCTTTTTCACATAGCTATTGTTTAAAATTTAAATCATCCATGCTACTCCTTCCCCTCTCCTGAGAACTTTGCCTGTTTTACCAAAACTAAAAGGCGTTCTTTCTAAGCTTCTTCATTTCCCCTTCCCCCTGACAACTTCCTATCATTCCCTGCTATCTTTTCCTTTGCTCAGTCTGTAATGAAATGACTACCTATCAAAGCCAACCTTTCTACATACACCCTTTATGTATGTATGTATCTTTCTATTTTCCAAGTTTTCCCTCAACCTTAAATCTCTCCCTCTTCACTATGTCTTAGTTGTTGCTTGTAAATTTATTTGTCCCTTCAACCCTATCCTTCAAAGTCCTTACCAGCTACTATCATTACCTCTAGCAATAATCCTATAGCTTTTTCTCAGCCCAATTTCTTAAAAAATCTTGGAACGCTTCAAACTTCTATTCCTTTCCTATAACTTTTCCAGTCAAAGCTTCTATCACTAAAATGGCTTTCTTCAAATTTATCGATTTTTTAAGTCATCAAATCTAATTCTCTTTTTTCAGTGCTCATCCTTTTTGACATCTTTGCAGTTTTTGATACTATTGATCACTACTTGAATATTCTCTTTTGTGTTTTTCAACATTTCAACATTCTGGTTTCCCTCTGCCTGTTTAATTTACCCCTCAATTTTTGATGATTTATCATCTAGGTCATATCCGCTTGCTCTTGGATATATCCCAAGGCTCTGTGTTAGGCTCTTTTTTCCCGATAATTGATCATCCAGTCATCTCTTGTGAATTGTCATCTCTGCTGATACTTTCCAGATCTAATTATTCAACTCTAGTATAATACTTTAGAGGAATTGAATGCTCAGTGGGCCAGGCCAGGAGTCAGTAAGACGGAAGACTCAAATTCCAGTCTCAGACGCTTACTACCTCTATAACTTTGGACAGAGTGTTTTAAGTTCATTTGCTTCAGCTCTAAATCTGTAAAATGAACTAGAACTAGAGAAGGAAAAGGTAAAACACTTCAATATTTTCCCAAGAAAACCTCAAATTGCTAAGGGGTAGCTAAGTGCACTGTGGATAAAGCACCAGCCCTAGAGTCAGGAGGACCAGAGTTGAAATCTGGTGTTGCTTAATAACTTACTAGCTCTGTGATCCTGAGCAAATCATTCATCCTGGATTGCTTCACCAAAAATAAGAAAAATTCAATGGAGTCACAAAGAATGGATTGCAACTGAAATGACTGAATAGTAATTATATCTGAGTTCTAGTCTTTTATTACCAACTATCTATTGAACATTTCAAACTGGATGAGAAGAGACATCTCAAATTCAACATGTATAAGACAGAACTCACCTCTTTCCCTATCTTTTCTACAATGTACTTTTTAGAACTTCCCTATTACTGTTGAGGGCCCTACCATTCTTGTAATCAGTCACCCAGATTAGCAACTTTGATGTCATCCTCAACTCCAAACATATTTAACCACTTAACACATCTTTTTTCTATCTGTACATCATGTTTTTCCTGTGTCTCCTCTCTATGAATATAGTATGTTTAGGCTTTTAATCACTTCTGTAAACGATTGCAATATTTCTTTTTTTTAAAGTTGTTTATAACATTTTTTTATTTAAAAATCATATTCTTTCCCCCTTCAGCTGCTTCTTCATCCACTGAGAAACAAGCAATATGCTATCAATTATATATATAATCATGCAAAACATTAACCTTATTGCCAAAAAAAAAAAAAAAGAAAGTATGCTTCAAATTATGTTCAGAATTCCATCTGTTCTCTCTCTGGAAATGGTTAGCATTTTCCATCATGGATCCTTTAGAATTGTTTTGGATCATTGTGTTGATTGGATTAGCTAAGTCTTTCACAGTTAATCATCATTACAATATTTCCATTTCTGTGTACAATGTTCACACCTGGTTCTTGCTTCACTTTGTATCCATTCATATGAGTTTCCCCCACATTTTTCTGAAACTATTCTACTCATCATTTCTTATGGCAGAATAGTATTCCGTCACAATTACATACCACAATTTGTTCAGCCATTCCCCATTTCATGGGTATTCTCTCAATTTCCAAGTCTTTGCCACCACTATGCAAAAAAAAATATTTTTGTACATATAAATCCTTTTCCTTTTTCTTTGATCTCTTTGTGATATAGGCCTAGTAATGGTATGCAATAGATTCTTAATGCCCCCCTCTCCCCAATACATCCTTCATTTGGCTAATGATTTTCCTAAAGTGTTGATCAAATCACCTTATTTCTTTGTCCCCAGTCAATAAACTTTTTAGGTTTCTTGTTGCCTCTTGGATCAAATATAAATTATTAAATTTAGCATTTAAAGGCTTTCACAATCTTGCTCATCCTTTACTTTTTATGTATTTTGAATATGTGTAGATATATATGCATGTTATAGAAAAAAACAATATTTTTTAAAAATTTGGAGAGAAGGTGACTAAAATATGGTCAGATGATGAACTTAATGTATAAAGGCTTAATGTTCTATTACATTCATTTTTCAATTTGCTGGTGAAAATATTTAAAGTTACTTTTTTGTTTGGGTAAACACCAATTTCTTATCAAGCTGTTTTGATTTTTTTAATCAGTGTTTCCATTCTCTTAATATTGGATAATTTTTATTTTGTGCCAGGACTGTTAAGCATCAAGCAAATAAATTCAAGCAGCCATTTGGGGAAAAAAACTCAAAACATACATGCATATATGCATAGATAGGCACACACATACATATTATTTCTCCCTGTTTAGCACATAAGCTCCTTCAGAAGAAGGATATTTAATAGTATATCTTGTACTTAATATGGTACTTGGTGTTGGAGAGTGAAACAATCTTTCACAAGAAACATTGAGAAGGCATGGAAAGGGGCACGCACACACATACACTACATATACACACACATATGCAGTATAAATATGAAGTGAATTAATGCAAATAAATAGTTTAGTTTTGGAGGCATTGGAGAGATGCCTCTTAGAAAAGAGGAAATTTTCTATACCTCTTGAAGGAAGAGGAGTTAGGTGGAAGCACAAGGAGTGTATTACAGGCCCCTATGAGATAGTCTGTAAAAATGAATTGGAGATAGGATATGGAGTGTCATGTATGAAAAAAACAGATTATTCTAGCTGGATTGCAGAGTACAGGAAAGGGATGCATGTCCATTGCTTGTTTATTACTTGATAAAAAGAATGGAGAGATCTTTGGACTGGGAGTTGAGAATTGGTTGCTAATCCCAGCACTGCCAGATTAATTTGTTAAATCATGTTTAAGTTCTCTGGGCTTCAGTTCTCTGATAAAATGAAGGTATTTATCTAAGGAACATTTTAATGTTAATGTTTTATAGTTTTTTTTTAAGAAAGGGAATAACATAAAGAGAATAATCAAGTACTGCAAACTACAATTCAAAGAGGAAGTTATTAGAGTGCTGAGTAACTGCTGATGAAGTAGAATTTAAACTTAGACCTTAAGATTAGTCATTTTTTTAGATAAGTGGAGAATAATTCCAAGATAAAAGAAATGGGATGAATAAAGGCTTCTAGGTAAGAATTAGAGGATAACAACAGTAACTGTTTGGTTGGAACAGAAAAATTTGGACATTGGGAAAGTTAGATCAATAAAGTTGAACCAAATTATATGCAAGAATTGCAAAGGCTAGGCAAAGGAGTTTTAGATTTGTAGTTTGTAATTGAGAGTCCCTTATCAGGGAAATGACTTGAAGGAAACTGGCATTTAAGAAAGATGAGTCTGACAATGATAAAAATATATTGAAGAGAGTCTAGTTGGTGATAGTGATCTAAGCAAAAGGTGATAGTTGAGGTTCTGGAGGAGGACAATTTCCATGACTAAATAAATAAACAGAATAGCAAAAGGCTGAGTGTCTTCAACCTTGTTAAGCGGCAATAAGATAATGAGATCCAGGAGGAATTATCATAGAGGAGACCAACAGTACCAAATGCTATCAAGGAGGATAAGGATTATTAAGGAAGAAATGTGGTCACAAATAATTTATTGTATCTTTGGGACTGAGTACCCCTCCTTCCTTTGTGGGTTTTTTTTTTTTTTTTTGCTTAGATCTATTGCTTTGACAATTTGTTGAGAGGCAGTTAACCCACCAGCATCTAGTATCAGCAGACAAATTGGGAAATACTGTTTCCCCATTCAGTGATCAATAGAAGTTTGCCGACTTTTAAAAGTGATATGCTTTGAATTTTCATTTTAGACATGTCAGCTTTGAAGGACAGAGCAAATACATGAGAACAGTATGACTCAGAGTCTGGGATCATAAATTTAGAATTGGTAAGAACCTCAAAAGTGATTTAGTCTGACACCTTCATTTTGCATTTGAGAAAACTGAGGCGACAAGGTCATTCAGGAAGTTAAGTGGCAAATCCTATGTTTTGCCTCTTTTTTGTGTCCCCAGTATGTAGCATGGTGCCTGGCACATAGTAGATGCTTAACAAATGTTTAATGATTGATATTGAAACTTGTGATGAAAATCTTTTCACTTTAAATTACTCATTTCCTAATGTATCATACTGCTGCCTCATTGTAGTGGGGTACAACTTCAAAGATAGAACAGAAGCATGTTCTTTTTGATGTATTAATACTACTCTAGGAATATTCTGTACTGCCAATCAAAGCAAAGTCTGAACTAGATACAGTTCCTAAACTACTTAAATAGCATTTTAAAAGTTTACCCTTTTGATTATTTTTAATGGGTAAAAAAAAAAAACAAAAATCCCATCATATATTAAAATCCAAGAAGCTTACAATTGGGCTTTGTTTTTTTCTTGGTGCAAAGGGAATATTTTCCTCATAAAAGGGATATTCAATCAATCAATGGGATTTATAACTCTTATTTCTGGAATTTAGAATTTTGTTCAGGAATGGCACTTGACAAAATATCAAAACTGTCATATATAAATGCACATAACAGATTCTCCCATGGAAAGCTAGTAAGGTTAACTAACAAATGGAAATCAGGATCAAAAAAGGTCCTTAATGAAGTTTATAAGTCTGATAAGGTGAATTAGAGAATAAATATAAAGTCGTACATTAGTTTAAGAAAATTATCAGTTCAGAATGAGGAATAAACAGTACTGTCTTCAAATTTTTTTGAAGAGTCATCAAGTGGAAAAAAGATTAATTTGTTCTGCTTGGCCCCAGAGAATGGAACTAGGACTAAGAATGCTTTCTAACAATGAGAATGTCTGAACAATAATTAAGGAAGTAATGAGCCCATCACTGGAGCTCTTCCAAGTAAAGTCTGAATGGCCATTTTTCAAGGATAATGTAGAAGAACTTTTTAAAAACATTTTTTGGTATATTTTTTAATTTAATTTTTTGGTGGGTTACATTTTAAGTTCCAAGCTTTCTCCCTCCTTCCTTTCTTCCTCACCTTAGAATGGAGAAGGCTACCATTTAACACAATTATATACATATATATGAAAGTCATTGTAAAACTATATTGTTGTTCAGCCATTCCCTAAATGGGGGGCATCTCCTTGATTTCCAGTTGTTTACTACTATAAAAACTACTATAAATATTTTAAAATGTATTGGAGGATAGCTAGGTGGTGCAATAGATTGAGCACCAATCCTGAAGTCAGGAGGACCTGAGTTCAAATCTGATCTCTCAGACACTTACCACTTCCTAGCTGTGTGACCCTGGGCAAGTCATTTAATCTCAGCAAAAAAAAAAAAAAAAAAAAAAAGTATTGGGTTTTTTCTTTTTCCCCTGATCACCTTAGGAAACAGGCCTAATAGGTGTTCCTAGATCAGAAAGTATAGGCAATTTTATAACTCTTTGGACATATGGGAAGAAGCTTCTTGTTTCAGGATACAGGATCTCTGAGATCCTTTTTGACTCTTGAAATTTTATAATTCTGGAGAATTAGGTTTAGTTAGGGGTAAGAATTATAGTGACTTTACGTCATTTTTTAAAATATTAAGATGTATAGTAGAAAGAGCACTGAATTTGAGAGAGGACATGGGTTTAAAACTCTTTCTGATGCTTATTACCTGATGTTGATGGCCACTTTATATCCAGACCACTAAGTTTCCATTTGTAAAAAGAAGGGAGCTTAATAAGATATTCTCTAAAGTCTTTCCCTTTTAGCTTCGAAGGGTATAGTTTTCTGAAACCATTTCATCTGATAAAACCTAAAGAGTGTTTAACTGATGATGCAGCTTGGCTTACTGACCATTGTGATAGGCAGCTCTCACTTCTGTCTGAAGACACTAAAGACCTTTACATTAGCTCATTTTGATTGCTTAAAAGAAATTAATGGTTAATAGAAAAAGCATTTTCTCTGAGTCATTAAATCAGCTCACTAGTTACCAATTTTTTTCCTGCTCTTTCTCGCTTCTATATCTTTGCTCATACTGCCCTCCATATCTAGACTATATACCCACCCTTCCCCTTTCTAAAATTTTCCTTTTTTTTAATTTAATTTTTTAAATTAAAAAAGATCTCTTTTCCTCTCTATCTCTTTCCTATCTCCTTCTATTTGAAAAAAAAAAGAAAAAAAGAACAAAATCTTTATAACAATACATAGTCAAATTCTCTCATTGGCTATGAACTCCCCTCCCCCCAAAACTCCTTTTGTAACTAAATCTCTCATCTCTCTGGTTGGAGATTTGAGGCATGCTTCATCATTGGTCTACTAGAATTGTGGTTCATTATTGCATATATCAGAATTCATCAATCAGATAGATAGATGGTATTGTGGGTAGAGTTCTGGACTTGGAATTTTGAAGATCTGAATTCAAATCTTGCCTCAGATCCTAGTAGTATGACTCTTATCATATAGCCTCACTCTTTTTATTTATAAAATAGAGATAATAGCGCTTATCTCATAGTTGTGAGCATCAAATGAGATAATTTATGTAAAACATTGCTAGCTATTAATCATTAAGCTTTTCTAAGTTGTCTTTACAGTGTTGTTTGCCATTTATAAATCATTCTAGTTTTGCTTACTTTGCTCTGTATCAGCTCACACTATCTTCTTAGATTTCTCTGAAATTATTTTTTCATCATTGAAAACCCTTCTTTCAAAAGCAAGCTCAAGCACCATTTCTACCAAGAAGATTTCTTTGTACCTTTCCCTCACCTTGCTCCAATATAAATGATCTCTCTTTTCTTAAGTCTCCTACTAAGTGAGACATGAGAGCATCAATATCTGTTATTCCCCAAGAGTCATTACAATAGTCTCTTACAAGCAAATAAAATTTCATATGACCTTAAGACTGGAGGTGGGGACAGAGACAAACTGGCCTAATTACATATAATTATGTTCCATTACATATATGACCTGTGTTAGAGTTATTGGGGTATCTAATCTTCCCCTAATTCCATCCTTTAGATCACAAATTACCTAAAGATCAGAACTGTGTCTTTTTTGATCTTTGTATGAACAGTACAGAAGCAGATTGCATTTCAAAAACTAAGCACTTAAACATTTGTTGAATTGAATAATCAAGGGATGGCTGCCTATGATTTATGCTTATGAACACTTGGATACAGTTCATTATTCAAACTAGGCCTATACTTTGATCACATAATTGTGATTCACTTTATTTTGTTCAAGTAAAACAGGTTCCATAAAGTAATTTTGGGGTGGAGTTAACTGAGTGCTAAGTATAATCAGGGGAGACTTTGTATAGAAAGTGAAGCTTGCATTGTTTTAAAGGATACCAGAGGTAGACAGGGACAGGAAGGGTGATATTATAGTCATGGGGAATAGCCAATACACAGGAAGAAATGGAAAGAGTAATTTGGTGTATTTGGAAAGAAGTAAGCCAGTATGATTAAATCATAGAGTGGGTGGAGAGGAAAACTGGAACACTGGAAAGATAGGAAGGGTTGAGGTTGTGAAGATTTTAAAGAACAAATAAAAGTTTATATTTTATTAGAAATAATTGGGAGTCACTAGAGTTTGTTGAGAAGTGAGAGGAGGGAGGAATCATTCAAAAAAACATTAAATACCTAATAAGTGCCAGACACAATGCTAAGCATTGGGGATACAAATAAAACAAATTTATATAAATAAAAATAAAGACAGTTCCTGCACTTTAATACAGTGGGAGAAGACTCACAAAAAGAAGGTGAAAATTTTGGGACTGGAAGGTGGAGAAGATACCTGGAACAAGGACTTGATGGAAAAGTTCAAAGAAACCCATAGGGAAAATGTGCCAAGTCCCTTTCTTAAAGTTCATGTAACTCATGGACCTGCTCTTCTGTCAAAAGGACAAAAGGTACTGATAAGATGTAAGTACTGAGGCAGATTTATCATCAAGCAACTAAAATTTTAGGAAAATTTCTTTGGCAGTATTGTATAGAGTTGATTGGAGAAGTTGGAGATAGGTAAAAGAAATAAACTATTATAATAGTTCAAGTAATGGGCGATGAGTACCCAAACTAAACTAAATTGTGCATGGAGTGTAGGGGACTTATGCAAAAGCAATGGAGATAGTAACTGATATGTGAGAATGAGAGTGAGGATTCTGTGGTAACGTCAAGATTGTGAATTTGGATCATATTAAAGAATGGTGTCCTAAACAGTAACAGGGGTGTTGAGAAGAGGGATGGATTTTGCATAAAAGTTAACAGTGGGCATATTGAGACGCTTATGGATTCTCAAAGATTTAGTTTGAAGCATTAAATAAGCAGTAGATACTGTGGGACTGAACTTCAAAAGAGAGACTAGGATTAATTTCTGCAGTTATCTGCATAGGAGTCAAAATGGAACTCATTTTACTTGATGAAATCACCAAGTGAGAAAATCTGGATATCGCCTTGAGGACACACCCACAATTAGTGAGTATGTCAGCGATGATGAACCAGCAAAGGTACCTGGACAAGAATGGTCAGATCGGTAGGGAAAAAACTAGAAGTGAAAATGAAAGATTGAGAATTGAAAAAGACTATTAGACAGCAATTGCAGTTGTATAATGAGAAGCCAATTTGCTAGGGATAAGAAAGGCTGAGACAAGTAGAGACACCCAGTGTAGATAACTTTTTTAAGGTGTTTGGATGATAAAGAGATACACAAACATAGATACAAGTTGAAAGCAGGGGTGGTGTGGTCTGAGATTTTTAACACTGGAAGAAATTAAGGCATGTTTGATTGCACTTGGAAAAGAACCACTAGATGGAGATTAGAGAGGAAGAGGAGAAGAATAGGAGTAATCTGCTTGAGCAGATGAAAGGATGTAGATTTAAAGGTAAATTTAGAAGACTTGATCTTGATGTAAAAAAGATCAAACTCATCAGAGACTGAAGTAACAGGAAAAAAAAGTGGGGAATTATATTTCAGTTTAAGAGGAAGGGAGAAAGGGAAGTTCTCCCTGATTTTGACTTTCTAGTAAATATTGAAGTAAATATTGAAGACTTCAGTAGAGAGGGATAATATAAATAACTTGGAGAGAAGACAAAATTTGGAACATCTGCTGCAATGAATGGGATAGACCATTAATTCAAGAGGAATAGAAGGATTGCCTTGCTATAGTAAGGGCCCAGTTGATATTACATAACATATATTTATGGTAGATCCCATTCAGCACAATTGCTCCAGTTCTCTTTAGTAACATATAAATAGGAGTGGAGAAGGCAAATGGTGAAAATAATAAAGACATGAGACCTAATGGAACAAAGGAAAAATAATTTGAGAGTTGAACTGATTCACTGAGTGGTCAAAAAGAGAGGAAAATGTCCCCAGAGCAAGGGTGTTGGTCTGACAAAGTACTAAGGAATAAAAAGATTGCAGGTCACTGTGAGGTAGAAGGATATGTTTGTAAGGAATAAGATATAGAGAATTATCAGATGTTGTGGTTACATAAAATAATTTATGGGAGCAAATGTAATAGAATGGGAAAGCATGGATGAATTATTAGAGAAAAATGCCTCTACATTTTCAGATCTGTGATCTGAAATCACAGATATATGGGAACATTTAAGTATCTGGTTAGTGAAAAAAGGCAGTACATTTCAACTTTAAAAATTGATTTAAAATATATGAAGTAAATATTTTCCCTAAAATGTAATGTTTTAAAATTCTTATTCTAGGTCCTGGTATGCTTTACTTAATGAGATTAATAGCATTCACAGACCTTCCATGTTTTTAACCATTTATTAAAATCCATACCCTGCTTAGCATGTAATTTAACGTTTGATTTGTCTATTAGTGATTGCATATTGTTATTCACTTGTAGTCTTGCATACTGATTTAGAAATTTCTATTTCTTTTATGACTTTAAGTAGATACAACTTTTATGACTTAAAGTAACTGCATTTTTTTTGCTGAGTGTTGTCAGAATTTTCTACGAAAAATTTCTCTAGTTCATCACATATAAAGGCTATAGTATAACAACACTGTCTTGCATATGGCACACTTTTCAATATCATCTTATTTACATGGCAATCCTATGAAGTATATAGGGTAAGTATTAATTTCTTTACTTTTAAAAGAGAAACTAAAGACATTATATACAATGTTCGGTATTACAACTCTATAAAGTAGTGACAAATGCATTCTCCTGACTAATTCTTATGCCTTTTGAAGCACCTTGCTACTTTCTTTTATACCTCAGATGTGTTTATTTTGAGGGAATAAGCATTTATAAAGTGTCTACTATGTGCCAAGCACCATGCTAATTGCTTTGACAAATATTATCTCATTTGGCTAAATGAATACAATCGCATGCATTAGTTTTACATTAGAATCACTATTCAAAGATCATATCACCAAAGAAAACAATGTTCAACTAGATTAAAATTTAAATTTAAAGCAAACACCTAGGATTATAGTAGAGATTCATTTTAACATACATGTTTTCCCATGGATTTAAATACCCCATGCATCAGATCATGTCCCCTGAAATAGTACTACCACATACAACAAAAGTCTGAGACATATCATATAAGGCAGTTATTAGTTCTAGCTCTATGATGTTAGAACATCATGAATTAGGTATAGCTATATTGTTGATATAGCTTGACTTAATTACCTCAATATTGGAACTACTGTAATTGTTTGTTCTTGGAAAAGTAATTTGGCCTATAAACAGATTTTAAATAAATTAAATGTAGTTGTCATTTTCAAATGTAACACAAGTGATGATAGTAATTGGTCCCATTTGGAACCAAAGCTTTGTTTAGTTTAAACTTGAAATGTAACGGTAAGGTCTAGATGAATAAATTATTATTTCTGACCACTTAAAAACACACTGAACTATCAATTTCAGCTTCATTTGCTTCAGCTCATTAAAGCAGCTTTCTACTTTGACATGCATTAATGGAATTCATTACATTTTTAAACAATATTTTTCTTTTGTGCAAATTCACATTTCTCATCCTCATTCTCTATCTGAATATCAAAAGCAGGTATAATCAGTTTGCTCTTTTGATACTGGAGAGCAAGCTAACAATCTAAATATTTGTTTTTGAACATATCAAAATTCAAAGCATTACCTTCCAGGAGATTTCAGAGTTCCCAGGTTTTGGATCTAAGTAACCAGTATGTTATATAGTGTCACAATAACTTTCTGAGTACTATTGCTGTAAACAGGCATACATTTTGTTCCCAGTAAATGAAAAGGAGACAAGCAGTCAAGGACACAGTGCTGACGATATCTTTTTCCATAGACAGTATAATTTTGCAGTTGTCTCTTGTCAGTCTAGGAAACTGAGATTTAAAAAAAGACCATGAAGTAATCAACAATTCAGAGACACTAAATTTTAAAGGAAGTAAGCTGAAAAGGTGTTCATTAAAAAGTAGAGGAAATCCAATTTCTTCTTTGTTAAACCCTTTAAAAAATAATGATCATTTTAACATAACTATGCTAATGTCCATAGGCAATGTTTAGAGGTCCCACAAAAGGGTGGAAGTGAGGTAATATAACATATGATGGTAAGAAATATAAGAATAATCTTTAAAGAAACTGGATGGAAGGTAAGCATCAGGGCAATATTATGCTTGAATAGTTACAATAATTTGAATTTATTTCACTGCTAATTTTACTTAAAAGAATTTGGAGTGTTTTTTTTTTTTTTCCTTTTTAGGCATATAAACTTTAATGGTATCTTTTTTCTTTATATGGAAAAACCTATTAGAGATAATTCTATTCATGAAGATATTTGAACTGTCTAAAAATAAAGACAAAGTGATCCACATAGCCTTTTGTACTGACTGAAGATAAGTGAAGTTAATCCTTAAATGTGCCTAAACAGACTCAAAAAAAGCATAAGAAAAAGGAGAGAAGTGAGAAACAGAAAAATGAAGTCAACACTACCCCTGTTTTTTTAGTCATTCAAATTCATGTAATTGAATGTAGTTGTATTTATTTCAGGTGCTTTTTTTCCTTTCCAGTGAATTCTAAATTCAGTTTGGTCAAATTAGGTGATGTGCATTTATTCTAGGGGTCATATGGGTAGCACAGCAAAGAGACCAGTGGGCTTAATGTTAGGAAAATCTGACCTCAGTCATTTAACAGTCTGTGTGACTCTGGACAAATTACTTAACTTCAGTTTCCTCATCTGTAAAAATGGGAATAATAACAGCACCCACCCTTTATGTTTGTTGTAGAGATTAAATGAAATAATAATTGTAAAGCATTTAGTGATGTGAGTTATGTAGTGATTTCTTGTACAAATGATGGGTTTGGGGTTAGATTAAATGAGATGATTGATGTAGGCTCCAAATATTCAGTTATGTGAAGAATTCATAATAGCCATGCTCTTTGGCAAAAGGTGGGTTTATTTAGGAGAAGAGGTTGCAAAGTGAAAAGAAACAGTAGACACCAAGAATGATAAATATGTAATAGAGCATATAGTTAAGAAAGGAATTTTTAACAATAATGCAAAGAATTATGTTCCCTGGTAGAATACATAATTAACCAGGAAAAAGGGAATATCTTATGAGGTTAGAATATGTTCGTAGCTAATAGGCCAAATCCATAGAGGAATTTAGCACCCTAAACAAGTTAGTTATAAGGAGGAGAAAAGATAGAGGTGGAGATAAGATGAGAGGAAAGACACCACAGGGCAGAGTGCCTTGGCAGGCTTAACTCAAAAGGATTTAGCAAAGATAAGATAGCATGAGTCTTGGACAGGTTTATACGGGAAATTTAACCTCGGGGGTTTGATATAATTAGGATTTCTGAGTGGACATAGCAAGGTAGAGCTACCCAGGACCTCCACAGAGGATGGAAGTATAAGATTGAACTGATCCCCATCAGTGTGTTTTCCTGCTTGCCTCAGGGAATAATTTTATCAGTATTTCAGGTTATCTCTGTCAAACTTGTCAGTTACTCAGGATCGTGTCATTTAGCACAGTGTCTGGCACAGTAAACCCTAAATAAATGTTGTTGTTCTCTGAGGTACACTACACACCTCTCAGATTAGCTAAAATGACAGGAAAAGATAATGATGAATGTTGGAGGGCATCTGGGAAAACTGGGACACTAATCCATTGTTGGTGAAGTTGTGAATTGAACCAACCATTCTGGAAAACAATATGAAGCTATGCCCAAAGAGCTATCAAATTATGCATACTCTTTGATCCAGCAGTGTCTCTATTGGGTCAGAATTGAAAAGAGATCATTGGAAAAAAAAAAAAAAGGGAAAAGCACCCATATGTGCCAAAATGTTTGTAGTAGCCCTTTTTGTAGTGGCAAGGAACTGGAAACTGAGTGAATGCCCATAGTTGGAAAATAGCTGAATAAATTATGATCATGAATGTTATGGGATGTTATTTTTCTATAAGAAACAATCATCAGGATGATTTCAGAAAGACCTGGAGAACATGAACTGATGCTAAGTGAAGTGAACCAAGAGAACATTATATGTAGTAACAAGAAAATTATATTGATCAGTTCTGATGGATGTGGCTCTTTTCAACAGGGAGGTGATTAAGGCCAGTTCCAATGGACTTGTGATGGAGAGAACCATCTGCACCCAGAGAGAGGACTTTGGGGACTGAATGTGGATCACAAAAGAGTATTTTCACTTTATTTATTGTTTGCTTTTTATTTTCTTTCTCATTTTTTTGATCTAATTTTTCTTGTTCAACATGGTAATTGTGGAAATATATCTGGAAGAATTACACGTTTAACATATTGGATTATTTGTCTAAGGAAAGGAGTAGGAAGAAAAAATTGAAATACAAAGTTTTGCAAGAGTGAATGTTAAAAACTTATCTATGCATATTTTTGAAAGTAAAAAGCTTTTAGAGAGCTTTAATTGATCAAAGATGGACAGAAGCAGCTACACCCAGAGAAAGAACACTGGGAAATGAATATAAACTGCTTGCATTTTTGTTTTTTTTCCCAGGTTATTTATACCTTCTGAATGCAATTTTCCCTCTGCAACAAGAAAATTGTTCGGTTCTGCACACATATATTGTATCTAGGATATACTGTAACCCATTCAACATGTAAAGAACTGCTTGCCATCTGGGGGAAGGGGTGGAGGGAGGGAGGGGAAAAAATCACAATAGAAGTGAATGCAAGGGATAAGGCTATAAAAAATTACCCTGGCATGCGTTCTATCAATAAAAAGTTATTTAAAAAAAAAAAAAGAAAGAAAGTAAAAAGCTTTTAAAAATAAAAAAGTAAAAAAAAAAATATTGCCGTTACTGCTTCTGTTGACTGGAGTCAGGAAGACTCATCTTTTTGAGTTTAAACCTGGCTTCAGACACTTATTATAGATTGAGCTGTTTGCCTTAGTTTCTCATCTGTAAAGTGATTTGAAGAAAGATATGGCAAGCCATTCCAATATCCTTGCCAAGAAACTGTAAAAAAGAGGTCACAAAAAGTTGGATGTGACTGAAAATGACTAAACTATAATAATAATAGCCGTGCCTGGCACATAGGAAAGCTTATATAAATGTTAGCTATATTATCATTATTACTAGGCTTTGGATGTTTGATTATTTTTATATGTATATTCCTATCTCCAACATGTTCCAGTATATTTGGGAGCTATGTTCCTGCAAACTCTGTGCATTAAGGGATTCCAAGGTGAACTTTAAATGATTATAAGGTCTGGTGTTTTGTTCCTTTCTTTTGAAAGTGTGAAA
Source organism: Antechinus flavipes (assembly GCF_016432865.1). Classification (NCBI taxonomy): domain Eukaryota; kingdom Metazoa; phylum Chordata; class Mammalia; order Dasyuromorphia; family Dasyuridae; genus Antechinus; species Antechinus flavipes. The sequence continues at coordinate 444,265,229 of NC_067400.1, forward strand.
CCTGTTAACAAAATCTGCCTTTCCTTAAAAGTGAGAAGAAACAGAACTTTCTCTGCTGTTTTTGAAGATTAGCCCTAATCTTACTATCAATCAAGTAATAAGTGCTCCTTACTTTGCTAAGTACTGAAAATACAAAAAGAGGTAAAAGACAGTTCCTGCCCTCAAGGAGCTTACACTTTAATGAGAAAGCAACATAGGAAACCATTAACAGAGAGAAGGCACTGGAATGTTATGAGGCTTCCTACAGAAGCTAGGATTTTATTTGAGACTTAAAGGAATTCAGAGAGATCAGTAGAGCAGAGGAGGAAGAACATTCTAGGTTTAAGAGAGATCCAGAGAAAATGAATGTAATTAAGAAATGGAGAGATGGAGTGTCTTGCTTGTGGAACCCAGTGTCATTAGGTTGAAAAGTACATGTTGGGGAGTAAAGTGTATGAAGAATGAAAAGGTAGGAGAGGGGCTAAATCATAGAGGACTTTTAATGCCAAACTGGAAATTTTGTATTTGACCCTGCAAGCAATAGGAAAAATAGGAGTTTATTGAGTGGAATGGTGATATGATTGGACCTGTATATTTAAAAAAATCACATTAGAGACTTACTAGACAATGGATTGGAATGGGGAGGACTTGAGACAAGCCAAACCACTTGCAGCCTATTATGATAGTGTAGATTTTAATTAATGGGGACCTGCACTAAAATGATGGCAATGTCACCACAGAGAGAAAGGGACCTGTGACTTTGTTACATTACAAACTGAATGGACAAACCATTTAATCTCATGCAGTTTCATTATCTGTAATGAATAAAATCGATGTTGCACAGATGAAATCAATAGGCCTTGGCAACACATTAGACATCAGAGAAGGAGGGCATTGGGAGATAATGGAGAATTCAGGATGATTCCTAAGTTTTGAGCTTGAGGGACTTCTAGGAAGATTTATAAAGGAAAGATAATGCGTTTGTCTTCAGACATCCAGATTGAAGTATCTGAAAAGCAGGTGTAGTTGGGATTAAAGGTCAGCTGTGAGTTTGGGACAGGATTGGGCAGATTAAAAAAAAAAAACAGCATAGAGATGTTGATGGGAACTATGGGAACTGATGAGATCACTAAGTGAAATAGTATAGAGGAAGAAGAGAAGAGGATATCATGAAGAACGCCTACAGTTAGAAGATGTGACCAATGCAGGAGTGATAGTACTGAGAAATAAGAGAGAATAGCATCATAGATCAAGCTTCAGAGGTCATTTAATCCAGGCTCATCAATTATAACCTAAATCCTGGAGGGTGATTTGTTGAATGTCAAAATGAAAATGTTAGAAATGAGATTTGAATCCAAGTCCTCTTGACTCCTGAGTCAATGCTCTTTCTGCTATAATGAACTGCCAGGTAGTATCTCATCAAAGTGGGTCAATATAGCAAGGGGGACCCTCTGTATCTATGGTCTCCCTTTTTATCTGTGTGAGTGATTTTCTTTTCCCATGAGAGTTTGAGGGTAGGGTGATACCATGCTGCTAAGCTACTTAGTGATATCAGACATAAAACATTAAAAGGACTTTGTATGATTAATTTTGACTCAAAAGATTAGCCAAGGCTTCATTCTTGACAGGATATTCTAAGTTCTAATCTTTTCTCTCTCTCTCTTTTTTTTTTTTTAAATAACTTTTTATTGATAGAACACATGCCAGGGTAATTTTTTACAGCATTATCCCTTGCATTCACTTCTGTTCCGATTTTTCCCCTCCCTCCCTCCACCCCTTCCTCCAGATGGCAAGCAGTCCTTTACATGTTGAATAGGTTACAGTATATCTTAGATACAATATACGTGTGCAGAACCGAACAGTTTTCTTGTTGCACAGGGAGAATTGGATTCAGAAGGTAGAAATAACCTGGGAAGAAAAACAAAAATGCAAGCAGTTTATATTCATTTCCCAGTGTTCTTTCTTTGGGTGTAACTGCTTCTGTCCATCTTTGATCAATTAAAGCTCTCTTTATCGAAGAGATCCACTTCCATCAGAATACATCCTCAAACAGTATTGTTATTGAGGTATATAATGATCTCCTGGTTCTGCTCATTTCACTTAGCATCAGTTCATGTAAGTCTCGCCAGTCCTCTCTGTATTCATCCTGCTGGTCATTCCTTACAGAACAATAATATTCCATAACATTCATATACCACAATTTACTCAACTATTCTCCAATTGATGGGCATCCTTTCATTTTCCAGCTTCTAGCCACTACAAACAGGGCTGCCACAAACATTTTGGCACATACAGGTCCCTTTCCCTTCTTTAGTATCTCTTTGGGGGTAGAAGCCCAGTAGAAACACTGCTGGATCAAAGGGTATGCACTGTTTGATAACTTTTTGATCATAGTTCCAAATTGCTCTCCAGAATGGCTGGATGTGTTCACAATTCCACCAACAATGTATCAGTGTCCCTCCACTGGGGGGACATCCCCTCCAACATTCCCCATTATCTTTCCCTGTCATTCTAGCCAATCTGACAGGTGTGTAGTGGTATCTCAGAGTTGTCTTAATTTGCATTTCTCTGATTAATAATGATTTGGAGCATATTTTCATATGTCTATAAATAGTTTCAAATTCTTCGTCTGAGAATTGTCTGTTCATATCCTTTGACCATTTATCAATTGGAGAATGGTTTGATTTCTTATAGATTAGAGTCAGTTCTCTCTATATTTTGGAAATGAGGCCTTTATCAGAACCTTTGATTGTAAAAATATTTCCCCAGTTTATTGTTTCCCTTCTAATCTTGTCTGCATTTGTTTTGTTTGTACAAAAACTTTTCAATTTGATATAATCAAAATTTTCTATTTTGTGGTCAATAGTGATCTCTAGTTCTTCTTTGGTCATAAATTCCTCCCTCTTCCACAGGTCTGAGAGGTAAACTATCCTATGCTCTTCCAATTTATTTATAATCTCATTCTTTATGCCTAGGTCATGAACCCATTTTGACCTTATCTTGGTGTACAGTGTTAAGTGTGAGTCAATGCCTAGTTTCTGCCATACTGATTTCCAATTTTCCCAGCAATTTTTGTCAAATAATGCATTCTTATCCCAGAAACTGGTGTCTTTGGGTTTGTCAAACACTATATTATTAAAGTTATTGGCTGTTTTGTCCTTTGAACCTAACCTATTCCATTGATCAACTAGTCTATTTCTTAGCCAATACCAGATGGTTTTAGTAATTGCTGCTTTATAATATAATTTTAGATCTGGTACAGCTAGGCCACCTTCATTTGATTTTTTTTTTCATTAATTCCCTTGAAATTCTTGACCTTTTATTTTTCCACATGAACTTTGCTGTTATTTTTTCTAGTTCATCAAAGTAGTTTTTTGGGAGTCTGATTGGTATAGCGCTAAATAAGTAGATTAATTTAGGTAGTATTGTCATCTTTATTATATTTGCTTGCCCAATCCAAGAGCATTTAATATTTTTCCAGTTGGTTAGATCAGACTTAATTTGTGTGGAACGTGTTTTGTAGTTTTGCTCATAAAGTTTCTGATTTTCCCTTGGCAGATAGATTCCTAAATATTTTATACAATCAGTAGTTACTTTAAATGGAATTTCTTTTTGTAACTCTAACTGTTGGGTTTTGTTAGTGATATATAAGAATGCTGATGACTTATGTGGGTTTAAGTTCTAATCTTTTCTTAGGACATCTTGCTGCATGAGGTCTGAGGACCCTGACAACTGGTTACCAAGGAGAAGTAGCAGGTATTGTGGATCTACTCTAAAGCTTAATATGGCACTAATTTCAGACAATTAGGGAGAAAAAATTGATATATACAAATAAAAATTAATGTTGTAGAAATAGTACTGTATTATGACTATGCAACAAAGAAGTTAGCATTAATTAGGGAAAGCTTCTAGGAATCTAGCAGGGAAGGTCCCCTCCATTTAAAAAAGAAGTAAATAAAAGACTTGGATTGATGGATAAAAAAGAAAAAAGGGCATTTTATTGCTGTCTTTGAAATGAACCTGAACTAGGCATTTAAAAACCTGTGATTTTGTTACATTACAAACTGTTTGGACAAACCATTTAATCTCATGCAGTTTCATTATCTGTAACTTCCAATTTTTTTAAACAAAAAATTGGGGTTAAGTGACTTGCCCAGAGTCACACATCTAGAAAGTGTTAAATGTCTGAGGCCACATTTGAACTCAGGCCCTTCTGAATTCAGGGCTGGTGCTCTATCCACTGTGCCACCTAGTTGCCCTACATATGTATTTTTAAAAGTGTATATTAAGGGGCAGCTAGATGGCACTGACCCTGAAGTCAGGAGGACTTGAGTTCATTTTTAAAATAAAAAAAATAGCTTTTTATTTTCAAAATACACACAAAGATAGTTTCAACTTTGACCTTTATAAAAGTTTGTGTTCTAAAATTTTCTCCTTCCCCTAGACAGCAAGTAATCCAATATAAGCTAAACATGTACAGATCTTCTAAACATATTTCCATATTTATCATGTTGCACAAGAGAAATCAGATCAAAAAGAAAAAAAATTAAAAATAAAAAAAGCAAGCAAACAACAAAAAAGGTGACAATACTATGTTGTGATCCACATTCAGTTCCCACAGTCTTCTTTCTAGATGTAGATTGAGTTCAAATCCAGCCTCAGTCTTAACACTTATTAGCTGTGGGACCCTGGACAAGTCACTTAACTCCAATTGCCTAGGGGAAAAAAAAGTGTACATTAAATTTGGCAAGTAGCATAATATAGTGAATAGAAAGCTGGCTTTGAATCAGGAGAATCTAAGTCTCTGTCTTTCATCTTCCTCCTTATCCACTCAGCATAATTAATTTATTATTGAGGCTAGCAACAACCAATAAGTTGGGCAAATGACCTCTTTCAATGACCAAAGACCTTGAGTGGAGGCTGACAGTGTCTTTATAAGATGACAGAGCAAAATCTATAGCACCATAGATGTGTCTTTTTCTGAATGACTATTGATGACATATTCAGAATTGAGATAATAACATTTGGATCTCCCCTTCTAAATCCCCCTTTAACCTGAGATATGTGATTTAAATCACAAGACAAAGGTTGTGAGGTGATGGAAGTTGCTCCAATAGTTTAAACTGATGAAATTTGACCTTTTAGGTTGATAAAGTTTCTCTGGAAATTGGGTGATATGTGGGACCATAATTGTTGTTATGCACACATATCTGATTCTTTCTGATCCTTTTTGGAGTTTTCTTGGCCAAAAATACTAAAAAAGTTTGCTGTTTCCTTCTCTAGCTTATTTTACAGATGAGGAAACTGAGGCAAACAGGATTAAGTGTCTTGCCCAGGGTCATACAGCTAGTAAGTGTCTGCAATCATATTTGGACAAAGGTCTTCTTAACTCCAGGACCTTCACTCTTTCCATTATACCTCCTAGCTGCTTCACTATTAACTTAGAAAACCACAAGTAAACATTTATTACCTATGTCCAATTACATTTTTATTTTCTTAAATAATAAACAATTTTATTGTAGTTTGATTTGGAGATTTTCAGGAATGTTGGGCCACAAATGATTTATGTGACACCTCTGCTCTAGGCAATTCTCTAAGACTGTATATTACAGAGAAAGCAACAATCTATTCTGGGAGGGGAGTTTCCTTACTTGGAGTTCTCTATAGCAATGATCCCATCATTATGTCTAATTTAAATAAAGGATATAGTAACAGAAATACCTACTTGCCTGTGTCCTTTCTCTTTTCTGTATTTAAAAAATATATACTTTGTTGTAAATCATTTTTTTATCCTGTTCTTTTTGTTCATATCCCAATCCCCTCTTTCCATCCATCCCAAATAGGTGGCCTTCCCATGTAACAAATAAGTAGAAAAACAAATTAACCATTAGCTGGGTCAGCTTTCTTGTTTGTTGTCCTCATCCATTAAATTGTAAGCTTATTTTTTTTAAATAGTATTTTTTGTAATTGTATGTAAAGACAACTTTTAGCATTCGTTTTTGAGTTTCAGTTATTTCTCCTCCTTTCCTCACTTCCCTCTTCCCTAAGACAGTAAACGATTTGATTTAGATTATATACATATATGCAGTCATTTCAAACTCATCTGTCTATTAGTCAAGTTGTGAAAGAAGAAACAGACAAAAAAAAAAGATTGTAAGCTTTCTGAGGGTATGAATTTTCTTTTTTATAAAGATATCTCTAAGACTTGGCACAGAGACACATAATCGCTTGTGATAAAGGATTATTGAATTTTCACCTTTTTATCAAGAGGTGGGAGACATATTTCACAAGTCAGTGTTCTGAAGTCATAATTGGTCACTGCATTTATCAAAATCTTGAGATCTTTCAAAGTTGTTTTTCTTCACATTATTGTTATTATTGTGTAAAAAATTTAATCTAACCAGCATTTATTAAGTGCTACCTATGTATCTGCCTGCAGTACTTTCTGTGAGAGGTTGTGGATAGAAAGAGGAAGAAGAAAAACAGCCCTCGAGGAGTTTATACTCTTTTAAGGAGAAAATATGTAAACAAATGTATGGTCTCATTTGATTTCACTTTGTGAGATAAGTACTGTTATCCTCATTTTACCTTTGAGGAAACTGAGACAAACAGAGATTAAATTATACAACTAATAATTGAACCTGGGGCTTTCTGATTGTGGGCCTATCCATGGCTCTACCTGATTGCCTCAAGAATCCAAAATAATTTGATAAAGTGGAGCTGTTAACAGTGACCAGGGATCAGAGAAGGCTTCCCACAAGAAGTGATCCATGAACTTAGGCCTGAAGGATTCTAATAAACAGAAGTCAGGAGAATAAAAAAATAATAACACTTGCTCTTTCTTAGTGTAATTATGATCAAAGGGAAAGTACTATATAACCAGTCTATAAAAATGAAGTATTGCTTGACCCATAAAAATTATGGATTGTTACATCATAGGGTCTTCTGCCATCAAAAAAACAGCAATTATCCTATGCTCTTTCCCCCTCCAGTATCCTAGCCATTTAAACAATACTCACCTAAACTTGCAGATTAAGAACTGAATGTCGCATGTACAAAGAAGGCTTCAAGAACTAAAAGAAAGAAGGCTTGAGAAATGGTAAGAAGTTGGAAAACCCCTTATTTCCCTATAGAGAACAAAGTGTTGTATAAAGAATAAAAAAATGGAAAAAGCAAGGAATTTTGAAATAAGAAACTCTAGTCCCTTCTTTTGTAATGTAGAACATCTAGGAAAGAATGGCTAGAAATGATGCTATATAGATTGAATTAAGGGCTTTAATATTATTAAATATGTATTTAATGTTTTATATTGACAACTATGTATCAGAGTGGATAGCACACCAGCTTTTATATTCCTGAGTTCAAATCTGCTCTCAGATACTAGCTGTGTGACTCTGGGAAACTTAATCATTTTTGCCTCAGTTTCCTCATTTGTAAAAAGAACTGGAGAAAGAAATGGCAAACTGATCTAATATCTGCCAAAAAAAAAAATCTCAAATGAGATCATGAAGAATCAGACATAGCTCTAACAACTAAATAACAATGATGACAACAACAAATTGGCACCTGAAATTTCCTTTGGATTTTACCAGTGTCTTAATCATATTTATTCCCATAACTCTCATGGTGTTGCATCTTAAACATCCACATTCAATGTGAATTTTGAATGGGAAAAATAATACTTGCCTGCATTGTCAATAAGCTGTACTCATGAACTTCTATTGATTTAACTCAAACCCTACATATTTGTCAAAAATAATATTAGGCTGATAGGTCTAGTGGTAATAGATAATCAGTATATAGGCTTAACCTTTCTCTCTGGCTTTCTGCTCAACCTTTATAAATATGAACTTGGATTATTATTTTAATGTTCAAATACCCAAATTTGTGCTAACCAGAAGACAGTTATTTATAGATTGTGAAGACCACGTTAGCACCCTGGATACTTTAGAATCAGCCAGAGTCAGGATCAGCAAAAGTCCTTGATCTTTATTCTTTGTGGAGGTAAATAGAATGGTGATAGGAAGTGAAAGGAATCCTGACAGGAATCCGCCAGGAGTGACTCTGGCTTTTTCACTCCATTCCCTAAATCCTGCCTCAATCTCTTTTTTTTTTTAAATAACTTTTTATTGACAGAACCCATGCCAGGGTAATTTTTTACAGCATTATCCCTTGCATTCACTTCTGTTCCAATTTTTCCCCTCCCTCCCTTCACCCCCTCCCCCAGATGGCAAGCAGTCCTTTACATGTTGAATAGGTTACAGTATATCCTAGATACAATATATGTTTGCAGAACTGAACAGTTCTCTTGTTGCACAGGGAGAATTGGATTCAGAAGGTAAAAATAACTCGGGAAGAAAAACAAAAATGCAAACAGTTTATATTCATTTCCCAGTGTTCTTTCTTTGGGTGTAGCTGTTTCTGTCCATCCTTGATCAATTGAAACTGAATTAGCTCTCTTTATCAAAGAGATCCACTTCCATCAGAATACATCCTCAAACAGTGTCATTGTTGAGGTATATAATGATCTCCTGGTTCTGCTCATTTCACTTAGCACCTACATCAATCTTTATATGCTAACAGATCAAAACCTGCACAGAGTAGTGGGCAGGGCCATTCTTTCTCCAAGTATATGCTAATAGAGTATTGTCCAATTGGTAATTAGCCTTAAGTGCTCATACCTCAGTGCAGCAACTCAGTTTCAGCCCATTACAATAGATACCTGGGATTTTTAAAAATAATTTCTTGAAACTGAAGATCAATTCAATCCAATAGATTGAAGATCAGCCACATAGGTTCTATCTATATTGATTTTCTCTTATGTCCTTTACTGTAATGCAAATAAAAATGAATTTAATCCATTTTGATCATTAACTCCATGCTTTACTCTGGGCATGGAGTTTTGCATTTAGTAGGAGCTCAATAAAATGCTTTTGAATTGAACTATTATGGAGAAAGTAGCACCTGTTTAAAAAAAAATTAAATTTGATGGGATATCAGTTGCCAATGTCTCTGTTTTAATCACAAGATAAAAACAGCAAATCTCCATTAGAATTAGTTAGCTGTAATGCAAGAGAGTGCTTGAAATAAGAGGTCAAGGAGCAATTTTTTGTTTATTTCAAGTAAAGGGTCTAGATGCCTTCCCCACAATCCCTGCCCCAAATCTCTCCTGTGTGGTGATTTGGTGAATGAGAAACAGGATGTGACTTGTTTAAAATCTTCCCAGAGCCCATCTTCATCTTTTGCCAAGTTGAATCTGAGTGTGCACTTGTCTGCCACCTCCACAGCTGCGTGTACTAAACTATCCCAGACAGCTTAATGGCTGTTTAGCAACACAGAAAGCTTTCCATGTGAAAGGATTTGGGGGGAGACTGGGGAGCAAGATTCAACCATAGTCAGACATTCAAGCTTAAAAATGACATGTGCACCATGAATCATGGTGACAAAATGAGCCCCCTAGATTTGTCCAGCTCAACCTCCTGCCACTATTTGGAACTAGGCAATTAAGTCCCAGATCCCAGTACTACCATCCAAATTTTCTCTTCTTGTACCTCACAAACTTCTGGGTTTGACCCTGATTCCATTTCTGAAGTGATTTTCTATCTCTGGCCTGACATTGCCTTGTCCTTCCTGGTACTGGCTTGGGTCCCATTCTCCTGCCCTTCACTGGCTCTGGGATTTTCAGTTTAGCTTCTCCCTGTTCTCTAATCAGGGAAAAGGTTCAGTCAGGATGGTGAACAACACTAAGCCATGGTATTTTCTGGATCCCCTTTCCAGGAACAGTGTAGTACTAAGGCCTCATTGGACCTTAGGAGAAAGTGAAAAATCAGTTTTTAAACCTTTTAAATCTATATGCTCATCCAGATCTCATAAAAATGAAATGTGGTATAGAGAAATCACTGAATTTAGAATTGGAAAAACTAGATTTGAATATAAATTCTGCTCCTTCTTTCCTGTGGGATCTTGAGCATTACTTAGTCTCTCTTTGACTTAGATTCTTAGAATTTGAAATGTCAGGTTGGACTAGATTATTAGAGACATCTTGACTCAAAATTTTATGAGACGTGTGATAGAAAACGAACAAAATCTCTTTAGTTATGTAAGCCTATGCAATAACAATGTTGCATGTAGCTTTTGGTCATTGAAGGTGAGGACATCCTCTGATGGTGTATAAGGGTAAGTCAGTGTCAAGACTTGACAAGGATGAGAGGTACTATTGCAAGAAAGGATCAGGCCCTGGCTACCAAGTGTAGAGTTGCTACCTATACTCTGACAGTTGGTATAGAAGAAAGTTCCTTAGTAGCATAGAAGGCAATCTCACTATCCAAACTGCTTGCCTAGGTTATGACCCTCCAGATTTGCTCAGCTTTCCAAATACTAGTAACTTAGAGATAGAAAGGACCCTAAAATATCATATGATCCAATCCATTCACTTTACAAATTGAGAAATTAAGGTCCACAGTTCCAGTGGTCTTGTGATGAAGAGAACCATCTGTACCCATCGAGAGAACTGTGGGGATTGAGTATGGATCACAATATAATATTTTCACTTCTTTTGTTGTTGTTTGCTTGCATTTTGTTTTCTTTTTTCCTTTTTGATCTGATTTTTCATGATAATTGTGGAAATATGTATAGAAGAATTGCACATGTTTAACATATATCATTTCCCTTCTGGGAAGGGGGTGGGGAGAAAAGAAGGAAAAAAATTTGGAACACAAAGTTTTGCAAAGGTGAATGTGGAAAATTATGCATATGTTTTGAAAATTAAAAAAAAAAACTTTAATCAAAAAAAGGGAGAAATTAAGGCCTAGAAAGGATGGACCTTTAATGTACTGTCTTCCTGAATAGGACCATTTGAGGATAATCTCTTTATCCTTAGTTGTCATTGTTAAAGAGCAGAGACAGGAGCCACTTCAGTTACAATCTCAGGAAAAACACTTGTAGACATAATTTTTAGTAGTTCTATTCACCTGAAAACTCCAGCAAATACCCAGGAAAAGTCCTAATCCAAGCATTCCTATTTCCCAAGGCACAAACAAAAAAAGGTATGCCTCTCTGAGCTCAGAACAAAGTATACAGATTCTCCCTCTGTCTCAGTCTCTCTCTTTCTGTCTCTCCATCTTTGTCTGTCTGTCTGTCTGTCTCTCTCTCTCTCTTACACACACACACATACTTGAACAATAAGGAGCAAAACATCAACACCATAGGAGAGGTTTCTTTATTTGTTCAGTCATATACTATTCTTTTGTAACCTTATGGACTTTTATCCAAATCAAATGGTTATGTAATCATCTTGATTGTTGAACCTCCAGGTCCTTTCAGAAGAAGTCATTTAACCTGGTGGTCCTCAGTTTCCTCATTTAGAAAATAAGCTGGTGAAAAAAATGGCAAATCATTCTAGTATCTTTGCCAAGAAAATGTTTAGTGGAGTCACAAAGAGTTAGACGTGACTGAAAATGACTAAATAACAAGTTGGTCAAATTGGAACTAGAAGTTCCAATTAAATAAGGCAAAAGTAGATTAAAATTGGTTCAATGATGTCTGGGAAAACCAATATGTTGGTTGTTAAAGGCTAGTTAATTAGATTGATTTCAGTGAAAGGAGAGAGGTAGACTTGTCCCTTTTGCATTATGATTGCTTCTTCTCACAGTTATTTCCTTGAATTTTCTCCATAATTCTGGAAATCACATCTAAATCTTGTGTCTTTCTCTCTGGAGGGAAAAGGAGATGGCGATGGAGTATTTTCATTTAGCTCATTATCATGAACTTCTGTGTTAGGAGCATTTTCCTGTTGTCAGCCATGCCTCATTGACAGCCTGTTTCTTAATTTACTGCCTGACTGACAGATTTGACTTTCTGCTTTGCATTGCATACCAACTCTGGAGTAACACCTGTTGCCTGCCTATTTTTTAATTTGATTTGACCCCTGGGTTTTCCCTAATCTGTTCATGTCCCAAATCTAGATTTAGCATCTAGTATCCAGGCTGCTAGTTCCAGCTTAATCTATTTGTTGTTGTTGTTGTTTAGTCATTTTGTGTTTGTGACTCTTTGTGACCCCATTTAGTGTTGTTGGTTTTTTTTTTTTTTTTTTTTTTTTTGCAGAGGTATTAGAGTAGTTTGCCATTTCTTTCTCCAGCTCATTTTACAAATGAGGAAACTGAGGCAAACAGTTAAATGACTTGCCCAGGGTCACACAGCTACCAAGTTTCTGAGGCCAGATTTGAAGTTAGGAATGGTTTTCTTGATTCTAGTTCTGGTGTTCTACTCGCTGTGCCACCTAGCTGTCCAACTTAATTTATAGCACTTGAGTATCCCCCAGATTCAGATTTCTTGTCCATCTGTAGACCCCTGGCTTCATTATGACTTCAGTTTTCCAGGTACATCTCTGGCCTACTTCAATGTCTTAACCCTTATCATATGTCCTGAGCTTTGCTTTGGTATTCTTTGCCTTGGCTCTATACCCTATTTAGAAACCTATGTTTTTTATTATCTTGGCTCTGACATTCAATATCAAATTGATTAAACTAAGGGGACTGTGGTCTAATCATGTCATTCATTCACTTACTGAGTTCCCTCTTATGTCTAGATTAACATACAAACTCTTTAGTTTGAAAACTGGAATCCTTCACAATCCTTTCTTTCCAGACTGATTTCACTTTACTTTCTTCCCTCTTCACATATTCTTTATTCCATCCAAACTGTTCTACTCACTATTCCTTATATATGATGTTCCACCTCCTATTTCCATGTTATTGTAAAGAGTATATCTCTTGCTCAGAATGGTCTCCCTTTCAATTTAAGAGTTCCAGGTCCTTTCAAGAACTCATTTCAGCTCAATAAAAAAGACCATTCCTGATAGCCCCAGTTATTAGTATTATACCCTGAAATAATTTTATTTTGATTTTATGTTTATTGATCTGTGTGCATGTTGTTTCCTCCTAGTAGACAGCAAACTCTTGAGGACAAAGTTTCATTTAAATTAAAATATCAACAACAACAATAACAGCATTTATATAGCACTTTAAAGTTTGCAAAGCAATTTATAAATATCTCATATTCCCTTCATGACAACTTTTTGAGGTGCTTTTATTTCCCCCACTTTATAGGTGAGGAAACTAAGGCAGTGATTAAGTGACTTCCACAGGTTCATACAAACTAGCTTGTGAAATCAAATATGAAGTCAGACTAGTCCAGGCCCAACTCTCTATTTTTGTGTTTGTATCCTCATTGCCCAGCACATATTAAATATTTAATAAATCTTTGTTGAATTGAATTGGGGTTCTGAGCTCATTAGCTATCTATACTAGCAAAGATATTCTTAAACTCACCTCCATTTTTAAAAGAAGTTTCTGTAGAAACTGATGCAACATATAATATAGGGGAGAAAATAATTTGTTCATTATAAGATGGCAACCTGATCCACTATAGTCCATTGCTGGTTCTATTAGAGTTGGAAATAGTAAAGAGCATGCTACTTGATCAGCTTGTCTAAGGAACAGAGTAATTGGTGAGCCTGGTCAGATTGAGGAGAAATGACTTCTTTCCAGGTCTATTTCTATGAAACAAAATAATAAATAGAAAATAACTCTGTATATGTTAAATAGAACCCTAATGATCTGAAAAATATCTTCCAACAAATGGCTTTATCCCTAGAGGCTAAAGCAGATTACATGCTTTGAAATTGAAAAGCTATAGATTTTCTTAAATACTATTTATTTTGCTCATAAGCACGCATTTGAATTTTTCATTTGGCTTCTTTGATAAAACCAATCTTGTATGTATTGAGAGTAAAATGTGTATGCCTTAAGATCAGAACAGATACCTACTCAGTTGTCCCATATGAGTAATATGTAGTTACATTCTGTATAGAAAATACCAACATACCTGCTTCCCACCCATATTCAATTAATGGCAATTTCTCTATGGAATATTTTAAATTCACACAATTCTATTCAGTGTATACATTTTAAAAAATAATTAAGTTAGACATGAGACTACTCCCTGTACACAGACTTGCCAAAGACATTTTGTGTTTTTTGTAATAGATTTGTAACAGAGAAGGATAGAGTTCACACTACTCAAATGAGAGTTTTTCATAGATGGCTTTACCATTTCATAGCTCATTGATCAAATAAGTTAAGGCATTTAAGGTGTATTACAAGCCTTCGAATACCATAAAAATGTCAGCTATTTTGCATATCATTTGTATTTTTCAAGAAAAGTAAGAGCTAAAAGTATCTGTGATGTTTCACAGGCCATAGCTAATAACTAGTTGCACCTAGGACAAAAATAACAGAATATATCTACATATCAATTTTTAAGAACTCTGAGATACCTTAAAGAGGTTAACAAAGAGCCTTCCGTGATGGCTAGGAGTAGAATAGAGAAAAAATAGTTCAGGAATAGAACTTATATACCAGAAGAGGGAAGTATTATAATTATTCTTGCTAATTTGGTGACAGTAGCCATTCTTTATCCACTGCAAGTGCTAGAAGTAACCTGTAAATTTTGTCTCCCTCTCAGTGTTATGTCCTAGTTGTGGCTCTAATACTTTGTATGTATCTTCTGAGTTTGATGCAATTAAGTGATTTAGAGAGTTGAGATTTCAAAAACCATGTAAGAAAAAAGACAATAAAAAATCATCCTCACCTCATGAAAAATTCAGCTAAAAGGTAATAAAATGGCATCTATGATTTGACAACAAACAGGAACACAGCATGAAAGCCAGGCTTTTTTTTTTTTTTAACTATATTAATAGAAACATCTGATAAACAACAAAGATTCTTCCAAGATTGCACTACAAATTCGATACTGTGTCTCTTAAGGAAATACAAATCCCTACTCAGTACAGTATTTCATGTAAAAAAAAGTGAGTCATCATTGTCTCACTGTTTATTTTAGGAGCTATTAAAAAGGTTACTGGTGTTGAATTCTAATGAGCTTTTCTTTACACATTAGTTGTTAATGTTCCCATGGTCTATTGACCTCAACCATCTCCAAAAAAATTATTATTTTTTTTTTTTAGGAAACTAAACTACTTAAAATATTATTTTTTTCTTACAATGTGTTTGAGATTCATAAAAGTGATTCATTCTAAGAAATATTAAGAATCATTTGCTGTAAATGGAAACTAAGTAGATTCTAAAGTTTTTCTATATAATTTTCAAGTCTTTGACTCATTCTGAGTAAGATAGTTCTCTTTGCCCACTTCTTACCTGTATGATTTTGGGCAATCAATCTCTATGGACCTGTTTTCTCATCTGTAAAAGAAAGGTTTGACAAGATGACTCTAAAGTCCAGTCCAGTTCTAAATCTATGCTCTCATGAGTTATATCTCTAGGGATGATGGCATTCTCTAAGCCACCTACATATTTTTTCTAATCTTTATATAACCATTTTGAAACAGCCTGGATTGGGACATTGTTTATGAATGTGCAGTATTCCCTTTTCAGTAACAGACTTCCACTTAATTCAAATCTGGCCTCAGACAAGTAGCTCTAACTTTGTCTATTCACCTCTTCGTGACAGACTGAAAACTTTTTGCCTCATATTTAATGCCTGTCATATTTGAAGTCCTGTGTTCAATTTTTGATAACCCACTTTAAGAAATAACACCTATTTTGAGGTTTGTAATGGAGGTAGATCTCAATTAAGTGACTTGCCCAGCAGATAATAATGATAGCTAATGACCAAGGAAGTATATGAACTCAGATCCCCAGACTTCAATTCTGGTACTCTATCATCTATGCCATCTAACCTCGATGTCAAGAAAGATATTGAAAGACAAGGAAGCATCCGAAGGAATTAGCCAGGTTAAAAAGAGGTATTTGAAATCATATCACAAGGCAACATTGATGAAATTAGATGTTTAAATAAGAAAATTTAGGAAATACGAAGGATTGTGTTGTTTCAAATACTTGAAGGGCTGGATGTAGAAGAGAGCTAGTGGGACTTGATAGTGCAGAACATACTTCTATTTGAAATCATATGACCTTTCTGGGAAATCCTTGCTCCTTGATATTACTGGAGGAAAGCCCATAATGCTGCAAAAGAGGATGCCTTTGACAGTTGTGTTTTCTGAACTACTTGAGTGTGGATTGATATCATCCTTTCCCTTAAGTCCTTCAACCACTTCCTTTAAAAAAAAAATTTCTAAGGAAGTACTTCAATATTTAAACTAACCATGATTTTACTCTTCCCTCCTATTTAGATCACAAAGATTTCATGTCAAATAAAATAAAATATTGTTGTCACTTGGTTGCCAGGTTTCTAATGATGAACCTTTTTAAAGTGGTCCTTGAAAGGCAGAAACAGAACTTATCATTGAAGGTCTTTTCGTTTTCAGTTAAGGCCTACCGGAGCTGAGAATTGTTGGAATAACCTTCAAAAATCAGAGCCACTACTAATCCACCACAATGAGCTCTAAGAATAGAACTGTGTGGAGGAATATGGAAATGTACCCTGGAAATGAAAATATATGTTGCTTGCTAAGATCTAGGACAAATGTTTAGAATAAGAGATCAAGGAGGTTCCAGAAATAGTTTCCATAGGAAAGACAGGATAAGACAAAATACTAATACCTCCAATAAAAGTTAATATCCTTCCAATAGATGATTTCTTTTTCAAGTCTAAGATTTAACTACCCAAGTGAAGGATCTGAGAATGGACTGGGGATCCAGATGAAAGGGAAGGAGGAATGATGATTAATACTTGCAACATTCTCTAGAAAATGGGAATAAAGATAGGAAAACCAGGAAAGTGGACAAAATGTAGGGGAAAGAACGCTAGAATGACTATCAGAAGAATAGGTTCTCTTCCCAGCTCAGTCACCAATTAGCTTTGTGAACGTGGCAAGTCACTTGCTCCTCTAATCTTGAGTTTTATCACCTGTACAATTATTGGATTGTATTAGATTTATCTCTAGTGGCACAATGGATAGAGTGTCAGGTCTGGAGTTAGGAAGGCTTAAATTCAAATCTGGCCTCAGACACTAGTTTTGTGACCCTAGACAAGTCACTTAACCCTGTTTGCCTCAGTCCCTTATCTGTAAAATGAGCTGGAGAAGAAAATGACAAATTATTCTAGTGTTGCCAAGAAAATCCCACAAAAGGGGCTATAAAAAGTGGGACAATATCAGAAAAGACTAAACAATAAAAAGTATCTCTAAGGTTACTCATAGTTAAAAGTAATATAAACTATATAAGCAGATCTAGCAAAATAGTCAGCAGTTAAACCTAATGTCCTTAACCTCAAGAACTTTATCTAGGCTTACAAGACAGCTATAACAAAAGATAGAGAACAATAAGAGTATACTAGGTACCACATTCCAGGTGAGTAATAAAGCCATAGAAGTCGAAGGAAGGAAGAGATTACTGAAGACAGAAGTGATCTGGAATGTGGAACTTGAGCTAGAATTTTTGAGTAACAAGAAAAAAAGTGCTTTTTGAAAGATGGATAGGACTCGGAGAAGAATGGACAACATTGCAACCAGGGCTAACTATGAGCAAAGGCTGAAAAGTAGACTAGTCATGGACATGTTCAAAGAAAAGAGAATTAGGTGAGTTTAATTAAAATAGAGGTAGGTGCATATAAAGTAATGAAAGAGAGAAGACTGGAGTAATAAATAGGGACTACATTTTTGAGGACCTCAAGTATTGAGTAAAAGAATTGAGAAGTTATTAGGTAAGCAGTGGAAATAAGTTCTTATTTAATATATATATATATATATATATATTTTCTCTTTCTTTTCTTTTTTTTTAACAGCTGGAGAATGACATATCTTTGCCATGTGTAGGAGGCCTTTACTGGAATATTAGTCAAGAAGCCAGGTATATTCTGTGGCAACTTTGGTGAGATGTCTTCTGCTCATTACTAAATAATGTATGCAGCTCCTAATTGATTCACATGGTGCCCATTACTGGAGTGTTGCATCAAAGATAATTGGCTAGTATGAAGAGCCACCTGCTGAGATATAAGAGAGACTCAAGAGAAATAGATCTTATTCTTTTTCTTTTGGGACTCTTCCAGATTTCATCTCTCTTAGACTTCCAGCAATTGAGGTGTGAGTTAGGAGATGAGGTAATTTCTGTCCCTACCTTCTGCTTCTGAGCAGTACTGGTGTAGTAAAAGTGTGTGGCAACGGAGATCAGCACATTAGTCTACATGACCTGAGTCCCTAGCTGCCATCTTCTATCTACCTCTATTTCTTTCTTAAACATAGGTCTGCCACCAGCAAGCAGTAAACCTATGAAATTGTTATTTCCAATTTTTGTGGGTAACTCCTGAGTTTAGCAGCTGTTTATTGGTCTGAGTTGGTGGCAGCTACAATTCTACAATTATTCTGAATTTTGGAGGAGAAACTATCTCAACTATAAGGATGCTGTAACTGAAAAGCCTATGGTCTGGAAAGACTAGACCTAATAAGTAACTCAGTGCAGATCTAAAGTGAAAGGGAAAGGAACAGTCCAATAAAGTGCTTTTACCTTTTGGAAGAATATAATGATCATAATGTTTTGTTTTAAGTATTTCCTAATGCAAATTTTTGAATTTGGGGGGTTTTAAGCATTTCATTTGGGGTTGAAAAAATAAATAGCTATCCTGTGCCTCATATTTATGTTGTATATTGTGTTTCCTTTCTATTTGGAACCCTCCCTGTTAATCCTTTAAGCATATAAGACTGCTTCTTAAGCCTTTGTTCTTCTTCCTGAGGCATAACAGGTCAAAGAGAAGAGAAAAGTTGAACTTCAGTCAATTTTTCACTGCAGTCAGGTTTTCCCCAAGATTCACCTAGATTTATATGAGTTGAGAGCAAAAGTCCCTTGTTGGAGTGAACTGGGTCTTAGGTGACTTGTGAAAATCCTACATTGAGAATGTGCACATATTTCTGGGAAGGGATTTTTGGATTTTCTTTGCTTTGGTTCAAAATATGCAATAGAGAGAAAAGAAAACCTTTAAATGAAAGAACAATTCATGAATTATATATTAATATAATTTGTATATTATAATTATATATTAACATATTATGCTAATATGTTAATATATAATTATATTAATAACACTGACACATTCTTTGAGACTACAAACAGTGTTAATGGAAAAGCTAAACTAAACACATGCAGATTTTGAGGTTTTTCCTATGGGTTTGTTCTACACTGTAACTCCTCCAGAATGAGAAAAAGGAATAAATAGAATTATCTAAAATATTGGATGAAGCCATAAATGCTGTCCCGACCCCAGTTCATGACTTTAATTCTACCAACTCATGTGTAGACTTATTTAATTTACTAATGATTGTATCTTCAAAAGGTATCTGGATCTGCTACCTTTATGGTCCAAATGACCAAGTCTTCCCAGTGCTATCTCTATTTGCTGTTGTCAACCAAACTTCACCTATTCTTGGGGTTGGGGTTGATTTTCCTAGATCTATTGGACTGACTGTTTTGCCTCTAAAAGACCAGGAGATATAAGAATATCAGGTGCTAGAGAAGCTTGATTGGCAAACATAAAATGTAAATTCCTTGAGGGAAGAAACTATAATTTTTGTCTTTGTATTTTTAGTTCTAGCACAATTCTTTAAACATAGTAGATGTTTAATAATTGTCTATTTAATTTATTTTTGTATTTGTTGATATTCAGGGTTAAGTGACTTTTTCAGGTAACATACTAAATGTCTGAATCTGAATTTGAACTCAGGTCCTCCTAAGTCCAGGGCTGGTACTCTAATTTTGCTAATGGTTTGCTAGCTAGTAGAGCTAGATCATATGTGATTGCCACATTTGCAAATTAAATGACAAGATTAGAGGGACAGCAACCCTATTGCACGAATGAGTCAGGAACCCAAAAGATCTTGGCAGAGAAGAAAAATGGACCAAATAGAAGGAGCTGAAATTAAGTAGGGATAAATGTACAGTTTTGCAGTTTGCCTAAAAAAATAATTTCCCAAATACATGACGAAAAGAAGACATGGGTAGTCATCAGTTCCTAAAGACTAGGGATTTTACTAGATGGAAAATTCAATATGGAAACAGTATTATGAAATTGCTATTCAAAAAGCTGATGCTATTCTAGCCTGTACTAAAGGGGCAGAGTTTCCAGAATAAGGAAAGCAAAAATTCTGATATACTCAATTCTGATCAAATTATACTTGAATTGTGTTCTGTTATGGGTTGTATATTTCAGGACTGATATAAGCAAACTAAAGCATATTTAGGAGGGAATAACAGGTAAAATAAAAGGACTAAGAAACAAGTCACATGAAGAATTGATCGAAAGAACTGGGGATGTTTGGATTGGAGAAGAGTCTTAGGAATAATAACTAGTTTCAAATATTTGACAGAGGATTTGATTTTTTTTTTCTGCTTAGCCTCTAATCATATTTAGTTCTTTTAATCTGTACTCACAAAACATTTATAATTGCTAGCTTGTATTGTCATTCATCTTTTCAAGTTTATATGTATTGTCTTCCCAATATAATTGTGAATCTCTTTGAGGACAGAGACCTTATATATCCTATTCATATTTATATCATTGTGTGTGAGATGGCTACCTGGCAACCTAGCCTAACTCAAAAAAAAAAAAAAAAAAAAAAAAAAAACAACTCAGAGACTTCTCAAAGTGAAGATCAGAAACTTTATTAGAATCTCATGAGAGGTGGGCAGTCTGCTCACTGGGGTCTCAGAGAAAGAAGGCTGGTTTTACAAAGGCTAAGTGATGATTTAAATAGTCAAAAACCACAGGAACCCGTAACCTCCTCCCCTTATCTAGTTAATTTTCATTGCCTGCTCAGGTGGAAGTAGCAAAGGTTTGCTAAAGTCTAGTCAAGCCAATATAGTTGACTTATTGCAGGTGTGTTTGCCTAAGTTTACTGTGATCAGCTTGTTACAATGTTTGCTTGAGCTGATATGAGCACTCTATTGTAATGTTTGTATAAAGAATTTAATTTTTCCCAAACCCATCAGACCTTCATAAACTAAAACTTAGGTTATAGATTCAATCTACCTTAGTTAATGATTTTATGAGAAATCACATAATCCCTCACAATAAGGAGATTTATTTAGAGGTAAATAATCGATTAAACCAGAGGGGTTAAAGGTTCCTAAAATAACTAAGGAAACTTAGTTTGCTTCAGGCTTTCTCTGAAGAGATTTATTCACTTTTTGCTGAGGCAATTGGGGTTAAGTGACTTGCCCAGGGTCACACAGCTAGGAAGTGTTAGGTGTCCAAGACCAGATTTGAACCCAGGTCCTCCTGACTTCAGGACTGGTGCTCTATCCACTGCACCACCTAGCTGCCCCTTCAGGTTTTCTCAATCAACAAATGGAGATAGTCAGTTTGGAGACTTCTTGAATATCTCCAGGCCATTAAATAATTAGGTTCTTTTTTAAGCAGTTGAGTAAAGGTCAAGGGGATATCTCTTAGATGTTTTCTGCTGGAAGAGCAAGTCTTTTGCTCTTTTTCCTTAATAATTAACAGATCCTTGGTCCTGAGTCTTGAATTATTCAAAGTTATTATTCTGAGAAGTCCTCAGTTTCCCATTTCACTCAATAGTATAGTATCTAATACACAGTAATTGCTTAATGCATGTTTATTAACAGATCCTCATAATTACTCCATCAGTTTTGTGTCCATGGAAACAATGTAGTAAAGTGGAAAGTCTGCTACATTTGGAATCAGAGGACCTGGGTTCCAAAATCACAGATCATGTGACCCTCGACAAATCACTTAATGTTTCTGCCCCTCAATTCTTCAATAGTTGTTGTTTGTTCTTCTTTTTCAAAGATGACCATGACTTCAGGGAAGTGATGCTGACATGGAAGTGAATTGGATTTCAGTAAGGGAGGGCTGTGCAAAGGCACCAGCCTCATTTTCTCCTCTGGAGCCCGCTGGGAGCAATGGCAAGATATAGATCAGGATAACTGAAGATGGCCAAAGAAGTAGTGGGAGATCTCTGCCTTTTTAAGCTAAAATGATGGGGGTGGATTAGATGGATTTTTTAAAGCTAAAATGATGGGGATAAATTAGATGGCTTCTGATTCTTCATCCTGCACTAAATCTATAATCCTGATGGCAAGGTTCATGCTGTCCTTGAAAGTGTGACATTAGACTTACAACTCTCTTACCCCCACCCCCACTGAACATGTGTGGATTGAATTGTGGGCGCCAGCTGAGTGCTAGGCAATTTTAGAATGATCTGCCTGGTTATTTTAGATAGCAAGTCAGGCTATGACTAGAACACTTTTGATGGGTCGTTCCTGGCATACTACCTTCAGTGAACTAATTTTAAAATATATTTTGGGAAGATAAAAATATGAAATATGTTTAATATACTCTTAGAAGCAAGAATGAACCATCTATTGATGAGTATATTTTATTCTCCCAAGAACCTGTAAAAAATGCATTTAGAATGTCAAAGTGGAAAAAAAAAAAACAAACATCTCACAAGTACTGAGTCAGATACATTTTAGACTAAAGTGACTTTAGCAAGAAATGACTTAACAAAATGATTCATATGTAACTCTGAACTTCTTTGGTATGTGAATTATCTTTGAACAAACAAATAGAAAGAAAAAAAGTCAAAACAGATTTATAAAGCTTTAAGAAGTCCCTTGAGGTCCTAACTGCTTGAAAATGTGTCTTAGAACTTATATTTAATAAGTTCTTGACTTTGCTAGCCAGACTCAAAAGTAGTTCTATTATGATGATCAATGAATTCTGTGGAATGAGAGTTGACCTCTTTGTGATTCTTGCTGAGAATTTAGTGTTATGTTACTGCCCATAGGCACAACGCCCCTATGTCTACAGGAATAGTCTAAACCTGTTAAAGAATTCCACTTGGCACTCCCTCCACCTTCTGAACCACTTATCTGCTCAAAAATCTTAAGTGCATTAAATATAATTGTATATGCATGAAAAAACTAATTTATGCAAAATACTTTGGCCTATGAGTAAAATTCATGTTCAAGGCCTTTCTATAATATGGTACCATCTTATTTTCCCAAACATAAATTTTTTTCTCTGATCTCCTTACTTACAGACACTCTATTCTGGAATTACTTTGTGTTACTTTACTCACTTCTATAAAATTGCATTTCCCCAGAAGGCAAGTTCTTTGAGGGAGACACTATTTCATTTTTGTCTTAGTATCCCCAGTACCTAGTACAATGTCTGGCACATAGAAGGAACTTAATTGTTTAATTGGATTGAATTTTTGCCTTCTATTTCTTGTTTGTAATCTTCATGATATAGCCAATTGCTCTATAAATACTGTATTACATTACATATTTCTATGCCTTTGCTTGGGGAATGCCTTCCTTTGTTCTCTTCTCCTATTGAGTTTTTATTCACACTTTAAAATACAACTCAAATGCCATGCCACTAGAAAACCTACCCATGATCTCCCTAACTAATAATGAAAGTCCCACTTAGACTTCATCTCATATTTTTTAAACTTAATTCACTCTCTAAATGTACTTATATTATATTATGTATTACAATCACATATGGTTGTTTCTTATCTTTTTAAAAGCTTCTTACTTTATAACTTACCTTTTCCCCTGCTGGACAGATTAGTGGAATTGTGTGCTAAGGATCAAAAAAGATGATCAAGTAAAGTACAGTTTTACTGTAGGAAATGATAAAGGGGATATATTTAGAAAAACATGGGAAGATTTCTCTGAGCTGGAATAAAGTGAAATGAGCAAAACCAGGAGAACAATATATTTAGTAACAGCAATATTGTGAAGATAATCAACTAGGAAAGGTTTAGTAATCCTGATCAATACAATGATCCAGCACAAGTATTCAAACTGTAAAATGCTATCTACTTATGGAGAATTGAACTCAAAGTGCAGATTGAAGTACATTTTTTCTTTCCTTCCTTCCTCCTTCTTTCCTTCCTTTCTCCTCTTCCTTCCTTCCTTCCTTCCTTCCTTCCTTCCTTCCTTCCTTCCTTCCTTCCTTTCTTCCTTCCTCCCCCTTCTTTCCTTCCTTTCTTTTCTTGATTTTTTTGTTTTTCTTTTTTTTTGAACATAGATAATAAGAAAATATGCTTTGAATGACATCATATATATAATGGTTATCATATTTCTTGCCTTCTCAGTGAGTGGGTAAGCATGGAGAAAAAAAAGAGAAAATTAAAATAAAATAAAAAGATCAGAGAAAGCGACTTGACACAGCTTTGGTAATAGGGTGTCTTGCTCCCATTGAGAGTCTAATAGGTACAAGAGAGAATGGTGTTGTCTGACTTTTTCTTAATGAGTCCTAGAGCTAATAGGCTCATCCCCTAGGTTCAATGATATCCTACCAGAAACCAAAGACATGGAAATGTCCCAGCCAGTGACTAAACAGCAGAGACTGGGCCAAAGATCCCTCATGATGTTTCAGTTACACTAGATCCTGAATTCCACAGTCTGGACTGATCCTAATTCCAGAATTTCTGTCTTTTTATCTAATAATCAGCCTTCCTAGAAGCATGAATTCCTCTTCCTGTGGAAACTGCATTGTTTATATTCTTTTGCCCATTCAAGGGGAGTAGTCTCCATCAGACAAAGGCCAGATCTTGTTTCACAAAGGTCAATGATCATCACATCTGAGTTCCCTTTAAGTCTGACTAGTAGAACTAATAGCTTATCAAAGATAATTGACAATTTAACGAAGTCATATTGTGCATTTCCTAGACTCCTGGGTTTGAAGCATCTTCTGAACTGATTAAGGGCATCCAGTGTTGTGGAGAACAATGGGCTCATAGCCACTTGGTATCATACAATAATAAATGTACTGCTGGAAAGAACTCACATTCCTTTAATATTCCCTTTATGTGTTTTTCCCCCTTCATGCAAATATAAGCTTCTTGAAGTACAACTAGGTAGCAAGTGTTGCAGAAATTTGCCCTAGAATTTATCCAATAGAGTAAATGGGCTTTGTCCTCCCAAAATTTTTCTAGTATTTGAAAGAATATATAAATGTCACTTCTACAGGGTTAACATGGGACAAAGATAATTGTGAAAACATAGAATTATTTCTGTAATGGTTGGTTATACCATCTTTATTGTCTGAGTGTCTGAGAAATTCATCTAGATTACATAGTGACTTGGGTGTTGGACTTGGAATTAGCAAGATTAGAGTCCAATTCTGGTCTCAGATATTAGGTGTATGGCCCTGGGTAACCTCTTTCTGCCTTAGCTTGCTCATCTGTAAAGTAGGAATAATAATAGTATCTATCACATAGGGCTGTTGGGAGGCTGAAAAGAAGTAACATTTGTAAGATTTGCTTTGCAAATATTAAAGATTAGCTATTGTTATTGTTGTTGAATTTAAAAATTGTCTTCCCTTCTTGTATTTATATCCTCATCTCTTATTACAGGGGTTGGAACATAATAACCACTTAATAAAAGTTTCATCTAACTCAGTTTCCTTATTTGCTAAATGGGGGAAAGAGGTTAGGTTGTAAGATATGGAGAGGTTAACTAAGTTGGAGTGTGAAATTTTAGCCCAGGTCTTTCTGATTACATGTCTAAGTTCTTTATATCTACTATACCATGCTGCTTCTATGTATTTTATTATTATATATTGATCTCTTGTTATCATGTACTGTTTATTTATTTATCAATACTAAGCTAGGAGGGCAGCTAGGTAGCCCATTTGAAGACAGGAAGTGTCATCTTTCTGAATTCAAATCTGGTCTCAGATTATTCCTAGTTAGGTAACTCTGGGTAAGTCACATAACCCTCTTTGATTCAGTCTTCTTCATTTGTAAAATGAACTGGAAAAGGAAATGGCAAAGAACTCTCATATTTTTGCCAAGAAAATCCCAAATGACATCACAAAGAGTTGGACACAACTGAAAAACAATTGAACAGCAGTAAAATCAAGCTATTAGCAAAAACAACTACATATGGTATCTACGTGTATTTGTCTGCTTCCCTGGAGAGCCAATTCCATTATCCCAAAACTACATAAAAGGTCAGGAAGGAAGAAGGATTGGTTAATAAAGATGGGTTCAGAATTTATTTTAATTGGGCAAATTTGCACATTCCTTGACAATGAATTGTCACTACCCCAAAAAAGCAGAGTTGAGGCATTGAAAAAAAACTAACTTTCTGAAAATTACTTACTCAATAAATCAATCCTGATCTCCTTTGGGAAGTGTGTATTTCTCCTAGAAATAATGGTCTGCAACTTTCTGGAGGCATTCTTAGATGCCTCCAGATGTCTTCCTCAAAGATATAGAAGCCAGAAAGAGAAAGGAAATAAAAAATAAGCTTATCTGGCTTAGGTAGAGGGGATAATAGGGGCGGAAGTTAGTTAGCTAATATGCTGATGGCTGACAATACAGTTTAAGTTAACGTTACCTCTAATTTTTTCATCTTTTCATGAAATGAAGTGAGCTCTGCATTGTGTAAAGGCTGAAGGTGTTCCTGTTGTTGCTCATGAGATTTGATTTTGGCTGACTCACTAACAGTAACAGGAAGTGAGATATCAGAGGTGAAACAACAAGTTTGGGGAGAACATTTCTTTTAGTTCAAAGTTATAGGGTAACTGAGTGATGGACTCAGAGTTTTACTATTCCCAACAATCCCACCTCCACCCTTATTTTAGAGATGAAGAAATTGGGGCCCAGAGGAGTCAAGGAATTTGTCTAATGTCACACAGAGTTTATCAGAGTTGGGGTGCTCTAATCCCCCAATCCAACTTTGTTTTTTTTTTACTTTACCACTATAGTTTGGATCTGATTTGAAGAATAAATGAGAATAGGAGAAAAAAGAGAATGACATGATTGTAGCAGGGCTTACATTTTCATTTGACAAAAATGTATAAAGTTCATTCTATGTGGAAGGGATTGTTGGAAGTGATGGGACAACAAAAACAAAATGAAGCAACTCTTGCTATCCCCTCAATTCAAGTAACTTACCTATTTTGGGAGGAATAAAATATGCCCATCAGTAAGAAAATAGAAAGTGAATATAAGGTTTAAAAAAGGTCATTTCAAGAAGCAGAGAGAATTAATAACTTGGGGTTGGGGATGAAAGTATTGACAGAAACTTCATTTAAAAGCTAGTCCATGAGTTGTGATTTGAAAGGAATTAAACACATGTGTGCGCATACACACACACACATACACACACGTTTCTAATGATAGCCTTCCCTAGGGTAGGGTAAAAAGGAAGAGAGAAAAAGAAGTGCATAATAAAGAACCTCCTGAAAACTTGGAAGGAAGCACAAAAAAGCAGGGTAGCTTTGAAAACAATGTGTAATATTTATTACAAAGTTTTAAAATAGATTAGTGTGAAATGAAAATTCATGCTTTTAAATTGAACCTACTTTTTATGCTGTGCTGTGTACATGTTAATGTGCTTTCTTTTTTTGCCTTTTTGTATTTAAATTCAAAATGAATAAAAATATTTTTCAAAAGAAAAAAAAGAATTAAGGATTTCATGAGACAGATTATATATTTGTGAGAAAAAAAACTCATTTTAGATGCAAATAATGATCTGAGCAAAAACCCAAAGCAGGAGATATGAAATGTAGTTGCAGAGAATGAGGACAAGCCAATTACAAGGGTAATAATGAGAAATGAGATTGGAGGGAACCAGACTCTGGAGGGCTTTAAATATCAAACTGGGCTTATACCCCAAAGAGATACTAAAGAAGGGAAAGAGACCTATATGTGCCAAAATGATTGTGGCAGCCCTGTTTGTAGTGGCTAGAAGCTGGAAAATGAATGCATGCCCATCAATTGGAGAATGGTTGGGTAAATTGTGGTATATGAATGTTATGGAATATTATTGTTCTGTAAGAAATGACCAGTAGGATGAATACAGAGAGGCTTGGAGAGACTTACATGAACTGATGCTGAGTGAAATGAGCAGAATCAAGAGATCATTATATACTTCAAAAACGATACTGTATGAGGATATATTCTGATGGAAGTGGATTTCTCTGACAAAGAGATCTAACTCAGTTTCAATTGATCAATGATGGACAGAAGCAGCTACACCCAAAGAAAGAACACTGGGAAATGAATGTAAACTGTTTGCATTTTTGTTTTTCTTCCTGGATTATTTTTACCTTCTGAAACCAATTCTTCCTGTGCAACAAGAGAACTGTTCGGTTCTGCACACATATATTGTATCTATGCCATATTTAACATGTATAGGACTGTTTGCCATCTGGGGAAGGGGGTGGAGGGAGGGAGGGGAAAAGTCAGAACAGAAGTGAGTGCAAGGGATAATGTTGTAAAAATTACCCAGACATGGGCTCTGTCAATAAAAAGTTATAATTATGAAAAAAAATAATTTAAAAAATATCAAACTGTGGCATTTATATTTTTATTTTGTTTTAGAAGGGGTGAAAGGTGACATTGTTAAAAGTGTGTTTTATCTGTTTTGTAGCTGTGTAAAGGATGGACACAGAGAACAATTAGCAAGTTATTTCAGCAGTTCAGATGAGGGGGAATAGATGCTTAAAATAGGCATCCAGAGAAGATATCCCCTGTTAGAAGTTTGTGAAATTCAGAAATTATACAGATTGGTAGTTTAAGAGAAAGATAGAGTCAAATGGAAGTTTAGTAACTATGGAGGAGATTCAGGCAGTTTTATAGACGATAGGAAAAAAATTCACTTGATATGAAGAAGATATTAAAGATTGGAAAGTAAAAGTAGGGTGGGAAATGGGGCTCCCATAGAAGTTGTAACGGTGTTCCTTGATCTGAATGCTAACAGTACTACAATGCCTTCAAAACAAGGACTGAGATTTTATCAGTATGTTTTCCTTCCACCAAGGCTGGTAGAAACAAGGTAGTAATTGTGAGCTGCTGGGACCAAAAAAGAATCATTACCTAATGACCCACCAATGGGTAACAGAACATCTCTGACCTTTGCTAAGCTTGTCCTCAATTGACAGACACATAAGGCTTTCTATATGGATCTATGTGAGAAGCCTGTCCAGGTAGATAGAACCTTTCAAACTTCTTGTTCTATTGATAGAGATTTTGACTATGCCAGATCACTACTGTGAAATGAAGAGCATGGAACGATGGGAAAAGTTAACCACCTGTAGGAAATAAGAGGAAATAGGTGGTGTTCCTGCTCTAGATTGTTTATTGCATGTTTAATTTTTAATTAAACTCAGTTTCTTTATTTGTGAAATGAAAGAGTTGCACTTGATTGTCTTTGAGGTCTCCTCTCTCTAGATCTACTCTAAGAAGCATCTCGGATGGAGAACTTCAGGGAAGGTTAAAAGCCATCACAAGGCTGAAATTCACAAATAGTTAACTGGCTGGCAACCTCAAAAGTGATGTTGAAATAAGGCAGCTTCCACATTTCTCTGTAGTCTTATAGCCTGTTTGTTTCTAAAATAAGAAAAAAGGAAGGGCAAAAAGAGCTGTACAAAAATTGGAAAGTTATTCTTTCTAAAGCAAAATCACTTTCTTGGAACCGTGTTTTCTAGAAGAATCCATGGACTCTGTTCCTAACTCATACATAAGAATGTCTGAAAAATATTAAGGGGACAAATACTGTGGGGATTTAAAGAATGACAGAATATTAAGGCTTGAAAGGACATTAAAGATCACCTCTTCCATCCTTCTCATTTTACAGGTGAAGTTATTGAGAATCCAAGATAGTCTGTGATTCACCTGAAGGCACCAAAATAGTAAGGAATAGGAGGAGCTAAGTTGCTTACTGAATAGAATACTGGACACCACTGAGTGACTGAATGAAAAGAGCCAGGATGCAAATCCAAGTTCATTGTTATTAATACATCCTAAGGAAAGGAATTCAATATGGCATGTTTTAAGATTATTTCAGCAATTCTGCTCAACAATTGATTAATCAACACGTATTAAGTACCTACTGTGTACACTGGACATACAAATACAAAGAATGTATTTACATTTGCTTCCATGGAGCTTCCATTCTTTTTTTTTAAATAATTTTAAAAAATATTTTGAATTCTGAATTCTTTCTCTCCTGCTGCTCCCCCATCCATTGAAAAAGACAAGCACGGGGCAGCTAGTTGGTGTAATGGATGGAGCATCAGTCCTGAAATCAGGAGGATCTGAGTTCAAATCTGATCTTAGATACTTAACACTTCCTGGCTGTGACCCTGGGCAAGTCACTTAACCCCAATTGCCTCAGGAAAGAAAAAAAGAAAAAGACAAGAAATAAGATATGAATTATATATGTGAAATCATGAAAAATGAATTTCTATATTAGATACATTACCAAAAAAAGACAAGAAAAATGAAATGAAAAGGGTATGCTACAACCTGTACTCAGAATTTATCAGCTCTCTTTGGAGGTATATAGCATTTTTTAATAATAGGTCCTTTGGAATTATCATGAATTATAGCATTTTTGAAAATTTTATTTATTATTTTTTTATTTACAAAGCACATGCATGGGATATTTTTCTAACATTGACCCTTGCAAAACCTTTTGTTCCAAATTTTCCTCTCCTTCCCATCATCCCCTCCCCTAGCTGGCAGGTAATCTAATACATGTTAAATATGTTGAAATACATGTTAAATCATATATACATATATGTAATATATATATATTTTATATACTGTTATCTTGCTGCATAAGAAAAGTCAGATCAAGAAGGAAGAAAAAGAAAAACTGAAAGAAACAAAATGCAAGCAAATAGCAACAGAGAGTGAGAATGCTGTGTTGTGTTTTACACTCTGTTTCCACAGTTCTCTTTCTGGGCGTAGATGGTTCTCTTCTTCACTTAACAAGTGAAACTGGTTTGAATCCTCTCATTGTTGAAGAGGGCCATGTCCATCAGAATTGATCATCATATAGTCTTGTTGTCATGTATAATGATCTTCTGGTTCTGCTCATTTCACTTAGCATCAGTTCATGTGAGTCTCTCCAAGTACCTCTGAAATCAATGGATCAAAGCATTTTTAAAGTATTAATAGTATTTTATTTTTCCAAGTACATGTAAAGATACTTTTCAACATTCATTTCTATAAGATTTTGTGTTCCAATTTTTTTCTTTTCCTCTCTTACCTTCCCCTCCTCAAAACAGCAAACAATGTGATATAAATTAAACATGTGCAATACTTTTAAGCACATTTGTCATGTTTTGCTTTGGAGTCAGAGTATTTAAGATGAAATCCCACTTCAATGACATTGTCAGGAAATATTAAGAGGGTGAAAAATCTTACTAAACGTGAAAAAAACCACAAGAAAGATAAAGTAAACAATTTAACAAGAAAAAAAGGCAAAAATGTTATGTTTCAATCTGCATTTAGTCTCCATAATTCTCTCTCTTTGGATGCATGTTACATTTTCCATCCCAAATCTATTGGAGTGGTCTTAGATCATCTCATTGTTGAGAAGAGACAAATCCATCTTATTGTTATTGTGTTCAATGTTTTCCTGATTCTGCTCACTTCACTCACATCAATAGATGTAAGTCTTTCCAGTCAGTTCCACTAAGTTTTTCCAGGATTTTATGAAATTAGCTTGCTTATTTCTTATAGAACAATAATATTCCATTATATTCATATACTATAACTTATTCAGCCATTCCCCAATTTATGTGCATCCATTCAATTTCCAATTCTTTGCCACTATAAAAAGAGCTGCTACAACCATTTTCACACATGTGGATCCTTTTCTTTCTTTTATGATCTTTTTGGGATACAGATTCAGTAGCGACACTGTTGGATTAAAGGGTATGCACAATGCACAGTTTTATAGCTCTTTGGGCATAGTTTGGATCATTGTATTGATCAGAGTAGCTAAGTTTTTCATAATTAATTATCATTACAATATTGCTTTTTACTGTATATAAACTTGTTCTGTTCAGTTCACTTTGCATCACTTAAAATATAGTTTTTGTGGATTCATTCTATTTCTTTCTTTCTTTTCTTTTCTTTTCTTTTTTTTTTTTTTTTTGCTGAGGCAATTGGGGTTAAGTGACTTGCTCAGGGTCACACATCTAGGAAGTGTTAAGTATCTGAGACCAGATTTGAACCCAGGTCCTCCTGACTGATGCTCTATCCACTGTGCCACCCTGCTGCCCCTGTTTGCTATTTCTTATAGCACAATAGTATTCCATCACTATCCTATACCACAATTTGTTCATTCATTCCCCAAATTTGTAACTATGTTGTTTTAACTTGCATTTCTCTAATAGCAATTTGGAGTATTTTTTCATGATTGTTAATAATTTTGATTTCTTCTGAAAACTGTCTATATCTTTTAAACATTTATCAGTTGGGAAATGGCTCTTATTTTTTATAAATTTGTCTATCCCTATGTATCTGAGAAATGAAGCCTTTAATAAGAAAATCTTCCTGTAAAATTCCCCCTCTCCCAGTTTGCTGCTTTGCTTTTAATTTCAGCTGCATTGCTTCCCTTATCCACAGTTCTGACTGGTAAAATTTTCCATCTTAAATTGACATTCTAACAGAGTTGGGGTTCAAATGTGGTGAGCTTTTTCTTCTCAAAACACAGCCAGGTTTAGCTTAGAGCCCTCCGAATATCTCCAAATCCAAAGGTTCTGTCCTTCCTCCTCTGCCTCTGCTTTCTTCAGCCTCCAACCAGCACAGAGATGGAATGAATCTCTTGTCTCCTTCACTTGGGGCTCGGCTAGCTTTCTGGTGAGTCTTTCAGACCAGCTTGGTCTCAGTGGGGGGGAGTGCAGGAGCCCAGCCACCAGCTACAATGGTGTGAGATGAAATGAATCTGGTTGTCTGCTGAACTCTCCACTCGTAGCTTCTTCCTCTGAAAACTCTTCTTCTGCCACCAGCCAGCCAAATGGAAAATATTCTCTCTTGCCTCGGAGAGAGGGCTTCTGGTGTAATTCTGCTGAAATCTCCCAAAGTGCTTTGGTTATATGCATTACCTATGTTCAAGAAAGCATTAACCCTATCAAAACCAAATAAAACCAGTTTTGAAAGACTGAAGTTAATAATAATTATAATCCTTAATATTCTCTAAACGAGAATCATATCCCTGACCAACAAGCCATATAATCCTTAATATTCCCGAAGGAGAAGAGTGCATGTGTGTGTGTTCAGGTTGGTGAAGAATCTTCCTCCTCTTTCTCAGTTTAGGAGTAAGACACTTGAGTTGTGAGAATACATATAATGGCAGTGAGAAACGGGTGAGAGAGCCCTGCTTTAAAAAAAAAAAAAAAATTGGGAGTGAGATGTCACCAGATCCCTCCATTTTCCAAGAGTTGGGTTCACCAGAAAGAGGAAGGAAATCGAATTAGGAAAAACCTGAATTAGGGTAGAAAGTGGATTATCATTGGAGTTAGTCTTAAGAGAGGAGTATATACTTTCAAAGACTGTCAAAACTAGGGAGAAGTTCTGGGGAGAGAATTAAAGGGAGAGTAGTAGAAGGGTAAGCAGCGTCTGAGGAGGAGGTGAGGAGACAGCCTAAACAGAGTGCAAATGAGTGATGATTGAGAAAGGCAGATTTTCAAAGGGGACTAGGCTTAATGGAGGTGGTGGGGAAGGGTAAGCGGATGAAAACTAACTGAGGTTAGTTAAAAGACAGGGGAGAATTAATTATGGGAAAGTTGTGAGGAGAGAAACTGAGCCTATAATTGAGAATGACTGAGGCAAAGCTACTCTGTGAGTAGGAAAGAGGTAATTTCAAAGTGTAATAGGAGAGAACTGACACCTCTTTGAATTCTCAGCATTAATTGTCATTGAGAGACCTGAGGAGAACAGCTTTGAACAAGTTATTCTTTTCTGTGTGGGTCTCAGTTTCTTCATCGATATAGTGAGTAGACTGAATAATAAGATTATCTCAAGTTCCCTCCAATTTTAAATCTCTCTTCCTATGATCCTACTTTATACCATCCTTTTAATTCCTTTTCCTTCCTTCACCTTGTTTCCCCATCTTTCTTTTAGAAGTAAATTGATTAAATTAATGAGAATAAGGTGAAGATAGGTGTGGGGAAAAAGCAATTACAGGTCTTTTTTTTTCAAGTCTTAAATTCACCTCAGAATTCATGCACTTCCACTTTTTCCTTTTACCCGTATATTTCCTTTTAGAGCTAAAATATGCAGATAATTAATGCCAGTTTATATTATCTCTTTCTCATGTCACTTTCAATATTTGCAAAACTATATTCTTATGCATATGGTGTGGTCCTTCATTATTTTCTTGCATTCATCATGTCCTTACGTGGAAAAAGGTTAGCAAAAAGAAGAAAAATTCATAACTATTTTCATGATCATAAGAAGATCCCAAGTGAAACCTTTTGTAGGTTGTAAGAAAATACCGAATTATCATTATGTTTGGTATTTAACAAATTTGGCAGTGTCTGGTTGAGCTCAGATTTCTTCTTCAACCACACAGCCAAACTCATAGTTCTCAGCAGCAGGAGAGAATATAAATCATCAAAATCCCCAGATAATCTCCCAAAATCTTGTGTCTGTCAACACTTAAAACCAACTTTCTCTGCCTAACCTCTACCCAAGGTTGAAGAACAAATTAAGAGGGAATGTGGGTCTCTTTTTAAAATTCTCTTGTCATCATTCTTAGAGGAAGAGCAGAGAATTCCCAAAAGAGAGGTAACATTAATACAAATAAAGAGTGAAGGATCATCATTATCCATATTTATATATCTTGCCTGACTCTCCCCTCTCCCCCAACCATTTGGAACATTAATATTGGCCATTTCTCTTTAAAATGTTAAGGTGCACTCCTCCTGGTTATCCCTCATGAGGAAATTCTGCAAAGTAAAAAAAGAAGTTTAGTTGATCTCATTTGGTTTTCTTGGCAGAGATACTGGAGAGGTTTGTACAGAATATGAAGATCTTGTACTACGTACAAGTACCTACCCAAGATTTGACTCCCAGTCAATTCCAACTGTTAAAGGTAGATAATCGAGTTATTCTTCCCATAAAACTTCCAATTCGAATATTGATCTCATCAGAGGATGTGCTTCCCCATGAGCTGCCCATTCTCTAGGATTAAAAGCAGATGCTATCCCAAGAAAACTGAACCAAGCCACACTAACCTCCACTCGCCCTGGGGTTTACTATGGCCAATGCTCAGAAAAAACTTCCAATTCGAATATTGATCTCATCAGAGGATGTGCTTCCCCATGAGCTGCCCATTCTCTAGGATTAAAAGCAGATGCTATCCCAAGAAAACTGAACCAAGCCACACTAACCTCCACTCGCCCTGGGGTTTACTATGGCCAATGCTCAGAAATTTGTGGATCCAACCACAGCTTCATGCTTATTGTACTAGAGATATCAACCCTAAAATATTTTGAAAACTGATCGCATGTAATGCAAACATCTTTGAGAAATCAACATAGTACTTAAGTATTAGCAGAGCTTGATATCTCCTCAAAGCCTATGCCTCAATTAGAAACATCAGCTCGATTTCATGTTGCCGGCCTTACCCTAATCTATGTTTTCTGTTTATTCCAATTTCAGATCCTTGGTATTGAAATAATTTACATTTATTCTCCAGAAGAAATTCTCAAACTCCCAGAAATTCTGTTCCCTTGAGAGAAAAAATGAACAAAAATCTATTTGTCCCTTTCATCTGCCCTACTATTATAGGCATCTCCACTTTACCTATTATTATACTGTTCCCATGCCTAATCTTTTCAATGCTTAGGAGTTGTGATTTCTTTCCCCAGCTCATTTTCTAGATGAGGAAACTAAGGTTAAGTGTCTTGTCCATTGTCACACAGCTAGTAAATGTCTGAGTCTGTATTTGAACTAAGAAAGATGAGTCTTCCTGACTAAGGTTAGCACTATTTCCACTGCACCACCTAGCTGTACAAAGCAACCAAAATAGCTCAGCAATCTTAACTTTCCAAGTCAGTAACTGGGGGACACTCCCTTCCTATAGTGTGACTAAGTAAACCTGGAAAGCAATTTGAGTGGTCCAGTGACATGATGGGAATTCAAAGGAATTTAGTCAGTCCTACCCAAATACCACCTGAGCCTGGGAGAAATCCTACTAAGGGATCTTTACATAACAGTAAAAACAGATTCTTGCTCCATGTGACACTAAGATCTGGTGACCCCAGTGCCGTCTTGATGCTGTTTTACACACATTTCTTCTCTCCTTTTACAAGTTAGCTTTCTTAATTTATCAATACCTTTTCTTTTTACCTTTTTATTTCCTTTTTACTTTTTTGTAATAATTTCTTATTTTTCAATATACACACAAAGATAGTTTTCAACATTTACCCTTGCAAAACCTTGTGTTCCAATTTTTCTACCCAGCTCCCTCCCCTAGACAGCAAATAATTCAATATAGGTTAAACATGTGCAGTTCTTCTAAACATTCAATATCTTTTCCAAGATGACCATTACATAAATATAAAAATTTCATTCACAATATTAAAATCTGCCCTCTTTGTCCTTTCCCCTTCACATTTTCTCTGGGTTTTGGGAAGCATATTCATGTCTTCCAATCACCTTATTTATGCGGCATAGTTATGGGTTCTGTCTAAAAATGGAGTGTTAAACAGATAAAAGTTTTGTTGTTTTTTTATAATGGCAATTCTAGTTGTAATTATTTCTTTGCATCTTAAAACTGAAAAATATCTATGTAGATACAGCCAGTGCTGAATTTAGCATTCAATTTGGCTGACCTAGGACTTCATCTTTGCAGTTCTCCAGTTTGAAAGCTCAGCAGGCAGATTTCTTCTTCCTTGGCTTCTGAAACCACCACACTTCCCTGGTTGTCCTCTTCCTACTTCTTTAAAAGCATCGTCTCTTGGCTCCTTTGCTAACTCCTAATCTTTTTCTCAACCTCTGAATGTGGATGTGCTTAGTTTTTGGCTTTCTTCTCTCTCCACATTCTAATCCTTGGCAATCTCAATCTCTCCTACAGTTTCAACTCAAAAGACTCCTATATCTGCATCTACAATTCTGATCTCTCTTAGTTCTAGGTCCCTGTTTGCAAATATCCAAGGGCATTTCTACCTAAAGTCCTATTGACAGCTTTCATTCATTTTTTTCTGCAAGCTGACCTTCCTTTTCTTTGGTTTCACCATTCATTCACACTCCCAGATTGGAAATATTTTAGAATCTTCCTTCTCAAATTTAATAAATTACTGAGTTGTATTCAATGGCATTATCTCTCCCATTAATCCAATACTTTTTATTTTTTTCTGCAACCACTATAATATGGATTTCTAGCTGTTTTATTATACTAACATCCTAATGGATTGTTCTGCTACTGTTCTTTTGACACCATCCCTGATCCTTTATACTATTGCCAGAATAATTTTTTTACAAATAGATATGATTATGTTACTCTTCTGATCAAAAGCTTCAGTGATTTATACTATACCATATTACTACAATGTAGTAAATACCATAGAGCAATATTTAGTGTAATGTATTTAGCATAATTGTAATGCCGGAGAAACTGAGGCAGGAGAGAGATTAGAGAGTTTTAATATTTTTATTAATGGGAGAGTAAGATTGACTGGACAGGACTCTCGTCTCAGATTATCCAGTCAGACAGAGATAAGTATACTGGGACCAAGGAATCCATATTGGTCCCAGGGCTGGAGGACTCAAAGAATCCAGCGTCCAGCATCCAGCTGCCAGACACCATTCTCCAGCAATGAATGGAAGAACCCCAACTTCTTAAATACCTTTTTGGAGACAAAGAAGAGAAAGGGAGGGAAGGTTTTTTTTTATCAGGGAGGGGAAGCCATAAAACCTAAAAATTCCAGAGACAAAGAAGTAAAGATATCATGGGTTGATCTTGGAATATTCTAAAGGAATATTGTAAATCCCTAAAAGAATCAGATCTACTCTTTTATCTTGCTAATTCATAACCCGAGAGCGAATAATCCTTAGTTTTACTAGGTCAGAGACAGAACAGTTAAGGTAACTGAGACAGGGAAACTGAGTCAGGACAGTTAAAGAGAACTGTGGCATAACATAATATAGTATAAATTATATATACTAATATGACATTTCCTATATGGTATAAAATAAAATAAATTTGTTGGACATTTAAGGCTCTTCACAATCTGACACCACTTTAATTTTTCTACTTTATCTTATATTATCTCCCATACTTGCTCTATTATCTAGTCAGCTCTATGATTTAGTCAGACTATTGTACTCTGTGCCCTTCAAAACATCTATTGCTTTCTCATATCTTTATGACTTTGACCAGTCTGTTCCCACAGCTGGAATACCCTCTTTCCTTTGCCTGTTTAATTTCTGTACAGATTGATTCAATGGCCATCACCTCCAGGAAGAGTAATAATTATAGATTTAGAAATGGAAAGATTCTTAGGGGATAACCAAGTCTGACATCCTTTTTTATAAATAGGAAAACTAAGGCCCAGAGATGTAAAAATGACTTTCTTTAGGTCACACAGATTGTAGGTAGCAGTAAGGTGATCATTGAAGTCATGTAAATGACCAGTATAAGCAAGAAAATAGAAAGGGTTGAAAGAGCTTTAGCATATGCCTTTTAATTTGTCTATCATCTATCCCTCCATCTATTTTTTCTTTTAGTAATACCTTATTTTTCCCCTTTTACATGTCAAGAAAATTTTTAGCATTCATTTTTATAAGATTTTGAATTCCTAATTCCCCTCCCCCACCTCCCCCCACCCCCAATTCCTTCTTCCTTCTCTTTCTTCCCTCTTCTAAAGATGGGAGGCAAACATGGGGAATTTGTTGTATTTGCCTGTGGTTTTTTTTTTTTTTTTTGGTTTGTTTGTTTTGTTTTGGCTTTTATCAGTGGGAGAAAGGTGGAGTGAAAAATTGGAAAAATTTAATTTACTTTAAAAGTATGTCAGAAAAAAAATGAGGTAGGATGGCAAAATGGGAAGAGTGTCAAATTTAAAGTCAGGGGCCTATATTCCAGTCTTTACTGTGCTATTAACTAGCTGTGTGACCTTTGTGCAAATTACTTAACCTTCCTGGATTTCAGTTTCCTTATTTTTAAAATTAGGACATTGAATTAGATTGTATCTAAATCCCTTCCTGTAATAAATCTATGGTTCAAAAAAGAAACAAAAGAATTATATTCCAAATAACTAAAATGCCGCTTAAATTCATATGTAGCCTAGGAGGTTTCTAGATAAATGAGATAGGCAGTCATTAGAAAATGAAAGAGAAAGCAAAAAAAAAAAAAAAAAAACAAAAAACAAAACAAAAAAAAAAAACAAAGAACCCCAAACCTAGAATGGCAGTTCTGACATTATCTTGGCTCTAGCCTGGTGAGACTTTTCTTATCCATTCATTGTGTGATAAAGGAATCATTTGTTTAATCAAATTATGTGAGAGATGGCCTTATATGGTAAAAAGACGATCTTACTTGAGTCAGAAGTCCTAATTTGAATATTAGTTCTGATTCTTTTGTTGAGGCACCTTTTATAAATTTCTGTAAATCTGTTTCCTCATCTGTAAAATGGGTTTAATAATAGTTGTACTACTGACTACATAGAATTTTGAGAGTAATAAACTCCTTGAGAGGAAGGAATATTTTGTTTTTGTCTCTAGTGCCCTCAGGGTCTCACACATCAAGTAAAATCAACAAGTATTTATTTTATGGTAGGTACTGTACTAAATGTTGGTACAACAGAGTAGGCATTTAAAAACAAATGTTTATTGAATGAGATTTTGTATAAATGATCTTGTGAAACTTAACATATAAATTTTAGCTATTATTAATACTATTATTGTTACTGAGTCCCATAGAATAGATACCCAGCTAATAAGGATCTGAGACTGGATTTCCTGATTCCAGGGCTAATTCTCTGTAGCTGCCCTTAAAAAACAAACAAACAAAAAACTTGAGCATTTGTTATTAACTTATTATTTATATTGTATCATGTTAGAAAGTTCTTTTTATTTTTTTTTTGTTTGTTTTTTCTTCCAAGGTATAGAAAAATATCGTTCCCATTTTTAAGTTGAGGATACTGAAGTTAAGCTACTTGCCCAGAATCACATAGCTAGTAAGGGTCTGAGGCTTAGGACCTGACTCCAGGTTCTCTATACTACTTAGCTTCCTCATAAGAAATCTGAGTCTAAAAGGAGTTATGTGATTTGTCACAGAGCTAGTTAATGCCTGAGGTAGGATTTGAACCCAGGTTTTCCTGATTTTGCATCTTGCTCTCTATTATGTTGAACTGTCTTTCTTCCAGTATAAAGTTTACTAAAAAAATACTAAGCAACAGATAAATTTTAAGAATTTTTCTAAACTTTCAAGAAGCATCTACTTTGTTTTATCTGAAACTAAAATCACCTCAAATTCCCCACTGCTAATAAACAGGCCTTACATTTTTTTCAATGAAAAAAAAATTGACCTTAAATCTCTTCCAAAAAGTTCATTTTAAGAACTTTGCCAGAGATATGCACTTGGAGATCTTCTGGGGAGCTGTGGAAAGAAATTCCTAGAACTTGGCCAGCAGAAGGAGAGTAGAGCTTTCATTCTGAGGAAATGAAAGCTTTGAACTCCAAGAGTTAGATCAAAGTATTTGTTTTGACAGCCCTGCTTCAGCATCTGGTTTTATCATAATAATCAAGAGTTGAGTACCAGATGGTTCAGGAAGGAGGCTGTAATAAGTAGAATAGCCACTCTTAGAAAATAGTCTGTTCCATTACAAGTTTTATGAATAAATGGATACTAAAATCTTGATCATTACCATCAATGCAGATACAGTGGTGGGGAACCTGTCACATAGTAGAGGTTACATGTGAACAGTAATAATGTCAAATCTAAATGCACCCAGAAAGGATTTTTTTCCCTAGCCACAACAGGAAGTATGACAGTTTCAGGGGCCTATAATTTCTGAATCTTCACACAGACAGAATGTGGAGCAGATGGTAAACATATATAGTCACCATATTCCCCCTCCAACTTTTTTGCATGATTATTGAGTCTATAGCAGATTGGGCAATCATATCAGGTGAGTCGTGATTATGGAATAAATTAATTTCTGTCAGAAGGTAAATAGCAAAATGAAGATTTTTTTTTCAAGTTCATGATACATTAACTCTCCTTATACATATTTTGATTAATTTAAATTGTCCCAGCATCATTATCTCTAGGATTTGGTCCAAGTCCTGATGTTATAAGTATGGAGAATTCACTTTGCAGAAATTTCTTTTATCAGTTCTAATCAACATCATAGTAGCTAACATTTATATACCATTTAAGGTTTGCAAAGCACTTTACATATACTTTCTCATTTCATCTTCATGACAATTCTGGGAAAGAGGTTCTATTATTATCCCTATTTTTATAGATGAGGAAGCTGAGGCATTCATGAAGGGATTCTTTTGGGAGTCATATAGCTAGTCTGTATTTGAGAAAGGATTCCAACTCAGGTTCACCAGCATTCTAGCCATTGGTCTGGCCAATATTCTGTAAATTCCATCTTAAAGAGTTACCCAGGACATTGAGAGATCTAGGAGAACATAGTTACAAAATTGACATGTGTCAGATGCAGGACTCCAATTACAGTGTTTTACACATAGAGGTAAGGTGACAGTGTAATAGGAAGAAAGTTGAATCTAGAATCAGAAACTGCGTTCAACTCTTGGCTGTTCGACAAGTCACTTCACTTCTCTGAGCTTGTTTCCTTATGTATAAAATGAGGGAATTGGATTAGATGACTTCTGAAAATTTCTATTTCTAAATAGATTCCTATGTGTCAGAGTCAGGACTTCTCCTCTTATCTCTATGGCCAGCCTTTTATTCATGGGGCCATGGTTTAGTGGAAAGAAATTTGGAGCGGACCAGGTTTTCAATCCAAGTTCTGCAATTTCCTACATGTATGATTTTGGGCAAGCCACAACTTTTTTGGGCTTCAATTTCCTCTTCTGCGAAATGAGGGAATTAGATCAGACAACCTTTAAGATCTCTTCTCCAGTTCCGAATCTATGATCATTTGATTCTAATCTTTATTTCCAATGGAATTACAGATCCAGTGAATTGATGAGATCCTGGGTCACTAAGTGGGGTTGACAAAGATAGCCTAAAGTTAATCTTAAATTACTCCCTGAGGAAAGCAGGAAAGGGTATTGATGGGAATCAGTTCAACCTTATATTCCCATCTTTTGGGAAGGTTATGGTAGTCCTACTTTGCTGTATCCAGTTAGAAATTCAAGCTATGTCAAATCCCTGAGATTAAATTCCCCCTATAAATCTGTCCATGCCCCATGGTTAGCCTGCCAGGGCATTCTGCCTCTTGGTGTCTTTTTTCTCCCTTCTCCCCCATGCTTCATGATGGTCTTTCCTCATCCTCTTCATCATGTCTTATGGTGTCTTTTTTCCTTCTTATAACTAATTCTTTTGGGTGCTAAATCCCTCTTTGAATTTAGCCTGTCAGTCAGTGGAGTACTCCCACCTTATGGCATATTCCTTTAATGTATTTTTCCAAACTCCTTTCTTTGGTAACCCTATTGCTCTCCCTAATCTATTTCATATTTGCCATTCCTGTTATCTATTATATTTCTTCATTCTTATAATTCTTACATGTATATAAGACTATTCTTATATTCATGTAACCTCTTCTAAATAAATGTTCCTTTTGGCATAAAGAATGGCTATTGTGAATTTTTCACATGACTGAATCCTGATATTTGGTGCCTATATCAATGTCAATATTTGGTATGCTGTACATTAAACACATAAAATTCATGTTTGGTTTCTTCTTTGTTTTCTTGTAATATAATACTATAAGCTATAACTGTAAAGCATAGAGTAACATGTATTATGACAATTTATTAATTTATTAAATAAAAAATTATGATATTGATAATTAATATTTTAATACACCAAGTAAAAGCATCAAGGTCAGATAGAACATCATACAGATGTAAAACATTTCATATACATTTAATAGGGTTCTAGTAATCATTTTAATTATATTGTTCCTGAAGACAAATCGGTTACACTGTATAAAACATATTTCTTAAACTGACCTCTGGGATTAGGGATATTGCTCAAGATAGTAAATTAACTCAATAGTACATACAAGAAGAGCAAGATTTCAAGGTCAGGGCATACTTTCCCCAGATGCACTAGACCCCTAGAAATTCAGGACCAGGGAGATACTCCCAATAGGAACTTGCAGATTTCCATTTGCTTCTGACTTGTCTTTGCCCGGTCTAAGCTCTTCCCTTAATTTGTAGGTTTATACTAGTTTATACCCTAATTCCCTTCAAAAAGAAAAGAAAGAAAGTGAACGGGACTGATTGACGTATTTCTCAGTAGTGAGTCACATGATCCCTCTTCCAAGAGCTGGGACCCTGGGGAGGTCATAATCTCTGGAGGGATGAACTTTGAATCCTGGGATACAGCAAGTTTCAGGAAGTGACGTGACCTGTGGGAGGCAGCCAACACTGATGACCATTGATCAAGGATGATTATTTCTTTTAGTCTATCCAATGAAAAGGCTTGGCTCTTTTGCTTTTAAGTCCTGGACAAGCTGGAAGCTGGCCAGGTTTCAGGAGCACATGGCCGAGTTGGGATAACTCGGAGGTGCGTCTGAACCTCTCTCTGCAGGGATTAAATAAATGCTTTTTCTTTGAACCTGGTGATGTCTCCGATTAGTTATTTGGGAAAGGGGGTCTTG
The DNA here is from genome assembly GCF_016432865.1 of Antechinus flavipes. NCBI lineage: Eukaryota > Metazoa > Chordata > Mammalia > Dasyuromorphia > Dasyuridae > Antechinus > Antechinus flavipes. Next base: position 444,308,771 of record NC_067400.1, read on the forward strand.
CAAAAGGAAAGGAAAGGACAAAAGGAAGGAAGTAAGGAAGAAAGGAAGAGGAGGAGGAGAGAAACAGAGAGAAGCAACAAACTAGTTTAAACAGAAAACCTGGAGGTTTTCTGAGATCAGAGCAGTTAAATGTCTTTCTAGAGTGAGTGCATATTTTTGATTATCTCTTAACAATGTCCTCCAAGGTACTAATTGCATTTAAGGAAAGTTCTTTTATCTCTAGATCCTGAAATGTAGCCTCCTTCTTATTTATACTCCTCTTGAATAGTTTCCTTGGGCCATCCCTTTTTCTCCCCCCTCCCTCTCCGCCCCCCAGCCCAACATGGGAATGGTGTCATTTCTTAGTGAAACGTGCCTTGCCTGTTCCCCTTCCCCCAGGGAAGTAGCTCTGCCCTTCCTCTGTCTTGGCTGGGTCCTACTGGCTGTCTCCTACTATTTCTCCTAAATTCTGATCAGAGTTAGATCCCTTTCACTTCTTTTCTTCTTTTCCCAGGAGGGTTTGTACCAGCTCTGCCTCATTCTTTTGCCAGAGGATGGGGATGGGATGAAAATACAAGAAGTCACTGCCCATCTGTGAGAATTACTCAACTCGGCTCAGCCCAGGGGTGGCAGCTATTTACAGCTCTGAGCTTCATGACTGTTATGTACAGCAGCAAGGGCCCCTTGGCGGTGGCACGTTCATCACATGCCTAAAACCAACTCTACTCCAGTGTCCAGGCAACTGAACATAGAGTATGATCAGTTTTTTTTTTTTTTTTTTTTTTTTTTTTTTTAAATAAAGGCTTGTAAATACTCTTAAGGTAGTTCACAATTCAGGGCCAGGGAGATACTCCCAGTAAGAACTCCCAGATTTCCCTTTGTCTCTGACTTGTCCTTGGCAAGTCTAAATCTTCTGTAATTTGTTCCTATAGAATACAGTACTTGTTTTGGTAAAAAAAGGAAAAATAGGACCTCCTTTCCCCAATTCTTTGTACAAATAACCCCCCCATTCTCCCTCTTCACCCCATCCCTAATAGAGATTACATAGCAACTTGTGCTGGAATGCTTTAGAAAACATCAATATATCAGAATATAGAGAGACAGTATACTCACAGTCCCATGACTGATAGTCATAGAGGTATAGAATGTTAGAACTGGGAAAGAACTTAGAGAGGTTTTACAACTGAGAAAACTTATCCCAAAAAGTAAAGTGACTTGTCCAGTTTCATAAGGCTAAGTAATGGTAGGGTCAGCAGATGAAGCAGATAGAGAACTGAGCCTGAAATCAGGAAAACTCATTTTCCTGAGATCAAACAGGATCTCAGTTTCAGACAGTTATTAGCTGTGTGAAGCTTGGCAAAACACTTAATCTGTTTTGCCTCAGCTTCCTCATCTGTAAAATGAGCCATATATGCAAATGGCAAACTATTCCAGTGTCTTTGCCAAGAAAATCCCAGTTAGGGTCATAAAGAGTCAGACAAAACAACTGAAGAACAATTAAAGGTAAAGTTGGGACTAGAACCCATGTCTCTGGGTTTCTAATCTAATTCTCTTAACTAAGATCTACAGCATTATAAATGATATTTTCATTCATTCAACATTTGTTGTCTTAAGTTTATCCTATGAATAGATTGTTGTATAAGGTTGGAAATGGGAGAAGACCAATTGCAGAGAAAAGTTTATGTCTGTCTTTATTTATATACCTCCTGTCTCTCTTGGGTTCCAGGGACCCTGGTCCTCACGTTTTTGTTTTTGTTTTTTTGGCTTTCTTTTTAGTTATTATTTTCAACATACATTTCTTTATGAATCATGTTGAGAGAGAAAAATCAGAGCAAAAGGGAAGAATCATGGGAGAGATTAAAAAAAAACAGAAAAAAGAAGTGAACACAGCATGTGTTGATTTACATTCGGTTTCCTTAGTTCTTTTTCTGGATGTAGATTGCTTTTTCTGTCCAAAGTCTATTGGGATTGCTTTAGATGACTGAACCACAAAAAGAACCAAATCTTTCATAGTTGATCATCACACATTCTTGCTGTTATTTTGTACTCAACCCTCACTTTTTAAAAAAGATTTCCATTTTTGTCATGCTATACAAGAAAAATAAGATTAAAAAGGAAAAAATGAGAAAGAAAGAAAAAACAAACAAGCAAGTAAATGATAACAAAGGTGAAAATACTATGCTGTGATTCACATTCAGTCCCCACAGTGCTCTTTTTGGATTCTAATGGCTCTCTCCAGCACAAGTCTATTGGAATTGGCTTGAATTACCTCATTGCTGAAAAGTCAAGTCCATCACAGTTGACCAGCCCTCATTTAAAAAAATTAGTCTCTTGGAGAATTAAAAGTCCTCAAGACACAGAGAGCAGGTTACATAGATATTTGGAAAATGAAGGAGGACCATCTTCCCAAGAGCCCCAAATCATTTCTCTTTGGTGGCCACTTATTTATCCTACCCTCTTGTGAATTCAGTTCTGATAAGGGAAAGAAACCAAGCCATTAACTCCTAGAGGCCACATTAAGTAGTAGAATGAGAATTAGAATGGAGTCAGAAGAGACCTGGGTTTTAGTCCTGCCTCTAATATTTACTAGTTTTGTGACCTTAGACAAGTCATTTGATTACTCTGGGTCTCAGTTTTCTCATTTATAAAATGGGGATCATAATACCTATAACCATAAAGATTGGTCTAAAAATCAAATGAGATAATGGATATAAAGCACTACAAAGATATATAAAAGTCAGATATATATATATCAATATATCAAAATCATATATTAATCTAGCTGGGGAAATCTCCTCGTTACCAGAAACTTGCATAGTAGAAGGTTTATTGAATTGAGTATTGGAACAAAACAATGTATCCACAGGTATTAAATAATGGAGTACAAATGAGGTTCATTAGAGCTAAGGGCTTGAAAAGTATTAGTAAGGATTTATTAGAAAATGCTTTTTCCAGTAGTTTTGAGCTAGAGTTTAAAGAAAAATTTAAACACACTAGCAGAGAAGAAAAAGGGAGGACAGGGGCAGTTAGTTGGTGCAGTGGAGAGAGCACCAGTCCTGAAGTCAGGAGGACCTGAGTTCAAATTTGACTTCAGACACTTAACACTTTCTAGTTGTGTGACCCTGGGCAAGTCACTTAACCTCAATTACCTCAGCAAAAAAAAAAGGGGGGGGGTGTATTTAGAATAATGGGAGGGAAGAAATGTTCTATGGGAAAGCAGATATGAGCATGATGCAGTTAGAAGTTCAATCTGGCAACGGGAGACCTGGGCTGGGGACCCACTGGGGATGAGAAAGGATACCTCTCATCTTTTTCATCCACCTTTATATCATCCTCTCTTTTTGTTAATTTTCTGGTGCCAAGCAGAGGTGGAGTGATTGCAGCGTCTACTTCAGTAGCATTGGCAAATAGACACTCCAGGACAAAATAGTCTTACTGGTTCCAAGAAACCATGGTATTAGTCAAAACAATAGTATGGAGGGCAGTTTCATAGAAACAATGTTGTAAATAAGTGAGGGGCTGAGTGATGTTACAATTGGGTTGGGTCATTATTTGATTATAATGTTACTGGGAAAGAATATTGTGTAACTGCTAGAGTAGCTTCTGTGTGAGTGGGTGGGGAAAGGTAGGGAGGGTACTTGTACTTATTTGTTCTTCGTTCTGGAAGATGATCATGACATCAGGGAGGTGATGCCATATGTAAGTGAATCAGATTTAAATGAGGGAGGGCTGTGCAAAGTCACGTAAAGAGTAAAGAATTCCCAGTGAAGAAACTCCCTTTATTGAGGAAAATCTGCAACCGTTTTGTTATTTTGACTCTGAGAGAGATGCTTAGGGCATTACTGATTGAGCAGAGACAAACAGGCTGTATATACCATTTAGAATGCTTGGTCAAACTTTAAAATGAATTATATCCTCACTATGCCATGTTGGTGTGTGTGTGTACATGCATGTGCACATATATGTATAGATAGACAAATATTCATGTTTTATTAAAATACAGGATATTTTTAGGGGGCAGGTCTTCACCTATGATTTCACTAGTGGGAAAATCCTTCTACCAATATAAATCAGCAACAGTTCTGTAACATCTAGTCAGACAATTTCCTTCGGGGTATGGGAGGGCTCAAGGTCACTGAGAAGTTAAGTCATGTGCCCTTGGTCATATGACTAGTCTGTATTATAGATACAATTTGAACCCAGGTATTCTGACTGTCAGGCTGTCCTAGGATAGAGTGACGTTGTCACCTTGGAGTTAGGAATATATCTGGGTTCAAATCCCACTAACTATGTGGTTGCTGGTTACTCACTTAACCGCTTTACTATCTGTAAAATGGGATGATAATGGTACCTCCTCTTGTCAGGGTTATTAGGATACTACAGTGAAATAATATATGTAAAGAACTTTGCAAATCTTAAACATATTACATAATATTTTTATTATAACTACTATATCAAGTTTCTTAAACTTGTTCCATTCACCTCTTTCCCCTTTATGCCAGAAAAATTTTTTGCGACCCTGGGTATATAAAATAGATATATGAATCAAATATTTAATGATAATAAATCATAATGTCATACACCCCACATTCAGTTACAAGATCCCATATGGGGTCACAAGTCACAGTTTAAGAAGTTTTATACTATGATGTATGCTTTCACTTCTATGTGAACCTGGTCTTAACTAAAACCAGCTCCAGGAACAGTTTCAGCACAATTAGATGATTAAGCCATGGGATATTATTAACTAGAAAACACATTAGAGCCAGTCTATCATCTGAAAAACCGGTCTAGCTAAGTGCAAAGGTTGGGTACCAGGTAATGAATTATTTTGGTCACAGCGATTCTTTTTTTTTTTTTTTAATAATTATAACTTTTTATTGACAGTATATATGCATGGGTAATTTTTTACAACATTATCCCTTGTACTCACTTCTGTTCCGATTTTTCCCTTCCCTCACTCTACCTCCTCCCCTAGATGGCAGGCAGTCTTATACATGTTAAATATGTTATAGTATATCCTAGATACAATATATTTATGCAGAACCGAACAGTTCTCTTGTTGCACAGGAAGAATTGGATTCAGAAGGTAAAAATAACCTGGGAAGAAAAACAAAAATGCAAACAGTTTACACTCATTTCCCAGTGTTCCTTCTCTGGGTGTAGCTAATTCTGTCCATCATTGATCAATTGGAACTTAATTAGATCTTCTCTTTGTTGAAGATATCTACTTCCATCAGAATACATCCTCATGCAGTATTGTTGTTGAAGTATATAATGATCTCCTGGTTCTGCTCATTTTACTCAGCATCAGTTCATGTAGGTCTTTCCAAGCCTTTCTGTATTCATCCTGCTGGTCATTTCTTACAGAACAATTCTGTAACATTCATATACCACAATTTAAACCATTTTCCAATTGATGGGGATCGATTCATTTTCCAGTTTCCAGCTACTACAAAAAGGGCTGCCACGAACATTTTGGCACATACAGATCCCTTTCCCTTCTTTAGTATTTCTTTGGGTTATAAGCCCAGTAGTAACACTGCTGGATCAAAAGGTAGGCACAGTTGGTCACAGCGATTCTTGAAAGGCATGGAGGAATTGCAGTGCAAATCAGTATTGAGTAGAGAAAGCAGTTACCAAAGCATTCCTTAATTGCCAAATCTAAAGGTCCTTTCTCAGTCCTTATCCTTTTTGACTTCTCTGCAACATCTGACCCTGTTGATGCCCTCTTATTCTTGCTATTTTACTCACTCTGGGCTTTGATGACATTAATCTCTCTTGATTTTTCTGCTATTTGCCTGATAATTGCTTATTCTCTTTTGTGATACAAAATACATATTTTTCCTTCTAACTGTGGGTATAACCCAAGGCTTTTTCTTGGACCCTTTTCTTTTTTCTCTTTATATTTTCTGATTTGATATCATCAACATCCATGGGTTTAATGATCATTTCTAAGTAGATAACTTACACGTCTAGATATCAGTGTTTCTACTGAGCTGCAGTTAATCATCACGAACTGCCTTTTAAACATTTTGAACTGATTGTTCCTGGGTATATAAAACTCATCATGTTCAAAATTAATATTTTACATTTCTCCTCAAGCCAACCCTCTTCAAAACTACCCTGATTTCATCCAGGGTGCCATCAGCTTTCTATTCATGAAATTATGCCACTGTGGGGTCATCCTTAAATTGTCAGATCTTGTCATTGCTCTGCCCCTCCCACCCCCTTCCTCCCTCTAAAATCTCTTGCATCTATCCTCTTCCCTACCCTTATAGAGCCACCACCCTAGTTCAGGCCACCATTATCTCCTGCTTGGTCTATTGGGAAAGCCATTTAATTATTCTCTTTCCCTCATTTCTTTCTGTTCCAGTCCACCCATGCAGTTGACCAAGGGATCTGGCTAAAATATACCTCTGATCATGTCATTCCCCTACTCCATAAACTTCTTTGACTCCCTATTGATTAGTATGATTAAATATAACCTCTTCTAATTGGCATTTAAAATCCTTTAGAATCTGGTTATCATCCCTACTTTTAGGGGATATAAAGACCATATATAAGTCTCTGAAATGTAATATATTTCAATGAAACATTGAACATTAATGTCCTTCATAAATGTTATAGTCAATCTATACTGATTTTCATGCTGTTTCTTACAGATAGCACTTCATCTCCCATCCCTTAGAATCCCTAGTTTCCTTTAAGGCTCATTTCAAATGCCACCTTATACATTAACTTTTTCTGATTTTCCCAGCTATTGATATCTTCTCCTCCCAAATCAAGCTGTATCTATTTTAAAACATTCTGTCTATTCATATATAGATAATGTATATATAAACATGTATATACAAATCATATATGTGTATATACACATCATATACACACACATATATATATGATGTATTCCTTCTATAGATTGTATACCTTTTGAGAGAAGCAGCTACTGAAATTTGTCTTTTAAACTGCAGCACCAAATAGGTCAGCCCCATACATTCTTGATTGATTGTTAAACCATCTAGCTTATACACCAATGAAATAAGGGATACTTAAAGACCATATATAAGTCTCTGAAATGTAACATATTTCAATGAAATGCATTTAAAATATTAAATTAATTTTATCTGATCTTAAGAGAAGTGATAGAACACTTCAGACAAGATTAGCACTTTTATTGATTGGTTACAGGTGCACCAAAGAAGAGGCAGCTAGAAACTTTTGGCTTTGATGTCATTTTACTGAGATGGATCCAGGACCAAATAAATTCATGTAATTCCAACCAATCTGAAATGAGTCACACTGACTGTCCTATTCATCCTTCTTGGGAAGCCCAGAAAAATAAAACTGTTTTTGAAGAATATTTGAAAAAGTGTTTGAGTCATGGTATCTTTAATCAAAGAAAAACATATTAGGCAAATTTAAAAAAAAAATGTTGTACTAGTGACATGTTAATTGAGATGAACATTCCCAAACAATTCCATGCAACATTTCTCTTTTTTTCCTTTTGGAAGCACTCAGAGTTAAATTACTTTCCTTGAGATCATGGCTAATAAGTGGCTAAGGGTGGATTCAAACTCAAGTCTTCTTGATTTCAGGGCAGATTCTCTAACAGCCACACCACCTAGCTATACTTCTATCATCATTTCTACAGAAAGATACATCATTTTTTGTTTTGAAGTTCAACCTGTGATTTCACTGAAGTCTGGAGCTACCTGATGAGGAAACTGTTGCTACCAGTGAAGATTAACTGTTTTAACTCAATTTAATTCAACTGTAATTGAGTCCTAGAGAGTAACCTCAAATCACTATGAAGTTACATCATTTGCACAAGGTCACAACCTCTATGTCACAGGCAGGACTTGAAAACAGGTCACATCATGGTTCTCAAAACTTTTGGTCTCAGGACCCCTTGATATTCTTAAAAATTATTGAGGAGCCCAAAGAGATTTTGTTTATATGGGATATGTGTGTATATATGTGAATATATGTATATACATATGTATGTATATGTACTATATTAGAAATTAAAACAAAATTTGAAAGTATTTATTTCATTTAAAATAATGATAACAGGAGCAGCTAGGTGGTGCAGTGGATAGAGTACCAGTCCTGAAGTCAGGAGGACCTGAATTCAAGTCTGGTCTCAGATACTTATTTTCTTAGCTGTGTGATTCTGGGCAAGTCACTTAACCTCAATTGCCTCAGGAAAAAAAAAAAAAGAAAGAAAGAAAGGAAAGAAGAAAGAAAAATAATGATAATAAACATTACATATAAAAATTATATTTAAAAAATAATTATATTATCCAAAACAAGGAAATTAATGAGAAGAGTGGCATTGTTTTACATATTTTTACAAATAATTTTTATATCTTGGCTTAATAGATGTAGATTCTCATATCTGCTCATATCACTCTATTTTTGTGATCTTGTTTTGGTTGTAGTATATGGAGAAAATCTATGCTTACACATATGTAACTGGAAAAGGGGAGTGTGTTTTAATAGATAAATAACTTAATGTTATTATGAAAATAGTTTTAACCTCAGGGACCCTACTTTCTGTTTTTTTCACATTGTCTGTTTTCCCTATTCTCCATATATAAAAAATAGTACTTTGAGCTAACAACACAGAAACAGAAGGCAATTAATCCAAAGACTCAAAAGTTGGCAGTTTTCTCAAAGAAAATGTATAACTTCTATTTGGAAGGAAACTTGTTAACTCTTTGTTTTTGGTGTCTATAAATTTTATAAAGTCATCTTAAGATCCAAGATATGAAACATCTATTTATGGAAAAAGGATTAGTTGTGGTGTTACTCAGTAACGATTAAGTGGTTATTAAGAACTCAAGTAGGATTTGGTCTGACTCATAGGCAGGCATTTATCATACTCATTGAAGCTGGAAATATCTTGTAGTCAGAGAAATCATAAGACTTAAAACTAGAAGTTTCTCTAAAAATCAAGCATAATCCCTTTATTTTACATAGGAAGCCACCAAAGTCCTAAAAATGTTAAATCATACAAGTAGAACAGGTTACAAATTTTGAATTTTTAACTCTTTAGTCTTATCCAGGGCTGCTTCTCCTCCTCTTCTTCTTACTCTCCCATCTCTTCTTCCTTCTCTTCTTTCTCTAAGTGAACCATCAAAAACCCTGATTCTCACTTTATAAGCCTCTTCTAATTCTAACATCAATGTCTCCATCCCACTTTACATCAGTTAACAACTTTGATCTCTCAACATTATCACCATTGTATATTTGTTGAAGATTTCTCTTCCTGAGTTAAAATCTGACCTTTTACTAGCTATGACTTGAGTAAGTCACTGAACCTTGTTTGCCTCCATTTCTCATCTGTAAAGTGAACTACAGAAGGAAATGGAAAACCAGTGTCTGTCAAGAAAACTCCAAATGAGATCATTAAGAGTTAGGCACAACTGAAAAATGATTGAAGTACACAATGGCAAGAGATGATGAGAATGATAACTTTTCTGTTCCATCTTCACTATCCTTCCTTCATAATCTTGGCCTGTAATTAGAGCTACAATTCAAGTATACACTCTCCTCATTATCTACATATCTTATTTTTCCTTGAACCTACCAATCCTCAGATCTAGGTTGCCTGTACCATCTGCCTTTTCTTCTCTTCCTCCTCTTCTTTCTCGTCTTCCTCCTCCTTCTTTTCTTCCTTTTCCTCCTCCTCCTCCTCCTCCTTTTCTCTTTCTATTTCTTCTTCTCCTCCTCCTTTTCCTTCTCCACCATTTTCTTCCCTTCCTTCTTCTTTTCTTCTTCCTCCTTCTTCTCTTCTTCTTCCTCATGTGCTGAATCCCCTCCCCACTCAGGAAGTCACCCAATCATGATGCTTTTATTACAAATTAATGTTTTCTAATCTCAGTTGGTCTCCTACATTGCTGTATGGCAGACTTTTTGGTATTTCTTGGTTGAATTCAAATATGCTCCCAATAGAAGCTATTTCAAGTCTTTTACTTTCTTTTTAAGATCCTATCTTTTTCTCTCAGCAGATCAGCTCTCTTCTTATCTGGTAAAGAAAATGGAGCCATCTGTTATGAATTCCCTCCTTTTCCCTAATTCGCCACCCCTTACTATATTATCATCTTCTTGTTTTAAATTCTGAAGAATAAGTAATCTTTCTTTTTCACAAGTCCAATTGTCTATGCCTCTGATCCCATCCCTTTCCCAAGAACTTGTCCATCAATTATTTTTCCTCTATCCTTCTTTCATATTTAAATCCTATGATTTCTTTTTTTGCTACTCAAAATCATGCTCATACCTTCCTTGACCTTTTGAATTTGCATCCTGTATCTCTTCTCTTTCTCATAATCTCTACTTCCTTCTCTCTGACTTACTTCCTAACATGAACATTTCTGATCCAATACTCTATTTAAATTGTTTATAGTTCTCTTAAGATTACCAGCAATTTGCTAACTGCTATCAATGGACTTCTCTCAGTTTTACTCTATTTGACATCTATTTTAGTTGTTTTTTTTTTTTTTTATATTATTGACCCCACTCAGAAAGAGGATTATGTTTAGGGGGAAAAAAATAAAGATATTTGCAACATGATGAGTCTAAGACAACCTTGAGAGAAGCTTTATACACAGCTGAAGAGAGGGAGTTGATGGGCTACATGAAGCTGCAGTGTCTTTTGTTACCCAATGTTTGGTAGAGAACTAAACTGAAATCTGGTTATAGAAAGGACAATTACCACTCTGCTGATTCATCCATCTGCACCTGCTAAGCCAGTAAACTGCTTACTTTATATGCTGTGTTGATGATTGTGGGGAAGTCACAGTTGAGGGCTGCTTTTTCTTCAGTTTCTTCTTCTGAAAACTTCTAATCTCAGGTGTTTTCAGTATAGATAATGTGAAAGTGAGTTAATTAGATGGGCCTAAGTCATTTCAATGCAGTAAAGCATTTCTGGACTACTCATCACATGTTTTTGGATTATTGGGGACCATGTTGTACATCATGACTCCAAGGTAGGATAATAGCAGGATTGGACAGAAAGGCAGAAAGAAATTAAAAATGCCACCTCCTCCACACAGCCTCTCATGAAATGGAAATGATGTGACGATTTTCCTCCCCCATGATCAACTCAGACATTTCTCAAAATGAAACTGACAAATGCTGACACATGTAAATGCTATCTATCACAAATCAGTGGCCAAATTCTTGATACAACACCATTGTTCTGTGTTGTACATCATATGGGAACCATTATATCCACATCTCTGTATATAGTACATACAAACATTCAAAGGATTTGTTATTTTTGTCAGTATGAGACCATTCTCCAGGTAGAGACCCTATCCATCAACACAGACCATCGTAAATCTAGATAAATCTAGATAACACTTTATGAATTTGGCTGAGGACTGAAAAGTAAAGTGACTTTGTCCCATCACAGTCAGGAAAGGTCAGTTTTAGGATTTTAACTCAGGTCTTTTTTACTCTAAGTTTAAGACCCTATTTACTGAACACATGCACACACACACATACTTTTTAGATATACAAATTAATGTTCTCTTTTTCCAAGTAGGACTTATTATGACTATATACACTTATTTTAATGGTGCTGTTATTGCTCTAAATATTTTTGGAACTCCTCCTTAGAATTTATCTTTAAAAATAACTTAAGAAGTAACACAAGAAAATCAGTATCATTGTTATGGTATGAAAGAGATAGTAAAGATATTATCTCCATTTTACACTTGAGAAAATGGTCTCAGATAGGGTAAACATTTATTCAGGGTCACACAACTAGTGAGTTTTGGAAAAAGAATTTGAACCCATAGCTCCATAACTTGATGATATTCTTTCCACAACTGAGAAAGGCAGTCAGTTGTAAAGCAGAGTGACAGCTAAGTTCTATTGAATTCTACTACCACTAACTCTCCCTATACATTTGAGGGCTTGAATTTATATGTGTATTGTTTTTTATTTACCAGCTATGTTATTTCATTTGATCCTGATAAAAACCTCATGAGGTAGTTGCTATTATCTCCTTTTTAAAGTTGAGGAAACTGAGGTTAAGACAAATTAACTTGTCTAGAATCATATAGTTTCTGAGGCATAATTTAAATTCAAGTCTTCCTGATTCTACATCCTGTGCTCTATCCACTGTGCTATCTAGCTACTTCATGACGAAGGGAAAAATGGTATGCAGATTGGAGCAAGTCCAACACTGAGGTTCCATTTTCTCCCTCTGCTCTGCTTTTAGTGAAAAAAGCAAACTGTCTATTGCATATAAACCAGCACAACTTACATTCCATTGCAGCATCTTTAGAAATGGAAATCATTTGAGATAGAATAAAAGACAATTGACTTAGCTTCCTGAAATTTTTTGTTTTTTACTAGAAAATGTCCTGCAATCAGGGAGGAAAGCCCCAATTTCAACTTTTGTCTACCACAGATGGTGATATATTCAAAATTTCAAAAATGTATTTCCATGAGAAATATTAGTGAAAATAAAGGGATTGTTCTCATAGTGGAAATATGTTGATTGAACATTGACTTAAGGGGGAAAATCTGATCTTGAAAGAAGATAATTTTATTCTTATGGATGAAAAATGTAGTGTTCTGATTGGTTTTCTAGAGGTCTCTGGACCTTCCTTCGTTTCATCAGATTAATCACCATAAGAATAGCCAGGTGTTAAGTCCAAATTCTTTATTGTCTCCTTGCCTGGAGCCCCACTAGCTTGGTCTCAGTAGAGGAAATGCAGGAGGACAGGCCAGCCACCATGGTGGTGTGGGATGAAGGGAATCTCTCTGGTTGAGTTTGTCCCAGCTTATATGTAGTATATTGAGTATAAACCAATCATTATATCACTAGGAAACCATTATTTGTTGTAAGATTAAATCAATCATACTGAACTAGAATAGAGAACTATTAATCACCATGCTAAACTAGATAACTATTGTATCTTCAGTTCTACTGAGTTAACACCTTGTAAGAATCCTTGTTTCAAGTACAGAGTTCTGACTCATAATATCTCCCACTTTCTTTTGTTTTAGAAGATAGGTAGTCATACCCTTCCTAACTTCTCAGGGAGGTGAGAACCCCAAAAAGGAGGTTATCATGTCCATCCTGACTTCTCAGAAAAGGGTGGGGGGTGAAAACACCAAAAAAGGAGGTGATCGTGCCCTCCCTGATGTCTCAGGAGGTAAAATGGGGAGCCAAACCAGATTTTGTTAGCTAGTTTCTGAAGGGGCTAACTTTGAAGCAAGTATACATAAATTCATCAACATGGGAGGTATTATAAACAAACAACATGAATCAACATGAGGAATTATACATGTCTATAAGTCCTAGAAATAGTTCAAAACCAATCTTTATGTATCAGAAAATCCAATGATTCCTGTGAAGTTTTTAAGTCCTGCAATAGTCTTATCGTGTCTCGGGGAATCCAATGATTCCTGCAGGTTTTGAAGTTCTGTAACAGTCTTGTTCTTTCAGTGTCAGATGTTTCTCAGGTCTTCTCCTTTGTTTCAAGGTTTTTCTTTTTTGCTGTCTCTCTCAAGGTGCTCATTGGCACCCAACTGATTCTTTTTCCATCTGTAGAGAGACAAGCAAACCCTCTCCCCCAAGCAGTTAACCTCTCTGGTCCCTTCCATTCAGCACTTTCTGGATCTCTCCACATCACCTAGAGATTACATTAGAGCTGCTTGCACTGGACACTGCCCTTCTGTTGAATTAAAAGACTTGTATTCTCCCCAATTGTAATCTCTTTCTCCCATCTGATTACTTCTCTTCTCATTGATCATACCAAAGCATTGAAATTCTAAAGACTCTCTGAGTATAACCTTGGCTGCCATCATGTCCCACCTGTTTTTTGTTTGAGGTCTTGGAGCTGGGCACTATCTCTCATTTCCCTGGGTCAATCTACATTCTGGGGCTCAATGGAAGCTTTTATTGCATTTTGGACATTGAGTTTTGTTCTCTTACCCTGTCTTCTCACTCTATCACTGTGCCAACATTAAGCTTTCAGATGCCCTACTTTACCACATTGAAAACATTGAAGAGTTTCTCTGGAAGTCCCTTACCAAGAGGGACCCTGTATTCCCATATTCTGCATCATAGCCTGGGTATAAAAGGCATGTGATATAAAAGCCATATATGGCTATGGCACAGCATCTTATGATCTCCTCTAAAGGAGCATCTTTCCCATATAATTCTTCTAAAAACCTCATTAGCATTCTCTTTAGCCAGTTGTCTTATCATTATTCCTATAGCTGCATTTTCACCAATGGTTCTTGTGACAGCTGTTTGCAAACGTCCCACAAAATCAGCAGAAGGTTCATTTGGACCTTGCTCTATTTTCATGAAGGCTTCCCTTCTATCTTGTTTTCCTAGGAAAGAACCCTATGCTTTGATAGCAGCAGCAATTTGCTCATATGCTATCAAAGGGTAATTAATCTGTGCTGAAGCATCTGCATACTGACCTTTATCTGTTAGTTGTCAAAGGTGATTTGTATAATAACTCCAGTTTGCCTATTTTGTTGGGCTTGTATTCTACATACTTCACTATACTCCGAAAGCCACAACAAGTTTTGTCCAGGTTCTAAACACGTCTCTACTACAGATTTCCAATCACCAGGGGTTATAATTTCATAAGCCACATTCTCTAGTAACATCTTAACATAAGATGATGTAGTCCCATAAAGAGTACAACCCTTTTTCAAATCCTTGATTTTTTCCAGATCAGAAGGAGTGTATCTTCTCCTTTGTTGACCTGAAGAATCAAACTCTTCAATAACAGGGTATGCTTCTATTAAATCAGATATATCTGTCCTTTTTTAGCTTTAACTAGTGCTTTTTGTATTTGAGTCATAGGCTGCTTCAGAGGTAGTGCTGATTGTGTCACTGCCCCTCCCCCTCATCCTTCTCCTTCTACCCATGAATGGTTAATTGAGGGGGGTAGGTCAGGGGTTGGGGTGTGTCCTAATGAATCCTGCTGTGAAGTACCACACTCCTTAATTTCATCAGCTTCATACTTAACTCCATTTTTGTCAAATTCTTCATTCTTCACCTAGTTTGTCAGTATCCTCTCCCTCCTGAACTTTCTTTTTATTCCTTATTCTATAACTTAGTAATTTCCTAAAGCCAATTGTATTAAGTTATATGTTCTTTAGGAATTGAATCAGGACCATTATCATTGTAATATTCACTTAATTGCTCTCCTACTAGTTTCCATTTATCTGGCATTAATTCTTCTTCCAAGCCCAACAACTTCCAAGTAGATGAGTACTTTAATGTGTCTAAAAGTCCAGTGATCTGCTCCCAAGTTACAATTAAACCTTGGCTTTTTTTAGTCTAACTATGCTCTCTACACATTTTCTTTGCAGTGGAGAAGACTCCTTTTTAAACATTTGTCCCATTTCAACTGAAATACTAGTTTAGCTCTTAACAAAGTTTTCTTCTTGTCTATTTTTGTACTTATCCTAATTTCTGGATCACTGAAACTTTTTCACTGAACTCAGTCTGGACTTAAATTCTTAGCTCCATGTTTGGACATCAAATGTAATGTTCTGGTTGGTTTTTCTGGAGGTCTCTGGACCATCCTTCATTTTATCAGATTAATCACCATAAGAATAGCCAGGTGTTAAGTCCAAATTCTTTATTGTCTCCTTGTCTGGGGTACAGGCTAGTTTGGTCTCAGTGGAGGAAATGCAGGAGGAGATGCCTGCCACCACGGTGGAATGAGATGGAATGAATCTGACTGGCTAAGTTTGCCCCAGCTTATATGATCTATTGTAATTACATTACCACAGATGTGAATCTTGTAGAATAGGTGTTAATTTTGTAGAACTATATTAAGTATTAAGTTCATGTACTGAACTAGAGAACTATTAATCACCATGCTAAACTAGATAATCATTATATCATCAATTCCACAGAGTTAGCACTTTGTAAGAATCCTTGTTTCAAGTACAGAGTTCTGGCCCATAACAGAAAAATGCTCATATTTTAAGTGCACAGCAGAGTGGTCAGAGGACTTTCCATAACACAACTGTCATTCATCTCTCTATTCCTTGGTTTCCTCATCTGTAAAATAAGTTCAACTGAGTGGTTTTTAAATATTCCTTTCATTTCCAAATTTATGGTATTATGAGACTGAAAATATAGACATATGCCCTAGAACAAAAAGAAAACAGAAAAAAAAAAAAAACAATCTTGCAATGAGTCAGAGCAAGTTAAAGTGTCTGTGTCTCCTCCCTATTCCATTGTTATTTATTTTTCATAGACCTTTATAGGGAGAAAGTGGGATGTGAAAATGTTGAAATGGTAAGCCTCATAAAATCAGGTATTATGTTCAATGTAGATTTTGTGGATAATTATTGGGAAAGGAGACTTGAAAAGGCTATATTCCACACTAATGTTAATATTTATTCACAGCAGCATTCCTACTATGGTTGAATCTAAGTGACTCAGAATAAATGTGTTTAATTGTAATCTGTGGTATGTGCTTACTTTGAAACAAGTAGCACTATATAAGCAAGAATTTAGAATGTGATGTTCAGTTAACTGCATATGAAATTTCATCATCTACCAGAAAGAGTAAATCCTCTGGAATTATGGAAGCAGGAAGAAAAGAGAGAGAGAGAGAGAGAGAGAGAGAGAGAGAGAGAGAGAGAGAGAGAGAGAGATTGTAAAGTTTTTATCTTTAACCAAGAACTTATTGCTAAGTATCTACCTTAAAGAAATCTAAGTCAGAAGGAAAGGTCCCATATACAAAAATATTTATAGTTAACATCTTATGCATTAGCAAAGAACTAAAAACAAAGAAGATATCTATCAACTGAGGAAAGACTAAATAATGTATAAATAATTAAATAATGAATGTAACAGGATATCACTGCACCATAAGAAAAGATGGACATGAAGAATTTTGAGAAACATAGGAAGACTTATGTGAATTTACAAAAATTGAAATAAGGCCCAACTAGGAAAACAATACTTAAAACAATATAAACAGAAAATTTAGAAAACAATTAAACTGGACATTGTATAACTAAAATAACTAAGCTTGATCTTGGATGGCACAGTAAATAGAGCACTGGGATCAGGAAATAATCAGGAAGAAATCCTCCTGAGTTCAAATCTGGCCTCAGCACTTTCTGGTTTTGTCATTCTGTACTTGTCACTTAATCTTTTTTTGCAACAGTTCCTCATCTGTAAAATGAGCTGGAAAAGGAACTGGCAAACCATCACTGTATCTTTGCTAAGAAAATCTCAAATGGGTCATAATGAGTTAAACAAGATTGAAATGATTGAACAACTATAACTAAGCTTGGCCTTGAAGCAGAGATGAAAAAAATGTATCTCCTTCCCTTCTTTGTAGACATAGAGAGCTTTGGTGAGAAATGTTGCATATTCCTTTAGACTTGGTTGATGTGTTCATTCATTTTGTTGGACTTCTTCCTCCCCTCTTCTTTCCCTCCTGCCTTTTATTTTCTGTTATAAATAAGGACTATTAGGGTAGGGGAGAAAGAGGTACATTTGGAATGCAAGGGCATTTAAAAACCAAAAGTGATGATAGAAATACATTTTTTGAAAGTGCAAATGTTCCTTTTTGCTGAATCAGCTTCTTTCCTCACCCTGTATTTCATTTTAAAAAATATATTTTACTGATATCTTTGTCTTCATAATCTTCCTTTTCTAGATTGAATTCTTCCTTGTGACAAAGAAAATAAGTAAAAACATTCAATATGGCGGCTATGTCTGATGATGCATATGGCATTCTTAGTAGCCTACTGCTTCCTTTCCATGAGGATGGAGGCATATTTCATACCTTTTCATCATGTTTTTCATTGGTTTTCCCATTAGTCAGAAACCAATTTCCTTCTGAGCCCATCTGTGTGAGAAGTGCTATTCTGGCAGAAAGACAATTTCTATGGATGCTTCTGCCATGGAAATCAATGGCATGTTTTACCCCCAGCTTCTGGCTCCTTTGGAGTGATTGCCTCAGGGGAGAAAGGGCTGCAGATAGCTTCTTTAAGTTGCTCCATACCCTTCATCACTATCAATGCACCCAGGCTGACATCCTTGCCAACATTTAACAAACAGCAAGAAAGTGGCCATCCTATAAAGATCGTGATGACTGTTTAAGTGTTCTACTCTTCTGTGAGATAATTTCATCTGAAAGTATTACACTGATGTCCAGATGGTTGAGTGAACTTGTAGAATTGGAGCATTGTACCTGCATGCTGGATTAAAAGTGTGTTATTCTGTGTCATTTTAACAGGAAGAATCAAAATGATCAGAAAAGAGCCAAAAAAATCCTCTCCTCCCTATCTCTCTGTCTTATAGTCCTCTTTGAGGAATAAAAAAGGAATATAAACTAACATTTCATTTTATAGACTAACATTCCTCTTTAAGGAATATAGACTAACATTTCAAATCTTGTCTTAAATGTTTAGTGCTTTCATTTCCTGAACTATAACACTTATAAAATGGCCTCTAACACCTCTTATAAGTCTAAATTTATGATTCCATGACATCACAGATTTATTCTGTTAAGGTGCTTTGTTAAATGGAAGTACAGTACTATGAGGTTTTTGCCCTCTATCATCCATCTATTCATCCATCCATCCATTTATCTATCATCTATCTATCTATCTATCTATCTATCTATCTATCTATCTATCTACCTTTCTTTCTTTCTATCTTTCTGTCTCTGTCTGTCCAGCCATCTATATACAATGCATATATGAACACACGTGCATACACAAAACAAATGAATGTATATATACTCATACATGTATGCACACATGTGTATAATATTTTGCTATATAGCCATCTATACACATCTAAACATGGGTATGTTTCCATGAATATATCTTTACACAGATATATATTTGCATGCAATATATATATTGCCATGTATGTATATATTACACATATACCTATATTATATATAAATACATGTGTGTCTATACATGACATGATAATTCTATACTACATATAATATATGTATATACATATATTAAACATTTTACCATGTATATACATACATAGATTTACAATTAGTATTTTTTATCTACTAAAGTCTTATTCTGATGCCTCATTGTAATGTTGCCATGAATCTGGATTTGTGGAGGTTCTGTTAGCAGAGTATGATCTATTAGTGGTCCTACAAAACTGGAGCACCTTCAAGTATACTGTTTTTCTGTTTGAGAAGCAGCCTTGCTAAGATCCACCATCATCAGTTTGGTTCCTGAAGAATGTTTCAACCACAGTCTAGAAGACTATCTACCAAATTATAGAGGGGGCCCTGCTAACACCGAAATGTATGTGGGTGGTGGGGCAGTATTCATATTGATAATATTATTGTTCCCTAAAGTATTAATATGAAATCCAGATGTTGGGTCAATATCAAAGCACTTTAGGGGAAAAAAGAGATGATTGGGATTGTCTAAGGAAGGCAGATTTACTGTGAATGAATATAGAGAAGTCCATGTTTATTTTGTAGGGATGTGAAGAAGCACCTCAATGCTACTAAAAGTTCCTAGGTTTGAGAATGAGAGTACCTGAATTTTAGGTCAAATCTTACTGATTGTGTGATTCCATGCAAATCATGAAATTTCTTTGATCCCCAGTACCCTCATCTATAAAATGGGGATCATAATATTATCTCACATGCTTCTTTTGGGAAATGTGCTTATGAAACTTAAAAGCATTATATAAATGTGATTTATATACATATAGTTAGATGGCTCAGTAGATAGAGTGCTAGAGTTGGAGTTGGAGTCAGGAAATCTGGTCTCAGATATTTACTAATTGTGTGACCATGGGCAAATCACAACCCTGTTTGCCTCAATTTCCTCATCTATAAAATGAGCTGGGGAAGGAAATTGCAAACCAAGAAAATCCCATGAACAGCATTCAGAGGGTCATGAAGAGCTGTGTACAACTGAATGACTGAATAGCAGATGTATAAAATGTGTGTGTGTATACACGCACATCTATACATATACATATACATATATACATATATATATATTCAACTATTCTTTTCATTCCTTGAAAGTACTGTGAACTCAAGAATCATTACTTGATTATCATTTGGATATGTATATACACATACATCTATACATATGTATATATACACACATGTTCACATATATCCAAATGTACATATGCAAACATAGCCAGTGTATATATGCACACTTTAAAATGTCAGAAAAATAGACATGCAGGATAATTTTTAAAATAATAGTTCTTTTAGGGCTTCCAAAATCAGAATTTAAAATAATTTAAACAAATAAACACTTCTTAGTCTTCTCTGCTGGATTATCATTTGTGTCTTTCCCCCTAACATGAGTATCTCCCAAGCCTCTTTTCTATTCTTTTTTTCCTTTTTTGCTCTTTTTTCTCTCTCTACATATATATGCGACTAGATCCTTTATGCCTCAGTTTCCTTATCTAAAAAAATGAGATGCTTAGTTTCAATGGGCTTCAACATCTCTTTGAGTTCTAAGTCAATGCCTCCTATGGAAAATCCTCTAGCAGTGTATGTTGGCTTCTTCTTTGCAAATTTTAAAGTTGGAAAATTACCCAAAATACTGAAAAGTTGGAATTTTCCCAGGTTCACATTCCCATTATGTGTCAGAAACAGATTTTTGAGCCCAAGTCTTCTGTTCCAAGACCATATTTCTTTTCACTGGCCCAGAATAGTATTAATGAAGATTTCCTATGGGGTTGTGGCTTTGAGTATCTGTATATGAAATGGGGAGTAGAATAGGGTTTCAATTTTAAGTATATGATACTTAGCAATAAAACAGGTGCCACATTATAATTTTGTCAGCGGAGAAGGACTTGTTTGCTTAAGAACTCCTTTTCCCCTTGAAACAGTAATTTCAGGTCTGGGTTCCTATGTTTCACTCATCCTCATGGTATTCTTACAAGAATTTCTTGAAGTTGTCTTGAAGGAGGGGACAATTTAAGACAGCTGCAAGCTATATTCCATATTTGTCAGTTCTCACTACCTTGATGGATATAACTGAGTGGAAAAGTGATTGACTCTCTCCTCATTTTCTCTTAATGTAAATGATAAATCTACATCTCCTGTAGATTGAGACGGTTAAGGCAGAGACTATCCAAGATTGAGGGCCTGTGCACTTATGTGATCTTATTCTCCACTCTCAATTGAATCCTCTTTCCCATTTGAAATCCTATTTAGTTCCTGAGCTATACTACAGGATGGTCCTATTATTTGGCCACTTTCATTTGGGCTTGCTATTTTGGACTCATTATGCTTCTTTCCAAATGTCTTTTGCAAAATATGTGAGAGTAAAGGCAATGATTGAAATAAAAGAATAGGGAATATACCATAGACTACATTTCCTCCCTTTCCTGCTTGACAGCTAGGTGAACCCACATTGTATTCTGTACTCAAGTGGCCTTTGGTCATAATTTGCAATCTCAACAGGTGTATAAAAATCAGATACTTGTCAGCTATTGGGGAAAAAATTGAAATGTGTTTGTTTTTAAGACATTTAAAATTTTTATGTCACTATATTATTCAGGAGGTAGTGGAAATGACAGTTGCATTGAAATATTATTTGTTGACATTGCAATAAAAAGAGATAATTCTCATCTGAATCTCTTTGCAGTTTTTGACCCTATTAAATCCTTACTTTGACTCCTGGGTACTTTCTTATTTCTAGTTCTTGAACTTATTTACACTCGCCTTCAACACTGACAATCAAGAAAGAATTCATTATAGTTTTGAAAGTAAGATTTTTTCAGGTTCTCAAATTTAGAATTAAAAAAATAAATTTAAAAAGCCTATTTCTTAGTCTTCTCTGCAGAACTATTAATCATGCCTTTTCCCCTACTCTAACCATGGTATGTCCCAAGTCTCTGTCCTGATTCCTCTTCTCTTCTAATTTGGTAATCTTGTCAGTTCTCTCTTGGTGAGCTCATTTGTTCTTCTGGCTTCAATTATCATCTTTGTGTAGAAGAACCCTAAATACAAATTTCTAATTCTAATCTGAAACTTGGGGCCCACAATCCACTGTCTGTTGGAAATCTCCACTTCTATGTCCTTAGGCAACTCAAACTCAACATGTTTAAAAAAAGAACTTATTATCTCTCTGCCACATATTCCAATAAAAACCCATATCTCACCTAAATTTCTCTGTTGAAGTAATAATTATTATTCCAATAAGTTCACAAGTTAAATTATCCTTGACTCTTTCCTCTCTTTATCCACCATACCTAATCAGTCCCAAGGCTTATTATTAATTCTATGTCCACACAGTCTCTGAATATGTTTTCTTCTTTCTATTTACAAAACCTAGTCTAGACTCTTTTCATCATTTGCCTGGACTATTTTAACAGTATCAATGAAACTGATTTTTCCTTCACATATCTGCCAAAATAATCTTCTAAAAGCACATATGATCATATAACCCTAACCTCAGCTCTACTCAAGAAATTTCAGCGGTTCCTTATTTCCTATTGCATGAAATATAAAATTTTATTAATCACTATATGATCCAGGTGATAATAGAAACTTAACATTTAAATATTAATGATCTGGTTCCGGCTTACCTTTCTAGGCTTATTTTACTTTACTCCTTTTAGGCACTCCATATTTTAATCAGATTGGCTTACTGTCGGTTTCTTGAATATGATGCTTCAACTCTCATTTCTGTGTTTTTACATGGGCTATCTCTCATGCCTAAAATGTATTCCCTTACCATCACCTCCACTTTTTAGAATCCCTAATTTTTTTACAGGCTCAATTTATCTTTATTTTTAGAAACATCTAGGTTCAAAAATCCTTTTTTAAAGTTTATTTGTTTTTAATATACATTGTTTTATGAATTATGTTGGGAGAGAAAAATCAGAGCAAATGTGAAAAACCATGGGAGGGATTAAAAATAAAAACAGAAAAAAGAGGTGAACATTCAGTCTCCTTAGTTCTTTTTCTGGTTGCAGATGGCATTTTCTGTCCAAAGTCTATTGGGATTCCTTTGGTTCATTGACCTATTGAGAAGAACCAAACCTTTCATAGTTGATCATCACACATTCTTGCTGTTATTTCAGGGTCCATTTTTCTACTTTCTACAGGATGTCTTTTCTGATCACTACAATTATTAGAGCCTTTTCTCTCTTCACATTATCTTGTGTTCTCTGCTTACATGTTGTATCTCCTCAGTAAAGTATAACTTTCTTTAGTGAAGAGTTTTTTTTTTTTTTAATTTTATCATTGTTACTCTAGTGCATGTAATGCCTTGCAAATACTAGGTGTGTCAATATGCAAAATTGAGTTGATTTGGATCATCTAGGTTCACACTCAGAAGATCAGCAACTGGCTACTTTGAATGGAGGAGTAGATTACTGAAAGTTTTCAAACAATCTTTGAACTAGAAAGGATTTATCTTACCCAGTCTTTCTATTTACTTTATTTTTTAAATTGTACTGTACCACAAATATTAATTCATTTGATTTCAGAATAAGAAGATATGGATCTATGCCTTTGGAGGGGAGTAAGTAACATGGATGAGATCATGGATTTATTGAAGTAGTCAGTAAAATGGAGATTATAAAATTCAATATGAGGCTAATCTCTTTTACTTTATATCATTAGATACTTGAAAATAGTTATCATGTCCTTTGCTTCTCCAGACTAACATCCTTAATAATTTCAAATGATTTTGGTATCTCTAGGCCTTTCTTCAACATCCATCAGACTTGCAATTTTTTTTCCATACCAAATAGTGAAGTAATATCTAAAATATTATAAAAATCTAATTTACTACAAAGCATATGCATTTTTTCATACCCTCTAAAATAAGGGTTCTTAACCTTGTACATGTCATGGGCCCCTTTGACAGTCTTATGAAGGCTGGGGATTGCTTCTCAAAAGTTTTAAATGCATACAATAAAATATACAGAATTACCAAGAAACCAGTCATATTAAAATACAGTTACTTTTTTTTAAGTTCAAGAACACCTGCTCTAAGAAATATTTCTGGATCTAATACATGAACTTAAATTACTGCTGTACTTCCTGCTTATTTTATTTACATTATATTCATTTATATGCACATGCATATAATTTTATAAATTTTTTAAAGAGAGATCTGGGAATAGGTATCATGTTTTCTCTTTCTTTTGTATCCCTTTCTTTTTCTTTCTTGTCACTGGCACCAATGTTTAGCCTGACGTGGGTAGTAAACTCTTCTTAGTCTTAAATCATCTTTTAAATTAATCTGCATCTCCATTTCTTTTGAATTGTTTTATGTTTTTAATCTTGTTCCATTCTTCTTCTTCTTGGAGTCACAGTAGTCTATTTGTAGCAGGCTAAGGGGACGTATACAGATATTTTTTCTGGGAATATCATAAGTTAAAAAAAGAACATGAGAAATACATTAAGTGTCAGGTATCTTTAATATTTTAAATGTGATGTTTTGGTTAAGCTTTTCAGTAAAATATTGTTTGATGGGACTAGGGCTGAATGAGGAGTTCAGTGAATCGCACTTTGACTTGAAACTTGATTGTTCAGGTCCTGGAAGTGAGCTAAAATTCCAATGGATTTTAGCTGTGAGCAAATGTTGTGAGCTTCTTTCTCAGAGCAGAATTGTTGAACAGGTGGCCTTCAAAAGGATCACTCAGTATATTTAGCTTCTGAAACTTGAGCAACTCAAGACCCGATTGGTTGTTCTAGCCATATGATAATTCGGGAGCTGGTGCATCTGGGCTGCTCTTGCCTGGGGTTCTCAGGAGGGAAGAGTTGGAGAGGCTTTGCTGCTTAGGAAATTTATTTTATATATTAATGGTAAGGTTGACTTCTTTATTTGTGGGGAGACTATTCTATCATGAGAAATTATGAAGCTTCTCCTGAGGTCTTTTACAAAATTGTGGGTCATAATGGGGAAAATTAGTGAAAAAGAAAAAGAGATGGAAAATTGAGGGCTTTGTCATCTGTTGCTACTTATTCATAACCCAAATTCAGGGCTTTTAGTTAGAGTTAGTGTCCTTACTAACCAATTTGACCATTCATTGGTGATATTAGCACTCTTCTCTAACAAAACCAATCTCAATTTTAATCTCTCTTTCTCTCTCTCTCTCTCTCTCTCTCTCTCTCTCTCTCTCTTTCTCTCTCTCTCTTTCTCTCTCTCTCTCTCTCTCCTCTTCTCTTTCCCTCTCTCTCCTTCTCTCCCCCTCCATATTTTTCCTTATGTATTTGCACTAAAAAAGGGACCATGTTGTATGTTCCTATATTTAACCTGCTCTACTGGGCTCCATTTGCCTCAGAAGGAATGACTATTTCGCTAGCTAAACAAAACCAGCCAATGATTTAGGGGTATTGGCTTACATGGCAGATATCTGCAGCAAGGAACAGCTGTTACAAAACATCATTTCCCAACATCAAGTCTCAGAACTCTGCATATTAGCATCAAGCCAGAGAGCTCAAATCTGACATTAGTCTCATTAGTCACTGAATTGGGAATATATAACAAAGATTCTTTATTCTATATATTTTAAAACACATATTGTGTGGATTTTGATATTTTTCAGGTTTGAACAAGATTTACAGGAAAAAAGAGGGAGTGCCCATTCAAGCCAATGGTGTGTGGGGAGAAACTAACCCCAGTCCCTTAAGGTCATTGTTTTTTTTTTTTTAAGACAGTTTTCTATGTGTGTCCTAGTTTGAGTGTTCAGTCATGAGTTTTTCTTCTGAGGTATTCAGCAAAATCACAACTATACCAAAAGAAATAGATTGTTTTCTTGTATTTTCAGTTAACTCACAACTTTTTTCTGAAAATCAAAATGAACTTATCTTTTATTGAAATACTTTTGGTCTAAGTTGGGTAGAAATGTAAATATTGTGCTTTTCATTCCTCCCTAACTCTAATCTCTTCCCTCTAATATATAGCTAGTTAGAAAACACAATCATAAGTAATAGTATCATACATAATTAAGGGAAGCCAGTAAAAGGAAGATTTGGTTTTGATATTCTAAAAATTGTGTTTTAAATGCCTACTCTCATCTTTTATGACAATAATCTGTGTGTGCCTGTGTTTAATATCCATATTGCTTTAGGCTACTAGTGTTGTGTGTCCATTTTCATTCCCGAGAAAAATATCTAATGTGTTTTTATTTAATCCCTAATATTAAAGATTGTAGGTAACAGAGTACTACTCTGTGAAGATGGCGGACGATGAAGAATATGAGGAGGTGGTGGAGGTAAGATGAACAATGTCTGATGACTGGGTTTTGTTTTTTTGTTTTTGTTATAGGGCACCAGTCACTGCCTTGCAAGTGAATCAATCATTTTAAAATGACATATCTCTTTTAAATTCACAAAGGCATTGCTAGCATATAAGAAGGTAGATATTTTTAGTTGAGTTTAACTATAATTATATGGGAATCAGAACTGAAAGGAAATCCCATCACTGTAGCCAAACTTTTCTTTTCTTCTTAAAAAAAGTGAGAACTAAAGAATATTTTTCATTTGCCTGAAAAAACCTACCCTGATACATCCACTTATTCGTTCCCCTTGAACAAAGAACCAGAGAGGAAAAGAACAAGAGGAAGTAAGTTCCAGTGACAGAATCATTACTTAATACTTACCAGAGAGTAAAGAAACAATTATTAGTCTTGACTTCAAAGAGAATATGTTATAGGTCAGGCTCTCATTCCTTGGCTGAGGGGGGGGGGGAATCTCCTTTTTATAGATTCTGATTTATTTATTCCATTCAAAGCCTTCACAAAGTACAATTGTCCTTAAAAATTTCTCACTGGGTCTCTGTTTTTGCTCAAATGACCAACAGAAGAAGCAAGTTTGTGTTTTGTTTTAATTAAAAATAGAAATTGAGAATAAGCCAACTTAAACAATTATTTTCAAGATTTTTTGTTCATAGAGTCATATTATTCTTTGCTGTTAGAAATTTAGTAGCACTGAATGTTTAAGTCTGAAACATAACAGGATTTTTAGGGAGACTTCAGACATTCATCCAATTGCAAGTTAAATTCCATATAATTCATAGTACATCTAGTGAAACCCTCCCAGCACACCTTTCAAATCTTTTTTTTTTTTGATCTTCTTTCACAAATTGATTGTGAAGGTTGTTTTTTTTCCCAAAAGTTTTAATATTTTGAGTTTTTTTCCTATCCAAAAATAACAACACATAAAACACAATTTCATAGATTTATTCAAACTATTATTCCATTTTCTCTTCTCCTTCACTGCCTAAAAGCCTCCTCCTTTTGATATTCTACCTTCTACCTTGCCTTCTATCATACTTATACATCTAATCCTGAGCCCTAGCCACATCCAGTTATATGTATTTACCACTCACTGATACTTCATAGACAGCATGTCCAGAATTCATAATTATTCTCAAACTTACCCCACATTATAATTTCTCTATTTCTGTTTCCATGCTAACTCTTAGTTATTGAAGCTTAAAACTTCAGTACCATCTTTAACTCTACTCTCACTCTTTATCTGACATCTTATCATCTTCTCAGTTCTCTCCAAAGAGTATCTATAGCATGAAGAAATTACTATAATTCTTAATTAGTCCCCAATGTTTTATTAAATGAAGAGTAATTTCTAAATTTCACCTTTTCATTTACTCTGATCACAACATGCTTTTGTTATGATTACCTCTCACTTGAACATGCTTAATAACTTCCTGGGTTATCTCTAAACTTTTAATCTCTTTTCTCTATGATATACTATCAAATAATCTTTGTAATATACATATCTGAAAATATCGTCCCTCTATACAAAATCTTTGAGAGTTTTCCATTTCCTCATGGACATTAGCTTGGCATTCAAAATCCTTCACAATCTGATTTCAACCTACTGTTTTAAGATTGTTTCATATTATTTTCCTTCACTTACCTTACATCCAGCCAAATTACACAACTTGGTGTTTGCTAATATCTTCTTGTCTTCTCCTACCTTTGTGGATTTATGCCAACCCTTTCCCAGTCCTGAAATTCCCAATACCTTTTCACCTTTTGAAATTCTTCTCTTCCTTCATAGTACAGCTTATATGTTACTTCCTTTATGGTTTCCCCAGCTGAAAGTAATATCTTCCTCATAGTTGTTTTAATTTGCATTTTTCTGATGAATAGTTATTTAGAGCATTTTTATGTGATTATAGATAGCTTTGATTTCAGATTTTTCATAGCTCCTTGCATAAGTCTTTACTTTGCATTTTTTACATTTTACCCCATGTGTAATTTATATAAATTATATAAATCCCTCTGATTAGATTGTATGTTTTTTTGAGAATGGTGATTATGATTTTTTTCATCTCTGTATTCCCAGAATCTGACAAATACATAGAAGGTGTTTTATAAATGTTCGTTGAATTTTATTAAATTAATCTCATTCCTGCCTTTATATTGAGAGACAGACAGACACACACACACACACACACACACATACACACACACAGAGACAGAAATAGAGACAGAGATAGAAAGAGACAAGAAGAGACAAGAAATTGAGAATTAGAAATTCTCTATAAACAGTGTCTTAGTTCTCCAACTACTTATAGGTTCATAGATGTGAAAGTGTTTTATAATTAACTCTTGATCAAGGGCATGATAGAAATATCATCTGAATATTTTCAAATGCTTTTTCATATGAGAGGAGGTCTGGAAAAGGACATCACTTTCCCCCATCTTTCCATTATTTCTTAGACCTAGATTGTAGATTATATTTCCAATAAAATAGTTGAAGATTCATTAGCAAATTTTATAAACAACCAGGAAAAATGTGTCAAAAAATAGTAATGGAAAAATGCATTATTACTGTCTTTCAATTAAGATCCAAACTAATAGCTAATATTTTGGAAACCATAATTAGTCCTTAACTTTATCAATGTCCTTATTAATCTATGATGCAAAAGTTGAATATAATACTCCAGATGAGTTCTAATGAGGAGTGTAGGACTAACAGTTGTTTTTTTTTTTTTTTTTTCTGGAAGCAGGGACTACATTAATACTGTCTAGGACTACATTAATATTTTTTTGGCTGCTATATCACACTGCTGACCCATTACAATTTACAGATTTCTGCTGTTTAACCACATCTTATATTTAAGGTTGATTTTTTTTATATCTAAGGAAAACCATTTACATTTTTCCTTATTGAATTCATTTTATTAAGTTCACATAGTGCTCTAACCTGTCAAAATCCTTATGAATGCTGACTCTGTCATTAGTCAATCCTCTCTGCTAGTCCTCTCAGTTTGGATCATCTGCACATATGATAAGCATACCATATCTCTTTTTTTACCCAAATCATTCATTAAAAAATGTTAATCAACACAAGGCTAAGTGCAGGGCAATTAAGTGGTTCAGGGATAGAAAGCTGGGTCTGGAGTCAGGAAGACTCCTGAGTTCAGATCTGACCTCAGACACTTACTAGCTATGTGACTGTGAGTAAGTTACTTTACCCTATTTGCCTCAGTTTCTTCATCATTAAAATGAGTTGTAAAAGGAAATGGAAAACTATTCCAGTATCTTTGCCAAGAATACATCCATTATCACCTCTATTATTTAAATTGAAATAGAAATGTTAGCTATAACAAAAGAGAAGAAAAAGTAATCAAAGGAATTAGAACAGGAAATGAGGAAACAAAAACATTCTTTAGAGATAATATGATATAATATTTAGAAAATCCTAGAGAATCAACTAAAAAACTACATGAAATTATTAACAACTTTATCAGAGTTGCAGGATACAAAATAAACCCATATAAAGAATCAGCATTTCTATCTATTACCCACCAAATCTGGCAGTAAGAGACAAAAGAGAAATTCCATTTAAAATAACTGCAGACATTACAAAATACTTGGGAGTTTAACTATTAAGACAAATCTAGGAACTACAGGAATACAACTATAAAATGCTTTTCACCCAAATAAAGTTAGATCTAAACAAGTGAAAAAAAATTATTGCTCATGGGCAGACTGAATCAATATGATAAAAATAACAAATTACTCTATTCATGGCATGCCATGTCAAACTAACAAAATCATTTTATAGAGCTAGAAAAAATAATAACAAAATTCATCTAGAAGAATAAAAGCTCAGGGAAGCTAAGAAAATCAATGGGAAAAAATGCAAAAGAGGATGGTCTAGCTGTAACAGATCTCAAACTGTATTATAAAGCAATAATTATCAGAACAATCTGATACTGGTTAAGAAATAGAGTGGTGGATCAGCAGACTAGATTACATTATACTAAATGACCATAGTAATCTAATATATGAAAAACTCAAAGATCCATACTTATGGAACAAAAACTCATCTGATAAAAACTGCTGAGGAAACTGAAAAACTGTATGGCAGAAACTAGGTATAGACCAACATTTCATACCATATACCAAGATAAAGTCAAAATGGGTACATAATTTACACATAAAGAGTATGGACCAGTTTATCTGTCAGATTTATGCATAAAGCAAAAATTTAGTACAGAAGAAACTATAGAGAACATCACAAAATATAAAAGAGATAATTTTGATTATATAAAATTTAAAAGTTTTTGCACAAACAAAACAATGCAATCAAAATTATAAGAAAAAATTATAAGGAAAACTAGGAAGAAATTTTGCAATGAGTATCTCTGATAAAGGCCTCATTTTTCAAATATGTAGAGAATTGAATCAAATTTACGAAAATATAAGTCATTTCCCAATTAATAAATGGTCAATGGATATGAACAGGCAGTTTTCGCACAAAGAAATAAAAATTATCTATAATCATATAAAAATGCTCTAAATAACTATTGATCAGAAAAATGCAAATTAAAACAATTATGTGGTACCACTTCTTCCTATCAGAATGGCTAATATAACAAAAACAAGGAAAATGTTGGAGAGGATATGGGAAAACTGGGACACAAAAGCATTGTTGGTAGAGTTGTGAACTGATCCAACCATTCTAGAGAGCAATTTGGAACTATGCCAAAAGGGCTATAAAACTATATATATATATATATAAATATAAATATATATATATATATATATATATATCCTTTAATATATAGAATTATCACAGCTAGTTCTATATCCTAAAGATATCCAAAAGAGAACCAGTAGAACATTGTACATAGCAACAGCAATATTGTTCAATGAAGAACTGTAACTTTTATTCTCAGCAAAACAATGATCCAAAACAATTCCAAAGGATTAATGATGAAGCATATAATCGCTTCCAGAAAAAGAAGTGATATTAATTGAATACAGACTGAATCATGCTATTTTTCACTTTTTCTTTCATTTTTTCCTTTTATTCTAGTTTTCTTGCACAAAATAATGATATGCAAATATTTTATATAACTGTGTAAAGTATAACCTTTTAGAACTCAAGACTTCAAATAAAAAATATTTTAAAAAACAAAAATGAAGAAAAACTGAAATAGGGTCATGAAGAGTCAGACATGACTGAAAAATGATGACAATCATCTGGATATAGATTATTCTGTGTAATCCCAGATATCAAAATTAGGACTAATAGAAGGACAATGTATCAGATTTCAGGACAGTATGAGACAGAGCTTCATAAACATTCATGCTATGCTCAAATGGAGTAGATTACCTCAAAATATATAACATTTCTCTTCTCTGGAAGTATTCAAGCAGAATCTGGATGGTCAGTAGTCAGAATATCTAGGGAGAATTCACATAAGTTATAGGAAATTGGACTAGATTTGAAAACACAGACACACAAAAAAACAATTTTGAAGAAGAATGATGAGATTCATTTAAAGAGACTGGATGGTACTCAGGGTGCTACTCCATAGCATACCTTCTCTTATGTTGACATTGAACTATTTACAAGTATTTTTTGAGTTCACTTGTCCAAACAGTTATGAATCCATCTGATTATATTATCATCTAATCTGTATTCTCCATCTTCATCATAAAAAAGTGATAAACTTTATCAAAAGTTCTCCCAAAATATAGATAAGCTACATCTACAGCATTCTTCTCATTTGCTAGCTTAGAAATACTCTCACAAAAGGAAGTAAAATTAGATGAGCATGCTCTAATTTTGATGAAATCATATTGCCTTTTAAATTTTTTATAGATAGAAACCTACCATTTCTTTAATGATCCATTTCCTAGGAATTAAAGTCAAGCTTACTGGCCTATAGTATTCATACTTTCTTTCTTCCTCCCCTGCTCCTTCCCTTTCTCCTCACCCTTTCTTCTCCCCTTCTCCCCTCTCCTCTTCCTCTCTCCCTCTTCTCCTCCCCCATCTCCCTTTTCCTTTCCCTCCTTCTCTCTCGTTCTCTCTCTCTCTCCTCTTTGTTATAAATGAGCATAATCGACTTTTCCTCCCAAGGTTCCTTTTTGAAAACCAAGCCTATTTGTTGACTCTATCACTGCCTCCCTCCTCGCCCCCCCCCCCCCCCCAGCTCATTATGACCTTTATTATTCTTAGCACTATTTTTTTAGATCCATATCATGTTCTTATATTCATCATCCATTGCTTGGCATTTCTTCTATCTTCTGTGCATTTCTTTAAATAAACTAAGTTGGTTGGTAATTTCCATATGTATTCACATCAGTCTCTTTAGACAAATCCCATCTTTCCTCTTTGGAGTTGTTTCCTTTTGTGTTTTCAAATCTGGTTCAATCTTCTATAACTTGTGTGAATTCTCTGCACAATAACTTTGATCACTGACCATCCAGGTTCTGCTTGAATACCTCCAGGAATGAATAAATGATTATGAAATTCTGCCTCATATTGTTCTGAAATCTGATTCATTGCCCTTCTATTGGTCTTAATTTTGCCATCTGGGATCATATTGAAACAATCCACTTCTAAATGATTGTCCTTTAGATACTTGATTTAGATTTTTGAATACAGATAGAGCATTTGCTGTAGACTACTATTATTCTATAACACTTCCTTCTAGGAGAGAAAAAAAAAAGATTTGTATGGGAAACATCAGAAATATGCTTAGCTCCTTTGTATTCTTAGGTCAATGGAAATTATAGTTAGTGCTTAAATAGACTGATTTAGCTAAATATCATAGAAATGTAGTAGACAATTTTTAGTGAGGTTATCTTTGCCATTTTTGCCCTCTTTATTGCTTTGTGCTCAAGTCTCTGCTCTGTATCTGACTACTGGAGACTAAAAACCTCTCTTTTGCCTCTGAGTTGTAAACTGATTTTTTTATTGATGTCAATGGAAGAATTATCAAAATGGGGTGGTTGTAGAAATTAGAGTAAATGATCAATGAAGGGCTCCAACAAACACAGAGAGGAAGTAGTTTAAAACAAAATAAACAAAACATTTCCCTCTAAGAAAACCAAAAAAGAATAAATTTAAAAAGATGCACAGCAGGGAATAAAAGAATAATTTACAAGGAAGTAAAGAATAGACAGATACTCATGAATATAATTTTTTTTTTACTTATATATGTATACTTTCTTAAACTGGAATTTGTTGTTTTATATGCTGAATCCTTCCTGATATTCTGCTGGACATATGACAGTGTTCTCTTTTGTTTTATTTCATTTTGTTTTTTAGTCCTTTTCTATTTTTCTTTTCTCTTATTCTGTTTCTTCAAATAAAATAAATTTGATTTTTAAAAAAGGAAATCAATCAGTCTTGAACATATGCAATAAAATTGTTCTGAGAGTATCCACCAGAGCCAAGTAAACATGAAAAGGAAGGAAATGATAAGACAGGGATAGAAGGTTTGATTAGAAGTAGTATAGTAGAAGATAATTATTAGATTTGACATAGATGTAAAGGTCACCAATCTCTTTATATAAGCAATACTGTCAAGGATTTTTAGTCATATTTCTTTTTTTAATAGTATTTTATTTTTTCAAATACATGCAAAGATAATTTTTAATATTCATCTTTGCAAAACCTTGGGTTTCAAATTTTTCTCTCTCCTCCTTCCCCCTCTTCCCTAAGACAACAAGCAATCCAATATAGGTTAAACATGTGCAATTCTTCTAAACATATTTCCATATTCATCATGTTTAGTCATATTTCTAAAAGTAATCTTTATTGATACTAAGTCTATAACATAGGCAGAATGGGAGAAGCAGCAGAAAATTATTTTAACTTTTGCAGACAACATCCAAAACATTTCCAAATGTCTCTGATTTTCCTTCTTGATGTAGTGAGTCTTTCTTGAGTATGGAATAGTCCCATGGTATCAGCCTTATCAAGAATTTTTCTTGGGATTGTGTAGGCCTGGTAGACTGTGAAGGGCTATACCACTGTCAGGTAGCCCTTAATAATAGCATGGATATACTACTTGGAGATTTGCAAAATGCTTTACAAACATTATCTTATTTGATCCTCACAACAATTCTGGAAGGGTGATATTATTATTATCCCTATTTTACAGATGAGAAAAGTAAGGTAAACAGAGGTCGAGTGACTTGTCCAGAATGTGAGGCTGGATTTGAATTTAGGATTTCTTAACTCCAAATCCTGTTTTACCCACTGCACTATCTAGCTGCTTAGAAATGTTTTTTGTAGTAGAATGAAATAACAAAAAGATATCCATGTAGGCCATTGTAGAATAGCACTGACAGAAAAATATTTGGGCTATATAAGAAAGATGATAATGCAGTAGGAAAAAATTAGAAAATAAATATCCATGAGGATGAATTCTAGGTCTTATTTATTTTTAACAAAGCCATAGGTTTCCTATGGGTAAAATGATAGGTTGAAATAAATGGTTTGGGTAAAGCCTCTCAGTAAAGAGCAGGATTTCCCCCAAGATGGCCTTAAAATGTGTATTCCCAAAGGGAGGATGGTGATAGAAAAAGTGGGGCTCAAGATTTTTCTGCTTCTGCAGGGTACATATTTTAGTGATGCCAATAGAAAGAATGAAAAGTATGCTATTATGTAAGTATTTTGATGACTGAAAAAATGATCCAGATTCTTTATTTTCATCTCTTTTCCTGTTATGTTTGACCTAAATGAGTCTTTTCTGCTACTCGTCCAACAGGGTTAGATAAGGCTGAGACAGAGAGAGCTAAATTCTCCTCTCTCTTACGTATCTTCAGGAAAATGTCAGCCAACTTCTAATTGTGGTTTCTTTATTGCTGGTGACGTCAGAAGAACAAACATGGGCTTGGTTTACAGATCTAGGTTACAGATTCCACAGAAATGGCAATGACAAGAGAGTTAAACTTACCCTGTCAGTATGTTGAGGAGACATACTTTGCTTTGCTTCTTCTCTGACCAGGGCAACTTTTGATCTCTTGGAAGTTAACCTTACTAAATGAAATTAAGAGGCTTTGTGAGATTAATTCTCACCCTATTTAATTGGTAGAGTGAGACATTAATTTAAATATACAGACAATATGTATATATATATATATTTGTATGTATGTGTGTATTTATCTATCTATATCAAGGATAATAGTATTTCATATGGGAGAAAGAGCCTCTTTGTTTTCTTTTAGATATTTATTGGAAAGTGATTTATTTCTGGTTGAATTTAGCTAAATTTTAAAAGAATGTATTAACTCCTACTATATGTAAGGCAGTATGTGCTAGGAGCTGGGGACAAAAATGCAAAACAAACAAACAGAAAGGATTTGTTTATTTTTAAATAGCTTAAAGCAAAGTGAAATATGTGTCCCATAAAGTTATGTTGTTTCTGTCTTCTCTATTCATTCAAGCAGGATGAGGTATAGTGTAAAGAACAATAGTCTGCTGGCTAGTTAACTAGTACAAACCAATTCTTACTGGATCTCAAAAAAAGTTTTCTTCCAACTCTAAAATTTAGTGAATAAATCAGAAGTTTGGGGAAAACAAAATCAATAAGTAAAGTCAATTATGTTTTTTCACAGATAATTTTTTTTAGATAGTGTATACAACTCTAACTTATCTTTCTACTATCTGAATAGTTTGAGCCTCTGTTTCACAAAGATTGCATTTCAAAAAGAAGATATTTGAAAGATATGCTAACATTTACTTTGGTTATTGACTTGTGATTTCTGGTCTAAGAGCCCCACACATTCTAGAGACCAAACAGCACTGAATCCTCTTATCCTCACTATACTTCTTGAATTGCTGAATGGAACATCGAGAAGCTCAGATGTGGAAAATAAACAAATGAACAAATAGATATATCAATAAATAGATAAGTAAATCTGAAAATAGAGATAGTCTAAATTGCCAACAGTATTCCAGGGAACAAAAAAGTTGTTAATGCATAAACACACTTTTTATTGTATTTCTCTTACCTGCTTCTTTTCTATTGAGATGATAGAATTACAGATTGGGAGCTACAAGGAATCTTTGAATTATAGGATCACAGATTGAGAATTGCAAGGGATCATCTAGTCTAATCCCTTAATCTTATAGATGACAGAAGTGATAATAATTTGTTCAAGGTTATACAGGGGCTAAGTGGCAGAGTTGGGTACTTTGATTACAAATCCAGCATTCTTACCATTGCACCTTCCTAAGTCAGCTGAACTACTCACATAGAGGAAAGGATTCAGATAAAGAGGAGATACAGGGAAAACCCACATGGTCTCTTCTGATGAAGTGATGGCATTTGTACTCTATTTTTAGTACTACACAGAAGAAGTTGTCTATGAAGAAGTGCCGGGCGAGGTAAAGCCTCGGGACACTTGCATGAGCAACACACTCATGAAATTGCCTTGGGCTTGGTGCTGTTCACAGTCTCTCAGCACCACTGTGGGGAGAACTCATTCCCATTTGGGTGGGGTTATGTTTGAAGGGTTATTTCACCATCTTAAAATTCAAAATAATAAATGTTTGAAAATGATTTTCAAGGAATTTTTTTGGAAGTCCTGGTTATGGTATGGATGATGTTAACTAAAGGTCACATATCCAGTATTCTTAACCTGGTTGCAGTTGTGATCTGCAATGCAAATGCATGCAGCATCATTGCCAAGAACTGCCAACCTGCAAATGGTTATTTATGTCAACAAGGATATTATCTCTTTCCTTTTTGACATGATGCATGCAATGCTACTCAGCCTTAATTCAACTGAAATGCTGAGTAAGGCATTCGGATAGATATTCCAACTTGGAGCTCTTTTTTCAAGGTGAAATACCTCTCTTTGTGATGAAGCTTTGTGTAGTTCTCTGCATGACAATATTTCTTTTAATACTTGGCAAGCCATGAGCCAAAGGGTTAACAATGAATCCTTTGTAGTATTATATCTGTGTGGAAACTAACTGCTTTAGAAAATGGCCAAGAGGTTAATATTCTCCTTAATACAACTCCATGCTTAGAAAACAATTGGAAGGCCAAGCTTTGACAATGTTCAAGATTGATTGTTTAGCTACACACTTCCATCTTTAATTAAATGTCTTTTCTTAATTGTCCAGAGTTCAGCTTCAGCTTAAAGAATATGTTTCTATGGTGCCCAGTTACTTGGTGTTTGTTTTGACTTTAAGGACTGCATGGTATTGGTTTCCTTGCTTATAAAATGATGCTAATTTGCTACTTACTAGATAAGGTTGCCATGGGAAATAAATGGCATGCTATATCTGAAGTGCTTTTCACTCCTATGAAATAATAATTCATCAGTGAATGTGACATTCACACTCATTTAATTAAAAAATAAGAAGGTGGCTTATTAGCCTGTTGTATTTGATGTGATTAATTTCCATTGTTTAAGGTTAATTATTGCTTTCCATCTAGTCTCAAAGGATTGGAGAAGGAGCGAAATTCTGGAAAATAAACAAGTGTTTTTAATTAAAGCTGCCAGCCATTTGTATCTAGCTCTTGCTTAATCAATTTCACAAGTTGTTATGAAAGTCAAAATCTGGACTTTATGTGTGTCCCTTTTCTCAGCTTCAAAATAATTTGAAGTTAGCCTTCCCTTTAACATGTTGCTTGAAAAGAGAGTCACTGAAATCTTAATAACAATAAAAACTTAAATTATATTTAATCTTGCATTTGTTATCATGAATGAGCTTTTAACAAAATGTTATGCATTAATAAGAAAAAACTTATTAATATATACTGTCTATAGAATTGAAGAACATGTCTGTGAGTAGACAATATAGTGCATCCAATGACATCACACTGCATGTATTTATTTGGATATTGTGAGCTATATCTTGCTTTTTATAATATACAAAAATATCACCAGAATAAAATGTAATGAGCTATATCAGTATTCCGGGTATCAATATCCTGGTGCAGAATTTTTCCCTTTATGATAATTATATTTTGCCATCACAATTTTCAGACAATAACTAAAGTTTATGAGACGACCACTACACGGACAATAACAGAGCAGGACGAACAACCTGTAACTTATCATGAGGAACGGAAAGTATCTCATGATGTGGAACCAACGAAGCCAGCAGAGAGGAAGAGAATTATCAGGAAGAAAGTGGACCCTTCAAAATTCATGACCCCCTACATAGCACACAGTCAGAAAATGCAAAATCTCTTTAGTGAGGTAAGTTTGGATGGATTGGGAGTTTGTAAGTCATCTCTAAAAGTTGTTTTGTTAGGAAGAAGATATTACTTTGAAGGAAACATAAATTTGTCACAGAATTATAGGCTATCTACACTCTGAACATTTCCTATTTGAGTTTTTTTCACATATGTAATTCGTGTGAGGTAGTATGACAAAATGGGTATAGTCATGGCCTCAGAATCAGGAATGACCAGATTTATGTCCTGCCCCAGTGCATAGTTAGCTATGTGATTCTAAGGAAGACATTTAAACTCCTCCTAACCCAGGCAGCTCTCTAAATCAGAAAATTTGCCTAGACTCACGGATATATATTGTTAAAGGGAATTATTTCAACAAGAATTCCTTGTATTGGTCTTGATCTTATTCTGTGTAGTATTAATCTGACATTAGCATTGCTTTCACACAGAAAATATTTTCATAAATCAGAATATCCTGTATAACACTTCAGAATCTGTATTTGTAAATCATAACTTTGTGTGTGTGTATGTATGTGGGGAGGGGGAGAGAGAGAGAAAGAAAGAGAGATAAAAAGAGAGAGAGAAAGAGAGAGACAGAGAGAGACAGACAGAGAGAGAGAGAGAGAGAGAGAGAGAGAGAGAGAGGTGTGTTTGTGTATGTGTGTGCATGTATAGAAAGAGAAACAGGAGAGAGGGAGTCTCTAGAGACATTGTTATATCCTTCAGGAGTTAACCCTACAGAATGAGACCAAGACCAATTTCAAAGCCTAATGCTATTTTTTTTTATCATTAATTATTAGTCAATCTGATCTATAATAATATGAAAAAGCAGGTTAGTAAAATATATAGAAACTATGTCTGAGATTAATATAGCAAATAATAATATGTAGCATATTAATTTTAAAAAATAACAAAACCTGCCCGTTGCTTAAAAAGCATCCCTCCCCCAACTTTTCAGTTCTGAAATTATAAAGCAGGCCAAATCAATTCTATCATTGCTACTGAATGAGGTGAACTGATCTCCTCTATTCTTTCTGCCTCCTGGTCTCATCCCCCTTCCTTATTCTGAAGTATCTTTCTTAACCAAAGTACTATTTTCTGGTCATAACTATCCTATATGAGTTGTTTTCCCCATTAGCACATAAAGATCTTTGAGGGCAGATACTATCTTTGCTTTTATATTTGTACGTCCAGGACTTAACACTGTACTTAGTACATAGTAGAACTAATTAAATGCTTATCTCCCATCCTGATTTGTTTCTGTTTGAATATTTTGTATTATTATTAATACAACTTCATAATTAAAGGTTCAAAAGAATAAGTTATATTGGGTTCATAGTGATCCTAGGTAATTATAGGCTTTCATTTGCCCTCATGTTCTTACATGCAATTCTGCAAGTCACACCATTGGCAGCAAAATTGAATCAATAAGATAACTCTCTAAAAATATAAGTTGTTAAAAAAAGTGACAAGAAGTAATAAATCTTCATTGGTAAAGAGAGTTAATTCCTTGGGCACTCCTAGATACATATGTGTATATACATCTATGTGCATGTATGCATATATTTATATATGTGTAAATGTATATGTATTTATGGGGCAGCTAGATGGTATATTGGTTAGAATGCTGAATCTGAATCAAAAAGCCCTGAGTTCAGATAGAGATTCAGAGACTTACTAGTTGTTGTGACCCTGGGCAAGTCACTTAACCCTGTTTGCCTCAGTTTCCTCATCTGTAAAATGAGCTGAAGAAAGAAATGGCAAAGCATTCCACTATCTTTGCCAAGAAAATTCCAAATGAAGTCATGAAAAGTCAGACATGACTGAGAAATGACTCAACAACTATATATATATATGTATATATATATATATATACACATACATGCAACAGTATATATAATATATATGTATTTATATTTATATTTACATGTCTTCTAATAACAGTTTTAAGGTAATATGCATGGCAATTTTATATTTATCAAGTATTCAGTAATGGCATCTGATTCATTTTGGTGATGGGGATGCATCTTGAATAATGATAAATATCATAATTGCTGTGTTTCTGGCTTTAGTGTGTTTTAGTTGAAATGCTAACATTCGCTTTCAGAATAAGTACAAAGAGAATTTTGAGAAAACCAAAGGACTACCTTATGCCAGCACAACTGATACTCCAGAACTGCGAAGAATCAAGAAAGTACAAGATCAGCTCAGTGAGGTGGGTGGTGTATCCAAATCAATTCAACATTCTACAAGGATTTATCATTTATTATTTATCAGACATTCTGCAAATCATTGGTCAATAAATACAAAGAATGAGAGTACCAATTTGCAATGAGTTTGTATTTTAATTGAGAAGACAACAACATAATGTGTGTGTGTGTGTGTGTGTGTGTGTGTGTATGTGTGTAACAAAATATAAAGTTACCAAATCCATGTATACAAAGTTGTGCTGGAACCAACTGAACTGGTTCATAATGATTGTAAATTTCCAAAGTGAATATTCTCACCTCAGAAACAAGCACATACTACAAATTAGGGCTTGATATTCAGTCTTGTTGCTCATCTAGACTTAAGAAAAGAAAGGAAAAATGTTAATATTTCAAATAAATTTAAACTGTGTCATGGGTATATTTTATACCCAACCCAACCCAAGAACTGATTGTTAAACATTTACTAGTAAAAACACATGTGTATAGATGAGTATACATGTACATATTATATATGTGTATATACACATATATTTATAAAATATGTACCATAACAATACAAATATGTATACATATATACACCTTTATGACAACAATGTTTATTCATTTATGCTATATTAAAATGAATATGCATTTATATATTTTTTACAAAATATATACCCATGACATAAATATCAATGCATATATATATATATACATATATATGTATATATATATATGGTATGCATATGCATATATTTGATATATTCTGTATCATTTATACAATTTATGTATATGTACCCATCTATTTATATTTATAAAATATGTACCCACAATGCATGAAAACAATTATGTGTATATGTGTATACATGTACATATACCATAAAACATATATGACATAGAGACAGGAGATGAAGGATCGTGAGTGAGGGAAAGAAGACAGTTTAGCTGGAGTACTTGGAAGGTAGTAAGGGCAAGATTATGTAGGACTTTGAAAGCTAAGCAGAGAAGATTATATTTAATTATAAAGGCACCAGGAAACCAGTATAATTGGTTGTATAGAAGATGCTGCTATCTTTGTAGAATGTGGACTTTAACTGCATATACAAGTTTAAGATTGTGTGATGTTAAATGAATCCAGAGTTTAAGAGGGAGCATTAATTATAAGTTGGGGTACTTGGTATAAACTCCAAGGAGCTGCTCAGGGATCCAAAAAGCAGTATATATTTAGAGAGGGTTCACTTAAAAAGCCTCTATTAAAATTCTGTTCTGATGTTTGGTTTTTTTGTTTTTGTTTTTGGTTTTGGTTTTTTGTGGCATAGAGTTGACCTTATGTTTTTTGTAAAATATTTCAACAGGATACAAAACCTCAGAGGCTCTCTAAGATAGAAAGGTTTCGTATATAGATACATTGTTCACAGTACCACCTGAGAAACAGCTCTAATTCATCTTTAAGAAGCTCATCTCCAAAAGTTATCACTTATGAAATGATCAACTAAGGCATAAAGAGGCTACAGATTATGATGGTGGATGGAATAACCACACTGATAAAACCATAAGTCCTTGAAATAAGTATAGTTAAAGGAAACAGCAACTCAATTATGGTTTTTTGTGATGATTCATGGGTGAACCTAAGCAACAATAGGCAATATTAGCCCCAGAAATAAGATGAGAGATATATAGAATCATAGGTGGACAGCTAGAAGGGACTCCAAGTTCAGCCCATTAGTATTATTAAGTACTTTCTATACACCAAGTCATCTGGATGATAGGAAATGGATAAACCACACTGTGATTCTAGCCCTTTGAGGCAAAATATCAAAAGTATCCAGAACTTTGTGTTAAGAAAGTTCATTCAGCTCATACTGTGTACGGCTGCCAGAAGTTCCCTCAGCCTCTCTCAGGTTGACAACTCTGATTTGTACTATTATTGTTGCTGTAGGTGAAGTATCGTATGGATGGTGATGTTGCCAAAACAATTTGCCACGTTGATGAGAAGGCAAAGGACATTGAACATGCAAAGAAAGTGTCGCAGCAAGTTAGCAAGGTAAGGGCAGAATGGTGGACCAGTAGGGCAGGGGGAAAGAACCCTGAAATGAGACCTGGAGTCAGATTTCACCTTTGGTTATTGCTACCTGGGACACTCACTTAGTATTTTTGGATCTTCATTTTCTCAACTTTAAAATGAGGGGCCTGGACTAATTGCCTCTGAGATAGATATCTTCTAATTCTAGATCTATGATATAAGTCTAATCCTGAGCATTGGGAGTTTCTGGACCTCATTTTTTTCATTTGTAAAATGAAGGGGTTTGAGTAAGATGGCATTAAATCTGTGATACCCTGTGATAACATTTTCCTAGCTAGGTGGTTCAATGGACTTTAAATCAGGAAATTTCATCTTCATGAATCCAAATCCAGCCTCAGACACTTATTAGTTATGTGACCTTTGGCAAATCAGTTAACCGTGTGTCTCATTTCCTTGTCTGTAAAATGAGCTGAAAAAGGAAATAGCAAATCATTTCAATATCTTTGCCAAGAGAACCCTAAAAAAAAGAGTCACAGAGAGT
Organism: Antechinus flavipes; assembly: GCF_016432865.1. Classification (NCBI taxonomy): domain Eukaryota; kingdom Metazoa; phylum Chordata; class Mammalia; order Dasyuromorphia; family Dasyuridae; genus Antechinus; species Antechinus flavipes. The sequence continues at coordinate 444,351,924 of NC_067400.1, forward strand.
TGGACACAACTGAAATGACTGAACAATATCAATATTTGACTCCAGGAGAAAGAGTAATATAAGCAAAATTCACACATAACCCTCCCCACCCCCAATCTTATACATACCTGGAATTGTTTATATTTGTTGATGATTGTCAAATTCATATGACAAATTTCATTTTTATGTAAAAAAATCATACAAAATCCTGGAAGGAGGCAGAATTGAGCTGTACAGGGAGAACTTTGGAGCTTGAAAATTTTAATTTTATCATTAGAAAAGTATTATAGGAGATTATCACATTAAATGCTTTTCATGGGACATAAATGGCCCATGTATTTACATGTAAAAAACAAAAGAAGACATTTAACAGTTCTCCTGAGCACCCTCATCCCTGAGGATTGAATAACTGTTTCTTATCTGGTTTTTCTGTCAAGGTTTTATATAAGCAGAACTGGGAAGACACCAAAGATAAGTACCTGCTTCCCCCTGATGCTCCAGAACTTGTCCAGGCAATTAAGAACACAGCTATGTTTAGTAAGGTAAGCACAGTTGTTCAAACTTCAATACCAGTTCACCAAACAGAAGTCTACTGTGTGCTAGGAAATAGGAGAGATAGAGTTTAGCTAAGATAAAGGAGCTTTCAGTTCAATAGTGGTATGCAATACAAATACAAGTTGCCATGATACCTACTATTTCTGCCATAAATATGCAACAACGGTTCAAAGTACAGTGTGATTTAAGACACACAGAGAGCGTTTTTCCTAGGGGGTGTGTAACTAATATTGGAGTCAATCTTTCAAAATAACCCATCTGGCTCAATAACTTTCATGTTGATGTTTGGTGGTTGTGAAGAAAAAGCTATTTTTCATTGTGTCTTGAGATAAGCTTAGTTAGGTCCTAATAGTGCTGTCTTTGAACAAAGTGGACTGATGTAGAGGAAGAAGACAGTCAAGTGGGAGAGGAGGCCCCTTGGCCAATTTGACTCTTTTCCTTTCTGAAGGAAATGAGGTGGGGTATATAGGTAAGGGATTGGAGGAAGGAATAGTTGCTCCTAGCTTGGCAATCTATTGGGCAAGGTATTTAGACCTTTTGGTTGGGGATCCCTGTCTAAAGACTGATTATTCAGCTCATGAATTATCCAGGTTCCTGAATTTCCCCACCCTTCTTTCTAATCTATAAATCAAGCAATCAAAAAGTATTAATAGAGCATCTAAGATAGAGTATCAAGTCTGGAGTAATTTCTTTTCCTAAGTTCAAATTCAGCCTCACTTTCTAGCTGTGTGACTCTGGACAATTCTCTGTTTGCCTCAGTTTTCTCATCTATAAAATGATCTGGAGAAGGAAATGGCAAACCACTTCAGCATCTTTGCCAAGAAAACCCCAAAGAGTTGGATACAAATGAAAAATTACTTAACAACAACTAAGATGGTTATGGTCTTTTTAGGTTGAAACAATTCTTTAAATTGTTTCAAACATTGCTACTTTTAATTATTTTCTTATTGCCACTTACTCTAGAAGGAAGATAAGAAAGGAGATGAAGAAACATTGAAAGCAAATAATTGTGTATCTTTGGTAAATGTTAATTAGGGAAAAGAGATTAAAGTTGTTCAAAGAAATGTATTTTGAATTTGAGTGTATTAAAAGAAGGCAGATTATAGAGAAATCTCATTCAGCTCTCCAGGGATCGCTTTTTTTTTTTCTGGTCTTATATCATTTATTTTAACTCAGGGATTCTTTATTTTTGTGTGTCATGGACCCCTTTGGAAGTTTGACGAAATGCATATGTATACCCCTCAGAATATTTTAAATTCATAAAAATACATGTGGGGTTACAAAAGATAGAGTATATTAAAATACAGTTATCAAAATCTTTCCTCCATCCAAGTTCATGGACTCTTTAAAATCTACCTATGTAATCTTCTGGGGTCCCTGACCCCACATTAAGAATCCCTTAATCTAAATTAACTGTGATATAATAGAGAGAGACAGCATAGCATTGCAAAGAGAATTGCATATCAAGTTTCAAGATTCAAATCTAAACTCTGCCCAAGAATGATATGGACACAATGCCGGGCTTGGAAGTAGGATATTGAATCCCAGCTTAGCCACTTACTAGATATGATCAAATCATTTAACTTCTTGTAGTATCAGTTTCATCATCTGTAAAATAAGGATAATAAAATCTGTAAGGCCTATCTCATAGAGGTATTGTGAAGCTCAAATAATATGATGTATATTAAATACTTTGCTTGCTTCAAAGTTCTCTATAAATGCCAATTATTATTATTAAGTCATCTAACCTATTCTATTGAGATAATATACATTTCATAACATATCAATAAATGTTTTATAGCTCACATTTGTGAGCTATGTCCATACATAATTCTGATTAAAGGGAAATTGATTTTTTTCACATTTTTCTTGCTTTTTTCTTTTCAGAAACAGTACACTGAAGACTGGGAAGCAGATAAAAGTTTATTTTACCCATACAATGACAGTCCAGAGCTGAGAAGGGTAGCACAAGCCCAAAAAGCTCTAAGTGACGTAAGTAAAAATACAAATCTAACACTTGGATTAGGAGGGGGAAGTTAGAAAACCTCTACTCCTCTTTTGGCCAGATTCATATTCCTTATAATTCAGGGAGGGAAGTTTTGCCTTTGATCGGGGAATTATCTTGTATCAATCCAGGCACAGAATTTTGATACTTCTGAACCATAAGTATACAGTTCTCAACAGTTTTCTCAATTTAGCAAAAGTATTTAAATGTCTTAAGTTTGTTCTTTTGGTTATTTAAAATAGGTTCTAGAGCAGTATCCAACATCAATGACTCCAATAGAAGAATGGATCTTTTGCTTTCCATTGACCAAAATCTGAGGTGTATAGAGGAGGTTTCTTTAGCATTCGTCCTGTCAGGAGTAGCATCCTTTGAAAATTGATGTATTATTTTTTTTAGAAATCCTAGCTCAGCCTCAATTGTTCTAAAAATTATCCTATAAAATACAGTATTCTTATGTTCACAGAGTAATGACTCTTTAGGATCCCTATAACCTTTTCTATTATACTTGTGCATTATTAATTATTTTCTACTTTGTCCCAGCATATTTAGATTTTTTTTTCTCCCTAAGTATCTTACCTAGTCCTAAAAAGGACCTTAGATAAATTTATCTGATTATGTTTTTTAAAGTATACAACTTTTATATATACTTATATTATATTATACAATACTTTAAAAAAGTATTAATAGATACATTCTCTATCCCATTTTCGGAAGTACACATTTGGCCCAGATTGGTGTAGTGCTTCTACCCTTTCCTGATATCATGTTACCAGTTTAAGGAAATATATTACTATTTTGTCATTCAATATTTGTACCAGTTAATGTAATACAATAATACTGACCATTATAAATATTATGTCCAGGACTTGCCCTTGAGGATGCCTAACAAAATTCCCTTGCTTCTCTTCTAAAATTTCAACTCATCAACACATATTTGTTGAGTGCCTACTAGGTATCAGTCACACTGTGCTAAGGGAATTTGAGGACTAGGAAAGAAGTATAAGGAACTTGCTAAATATTTGGAGGGACAAATGGTCAATATAGCAATTTTGGAACTATGAGGTACTAAACTGCAAAGTGTATTGATAGAGATACAATAAGGATTTTTTAAAATGAGAAGTCATCAAAAGTGTCAGAAATCAAAGTGTCTTTATTCAGAGAGGTAAAGCCAGAAAACATCATCAAGGAAACTAAGGGAGACATTTTAAGATGATTCAGTCTCTAGGTGAGGTACTTTATTATTCTAGAAAATTGATATATTAAAGATGAATCCCTTAAATCAATGCTATGAAACTTATTTAAACTTTGACAAATTATTTGATATTTCTTAAGGAAAAGTAAGTTGTAGTAAAGCTATGTAACAATAATAAACTCAGTCTTCTCTTATCCCCATTCCTAAAATATTTGAGAGTTAAGTTAAATCTTGTATTTTACTGCAGACCAAGTTTGCAAAAAATATCTTATTACTTAAATGCCTATTAATAACACAATGTGGACTTCTACAATTATTGGATCTGAGCCCAAGGCAAATCCTTATTCACAGCATGTGCCATGTAGACTTTAAAACTGGGACTCCTGTTTCAGAGGCTCTGTCCCCTAAATGTCCTTTCTGTAAATCCCCTTAACCCTGCTTGTCACATTGTCCTCATTCTGTTTCAAAGACACTTTTCTAGTACTTGAGAGCCATCAAGTTCATTTAGTATTGAATTCTAGAACTAGAGAGAATCCCAAAGAAGAATAATTTAAATCACTGAAATTTCTAGATTTTAAGCTCCAAGAAATTGATTTTTACCAGATTGTTAGACCACTTATGATCTAGAGCCATTTCACATCTCTCACTTTCATCTTCACCCCCATTTCTAATTGGTTCTTCCCTAAGAGACTATTAAATGAAATACCAAAATAGCTTATGTCTAGAGCTAAGAAGAAACTGACAGGCTTGAAGAAATTAGGTAGTGAATTTCAGATAAATTAAGCAAGAAAGTCTGTCTTCAGAACTTCTTCCTTCCTTCTTTCCTTCCTTTCTTCCTTCCTTCTTTCCTCCTTTCTTCCCTCCCTCCTTTTCTAGCTTTCTTTTCATGAGTCTCTATGAAAATGTTATAAGAATACTAGAATGAATATCTCAAGAATCAGAGAGACATTGGCATGTGGCTGAAAGCAGGAGCTATTCAACTACCACTTTTATCTCAATTTCAAAATTGAGAGCATCCAGAATATATAGGAGTGTGCATGTAGTTTCCCCTCCTTCAACTTAAATTCTAGTTGTGTTTTTTAATCTCATCAAACACAGATTCAGGGATTCTATTCATTGAGATGGTAAACTGAATGGGACAAAAATACAAAACATTTTAAAGCCCTATTCACATGCTAACAGTCAGGAGAATATTCTCTGGCTCATTAACACTAAATTATTCTTGTTTGCATCTTTTTATAATGTCAGATTGTCTACAAAAAAGGACAGGCAGAACGGAATTCTCAGTTTACTCCACTGGCAGATCCTCCAGATATAGAATTTGCCAAGAAAGTGAACAATCAACTGAGTAAGGTAAGCATTCAGGGCTCTAGCACCGGCTTCAGTAAGAACTTTATGAGATCTAGAACTATGATTGCATTGTGACATTTAGATAAATCTGGATCTCCAACCAGAATCTTTTTTCTTTCTCTCCCAAGTTATTTTCATTGTTTATGCAAACAAAAAAACCATGTGGTATAATGGAAAGAACACCAACTCTGAAATCAACTTCATATTGATTGACTTCAAATACTGGGCTTGTATTATAGCTTCCCTGGGCCTCAATTTCCTCATCTGTATAAAATTTCTTCATTTTATAAGAAACTGGGATTAGAAGATCTTTGGGGGGACCCCAGTTCTAGATCTATGATTCTGTGACCTCATTAAAGCAAAAGTTTTTCATGAGGCCTTGGAACCATTTCAACACAATGACAAAAGGGATATATAAATCTGTAGAGTAAAACAAGTGAAAACAAAGTCTCATAGCTCTAGCTCTGCTACTTTCCCATGACTATTAGCTCTGCTACTTTCTACTTATATGACTCTGATTCAGTCCCTAAATTTTTCTGATCCTCACTTTTTTCACTTGTCAAATGAGAGGCTGGGACAGGATGACTTCTAAGGTCTTTTCAAATTCTCAGTATTCATTTTGTTAATTTATTTTTAATAGTTTATCTTCAAGTAACTAAAAATGTACTATAGTAATTAACCAACACAAACAAATTGACACTGATTTTGAAAAGGCAAGTGACAATGGTGTGTATCTTTCTATGACTTAACATGCTACATTTATGTAACAGGCAATATGTAAAACATATTTAAAATAAATAAAATATGTTGAACTATGGTTTTATTGGTATAGGAAAACTCCTAGAAGGAACTCCCCTATTGGTGCAGATTGTCTGCTGTTCTATAACTATTAAATTTATAAAATTGTCATTGGACACTGAGTAGTTTCTTAGGAATTGTCCAAGATTCCACAGTCAACATGTGTCAGAAGGGAGAAAAATTTAGATTTACCAGACTCATTTTATCTTCTCTACCATGTTGCCTCACAGATGAGGTTATATTGATATTTGAATATTTCTCTTCCCAAGAGAGGAGTTTAATAAAACAACTAGATGAAGAATTTAAACATCTGTGATTAAGGGGCACTCAGAAAGTGGAGTTTAAATGTTTGATATTTAGAGAAACATACATAATTCTGAAGTCTCCTGTTGTTCCCATTCCAATGTGCTCCAGTGAAAAGAGAAACACCCAAATATGTGTGGTTTCCTGTTCTCAGTTCAAAGACTGGCCAGGCTTGAGGAAAATTTTTAAAAAATAAAAAATGCCACGGGTTATGTCTCAAACAGGCAACAGTGGATTCCATGACCTTTGAGGGCACTGGCAAACAAGCCTTCTCTGTCTATATTTAGGGCAGGAAACTAGTCCTGTGGTATGTAGGGTTTGAGATGGAATGTACAAAGACAGATGTTAGGCTAATGAATAGGCTTGTGCTAAAGTTCTATTTTAAATAGCATACAATAGGCAGTCTCTTCCAAGGATACTTTTCATGAGCACTTCACCTCATTCCATGTGGTGGTGATGCTTTGCCAGATTAGCATTCTGCTTGAATCTGGGCAAAACTTCTAGATTTCTTGGCAATTTAGTATTCTTTGGGAAATTATCTTTGGGACAAAAGAAAGTGTCATATAGTAGGAAAAGAAAAATTCTGGAAGTAGAGGACTTGGTTTAAATCTTATTGCTGATGCTTACCACTTGGTTGCCTTTTCCTGGTTTCCAAATCTGTAAAATGGAAAGGTTGTACTACATGATCTCTGGGGTCCTTGTTAGTTCTCAATCTGCAACTGGACAAAAAGGGATAAAAAGAAAATTGTGGACAACGTAGATTACACAGTTTATCTGATCTTTGAAATTCCAGATCTTCCTGACTATAAAAATGGAGTGTTTTAGACGCAGGCTCTAATAATTATAGTAAAACTTCACTAATATGTATACTATCACTTAAAACTGGAAAGAATAATGTCTATTAAAAAAAGAGAACACAGAGAACAGTGATAACATACATGAATTGTAAAAGGAATCTTGGACAATTCCTAATTCAAGAGTAAATGCTCAAGAACAACCATGAGTCCTGATCTGCATGCAATTCCATTTCTTTCATTTATTCTTTTAAGCAAGTCCTTTAAAGTTATGCAGCTCTTGGTTATGGATGCCTGGTTTGCAACTCAGATTAAAATGTATTTGGGAAATTTTTTTTTGATAATTTTAATATCTTTTTATTGATAGAACGCATGCCAGGGTAATTTTTTACAGCATTATCCCTTGCATTCATTTCTGTTCCGATTTTTCCCCTCCCTCCTTCCACCCCTTCCCCCAGATGGCAAGCAGTCCTTTACATGTTGAATAGGTTACAGTATATCCTGGATACAATATATTTGTGCAGAACCGGACAGTTTTCTTGTTGCACAGGGAGAATTGAATTCAGAAGGTACAAATGACCCGGGAAGAAAAACAAAAATGCAAGCAGTTTATATTCATTTCCTATTTGGGAAATTTTAAATAAAATAAATAAAAATACAATACAACAAAAAGATAATGTTAATTTGATGCTTTCTAAGTCAATATGCAGTCTGCAGAGATCCATTTCTATTTGAGTTTGACAAAGTTGTTCAGAAGGGTCAAGCAATCTTAAAGTTTATATTGCCTTGATGAAAAGTAATGAAAGTGTATTTCTTTAAAAGATTTGTACAACTCAGCCTCATCAAAAATGTAGATTTATCACTTTGGTCTGAGTGAATGAGTTCTTACAGGGTTCAGAACTTTGTAACCATGAGGATGTCAGCAAAGACAGAAGGTAACTCCAGATGAGAATTGTCAGCTTTCCTATGGCATTTTGAAGAAGCTTTATTAGCAGTCCTGTTTACATATCTCCTATGCTGTTGTGCATTAAAAACAAAAATACACCAAAGTAAAACATTTAGAACAACATATTAATAATGACCAATAAAAATTTTAGATTTTGAGTTTCCTAGGAACATTAAAATGACTAAGAAATCTTGAAGTTTTTTTCCCCCAAGTTAAAGCAGAAAATCAATAACTAACAGAAAAACAGAAAAAAAAATGTGAAAAAAGTGAAGTGTTCCAGGGAAATATTGCAAAAAAAGGGGAAAGAGGCATGAGATTGTGAGGATGCTAAGAATAACAAATCAACTAATGAGTGAGGGTTAGAGCTTTAAGAGATTATGAGTCTGAGACTTTTCACCTTTTCCTTGAGTCTTCACACTCTCATACCATTGACTTGGTGTAAGTACAATAGATAAGAGTGCTAACTGGAGAGGACTGAATGATGTGTGTGTGTGTGTGTGTGTGTGTGTGTGTGTGTGTGTGTGTGTGTATGAAATGAGGAGAATCACAGGACCTCTATGATATTGGGTAAATAATCTGACTACTTTGGGCTTCAGTTTTCCTCATCTTTAAAACAGGAGAGTTGGACAAATGATAGCTCCCTGGAAAAGTCCTAGAGTTTCCAGTTCTAGATCTGTGGTCCTAATAAGTCTTTAGTGTAAAGGATTCCCTGTGAGGAGAATCTACTGATGTAGATTGGTAACTTCTCAGCAATTAAAATCTTAGACAATTGCCTTGGGACACAGAATCAGTGTCTCAGTCACACAGTTTCCATGTGTCAGAGATAGTATCTGAACCCAATATTCCTAATTTCAAGGTTAGACCTTTATCTAATACTACTGTGTATTGTCTGAACATAGATAGTAGTATTAACCTGATTCTGTATAGACACATTCTATATAACAGATATAACAAAAAATAGAGGTAATATGGTGAAGTGAAGAGTTAAATTCAGGAAGACCTGGGTCCAGATTGCATCTCTGACGCATAATGATTCTGTGGCCCTGAGTTAATCATTTAATCTCTTGGTTCTTTATAAATTGTAGAGAAAATACCAACTTATACTGGTAAAAGGAATCCTTGGAAGGTCTCTCTACTAATGAATTCACAGGACTAGTTTTTATTTCTTATTCTTATTTCTATTCCTATGTTAATCCCCATTATATATCTACTACCTTCTTCAGAGAAATATAGAGTAGGTATTCTTGGATATAAAGATGTGAGAATTGATTATCATTCAACCTGTTCTTCACTGCTGTATATATATTTTTCTGTCTGTCTCTGTTTGACTCTACTTAATTCTAACACAGATGAAAGAGTAAGCATAGAGACAGATGCTTTCTGGGACCCAGAATCAAAGACCTTTCAAAAAGAGCCTGTAATATACCAAGTGTTAGGCAGTATGCTGATGAAACCATGAGGATCCCTTTTAAGAGTAGAATTAGGAAAATGCTTTGATTGACAGACTAGATTTGTCTGAATTAAGACTCGTGCTAGGCGCACTCCCGCAATGACAATATAAATTGAGACCCTTCCCACCCCCTCATGGGGAGGTGTCTTTTACATAATGGAGCCTAAGGGATCTGAATGTTGGAATGTTCTGTTACTCCCAGGATAGAGAGAAATAGGAACAAGATAGAAATAGATTAACTAACTGGTGGTAACATTGCCTCCCACTTGGCAACTACATTAAGACCACAAGTACGCATAGAAAAGGTTTTTTAAAAAGTCACATATATTCACTTTGAAGAGAAAATCTATTTGGAAAGTATTGTGTGTGTGTGTGTGTGTGTGTGTGTGTGTGTGTGTGTGTGTGTGTGTGTGTGTGAGAGAGATAACTAATCTTGATATATTCAAAAGATAATTTCATTTACTTCTAAACTTCCTAAGGGAAGAATGGGCCAAAAAACTGGAGCTAGTTATATTTCCAAGTCTTCTCTGGGCAAAAATAGAGGATTAAAGGAAGCTTTTCTCACACAAGAGGCCATCTCTTCACTGGGCTTTCTCTCCTTCATCAATTTTTAAATAGATTTAGCAAAGGCTTGGCCGCTTTGATATGTGTTAGCTGCCTGGGGCGAGGCATATTAGCTCGAGCCCTAATGGGGTTTCTAATTTACAGTTTACGGTGTTGCTACAGACACATTATTTAGTTTGTTATAAATCAAAATAGGACAATGAGACCTCTCTTCCCCTTTCCTCTCAGGGTGTGGATGGGAGAGGTTATGTTTATATAAACACCTCAGATTTATAGATTCTCTTAATATTGTTCGGGTTATTTTTTTGAGGGGGGGCACATTTTGCAGAAAAACGAGTATCTTTGTATGTGGGTAAGATAGCTGTGGATGACCCTACATTAAAAGCCAACTATAATTCCAGAGCACCCAGGACCATATCAAAGATAAGTTGGGCCAAGATGATCTTTAAGGTTTCTTCCCAGCTCCCTTTCCCAAAATAATAATGGAGACTAGAAGAGTTGGTAGATAATAGATGTTTCTCAACCCAGATTTCTCCCAGGAAGCTTAAGTATTATTAAAGGGGAAACCTAGTTAAGCTTAGGATCAGTTACTCTGGTAGTTTCTGTTACTTAAATACTCTTCTGTCACCACTAGTCACATTAGAGGTGCTTAAGAACTGTGATAGAAATATATTCATCAGTATGCAAATTAATTTTTTTGTAATATAATTTCCCCAATTACCTGTAGAAAGAATTTTTAACATTTGATTTTTGGGTTGGTTTTTTTTCAGTTTGAGATTCTAAATTTTATTCCTCTCTTCTCCCACTCTGAGATGCTAAGCAATCTGATATAGATTATACATAAGTAATTATGCAAAACATTTCCATATTAATCATTTTAGCTATTTTATTTAAAATTTTATTTGTTAAATTCTCTATTTCATTGCTTGCCTTATTTTTCTTTTTAATATTAGAACAAATATCGGGAAGACTATGACAATAAAATTAGAGGCAAGTGGAGTGAGACTCCTTGCTTTGAAATTGCAAATGCAAGAATGAATGCTGAAAACATAAGTTCGGTAAGTAAGATAATGTCCACCCAAATGCCTTTGATTTGAAATTTCCTTTTTTCTGTCTTTATTAATCCTATATTGCAGGAGTTAAAAGTCTTTTAGACCAACTCCTTCCCCTCCTTCACTAACATGATTAAGTTAAAGATCTTTATGGAAAGAAATATCATAAATCTCGTTAGAAGCCATTATCAACATAAACCTTCTACCTCATTTACATTTTTTTCCATTTCCAGAAGAACTACTATAAACTTTAAATATGTGTTTCTTAGGGTTATAGGTCTTATTTTTTCCCCCCAGATGGATGGATAATCCTTCCCAAAATTCTTTGTTTTCATCATTGACAACAAGTTTATTTCAGAGGCATCATATTTCAGTAGCAATTTGACCAATATGAACTAAGGGGCAAGATGTTACCTTATGATGACTTGTGTGTTCCCTTGTATCATCACACTTGTCATTACACCTGACATCAGCAAGGCTTTCTCCCCACACCAGTCTAATAATATTATTTAATATCTTACAGAGAAAATATCAGGAAGACTTTGAGAACCTCAAAGACCAAATTTACTTTATGCAGACAGAAACTCCAGAATACAAAGTTAATAAACAAGCTGGAATTGCTGCTAGTAAGGTAAGTATCATTGGCACTCTATTTGTTACCTGACCTTTTTGGCTACATTTTTCTGCACTACTTCTGACCTAGAATGCAGGAAAGTATTAATTCCCGGAGGGTCAACTAGGGGATGCAGGGGATAGAATGCTAGGTCTGGAATCAGGGAGACCTGAGTTCAGATTTGATTTCACTTACTATCTATATGACCCTGAACAAGTAAGTCACTTAACTTTATTTACTTCAGTTTCCTCATTTGTAAAATGACTGGGGAAAAAATGGCAAACTACTACAATATCTTTGCCAACAACAATTAATTCCAGTGGATGAAGTTTCAGGAAGTACCACAGTTTTTGAGCATTCCTACTTTAGCTTTATAGGTATTATCTCTTAAAAGGCCTAAATGCTACTATGCAGTGAGATCAGGTCAATATAAAAAAAACTTATTTGAGGAATTTTAGGTCTCTGGGAATTCCAGGAACAGGTAATATTTTGATGCCAGATTTTAGGAAGTTAACTGGAGTCAACTCCTTCATCTCCTGAGAACTGATTGTTAAATTTTGGTTAATACCATAGATCATGGCTTGATTTATTGTTTTGATAATTGTGCAGACTTGTAGTGATGGGGAAAAAGTTAGTAATGAAGATTCTCCCATATCACTCCCAGCCAGTTGTTAAGTCTTTATCTACATATTCCTGCTAGATTGCCTTTCTGAAGATCAGATTTTTAAACTGTGATTCCCTGAAATGGTTTTGTAGGTAGCATGGAGAGTATATATAGGATAAAAGTCTAATTATGTCTTCAATAATGGAACAGTATTCTGTGATTTCTTAAGATCTCTGATGGATCTTTTTTTAGCTATTAATTCTCCATGGTACCAGAACTTTAGCATAATGATTAAATTAGCAGATTTCTCTTGCTTAATGAGATTAGTTACTTCCTGAGACCTTAGTAAATTGTTTTGTAGTGTCTAAACCTGCTACTATCTTAAGGATGAGTCTCTGGCCTGAATGATATTTGTTGAGAGTCATGTAAATGGAACTAGACTGTGAATCAAGGTCAGGATTGGTTATCCATTGTAAGCACAGTTCTAGAAATGGTCCTTTGCTCTCTCCATCAATATTCAATTGCAAAGAAGAGGCAAAAAAACCTGGAAAAAGGTATATTGTGGTTGTCAAGTCAATAGGCATTTATTATATACATACTATGTGTCAGATGCTGATCTAGGTGATAGAGATGCAAATACTAGCAAAAAGAAGAGCTTTCTTTTTAATGGGTGAAGACAAAAACAAAAAGCAACTGAAAAGTAGAGGGAAAGGAGGCATGGTGGCAAAGTTTAGAGGACCAGAAAAGAGCTGACAGAAAGAAACGATAATTGGTTTAGATCCTCCTCTTGATGAAGATTCTGGGGGGCATCATCAATGGCAGAAAGGCAGAATAGGAGAAGGTAGATATATCAGGGTGAGAAGATCATGGAATAAATAAGGGAATTTCCAGGGCGAGGGGGCAGTTGAGGCATCGTGTGTAAGGAGCACCTCAGGCTTTCTCATATACACTAAATTATCCACATAGACACTTGGATGGTCATTGTTGTCCTAACTTTACAAGTGCGAAGTGGAGTATGGGAAGCTATAAAGGTCCTTTCCATACCCTCTCAAAATATTTTGGTATTTTGGCAAATGGGTTTCAGTATCTGGATACAGGATCATAGTATCATAGACCTAAAGCTGGCCTTAGATCTTCAGAAGTAGCTGAGACCTAGAAAAGTTAAATCACATGAATATTAAGTCATGGAAGCAAGCCTTGAACCCAGGTCTTCTGATTCCAAAGAGAGTACTCTTGTTATTGTGAGAAGAAGTATGTGGGATGCAGTCTTTGTGCATGATTCTTAATATTTCATATTTATTGAATGCCAAGCACCCCTGTGTGTAGAGAGAGACTAATTCATGGAAGTATGTGCCAACAGAATAACAGAGATCTTGGAATGTAAAACTGACTAACACATTCTCATTTCCTTTCACTCCTACAGGTAAAATACAAAGAAGACTATGAAAAGAATAAAGCTGTGGCTGATTATAATGTGCTTCCTGCTACAGAGAATCCGCTGCTTAGGCAGCTGAAAACTGCAGGAAATGTCCTAAGTGATGTAAGTATAATTCATTCAAAAGTATTTTTAAACCTTTGATGTAAAATAATGATAACAACAACAACAACAACAACAATAATAGTGGCAAACAGGCATGTAGATCTTTAAGACTTGCAGAGGACTTGACATATATTATCTTATTTGAACTTCTCAACAGATCTGTAAATCAGGGATTACATCCCTATTTTAAAGATATGTTAACTGAGTTTCAGAGAAGTCAAATGGCAAGTGAGTATTAAAGGAAATATTTGAACCCTGGTATACAACAAAAATCTTTCATTTTTTCTAAAATAAAACTTTAAATTTATAGCAGTTCTTTCAAGTAATATGAATTTCTTAATATGTTTCTTGGTTTTTTAATATAAGCTAGTCAATTGAATGTAAGGGAAATTGGCTGCAGGCCTAGATGCAGGCAAGAAGCATTGGATCCATCTTTCTACTCTCTTCCTGGAAGAAGTAGAGTTATATTTGTAAATAACTGGAAGGGCAGAGGAAAGTGACTAAACCCTTCCAGATGCCCAATCTTTCTCTCCCCAAATCTACTACCCAAGAGATATAAAAGAAAAGAGCCTGGTTTAGGAATGAATGAAAAAATATTAAGCATTCACTATGTGCCAGTCATTACCTCTGGTTCTAACCAAGCAACAAACATTTTTAAAGTCCTTATTAGGTGCCAATCATTGAGCTAAGTGCTGAGGATACAAAGATAAAAATGAAGTACTTTGTGCCCTCAAAGAGTTTACATTCTCACAGCCAGGAAGAAAAAAATGCTAGCCTGCTTAATCCAAAATTTTAGAAAGAGTCTTCTAACCCTTTAACTACAAAATAAACACGTGCATATTTTAGTCAGATATCAAAAGAAACATGTTTAATCTAAAGTTGTCCCTTGGGAAAATGTCTTTATTGAGCAATGTTATATTTAGGACCAGTCTTGGGAGTTATTGTCCAGTAATGGAACACAAAAGAACATTGCCTGAGATTTCACAGAAATTTTCATTATTGTTATTATTATTTTAGAATTGTTACCAAGATTTATAAGCCACTAAAAATTTTAAGTGCTTGAGTTTAAAGAAGGAAAAGAGTACTATCATTAAAAACAGGTCTACACTAGAACAATTGGGATCATTGCTCTTTTGGGGGACATTCTAAATAGACATATTCCAACCTACTCCCCAATATGTAACAAGCTATTTTGAGAATTAGACCAGATAATCTCTAACATTACTTACAAATCTAAATCAATCAGATCACATGAACTTATTAAATATTTACTATGCAGTAGCCACTTTTAAGCTTTAGAGATACAAAGAAAGTTTCTGTCCTCAAAGACAGTTTACTTTGTATGGGGAGTGAGTAAATCACGTAAGTGGAGGAATCTAAAATATAAAAAGATTGGGAAGATAGAGAAAAGGATCAGATTTTGAAGAAATTCAAATCCCTAAAGAAGACTTTATATTTGATTATGGAAGTAATAGGGAATCATCAAAGTTTATTGAGTAAAGGAGTTTATATGATAGACCTATACTTTGGGAAAATCACATAAGCAGCTAAGTGGAGGATAGATTAGGTAGGAGGTAAGGAGACTGATTATAAGACTTTTATTGAGGCAGTTAGATGGTGCAATGGAGAGAATACTGGCCCTGAATTCAAATCCAGCCCTAGACATTTAACACCGAGAAGCTGTGTGACCCTGGGCAAGTCACTAAACCCCAATTGCCTCAAAATTGTTATTACTGGTCCTTTCTTCTTAAAGAGGACCATTGACATCAGCATCTCAATAGACAGTGAAAAGTGATGAAGATCTAGAGTAGTGGCTGTGTGAGTCAACACTAGGAGACATGTGAATGCTATAAAACTTATTTAATTTATTTAGCTTTAAATATAAGTATGTGTATATATGTGTATGTTGTATAAGTGCTACATGTATATGCATGTATGTGTATATGTATATATGCAAGCACTGTACAAATGTACATATACTTATATAGATATATACCTATATATACAAACATACATGTGTATATATGTGTGTATTTATATGTATGTGTGCATAGCTTTTGTCCACAATGAAAACTTTAAAAAAATATGAGTATAAGAAAAATTTATCTGATGTACTAACTGTTCACATTTAAAGTTAAATATGTCTAAAGATAATCCTCAGATTAATGTTTTAATAGAGAAGAATTATTAACAAATTCATAATATATTCCCCTTTAGACTACCTTAATTAGTTGTTAGTCAACATAGGAAAGTACCTTCTAAGCCTAGGTTATTGATATAGAAAGAAAAATTAGTGCAATTCCAACCCACCTTCATTTTAAGTAGTGAAGGCAGAAATTCTCATTTCAACAATTAGCCTTGAATATATGAATATAAATAAAAGTACAATTCCAGATATACTACTTGTATTCTCTGCTGGATTTTAGAATTTTATTAATAAAACTATCCTTTTAAATGTCCTCTAAGGTGTTTTTTCATGGGGAACAAAAAGAAGATAGAAGTAATGCTTTTTTCTGTTTAAATTGGTAACATTTGTAATTGCTTCTCTTATAAGTGACTGCTTTCTTATGAACATTTGTTTAGAATCACTGTAAATCATCACATTTCTGTTTGTTGTGCACTTGTAAGTATGGGAAGAACCTGAGTCATTGAAGGGAAAGTCAGCCTTGAAAATGGCTCATATACACCATAGCCTTTAACCATCTGTGAGTTTGATTGTAAGGTGGAAGTTGGGTTTTTTTTTTTTTTTTGAGATCTTTTTCTTTCCAAAGATTTTTTTAGGGAGTTAGAAACATAGATTTAATGTGCATTGCTAAAAGCACAAAAGCTTGTGATTCATAATACCCCAACTTTTGATTATAGGTTTTCAAGATAGTAGATGGAGATCTTTTTTTATTTTTTAAGTATTTGAAAAATGAGCTATTATAATCAATGTGTAGGAGTGACAGGAATCTATTTTATCTGTTTTTTTTTTCTTCTGACAGAAATTATACAAGGAAAACTATGAAAAGACAAAGGCAAAGAGCATGAATTATTGTGAGACTCCGAAATTTCAGCTTGATACAATTCTGCAAAACTTCAGTGACGTAAGCCCCATCAATGTCAGTCCTTCTTTGTGAACCCAGAGACTTTTTTCACATATATAAACAATTGAAATGTGTTTTGTCT
The DNA here is from genome assembly GCF_016432865.1 of Antechinus flavipes. Classification (NCBI taxonomy): domain Eukaryota; kingdom Metazoa; phylum Chordata; class Mammalia; order Dasyuromorphia; family Dasyuridae; genus Antechinus; species Antechinus flavipes. The sequence continues at coordinate 444,368,837 of NC_067400.1, forward strand.
TCTAGACTAAATATAAAGATTCATATGTGAAGAATATTTTGGGACATTATGTAGGCAGCTACGAGGACCCATACCATTCACACTGCATGAAAGTTGCAGCTCAAAACAGTGATGTAAGTTCATGTTTCCCAATAGTATGATTTTCAGAAGTTACCCCCAAACTTAGCCCTCATGTGTGCTTTCTTCTTGTAGAAAAATTACAAAGCTGAGTATGAAGAAGACAAAGGAAAATGCTACTTCCCTCAGACCATAACTCAAGAATATGAAGCAATCAAGAAACTAGACCAATGTAAAGATGTAAGTCTGCACCACAAACACTGAAAAATGTATTATGTCTGAGGATGGCGTCCAAAGAAAACCTATGATATTCCAGCATCTTCTTATGGCTTCTACTAGTCAGAATATAGTTGACTTGACAATATTATTGTTTCCCTTAAAGTATTATTAATAGGATGACACTACTTTTGGTACCACTTTTGAGATAACCATCATATTTCCTCTCAAACAGATCCATTGGAACTCACTCTTTCATAGTTTAAATCACCTGATAAATTTTTTTCTTCTTTTTGACCTTAGAAAGATAAAGATAATCCCAGGAGACATAGATAAGTTTTATAGATGTTTGAATGTCTCTAAAAAGCTGAATTGTAGTAAGCAAGCAAAATTTTGATTGACCAAAAATTGGGGGCTATTCTTTTTGCTTTTTATGTTTTCTGCAATGCATTGTAACTCTATGTCTTCTTTCAGCATACTTACAAAGTCCATCCTGATAAGACAAAATTCACTGCAGTTCCTGATTCTCCTGTCCAAGTACAAGCTCAGCTCAATACTAAGCAGTTGAGTGATGTAAGTATCTTAAAATGTTAGAAAAACCCATCCTCTAATGACCCATTATTTTCAGATAACATATAAAATCTAACAATTAAAATATTTAAAAAATATTCATATGAATGCTACTTATTTGTCTATATTTAAATATTCTATTATAAAAATTATCACTATATTCATTTTCCACATTCAAGCACAGATAAGGTAATAAGCTGAAAAGCTCAATTGGTCAATGAGGAGACACTGTGGTATGCTGTGCCAGCTCTAGTGTCAGAGAACCTTGGTTGTAATCCTAGCTCTGCTATTTACATGTTTAAATTTAGAGAAGTTATTTAAACTTCCTGAGCCTAGGTTTGGTAATCTGTAAAATGGAGGAATTAGATATGTAAGGAACCTTCCATCTTTAAATCATTAATCCTATGAAAGGAGGAAATGATGAAGCAAAAAAGTCAGGTAGTTAATCTGCCATTCTTTGACTAGATTAAAAATTGAAACACCAATTCACCGATTCTTTGCTTCTCTATTAAAAAGAAAATATGTGCCTACAAGGGTGACTTTATTATATGTACTTTTCATGAATATTAAAACTAATTCAGAATACAAAGAATTAGTTTCTATAAGAGGATTATCAAGTTTAAGTAAAACGACAAATTGTAAAGGATCAAAAAGAATTTAGGTTAAAATATGTTAGTGAGCTAAATCAAGATACTGATAAAGCAGAAAAATCTAATCAGACTTTTCCCATAAAACAGTGATAATAATAATAGTACCTCACATTACATTGCACTGTGTATCTTTCTAAATACTTTTACCTACATCTTCTCATTTGGTTATATACGTATGGACCCTATTATGCCTATTGGCCCCAGACTTACCTACAATATATAGGGTGTTCCCCAAAGTCTTTGTGCAGTTTTGAACTTTAATAGATTATATTTCTCTACAACTGTTAAAGTTTAAAATCACGTTAAGACTTTTGGAACACTCTCTGAAAAGTGGAAAAAAATTAAATGTCTTCTTGCTTTCTCTAATGCTTTACTGTGATTATGGCTATGCATTGGTCTGCCATATTGGTCGTACAGTGGTATTCTTACTCCAGGCTTCAGATCTTTCTTTTGATCTGATATTCACTGAATGACAGAAAACTTGTGATGTCCATCGGAATCTGTTAGTGTTACAGGATAGGCTTCCTCCTGTGTTAAGACAACATTCCTTTTGTTTTTCAGCTGAATTATAAAGCAAAACATGAAAGTGAGAAATTCAAGTGCAGCGTCCCACCAGATGCCCCAACCTTCATTCAGCATAAAGTCAATGCCTATAACCTCAGTGATGTAAGTTCTTCCCAAGAAATACCATGGGGAAAGGGGCAGAGAATCTGTGATTTGGGGATTTGTGTCACAATGCTGATGAAATTCTCTAACAATGTGAAAAATTGTAGGAGATAACACAATAATATTGCTCAGATTTGGTGCCAATGAACTGGAAGCTTTTTTTTCCTGTTTCTACTACTAAGCTCCATTACAAAGTTCCCAGTCTAATTATTTGAATTCCAATAATATGCATGTGAATTCCCCTAAGACAGAAGTTGGGTATCATTTGCAAAACTGCAAGCTGATTTCCCCTAAAACACAAATACATCTTTTAAAAGTAGCAATGTTCTGGTAAGAAGTAGCATGGCATGGGATTTAAAGGGCTAAGCTAGTCATAGAGCCATAAAATCATTCAAATCTTACTTCTGATACTGATTATATGATCCTGAGCTATTCACTTAATTCTATTTGCCTCAGTTTCCTTACCTGTGAAATAAGTTAAAGAAAGAAATGGCAAACCACTCCTATAAATTTGCCAAGAAAACCTCCAAAATGGGGTAACAAAGAGTCAGATACAAGTGAAAACAATGAAACTACAACAAAGACCCAACAAAAACCCACCACATGATTCCTGACTTTTTTCTTGCCACATTACTCTAAAAGTACCCCTTCTCTGTTTTGACAGAGAAATCAATACTGTCTATAGCTTTTATAATTCTTCCATGTATAATTTCTTTTCTAGAATGTTTACAAGCAGGACTGGGAGAAAAGCAAAGCCAAGAAATTTGAAATTAAGGTGGATGCTATTCCTCTCCTGGCAGCCAAGGCCAACAGCAGGAATGCCAGTGATGTAAGTATTACTTGGGAACCACAGGAGGGGACCTGGTTGGCTTGCATGTGCTGAATGAAATCTTCTCCCTCTCCTGTCTCTCTTGGTATAGGTGCTCTACAAAAAAGACTATGAAAAGAGTAGAGGAAAAATGATTGGAGCCTTAAGTGTTGAGGATGACCCTAAGATCCTGCACTCTTTGAAGGTGGCCAAAAACCAGAGTGACGTAAGTTGGTTTTGAAATCTCCTCTTTCCTGTTTTGCCCATCTTCTTTACTAACATGCTCAGAGTTTGATGGAGCATGTAATATCTCAGGGTCAAGATGTCATAGCTGGTATGAGGTAATTTATGGAACAGAAAAATCACATCGCAGATTTACTTATAGTATGATTCATGGGAAATGGTGGGATTTTCCTAAATATTATTAATATCCTCACAATGGGAACTGATTCTTGTAACGATATCAAAAGTTAATCTCCTTTGTGAACTCAATATAAGAAATTATGTTTAACCTCTCTCTTTCTCTGTCTCTGTTTCTCTTTCTTTCCCTTGCCCTCCCTCTTTCTTGTAAAATTTTCTAAATAATGTTCATACCCTTTTAAAGTACATTTCTAAGTTTTTACTTGAGTGAGTTCAAAAAGATGAAGAGAGAAGCAACTAAATTCAATCCATAATTGATTAGAGTTATGAATGAAAACCGAAAGCTACAGGATGGCACTTTTCCTTTCACTTTTACCCTGTTCCATTTCTGGCAATCCTTGTGGTATATTTCTAAGTATCTAGGTATCTATTTCCCAACAATGGGACTTTGTATTTTGAAGTCTGAAGTCTTCTCTCCCCCACAAAATTAATTTGTTTTAAAGAGTTGTTTGGAAGGTATCTTTTATGCAGTTCATGCTTGTCACCAAAATCCCACATGGTAAAACCTGAATAATTAAGTGACATCAATGAATATAAATCCATTTTAAGAGATGACAAACGACATTCCAATCCCAGAGTTTAATAGCATTTAATCGAATTCTAATTCTTTGCCCAGGTTTTCTGTTAGTGATAATAAATAGTGATTTTATTTTTCAAATTTGCAAACAGGAATGATACAAGCCAAATGTAGAGTAACTAGCAGCAGCTGTCTGCTTGAAATCACAAGAAATATCAGAAATGGTCATGTGACTTTTTTTGAAAGTAATCTCTACAATTTATCATTTATGTTAACTCCAGTATTTATTGTGGTTTTTTTTCTGCTTTATTCAACTAGAATGTTCAATCTAACATTCAAAAGAATGTCAGAAAGACAAAAAGACAAGATATATGTTAAATGCTCCCTTATGTATAGAACTGAAATGAATTTTTTTTTGCAATAACTCATATTTCCCCTCTTTTTTTTGAGCAGAGGTTATACAAAGAAAACTATGAAAAGACAAAGGCAAAGAGCATGAATTACTGTGAAACCCCCAAGTTTCAGCTTGATACACTTCTGAAGAATTTCAGTGAGGTTAGAGAACCTGAAATTATTCATTTGGTTTGATTTGCTACCCACTGTTTTGACAAATCAATGTGAATTTGAATTAAATATATTTTGCTTTCCAGGCTAAATATAAAGATTCCTATGTAAAGAATATTTTGGGGCATTACTTAGGCACTTTTGAGGACCCCTATCATTCCCACTGCATGAAAGTGGCTGCTCAAAACAGTGATGTAAGTTCAAGTATAATTATTCCGTTTCCACCATGGTGTTGTCTAAATGACAGTGCTAAGCTATTTGTGTGTTCTTTTTCCTCTTAGAAAAATTACAAAGCAGATTATGAAGAAGATAGAGGCAAATGCTATTTCCCTCAGACAATAACACAAGAATATGAAGCAATCAAGAAACTAGACCAGTGTAAAGATGTAAGTTGGCTGCTCTAAGAAACAAATTTGCTTGGTTGATAATGTTTGGGAGGTGACCGTGACATCTAGTGGTCAAAATGAGTTTAGCAATTGAATTTAAAAGGGGAAGAGGCAAGAAAAGGCAAGTTTTGAATATTCTAGTAATAGGGACTAAAAGCGTTATTGTCAAAAGCACTATTCATTATTTTTTAAAAAATTGATCCTTTAATGGCAAACCTATTGATTTCTATTGCTTATCATGTATGTGTCAATATATATATACATACATATATTTGTATATATGTATTATGTATGTGTGTCTATATATATGCATTTATGTATTATATGAAGACAGAGATAATAGATTTAGACCTGGCAAGGATCTTAGGGGCTATCTAATCCAAATCCCTCATTTTACAAATGAGGAAACTGGCCTAGAAAGGTTGTGACTTGCTCAAGATCACTTAGAACATATATATATTAAGATAGGATTGAACCTGTCTTTTTGTTCCAGATTTAGGTCTTTTTTTTTCCCTACTGCAGAGACAAATTTCTCTGTAAACTAGTGTAATGATAGCTAAATGGATTTTAGCTACAACTGATTTTTTTTCTACATGTTAGTGTGGGTATAAGTGATTTACTCTTATCACTAAATATTTTATTTTTTCCCACAGCATACTTACAAAGTCCATCCTGATAAAACAAAATTCACACCTGTCACTGACTCTCCTGTCCAGTTGCAAGCCCAAATTAATACCAAACAACTAAGTGATGTAAGTACTTTTGAATATCAGGGAAGGAGAGAATATAAAATAATTTTATGTATTTAAGTGATCAATAAATTTAAAAATTAAGTATACTCGTAGTCTAGCTACTACCTACAAAATATTGCTATTTTGATATCCAATATCTATACCTATAACTTGTTTGTTTTTCCTTTTTACTCTTATCAATATTAAATGTTAAAAGGATCCCATAGCTTATGGTTTTTGTTTTTTGTATGCTTTTAAGTTTGCCTGTCAATTTGGTCAGGCCCAGAGAGTTTTCTACAATTCTAAGATAATATAGGCTTTTAATTAATAACACATTATTCATTCTACAAATTATTTTTTCTTAATAAATTTTTACTGGTATATTGAGATTAATCAAGGAATATGAAATGTCCATATCTACAAAGTCAGTATGAATTTATATTCACAAATTCAGAGGTGGAAGAATTGGGGGATTTTGAAATTTTGCATGGAGGGAGAGTTTTGTTGCATTGGGAAAATTATTCAATTGCTGGTACATAACACAATAACAAGATTCAATATGCCTTTAAAAAGTCATGAATTTATGCTAAAACAGCTATATTGCTAATAATATCTAACATACTTCTTATTAAACATAATAATGAAAATTAGCTGCACCATATTAAACCAAGCAAAGGAGTCAAGCACTCAATTTAGGTAGCATATCAGGTAATCTCTTCTATTTCCCCTTCTCCAAAGCATCTCTATACTCTACTGCCACTACTACTTCCACTGTTACCCAAAGTTCTGAAAACCCAGAACAAAGGGGGAAAACCACTGAAATTTTGTTTAGGCTTTGAATGCAAAAAGATTAAATATTTAAACAGAATTGGATTTGGTCTACACCAAAGACATATGTTTGACATTTTGTTCTTGCTCTAACCCTTCATCATTTTTATGCATGTACAGATGCTTCAAAATGAAACTAAATATTCCACGTGTTTAAACATTCATTTGCTAAGCATTTGTTAAACCCTTTGCCAGGCTCTATTTAGGTAGATTAGTAAAGGGATTACAAAAGCGATAATCCACTTTTCTTTCTCATTAAGATTAGAAGTAATCCCAGTTCATGGATCAGGGAAACACCAACTTTAAGGCATTTCTAATGTATTAAATATGTACAGCTGGTTAAGCTTTCCCTTTGTTTTATCTTTAAATAATTTAAAAAATGTTTTCTTGATATCCTATTACTTTCTGGTGTCTTATGTTCATACTCTCAAAATAAGTAGGGCAAAGTAGAATAATCAGCATATTGACTATATCTGGAAATATGGATCTTATCTCCTTTCTACTGAAAGGCATAGTTGATTCTTAATTCTGTAACACGAGTGTACACAGTCATAGTTCTGAATTACTTTTTCTTTACATTATTTGTCATTATGTAAGTTGTCCTTCTGATTCTAGTACTTTGTATCAAATCATGCAACTCTACCCTCATTTCTCTGAATTCTTTATATTTACCATTTTTAAGGTACAATGATATTCCATTCCATTTATAAAGCATAATTCATTCAACCATTTCCCAATTGATTCTTGCCTCCAACTGCTAGTCCCTTTTCCTCCAAGATTACCTTGGATCTGCTTTGATTGTGATCCCTATGTGCTTTTTAATGTGTATAATTTCTCACCCCTTTCAGAAAATATATTCTTTTTATCTAAAACAATGGTGGACTCCCAATAGTTATTTAATATATATGTTCATTAGCTGAAATTTTCCTCTTGCAATCCTTCAGGAATAATTATATTTGAATGATGTTAGTTCATGTTTAGATATACCATTCTTCTATGAAAAGAAGAGAGAAATTTTGAGAACGTGGGGTTATATTTATTTATTTAGATAGCCAAAAAAAAAAAAAAAAAAAGGCCTAACACTATTTCAGTAATCATTTATGATATTTGAATAAAAGTCGCCTTGCCTGGAGTTCTCACCTATACTAACTATTTGCCTTTTGTTTTTCAGCTGAATTACAAAGCAAAACATGAAAGTGAGAAGTTTAAATGCAATGTACCAGCAGATGCTCCAGCCTTTATTCAGCACAAAGTCAATGCCTACAACTTGAGTGATGTAAGTATAAAAAACCTGCTCTTTACATTCATGCTATGTTTATACAAGAGCAATTATTTTATATTTTAGCTAATACAAAGGTTAAAAAGAATAACACAAAAATAATTATACTGAAGACACAGCATCAAAATTATAATCAGAGAAATTAGATCCAGAAAATGAGATGGATCAGCCATATAACAAACCTAACATATAACCAATCTTGCAGGAATCCTCAAACTTTTAAAATAGGGAGCCAGTTCACTGTCCCTCAGACTGTTGGAGGGCTGGACTATAGTAAAAACAAAAACTTTGTTTTGTGGGCCTTTAAATGAAGAAACTTCATAGCCCTGGGTGAAGGGGATAAACGTCCTCAGCTACTGCATCTGGCCCACGGGCCGTAGTTTGAGGAACCCTGCTACTGTTTACATATTCCATTGGTATCAATGTAATATTAAGAGAGTTAGAGGAAGGCTCTCAGTACTTTGAGTTGATCTCATCTACTGTGGAGGTTTATGGTTAAGACCTAGAATTGATGAGATCTGAATGTGTTTCAGTTGAAGAAAGTATCAGCACTGAAATATGGGAGTCATACTCTCCAGCTAGATTCTCTTGTAAAAGAATTGTGATTTTAAAGCAAGTGACTGGTCCTGTGGAGTTAAAAACCCAGTGCGTATGAGTTTTTTGAAATTTTGTGAGACTTTGAATAAGAAAAGCTATAAGTATATACTTTAGAATGTCAGGAGTTGGAGCTGATTATAGTGTAGTATTTGTGACAAATGGACTGTTAAGAAACAAGGTTGATTTTGAAATAAATTGAAGCCTAACAAATTAAATTTGCTTTGGGTCTTTAACAGATAGATCCACATTGAATATGGCATTTATAATTCTTGTGTGTATGTTTTCTTCTTCAGAATATTTATAAACATGACTGGGAGAAGAGCAAAGCTAAGAAATTTGAAATTAAGGTGGACGCTATTCCACTTCTGGCAGCCAAAGCTAACAGCAAGAATGCCAGTGATGTGAGTATGATTGGAGAATGAGGGCAAGAAAAGTGTGTAGAGTTTCTTTGAGTGAAAGCTCACCTGTGTGATGTCCCTATGCAGGTGCTCTACAAAAAAGACTATGAACAGAGCAAAGGGAAAATGATTGGAGCCCTGAGCATTCAGGATGATCCAAAGATCCTGCACTCTTTGAAGACAGCCAAAAATCAGAGTGATGTATGTAATTCTCAAAGTCTCTTGTTTTGACAGTTTCTTGGTTTCAACTGTTAACTTATGTTCCTAGAAAATGTTTATTTAGTTTTTTCTGATTTTTAAAATGTTTATTGATTTCAACTAGGGTTATTTTGTAAAGATTCGACTAAAATCACAAGATCAAGGTGATATAGCAAGTTATGAAAGACTGAAATGAAATTGAATTGGTTTCCAATGCATGTGTTTTTGCTTTTTTAAGATAGAAATTATTGAGTTGCACTTAATATACATTTTATAGTGAAAAACACTTATGTAAGTGATTATTTAGATCCTATTAACAGATGGGTATGCTCAAGTAAGATAGTTATATCTAGATAAATTATACATACCCACATACATATATATATGTATACATATATATTTAATATAAACATATGGATTATCTAAATAAACAGTTCATGGATATCATAGATAGATATCTCTGGAATCTGACCTACCCTTCTCCAAGGGAGACTATTAGAGCAGGAGAAGGATCCTGGATAGACACTTACTCATTTCTTCATCTGCCTCTAAGAGGGATATTGGGATGGAATTATATCTGCCATCTTGAATATTGGTAATCTAGAGGAATGCTTCTGGCAGAGAAGGAAAATCATTCTCTTAAGGGAATTATTAGCACTTGCAGTCAATAGTTTAGCTCCTTCCCACCAAATACTACTTACAAAAAGATCATCAAATAATGAATAAATGCACATATTTAAGAAAACAGTATACAGAAATCAGAGAAGTTATATCGATTAGACTATCTCAGAGTAAATGAGTTTTTTATCTTGGAATAAAATGAGATCTCAGCTAAAAAGAGGTTTAACATGACCTAAGATATCTGTTTTTATGGAGAAAAGTTGGAAATCAGATACATTATAGTCATGAATAGGATGTAACATATAGCTCATAGGAAAATTGAACCTATGACTTCTCCTTCATTAGTATCATCTGCTAACCATGTTAACTTTTCAAGGAATATGAAACTGCCCTTCCTGAGGCCCATAATTAGGAATTACTATTTGTGAGTTCAATTTACAGGAGGCCAGGTCTTGAAATGATTCCAATCTAACAAAGTTGGAATGGGTGCTACTAAAAGGTGATTTGGTAAACAACCTTGTTTTCCCAATTTAACATCTATTATTTTAACATGCTATACAAGGAAAACTAAAAAGTCCACTATTCAAATGGACACAATAAAGACCAAATTTTCAAGAATGTCTAGGAAACCTTTCCTAATGCTTTCCTTTTATAAATGATCTACTCTTTTAGATTTCATATAACACTTTATTTTGCAACTTTCTAATGGACTTATGGTAGTTATGTGAGATACTATTTGTTAGACTTCAGAAATATGTGACATGAAAAAAATCAAGGAAGATAGATCTATTTCAATGTCTAGATACACTTCTAAAACATTTCTTAATTAGAACTTCGCATTTTTTTGAGAACTCCTTGGATAGTTACTTCAATGAATGATCACTTCCTTTTCTTTCACAGCGGGAATATCGCAAAGATTATGAAAAGGCAAAGACTATCTATACAGCACCCTTGGACATGCTCCAAGTCACTCAGGCAAAGAAAACTCAGGCTCTCGTCAGTGATGTTGACTATAAGAATATCCCACATGGTTACAGCTATCCCCCTGATAGTATTAATGTGGATTTGGCAAAGAAGGCTTATGCCCTACAAAGTGATGTGAGTAATTGAAATTTTTCCTTTTCTCCATCATAATTTTTTTTTCTAGGTAACCAATAATGAGTTGAATTAACTAAAGTAACTATACACACACACATACACACACACACACACACACACACCATCGAGGAGATAGAAAATGTAAATGTCAGGGTTTATGAGAATTTCTTTCTAAAACAAAAAGTTAGTCATGACATGTTATGTCCAAAGAAGAAAACTCATATTGTGTAGGGAATTCTGAGATGAATAGTGTATTTTATTTTCCTGCATGTAGAAGATAAGCACTTTAGCCAGTTGGTTTCCCTCCCTATGTAATAAGTATATAATGGGAAAAATTATTCCAGTTTTATGACCATAGACAATTTGGATGTGCCCTCTTCTAAAAAGGGGATATTATAGTTACTGCTACAAAATGTTAATTAATACTTTACAGGAACAATTTCAAGATTTTAAAACCAAAACTTAGTTTCTTTTCTGTATCCTTTGGAATTTAATAAGCATAATATTTGATATTTTATTAATTTAATAAGCATAATATTTAATAGTATAAATTATAATATGTAGATATATAAACATATTTATGTGAATATGTAGATTATAAACTAATGGGAGTTTTAGGCTTTGTCTACCTACGGGAAAATAATATGCAAAAACATTTATCTTGCTTGTCATTTCATTAACATTTACACACCAACTTAAAATTTTATACTTTGTTTCTAAAAAATTCCTAAGTGCAATAATTTTTAAAACATTTTATTAGCTAATGTTAACATATTCCTGTTAAAGTCCTAGATGATTTGGCACTTTATAAATAATTACTATCAAGTCTCAGGAAGTCAGATAATTACTGATGGTTCCTTATGCCATTGAAGATATTCAGTTCTAATCTGAACATCAAATCATAGTATTTTTAATTATAAAATTATCTTAGAGTTATAATAGGCAAAAATCCTTTATTGTTCAACTAATGCATCTATCCCCTGGAATATACTTTATGTAAATAAATGTTTCCCCCTGTAATCTTAGTTCTTGTTTCAGCTTCAATGTCTTAAAATTAGAAGCTCAAACATTTATTTATGGAAGAAAACTCTTTATATTTAATGAAAGGCAGAAAAAATATAGTTTTTTTCCCTTAAAATTGTTGTAGGATTTTTTTTTGCCCTTAAACTGTGTAATTGACTGTTTAAAAGTTCTCTGTAAACTATAAAGATACATTAAACCTTAATAATTTCATAAGCAAAGAATTTTGACTAAGTTTAGGAAATTTTATAAATTATGTTAGAATAAAAAGATAAGCAAAAAGAGCATATCATTTAGTAAAAATCAGAAGTCAAAAGATGACTACAATCTTGCCCAAGACTGTATTAAAAACTGCTTTAGTATGTGCAATACTGAATATGATCTATATGGGAAAATAACTTTTTTTTTCTAGTTAAATAAAGAGGACACTGAAAGAACTGAAACTTAATCTCTGCTTTGGGGTTTTAGGTTGAATATAAAGCTGACTACAATAGCTGGATGAAAGGCTGTGGCTGGGTACCATTTGGATCCTTGGAAATGGAAAAGGTCAAGAGAGCTTCCGATATTCTTAATGAGGTATGGGAATATATGAGTGTCACACTCTTTTGTGGTTGCTGTAGTTTTGTTGTGTTTCATTCATATCTGATTCTCATAACCCCATTTGAGATTTTCTTGGTAAAGATTGTGGAGTGGTTTGCTATTTCCTTCTCCATGATGAGGCAAACAGGGTAAAGTGACTCGCCCAGCATCACACAGCTAGTAAGTATCTCAAGCCAGATTTGAACTCAGATCTTCTTGACTCTAGGCCTAATGCTGTGTTCACTGTGCCTCCTAGTTGCCATGTGTACATATTTAATATTATACATACATACACATGTATATATACACATTTAATATTATACATACATACATACACATGTACTCATACACGTGTATGAGTAGATATCGTTTTATTTAAGATTGATTTTTATTTTTTTTAATTCTGAACTCCAGAAACACTAAAGAAAATCCACATTTCCATATGTAAAGAACAGAAAAAAAGGATTGCTCACAAAACTATGAATCTTCATATTTATAGTTTGCTTTTCTCTAATTATATGACAAATTTAACACATGTATTTCAAAGTTGTCCTACTTGTCTGTATTTTCACTGGTCTTCCATCTTTTCTCTCCCATGCATTTTAGAAACCTTTCTTCCTATTTCCCGTTTCCCCCATTTCATTGAAAAAGGGAGAAAAGAAAGAAAAACACATATTTGTAACAAATATGCATAGTCAAAAAAAATAAATTTCTACAGTGGCCATGCCTAAGAATGTATATTACATTCTGTACCAGTTGTATAAGGTGCTAAATCATCTATCTTCTGGGATCATGGTTAGTCTTTATTTTGATCAGAGTTCAGTTATTTTATTTTAAGTCCCCTAAGTGATAAATGAGTCGAAACTATGACATGCTCTGCTAAATGACAATCATATCTCATTTATCTAGCATTATTGGAGATGGAGTTGCTTTACAGATGTAAATTTTCCAAATTAAAAAAAAAACACTTACATATTTAAAAACTCAATTGTTTTTAATGAAAGGAAATCTTTCCAAAATATACTACATGCTTTTCAACTTTCTAAGAAAATATTCATGATATAACATAACAAAATAAAGTAATATAGCATAACATTTCTTGGTAACTTGGAATCATCATCATGTTATAATCAGTTATATCAATATGTCAATATCATAACTTTAGTTATGATATTGTTTTGCAACATAGAGATATCCCCTACAATCTATTGAAATGATATGGGCTATTTATACCCACACTAAATTTTCCAATGCTATTATTCTTTTATTTCATATTATTAGTTTCCATATCTCCTCTTTTCATATCAGATTGTTAGTTGTCCCCTCTCCCTTCAAATAATTAAGTTTTTTGGATGACATCTAGCCACCAATAAGCATTTGTTAAGTGCTGACTGTGCCAAACACTGTATCTGCATTGAAGGTACAAAGACAAAAATGAAAGACTCCCAACTCTCAAGGATTTTGAAGTCATTTGATAAACTTACTAATGGTCCATGACCTTGTCTACAAATGAAAGCACATGGACTTTGTGACAAATATTTTGCTTTTTCAGAAACCTATTTTACTTATAGATTTGTGACTGTGTTTTCAAAGGCTGAGGCTTTGGAGGCCTTATTTTTTATTAAAAAGGGCACATGTCATGAACCATAGCAACAATTTTCCCTGTTTTCATCATTTTACATTACAGTTCCTCAAAGTTCACTATTTGCAACCTCTCATGACCCACAAGTTAGACAATCAGCAAGCATTTATTAAGTGCTTAACATGTGCTAACCACAGATATTGTTCTTACTAGAATGCTTAATCCATGAACTAATCCTAAGAAATCTTGAAAAATATTTCTCTTATTCCTAATCTCTAGTTAGGCCTTCAATTCTTTTTAGGCATCCAGTTCTAGTTGCTGTCCAAATGATGGAGAAATTGTCCTGAGATATAATTAGCAAGTCTTAGATTTTACCAATGTTACTTCTGAGGGGCTCAAAAACCATTCTGTATTTTCTAATAATGCCATTGGAGGCTTTTACATGAATTTTCCTGAAACATTTTTGTTGTAATGAGAGGAAATTAAATGTAAGGTTTGAATACTGCCTTTGTAAGTTGTATTGCTGATATACAATGTGTGAGGTACTCTGTAGGTTTAGTCTAGTCTTAAAGCCTCCGGAGAATATGTATTCATTTTCCAAAGAAATATGATTATTTTTGTTTATATGTTTTAACTAAGATCAATTCCTGATATAATTTCTTGAAGATTTTGCCTAGATATGTTATAAAACTTTAGGGATATGAAGTTTTGTTCTTTTGCTTTATTTATTTATATTATTTATTTATTGAACAGAAAAAATACCGTCAGCATCCAGATACTCTCAAATTTACTGCCATTGAAGATGCTCCCATTACAGTACAATCTAAAATCAATCAGGCCCAGAGGAGTGATGTAAGTGGCAATTATGTCAATGTCCTGAAATGTGTTGATAAAATAACTACTTAGTTGAAATGTTTTTGGATCTATAGCAGAGAATATACTATCTATTTATATATATTACACACATATACATATATATGTACTATAGAAAATATCTCTGTTCTGTTCCCCTTTGTGTATTATCTTCAATATGTGAAGCAAAAAAATCCATCAAATTAAATATTTCTAGAAAATGATGTATAATAGAATAATATAGAATACAATTCTGCCTTCCCATTTCCATTTGTGACATGTTACTTATGGAAAAGGTAAATATACCAATGGGAAGAAAAGCCTCAGGCTCATCTTTCTATGACTCTTGAAAAGAAAATTAATGATAAACGAAACAATATTGGAGAAAGTAGTGCCAGCTTTCCACTTATGTGTAGGTGGCCTAGATAGTTGCCTACATGGTATAATTACCATGGTACTATGAATCCTTCCCACATAAATATAGCTACAGATATAGATGATGTGAATGTAATTTTTGATAGACTGATTGTGGGAGGATAGCTTCCTAGCACATCTGACAAACAAATAAATGAATGACATATATTTGTGTGTGTGTGTGTGTGTGTGTGTGTGTGTGTGTATAGCTATATGTCTCCTATATCTCCTGAACTCAATGATACCTAAGATTCTTTTATTATTAGCAGAAGGGAAAATCTTTCATTTTATAGAGAAAAAATTATAATATACAAAAGTTCTTTGAAGAAGTAATATATTAACCGAAATTGGCACTAATATAAATTATTGATCAAATATTTTCTATGGGAAAAGCTCTGGGTATTTAGAGTAATAAGAATGGAATAATAGAGATAGGGGCAAAAAAAAGGAGGATAAAGCTCAAAAAACAAAAATTTCACTCATTTCATAGTTTCAACTAGGGTAAGTTTACATTTAGGGATGAGTCAATTAATTTTTCAATCAACAAATATTTATTTAGTATCTTATATAGACCAGATCCTATGCTAAGCATTGAGAATACAAACACAAGAATAAAACAGGCCCTGTCCTCAATGTCAAACAGTCTAGCTAGGCAAAATGACATGTATGCATGTTGCATATGCATGTATATACATATATAGTAGGTACAAGATAATGCAGT